>NC_052536.1:23485666-24102976 GCF_016699485.2 Gallus gallus
ACAGCAGTAGGAGGACAGCAGCTGGCAAGGACATGAGGCACTGATACAGTGGTTATGTGCTCAGAATAGCAGAAAATGTAAGGACAGATGCAGAACATTTCAGAGTAGTGCTAAAGGGGAAGTTGTGCATCAACGCAAGTGCAAGAGTGGCAGCACTCTCCTCTCACAAAGCCTGGCACCTGCTGAAAACATTACACTGCCTGCAGGGCTTGAAGACAGCACTGGAGCTGTCCTGGGCAGGTGCCAGTCATCAGAAGCTGCCTCCGTTGAGTCCATTTTGACTGGCAGTTAACCCCACCTTCACTCTCAATACATACCCAGCTCTTCCAGGGATGGGACCCCATACACATCGTCGTGGTTCTCCTGGATATCCACTTTACATGTCTCCATCTGCTGGCTAACTATGCTGCTCACTGGCTTCTTTGGGAGCTCCATACGGCTAATGATGGCCTGGAAGCGCTTGTAGGTGAGGGGTGGCTTGTTGCCATTCAGCTCTATTATTCTGGAAGCAAAATAAGCAAAGTGACATAACTCAGCCTGGCTGCCACCAGAAGGACAAGGAAATTAAGGCCAAACTGCTGTCTCTGCTCAGGGTAGCCTTTCACTTTGGATACAGAAATCTTTACAGATATAGCTCCCACTTGCATCCCTCAAAGGGATATTTAAAATGAAAAACACAAAACAAAAACCTCCCAGTAATCATTCTCCATGGGAAAAACAAACCCAGCTCTGTTGCATCAGGCTCACCATTACTGCTCCCAGGGCTCTTCACCAGGCTTCTGAAGGAAATCTCAGTCTGAATACTCCCTAAGCTGACAAATCCCAGACCTGCATCTGTTTCCCCACCACATCCTAGCCCATTTCTGACCTTACCTCCTCCCTGTCTGCCACAACACGTCCCAGACTGACGGTGATCCCTCCTCCACCCATCCCAGACAAGACAAATCCCACTTTGCGTCATTCCTCTCGTTCCTGGCGATTAGAGAGGGCACCGTGCTCACCCACAACATGAAGCCATGAGCAGACCTGTCTCATGCTTTTCACCTGTGTCTGACTGTGGGATGAAACAGGCAGCCACGGTTCCCCATCTCTCTGCTCACTGAGCACCCACGGCCTGCTAGGTTCGTGAAGACTTAGTTTGCTTCAGTTTGCCTTGCATAGAGGACTTTGGGAACCCGCCTGGGCCAGAGTGAGGAAGGAGTTAACAGCAAGGCAGGCGGCAGAGGAAAGCCAGCATTACATAAAGCAGAGGCAGCCAACCCCACAGCTCACACAGAGCCGCAGCAGCGCTGCCTTCCCCACCCTGTACAGTCAACAGCTTATGCAAGGGGCTGGGCTTAGAGCCCAGCGCTTCAGCTACCGCCATGTGCCTTCCCTGCCCTTCCTGGCAGCTGCACGTGTGGTGAGGAGGAGCGACATGCCGGCCTTCCCCACCCTCACGTGTGCTGTGCTTTGCCATGCTGAGTTGAGCCGGGATGTCGGGCTCTGCTCCCCACCACTGCCCAGCCCACAGGACCCTTCCAGTGAAGCGAGCGCTGTAGGGAGGCTTACTGACTCCCAAAGGAGCCCGGCATTTGGGAGCAGACGCGTGACCGTGATACACTATACCGGCCCCGTGGTGCTTGGGATGGGAGCTGGGAAGCTGCTACTTTAGCACTGCCTTTTTTCCAGTGCTCTTCCACAGAGCTGCCGCAGCTCAGTCTGAGACCCACAGCTTCTGTGAGCAGACAGCTATTAGAGCAAAGCACAGTGATTGCAGGTGAGTGCAGCTGCCCCTGGCTGACATCACTGACAGTTCTCTGTCACTGCTTCCCAAACAGCCAGCTGCTGGATCTGGGGCACAAATCATTAGGAGATGGGACTAGGACAAACTGCACATTTCACAGCACCTGACACTGCCATTATGCAACAAAATTTGCATCTTGCACAATACTGCCATGAAAAGAAGTGCCAGATCCCACCCAGGTTTTGTACAATATTGGGTATTATACAATACATACCGCGTGTGTCGTGCAGTTCAGCCTACTGCACACAGCTTTTATGGGAAGCCCTGTAAGCAGATTCCATTCCCTCCTTCTAGTATCCTTCTAACCCACAGCATACAATCTCACAGGACCTTCTCCTACACAGCCCAGGCCACAAATTAACAAGACCACCATCCCCAGGATTCCACCAATGCAATGAACCTCTTCAGCTTACACAATTGCACCCATCTAAGCCTGTGTAGGGCTAATCACAGATGAAATGAACAGCATTTCTCTGGATTCAAAGAGAAGACAGATAACTGACTGCTGTGCTACACAACAGATGCTGGACAGAGGATGAACAATTCAATATCTGCAGATGTATGAGCATGTGAAAGATGGAGTGGTGACATTACAACAAGCTGAGTGTCAGTGCAGGGAGAGAATACCTGCCCCCAGGGCACCGAGGTCTGGCATGCAGAACTGTGACTTCAAAGATGGAATCAAAGCACTTATTTGGCATAGTGTAATCACCAACGGCAGAACCACCACAGTATGTAAGCTTGGCTCCTTTGAGTTAGCCAGCACTCCTATTGAAAGGCATTTAATTACTTCTGTCTGACAGTGGTGTTTTAGGTACAGCCACTCCTGACGCATGCTACATACACCCAGGTTCACAGTGTTCCTTTCTGGTCAACACCACTCCCCCCAGCACGACCCTGGGATTACAGAAACCACGACAGTGACTGTTAGTGAGCAGGCTGCAGGGGATTTACATCCCTAGGAGAAGAGAACAGGCAGATCCAGAGAAGGGACAAAACAACCCGTCAGCTGGAAGTTGTCAGACAGAATAACGGTCAAGGAAAGGCTTTGAGCAGGCTAAGCTGATACCTAAGAGATTATCTATGCTGTCTGAATCCTACAGTTTGAACACAGCTGATCTGGACTGGGATTCTCCAGGTTTTTAGGGTTCTTTTCCAGCACTGATACCGATTCTGCACAGCCCTCACTTTGCCTGGGGGAGAGGAGGGGAAAGAGGTTCTGATAATCAAACAGCTACGCTGGTGGTACCGGAGAGGAGCACGCTGAGACCTCCTGCCTGGGCAGAAGTGGTCAAACTCACATGGACTCACTCACAGGCTCTTGGTAGATGTCAAAAAGGAGCTCTGGTGGTGGTGCTCAGAACATACTGCAGGTGAGAAGGGAAGGATGGCTGGAACCATTCACTGAAGTGAAAGATTAGTCAGTGTTGTTCAAAAACAGGCCTGACGATCTTGTCCTTATCTTGCTTTAATCAAATTTCTAACAACAACATTCAGTTATGAACAATGCAAGGAAAAAGAGTAGGCTAAGCAGAGGGACAATACATTCCATGAGTTAGAAGACTAGATGACATGACTGGAGGGCAATGTGCCCTGCCTGAGAGAGACTTCCAAGAGGAATACAGTCTCAGAACTGCAGTACCACCTGCTGAGAAACCCCAAAGATGCCAAGAACCTGGAAATGTCAGAGTAACTGGAGACTTCAACTGCCTCTGCAGAGACCAGGCAGTTGTCACAACCCACGGTCTGGCAAGAACTGTTTTCTAGCTGCTATAAATGAGTGCTCCATGGAACAATTAACGAAGAACCCATAAGATGGAAAGTCAACTTACGATGTTGTCTTAGGCAGCTGGCATAACTGAGGTATAAGGTATAGCTAGAAGTGTTAGTTACCACGTCTGCTCTAAGTGAGACTCCAGCATGCATCAATTTAGCATCCTCCCAGAATCAATTACACAACACTGGCTTTCATTTTGAGAATGGCATTAAAAAAAGAAAGCATGCTAAGCAAAAAGAAGCAGCTGAGAGGTAAAACGCCGACATACATCACAAATTATTTGAAGATGACATGCCAGGAAAAAACAATTCAATAAATTATTCAATAAATTCAGTTAAAAGAAAAACTAAAGGAAGTCAATAACTGCACATAAACCTGAAGGCAAAAATCCTTCAGGAAACTGAAGACTAGGGAAAAAAATAATACTGTATTAAACAGAAAAGCCATAAAAGCAGTCCCCCATACACTTCCCAACCCAAATGAAAGTTTGGGAAAAAACTGTAACGGCACAGCAGAAGAACTGCATTTAACTTTTTGCAGCTGTACTCAGTATGGAGGTGTTGGGGGAGGTTCTCACCCCGACTCTCTAAGGAAATGCATCAGAAGATATCTCAGACTGGGAGGTCAGCAGGCAACAGCACACAACAAAGCTACTGTTGAACAGCAACAGTTGCCAGGACAGCCGATGTGTAACCAGGAGTTCTGAAGGATATCAAGAAGTAGCCATGCTGCTGCAAGTAAGTACCACCTGCCTTAAAACCGTCCACATACTGAGGAGAAAAAGAGTAGGACTCAGATTTGAAAAGCACTTCAGGGCATCAGAGGGACTACTGAACAGAAAGCTTGATCTATCGGACAGATCAGTAGAAAATACTAATAGGACCAGTGAACAAATGACTACGTACAATATGCTGGAGGGTTAGACTGGCCTTGGTAATGGGAAGTTGTGCCCCTAAATCTATTAGTCGTATTAAGCACAGGAGCAAGGGATATCTGGTTAACAGATTCTGCCTGGATTTTTGGAAGACATCTGATAAGATTCTCACTAAAAATATTTTAAAGAAACCAGGGACAAATTGGGATAGATGAAAAAGTTCCTGCAGACAGCAGATTCTTGTTGAGATCCAGGATAGAGGAAAAACCCTACACAGAGATGAGTAAGGCTTCTGCTGTTCAACATTATTCATACATTGACTGGTTAAAAAAAAAAAGACAGAGAGCGTAGTGACAAAGTTTAGTGATGCAGTAAGTTACCTGGGATAGCTGAAACTGAAAGGCAACCTAAAAATTTCCCTATGAGCAGATGACAAAAAGATCAGATGAAATTCAGGATTGGTCACATATTTTCCCCATGTATGCTGCTATGTGATCTTAAACTTACAGTAATGGCCTCTCAACTAAATAAGGCCATTTAGGAAGAAAGCCCCCAAACATCAGCTTAGTGACACTCAGAAAAGCAAACAAAAATACTGGTGACTGCTGAAAGAAGGATATTACAGCACCATGTGAATGCATGTTGCTCCTACACCTTGAACGCCAGCTACAGTTCTTCCCACTCCATGTCACCTCCATAAATACACAGAAATACAAAGAAAGACAACAACAACAACAAAATCAGAACAGCTACAGAACAGACTCCAACTGAAAATGTAAATAAGCTAAGACTCTCCAAGTTCGAAAAGACAAAGAAGACACAAGGAAGGATGTGAGGGGCACTGAAGGAATGAGGATGAAGTGTTCATAGCACCTTCTAATGCAAAAAAGTAGAGAGGAGTTCCTCCTCATGAGATAGGTGAAGAATTCCCCTACCCCATATGTAAACACTTCCACATAGCACATGCTAAACTGCAATGCTCCTTCACACAGGAAGTTAAGCACACTAAAGATTGAAAGGAGAAAGACTACATTCAACGTTACTGATAGAAGTAATCTGAAGGAAAAAAAAAGAAACCAACCTATAAGAATAGCACTGAAACATGGTTCAAGTCAAGCATACCGTATAGTCTTAGCTGAAAGATTGTTTTAGGAAGACCTTACCTACATATAAATATACCAAGTTCAAGATAATGGAAAGACTTTGCCATAACAAATGCACAATAAAGACAAGGCCTTCAGATTTTAGAATAAGGTAAGTTTGCCCCAATCTACCTTGTTCTACTTCTTCCAGATGTCCTGGCACATCCATCAGTTAAAGCCTTGCCTTTATTGTCTCTGTTTGAGACAATAGCTCAGACATCTTTAATACAGTGAAGTGAAAAAAAGCAGTCCATGCAGACAGGACATGCCCAAGGAAATCAATCAATAGGACACAGCCGAGCAACTCAAACGACAATAAAGTACAGATTAGTTAGCCTGAGGCAACACCTTTCTATACATTCACGTCACCGTCAGCACGTTGACGCACTCTAATCAAAAGCTGGAGTGTGCAGAGTAATCCTGTTGACACCTTCCAGGCTCACAAGGGATGACAGAGATCAACATACAGTAATCAAAGTAAATGAGGAGACCGAGGTCTTCCCAGCCATAGCAATCCCAGCCGAGGCAGCACTTTGCCCTTACCTGTCCAGGTCGTAGAGCGTATGGGAGTTCTCAATGACCACCTCCACACCAGCCTCCTTGGCCAGTTTGATAATAGCTGCATCTCTCTCCTTGCCAAACGGTTCTGAGTCGTATTCAAAGGTGAGACGAGTGACTCCCCATTCCTGTAAGAAATAACACACGCAGGTGTCAAAAAGAAAGCCTTTTAAACCAGTACTATCACTGAATTATAGAAATTGTAATTGCCACTGTCAAGTCCTGGGAACTTAGGGAGGGTTCCTGTGGAGAACAACAGTCTGGCACTGGGATAACAGAAGAACCAATAATTTTATCAGCTCTAGCAAATGCTGTGCAAATTCCTAAAAGCTGGGTCTAAGTCACACAAAAGGAGGCTGGAGTTCTTCTCCCTTTGTGTTCCTAGGTTACAGCTTGGTCTAACATCGCCTCGTTTGGTTGTATCCAAAAGAAGCCCTGCCATCCCATTCCAGTATTTGCAAAAAGAGGACTTCAGAGAAGTCTTTCAATGCAAAATTATGAACTTTTGAGCAAGGATTACATGCAGACTACTATCAGCTAAAGACAATACACTGAATTCTTTTCCCATGTCTCCCTATAAGGCCATTGCATAATAGAAGACCACTGCCCGAGAAATGTGGTATTGGGAAAAGGACAAACTTAGCAGACCTCTCTGCTCCAAAAAGTAATGTACGATACTACAATTCAGATTTAAATGATTCACTCTCCAAACGTAGGACTTCTATTCAGCCTAGCGGATCCATAAATCCATTTCGTATTTCACACCTGCAACAGATCTCTCACAAACTACACAGAAGGGGCCTTATGAAATAGCACTCTGCCTCTCCCAGGCTTTGGCAGTGCACAGCTTCCTCTCAAAGACTATGGCCTAGTTTTCCTCAGAAAATGAATCCTATGAGAAGAGGCTTAATGGTTTCCACAGTGACCCTCCGGAGGCATCCATCAAACAGAGCAGCAGCTCACAGATTTGTTTAGCAAACACTCCAGTCAAACACGGCCAGAAATCTACAGAGACACTTAAAAAAACCCGCACACAAGCAAGACATGAACCAGTCTCCAAGTGAGACGGTGAGTCACCTCTGTAAGCACAGGATGGTCTCTTCTATCTCAGAACCAGACCTAAGGGGCATCAGAAACACAAACAGTGCACAAGGAGCAGATGTTATCAGTACACTAATGATCACCTAAAAACAAAGACCCAAGACTGGGATGGGAATTTAGAAGCAAAAAACCAACCATACAAGCTTCCCTTCCTTTCTGAACTCTTTGAGATTGAATCCTAAAACTACTATTAGGAAGAATAGAGAACTACAACACATATGTACCACAGCAGGAGACAAAAATCCTATACTACAAGGGTTAACGCAGAGCTAATGTATACACTTCATCTGCCTGCCTCACTGTACCCATGCACACAGTGCCACTGCAGCAACTGTTACCAACAACACAACTCAGCTCCCAGCAGCAAGAGCAGAAATTAACTGGACATAAGTGCTACAATGCCACGTGTCAACTCCCCACAGCAGCTGAGAGCAAAGCACGAGCTGCTGCCATTCATGTGTCCAGTATTTGCTGCTCAGTTTATCAGCTCGGGAGAGGCCTGAATTTCCATGAAAGCCACACATTTACCTTGTAGTAGCATGAAAAAAAACAAAAAAAAAACCCCACCAACATAATTTTCAACTCTGTTAGAGCACATGTAAGATATCCACTGAACCACTGGCCCAGACAGAAGAGATTGTACCAATACCCAGGCCTGGCTGACCTCACAACCATATCTCCAAACCTCAGACCCTACCAGCTACTTCTTGTTTCTTTGATCAGAGTGGGTATATTTCTCCCACACAGTTTCACTTATCTGGTGAGTACCCAGCCCTTGAACTAAAATAAGGAGGGCATGGACTACTAATAGCTTGAACTTGTTTGCAGATCAAAAGATAAAAATAACCCAGACTCTAAAAAGGCTGAAAGGAGCACATAGGTTCTGTCACGTGTTAACCTGCAGAAGCCAAAATAAACACTGATGCACTTTCTGATCTGCATACACTATTTCCCTCCCCAGGACTGCCCCCCTCCCACAAATATACATCAAAATAGCATACAGCAGGAGGGTACTGACTCAAGTTCACCTTTCCTTTTCTGCAGCTGGGCTACAGCAGGCTTTGGGGGCACTACTTCTGTCAACAGTATGTAAAGTACAATCTACATGACAAACACAGCTTATAAGACCACCCTGAACCCTGTTTTCCTGCAGCTTTGTCATTCTAGCAAAGATGCTGCCAGAAAGCTTCAAAGAGAATGGCAAACACAATGTTAGGATGTGACAGAGAAGAATGAGTCATACACTTCTAATGCTTGAGGAACCTTTATATTCCAGGAGATCCTCTTGCCAACCTTGCCTGTCTCACAGTCTGCAGTACAGAAGTATCACTTTAGAAACGTACCCCACCAGTCCACCATCGACCACAGAGGTCAGTGCATATTCCATTGTCCTAAACAGTACATCAACAAGGAGCTTGAGCCCAAGCTGTGTTTTGCTGCTGAGCTGCCTAACTGCAGCCTTGAATGGAAGCAGACAAGGAAAGTCAGCTAACATAAAAGCTTCTGAATTTTGAAATGATGACACAAAGCCTTATTTGCACTTCACCTACAGATCAATATGCTTTTTTTAAATTTTGTTTGTTTCAGTTGTCCCTGAAGGCATACAGATACGACACTTCTACTGAGTAAAGGCAGCAGGACTGCAGTACAGTCCTGTGAGGCCTGACGTGCAAAAGGAAAGGCAAAAGCCACCATCCAAAAACAGAAGTACAGGCATCCCAGCAGTGGGTTACGCTCTACTTTTTTTGTAAGGTTGAGTACAACAGTATGTACAGCTCCTAAGCTTGCCATAATGGATAGCACTGAAGCTAACAAGAAGCCAAGTGATCTCCAACAATGCGACATTAGTTTTTCCTTGCTGCACTTCAGAAAAGCAGTGTATTCTCTTACTTTAAAAAGTCTTGGGAAGACATCTGTTGGCTGTCCTCGCACCACAAACAGGCGAGAGTTGAGTTTCCTTAAACTGTTGTCCAGATCTTCCAGAGACTGGAGCAGAAATCTGCAGAGAAGCAAAAAGAGCAGTTACCATTGGCCAGACTGGCTGCAGCCAAAGACAAGTGAGGAAGCTCTGCGTGGACTCCAACAAATCTGCATCACCAATCAAACTGACAGGACAAAAACAAAAACCAAACAAGAAAACTTCTTATTCATCCCTAGTTTGTCTACAGTTATGAGACTGCTGCACCAGCCAGCTCCCAAACATTCATACACAAGCTCTGCTCAGCAAGATACAAGAACTCTTCAGGACTTTTTCCTTCTTTCCTCTTTTCTGCTCCCATGCTCTCCCAGAGCTGTGAGTACCCCCTGCCAATTACTTTCTCCACACTGTATCATCTGCATGGAAAAAAGCATAAATCATGTAATTCATATTCTTCCTTGGATTCTGAACAGGGGGAATTTTGCATTTGATGTAGAAAGATATCAATACAATACTGCAAGGATTGCTGCAAGAATTGTGCAAGTTTTACAGTTCTGGCTCAGAATAGGAAAGGATATGGCAGAGCAATGTATTCTCACAGCAGAGAAACATACACTCCTAGCTCACCAACAGGAAGAAACTGAGCATCAAGACCTCCCAAGGCAAGAGCCATCTGTACTTAGAACGGCTGCAGACAGAACTGCAGACCATCTTGCACCACAGAGATGCAGAGATGAGAGCATGCCAAGACAATCGACTATCTCCTCCCACCCCAAAAATGTCAAAAGGCATTTAAAGTGCTGTTTGCATTTATGCGCTTCCATTCTTAATGTTGCATCTTACTGATCCCTCACTTCGCTATGAAACAACTTCATCTGTACAGTCTTTGCCTCCACTACCATAAGTCTTAACTCCGGTTTGTTTGCCTACCCCTGTGAAAGACACCAGCTTTAGAACTTTAATCTCTGCAACAGCACGTGGCGCTGCTGGGAAGCTCACAGCCCTCGGTAAGCGTGTCTGCTGACCTCTGCCTCTCCCCCACTCCTATGTGCCTACTCGGCAGTGTGACCTGGAAGACACGGGTATCTGCATCAGCTCTCTTAGAACCACGCACAGTTAAGAGGAAGGCTAACCTACAGCTGCCCTGCAAACAGGGCAGGTCAGCTCTCTGCTCGGCTGTATTGCTGTAACGGGAACTGCAAGCTTTGTGGTAGAGCAAGATCCCTCTGCACTTCTTGAAAGAGAAGGGGCTGAGTGTTCAGAGCAACGAGGGCATCAAGGCACAGAAGACCCTGGATAACCAGAACTAACTACTCCTCTACTCCCTGCCCACCTCCTGTCTGTTAAATAGGAATAGCACCCTTCCAAGGTGTTCTGAACATTAAACACGGGTTATAGCCCTATATAGCTTACACGTGATACGCATTTAAGTAATAAGGGATTTTCAACGCGATACATTTCTGGAGGCTAGCTTAAAATTCAACACCCACTTTGAAGCACAGACCTCACAATACACGTAAATGAAGGGGGAAAAAAAGCAAAACTAAGCCAGGGTTCCCTTTGGGAAACAAGAGGGCTGCAGTAAACGTAAGCAGTTTGCTAAGACGCTTCTGCCCAGCAGCCAGTGGCACTAACTCCTGCCATCTGCAGTACACACACACCTGCAAGCAAAGGTGGTTTTATCTTTTAAGAAGCTGCTGTGCTGGGAGCATCGCTCTGGCTCTCCTAGACGAGCAACGTCAGCAGCACACGAACGGCACTCCCGCCTGCTGCTGCCGCTCGCAAGTCTGCTCTGCGGACAGACCAACTCCCGCCACGAGCAGTAACAGGATGCACCAATCGCTGCGATCTGAACACCTGCACCGCGGTGACTGCAGCACACGGCCGGCCTTTCGGTCATTCTAGAAGCGGCGGGGAAGCAGCCCCCCAGATGCGGCTAGGCGTGCGGCCAGCGCCAGCCACGGCCCGACGCGCGGCCACGTGACACGGAGGAGCGCTCAGGAGGATTTCCAGCCAGGTGGGCGCCCCGTCCGGCACCCGCTGGGTGACACGAGGGCAGAGGTGTGCTCACCTGCACGCGGGGCAGCCTCGCAGAGGTGAATCCCTACCTGCCTCGGGATTTCCGAAGGCTGGGGCACCGACGCTCGGCACGGCAGCGTTATGTAATGTCACTGCCTACTGGGCACGCAGGCTTTCCGCACAGCCGTGACTCACCCCAAGCGTTTGCCCACGTTCAGAGGGAAAAGCGGACAGACTGACCACACGGCAGGCCCGGCGCACCCCCCCCCCCACCCCCACGGACCAGAGAGACGGAGGCGGGGAGGCGCAGCCGGCTTAGGGAAAGTCTAATAACGTTACATAAAGTTCCCGGCAGCCTCCCGCGGCGCCAGCGCGGACCCCCCCGCAACCCCAGCCCCCCGGCGCGCCCCGCTCACCGCCAGCGGTTGATGCCCACGGCCGACGAGGCGGCGAACCACGGGTCCAGGATGTAGATGCAGCGGAGAGAGGCGGCGCCCCGCAGAGCCGCCTGCAGCGCCGGGTTGTCGTGGAGGCGCAGTCCGCGGCGGAACCAGTGCACGGAGCGGCAAAAGCCGCGCGGCGGGGACGCAGCCGCCGCCATCACGGGCAACCGCCGCGGCCTCCTCGCCTCGCCCGCCCCGGGACCGCCCCGCCGTGATTGCGATGGGGCGGTTCCGAGGCGGGCGAGGCGAGGAGGCCGCGGCCCAGTGTCATGGCGCCCCCTCACGGCCGCGCCGGGAGGGAGCCGCCCCCTCGCCCGCCCCTCCCACGACCCCACACGAACGCACGCAGAGAGCGACCCGGATTTTATTGGGCTGGATTTAAGGATTACAAAATACGACATTCCAAAGTTGTTATTTTTAGCGAAGGAAGGGTTCGCCGAAACGGAGGGGATGAAGGGGTAACCGAAACGCAAACACCAAAGATGGCGCGGTGCGGATCCTTCTGAGGGAAGCACAGTGGACAACAACTCTCCGTCTCATCACAGAGAACGGCAGATGCCACCCTCGCTCCTCTGCAAGGGTAGCGCAGGTAACTCACTGTGCCATCCTTCTGCCTCAGAGGACTGATGTAAGGCCGGTCACTTCAGAGAGCATTCTCTCCCTCTCAGGAAAAGACATGGAGGGAATGAGAAGTTTCATCCCTGCTTCTGAACGTAATTCCCTAAGTACAAAACCAGATAGGAGAAACAGGCAGTATAGACTTCTGCAGGATGAGATAATGACTCTGGGAAAGGGGAACGAGAGGCACTGCTGTGTGTCTTCAGCTTGTAGAGAACCAGAAGGGAGGGAATTTCCAGTCCCTGGCATTGAACTAGGCAATAGGAACAATTGCTATTGCCATTTGCTTTTTCTTTTGTGCAGCAGAAGAGTTCACAGAGACTATCCCCAACAGCTTGGCTACCTGATCCTCCCACACATGGAGGTTCAGGATTTTGTAACTTCAGACCCTTCATTCATTCTAGACTCTAACTACACAAAGTCCCACCCCATTCTTTGTCCACTATATGCCCGTGCCCCCCAACCCCCCCCCCCCGCCCCCCAAAGACAGAAATTACTCAGACTAAGTCAATAGCAATACCCATTTTTACAAAATGACCACAAAAAACCCCAACCTGATAATTCTCTAGAACACATGCTCTCACCCTGCCTCTAAGATGGGGAGATCCCGTGGATAAAACATAATTCAGTTAGGTCTTTGGCTCTGGTTCCTGACACAGCTCCCCATTCACTGCAGGTAAATCTTTTTCCTGCTCCTTGCTCTTCTCCCCAGGAAGGAGTACTGAAAGTTAACTCCCTAGGTGCAGAAACAGAAGTGCAGGCTGGACCTTCCTACACACCAGTCTCATTTTTTTCACTGCTTTTGAGATTAGGATCCTCTTGTGCTTTTCTCATCTCCAGCCCTTTTACCCACGTGTAGGCAAAGGAACCCCCCAGAACCATCAAGTTACTCGTCCACCACAGTAAGCTCTTGGTCTCTTCAAAGTAGACAACGGCCAGAACTGTTTGGGCGCACGCCTTGGCTGTCCCAGAGACATTGTGGGTGAGTGGGCTGGTAAACTTGATCTGCAGTCCAGTCACATACCCAATGGCAAAGCCAAACACTCCCCCCAGCGTCATCATGCCCCAAAAACTGGGGCTCCCCAGCTTGTCAAAGTGGTAGAGGGTGTGGAACTCGCCCGTGATCATCATCAGTGGGAGGAACAGGACACAAGCATTCATGTTGTTGTAGAAGGTCAGGTGCCAGATGCTACCATCCACCACAGGCAGCACTTTCTTGGTGTAGATGGCATTGAGTGAGACACACAGGCTTGCTAAGATCCCGAAGATTATACCTGTCCATGATAGAGTGCCCTCTGCTCCTTCCTGGTCAACACCCAGCCAGAAGCCACCTGCAATCAAAGAAATCAGGCATCACCTGAACTGCCAAAGGACTCAAAACATACAGTCAGTGATTCACCATCTACCTTACACTGAAAAACCACAGCCACAAGCAGAGACAGGATTGAAGGCTTCCCCTTTCTATTATGTTAACCCACAAAGTATCACGATTACTGTCCTGGGAAGATTTATTTTAGGAGTGCAGGTAATTAATTGTGCTATCCGTTGGTCTCAAAGGACTGATTCCCCCACTGAGAAGGCAGCGAGAGCTCAGAAACTGTTACTCCAAAAAGCTGAGAACAAAAGCTAAAGCTATTCTTTGTATATAGGTCACTTTCAGAAGGAGACCAAATGATTTTAATTGAAAAGACAGCAAACTGGACACACAGTGACACATTCCTCTTATACTAAAAGTTTAAAAAAAATTAGAAAAAAGTCTCACACCCCACCCAGGATTTGCTGCACTGTTAGCAATAACAGAAAGATAGGTCATGGAAAGATGGGAAGCATTACATATGGGTGTAACAATAAAGAACTTGATCAGAAAGAGATTGCAAGGCAGAAAGATGTCTTCAGTGCATTAAACTTTGATGCTCACTCTTTAAACATCTCTGAAATAGGAGATAGAGGCTCCAGGGCAGAGAGAGAGACTTCTCCCCATCCACCTTATCAGCAGAATATAAACAGAGAGATCACCTATTGATGGAGTACTGCAATGCCTTTGCATTAGCTGCTTCATACTGGGAGCCATGTGGGAAGCTGCCTGCAAAGCAGCCTACACATGCTTTAAACTAAGCCCAAGTCCAAACGAGTTCAGTGCATAGGAAGAAGACAGGAAGAACTCTATGTCAGGGCACAGAGGATGCCTGGCTATGCTGGCAGGCATACAGGCAGTGCACCTACTACAGCAGAAGGGGCTGGGAGATTGAGCCTTAAAGTAGCCTGGAAGGCTGGCAAGCACCACAGACCTGGGGAACATCTGAACATTAGACTAGGTGGAGCCAAATGCTTGCATCACTTGGGGGGGAAAGCCAGTAGCTGTTCAGCCAGAGTGGCCCCCTGTTCACCTCTTATGGAGAGGAGAACTTATTTTGTCTTGTTGAAATCCATCTGCTTGTCTAAGCACCAGCATGAACACATGTCCATCACGAACTGGATGGAAGTCAACATCTCACTGTCCCTGACGGTGAATGGCCCCCAAATGGGGGGCCCCCAAAGCAGTTTTTGGCTTTACTGAGCCTTTGGAACAAAAGACTTGTGAGCAATTCCCACTAAACCAGTCAATGCCCTGCCCTAAGTTCTTACCACACAACCAGATTTTCTGGTGGTGCTTTATGCTTGATTGGACTAACTAATCCTACCTGAACTGGCATTCTATATTGTATGGTCCCAACAGTGCTGGCAGTTTAAATAAATACTCATATTGTTTTCAAAGTTAATCATTAACATTCACTTGAAAATAGGGAGAAAACAAGTAGTTTTTTCCTGTGGTCTTTGCAGAAAAGAAATGGTACTAAGTGAAGGCAATGGAACTTCATTAAAGAGTAGACAGTCATTAGTACTTAAAGAGCCAGCAAGTCAAGGAAGAGTAATTTCCTCACAAGTTAGCTATGTGCTACAGACACGTGAGGCGGACTGCCTAGGGCAGGGCAAGGAAAGAGCCCTAAGGTTACTCTATCTAATCCAGAAGCAGGTGCATACGTGGGGATGGCTTCCCAAGAGGAAGTTTGGTTCTGTTTGGTTCAGCTTCCAGCTCTGAGCCTTCAGCCAAAGAACTACCAAGCCTGACCATCCTACAGGATCACCACTCACCTGAGGAAGCTGACACTGCAGCCCACTTACCAGGGCTCTGCCTACCAAGAGGTGCTAAGCAATGCTTGTAAAAAGCAGGTTGGAAGCCCTCAGCAGGCAAGTGGGAACTTAGCATTCCACTGTCCTGCAGGAACAAGGACTGAAGAGTCAAGAGAGCAACCAAGGACCTTTTAGCAAGCGTTAACTCCACTGGGCACAGTGGTACATCTACATGCTGCAGCCCAGCAGACACCATGGTCCCGTGAACCAGGTCCCCCTCCAACCACCTGCCCGAGCTCAGGAGCACCTCCTTCATCTCTCTGAGGTTTTGAGGCAGACGTGGAGCAGGTGTAGGCCCGTTCCCACTCACCGATGATGATGCCGCAGGCCAGGAGCGCGTAGAGGGAGGTGGTCTGCTTGAGGAGCAGGTAGGAGAGCAGCACATTGAAGACGGTGGTGAGCGAGCGCCCCACGTTGTAGAAGGCCACGCCGACGTGCTTGAGGCAGAGGTTGTTGGAGGTGACCATGCCGATGAAGACGACGGAGAGGGGCAGGACGCTGCGGGACACCTTGAGGTCGAGGCGCAGGGCGGGCAGCGCGGCGCAGGGCCCGCAGGCGGCCCCCAGGCTGAGGCCGAGGCACAGGGCGGCCGTCACGGCGCACTGGAAGAAGGTGACGAAGAGCGGGGCGTCGAGGCGCAGCGAAGGGCTGTCCAGCAGGTACTTGTTGAGGAACACCATGGTGATGGAGACGAACCAGTACAGGCTGACCACCAGGGCGATGCGCAGGGCCCGCAGCACGAAGGGCGTCCGCCGGCCCCCGGCACCCTCCGCCGGCAGCAGCGGGTCGGCAGCACCGCCCAGCGCCATCCGCAGGATCCCGGTCCGCGTCAGCTGCGATCTGCTCATGGCGGCCGCGGGCCGTCAGGCCGTCAGCCCGGCCCGCCCGGCCCCGCGCCGCCTCCCGCCTCCTCCCGCCGCCCGCCCCGCTCACCCGCCGCTCCGACCGCCGCCTCCACCGCCGCCGGCCCCGCGCTTCCCGGAGCGCCGCGGCCCCGCCCGCCGCGCTTTATTCACGCCCCGCGGGCGCCGCTCGCCGCCTCCCCGGCCTGCAGGCCGAGCCGCCATCGCGGGAGCGCCCCCGCGGCCTCGTTCCTCCCGGCGCGGCGGGGTGGCGGGGAAAGGCGGGCCGGGCCCCACCGAGGGGAGTGGCGGCGGCCTGGCGGCGAGCCGTGCGTCCGTCCGTCCAACCCCCTCCAGCCGGACGGAGCGGGACGGCCAGCGCCGGGCACATCCGCAGGGCGGAGGCGCAGCCTCCCTGTGCAGCCCGTGGCGGTGCTCCGCTGGATTTTGCTTTTTCTTTTTAAGACCGCGGCATCGCAGTTTCTGTGCTCCAGTCGCTTTTGATAAACTTCCCAGCGCCTTGTTGGGGGTTGGTTCCTCCTGCTTGCCTTTCCTGCCGCCTGTTCTGCTCGGGGGAGTGCCACATCACACAAGGGCAGCTCTGCTCCTTTACTGGGGGATTCTTCAGGCACAAATGACTTATTTCATAGCTCATAACATCTGTAGGCTTCTTGGCCTACGTGTTCTACTGTCGGAAATAAAGACCTTATGTACCCGTTCCTCTCCCCGCCCCTTAGGCAGTTCTCTCCCCAGCACGGTCTGTTCAGGCTCCCAGAGCTGGCAGCCGGCTGGGATGCAGGCCCCGGGCACTAAGGAGCTGCACACAGCAGTGCTGGGAATAACACTGGCCCTGCTGTCTCCTGTCAACGTCCCTCCCGTGCCAGTCTTACTTGCAGACATAAAGTTCTCATTGTGTGGAGGTAAATAAAACCTTCCCGGTACGACCTGAGCGAAGCAGGCACTGTGACATCTGCACACAGCTCATAAAGGCAGTGCGGGGAAGCGCTGGCTGCTTTATTGCTCTTCCTGCCGCGCCAGCGTGTAAATCTAAGCATAAAAATGTCGCTGCTGGTGCTGCTCGCTGCTGCGTGACTGGCGTGTGGGCGGTGCTGAGCTCTGCACCTATTGCTGCGATGCAAGTGTGCAGGAACGTGCTGCTTCCGAGGGCTGGCTGTAGGATGAAGGGACTGTCCCGCAGCCCCAGGTCATAGCGAGGCTCCCATCTGCCTGCACTCTTCTGCCAACATGTCCCGCCTTCTCTAAACAGTGCTTTGTAACAAAGGAGCCTGTTCAATACCAAACCCTCTGTCGTGTCGCAAATTCATACTGTTGAGCAATCAAGCTGCTGAATTCAGTGGCGGGATGCGTGTGGCGATGGGAGGCAGCCCTGAGCTCGGTGTCCAACATTGCTCCGTACAATACCGACCCCTCAGTTCAGCAGGCACTGCTGGAGGACCTCACGTTGGCTGAGCTGGGGCTGCCACCCGCAGAAAGCACAATTCCAAGTGATTTCCAAGGCCAGGTCCGTGGTGTTAACTGCCCTCCCAGCAGCTCTGCTCTCTTACACATGCACGTGGCTTCGGTACTGCGCATATCTTGAATGTAAAAGACACCTTTCCTACCAGTGATGAAGCAAGTCTGACAGTGCCAGGGCCAGATAGAGATCTTTTTTCCTCTGCGTCTTGCTCACGCTTTTCAAGCTGTCTTCTCCAAACTAAGCCCAGAAATTAGAAATGGAAAAAAGAAGCCCCAGCCCTCAGTCACATCCTGGCTGTTCCTGCAGCACGGGGAAGATTGCTTTGTCCCGCATGAGTTTGAAATATCCCAATCAATAAAGTGTTCATTGCTTCTCTCGGGAGATGATTCTCCAGACTTATAGTACATGTATGGCACGTCCGCATGGGAAAATTGACCAGAACAGCTATCTCAGCTCTGACAATATAACTCCCCGATGCTGACAGTGTTTTCCAAAATAAAAGTGATTTACTGTCCAATAATCACGCAGTTCTGTGATAGCTGAGCTGGTCAATCTCCGCAGGCAGAGCTCATCTGCAGCATGGCAATGCTTTTGACAAGTGCTTTGAATAGAGGCTTGCCTGGGTGGAAAGCTGTCTGGCAGCATTTCTGTGCCGGAGCCCTGCCTGCCTGCCCGTGCTTCAGGGCAGAGGTGCTTCTGAGACGGCAGGGGAAGGTGCTAATTAATTGCTTAGGAGAGCAGGGGCCGTCGTGGCAGTGGGGGCCAGGCTCCCAGACATAAGACATCCACCTTAAAGCTGGGCCCAGGGCTGCGGAATTCAGTGGGACTCCGATGGCTGGGTATCTCCCTCTGAATAACACACGCTTTCCATGCCTGCAGCTGCCTGCCTACTTCAAGATTTCGCCCTCTGGCTCCTGTTACAGTTTGCTGAGGTTTCCTCAAGCTAGCGCTTACAGGAGGCCACAGTTACATTTTAACCTAGGTTTTCAGAAGTTAAATATATTTAGCTTCCTTATAGAGTACCTTAACTATGCTATAGCAGCAGCAGCAGTTGACTTCCTTATGTGCACATGACAGCTCTGTCTTCACACCCTGCTGTATATTGTGTTACAGCAAGACAGGTGTTACCACCACGAAAACACTCTCCTTCCCCCATCAGTTACGTGGCCTACTTATAAGGAAGCATTTCAGCTGATAACGTACAGCCCAGCCGATAAGCCGGCAAGGAGCGCTGGGATGAGGCATCAGGAGCTGCGTTTTGGGGCTCTGCTGGAGCCGAGTGGCACGAGTGACACTAGAGGGCAGCGCTGGCACACGGTTGGAGCCTTCACTGGCTAAAGCTGAGTGCTTCGGAATGGCAGCGTTAATTGCTATTAAAAACACACATTGATAACTCTCTCACCTGCTTTAAATCCTGGAAAATGAGATTCCTCACCCATCCCTTCCAGCCCTCGTGGCAGCTGGGGGTGTTTTATAGCCCTGTTGGCGGTACCTGCTGTCTTCATGGGATTTTATTTATGGGAACCTCTAACAATCTTCTTGGTGGCATCCCCTAAACCCCATTGTTTCGGTGCTGTTCCCCTTCTGGAGGCTCTCTCCGCACAATCGTGCCAGTTATCACCTGAAGCCACCGGGGCTGGGAGATGAGCAGCCCTGAAACCCCAAACCACAGAGGCAGCAGTTTGTATGCGCCTTCAGTTGTGTTTGCGTAGGTCTTACAGACATTATTTCTATGGTTTAACCTTTATTTTCAGAAGGTGGAGGCGAGCTATATAGATGAAGATCTTAAAATAGCCAGCTTTTCCCTGCTGGACTGCTGCAGTTTTGCAACTCATCATATACCAAATGCTTTGATGGAGCATTTAAAAATATCCTATGCCTTGGGACTGAGAAGCAACCCTGTTCTGTTGGGGGCCTCTTACCACTGCGTCACAGTGGAGCAGAGAAGAGCAGAGGGCCAGGAGCAGTGCCTGTGTGCAGGGCTCTCCCCTGCCATGTCCCTGTCACTGGCTCTGCCCTCAGAGTGCTTCTGGGTCCTCAGACCTGCTGGAGACCAGTGCTGCTCTGGGAATTGACCAAATCTGTGTGCCTGTGTCCACCTGCCAGGGAGAATTGATAGATATCTCTGCCTCCTGACTCCCAGCTGGGCCTGCTAATTTATAGATTGGATCTGTCGCTCCTGATAAACGATATCTTACTTCCCTAATGCCGCCTTCAAATTGAGTTTTTACGGCTAGGTCAGATAGGGAAACCGAAGGGTGACTCTGCTTTCTCTTTGCTTTGGCTTCATCCTCTGTATTTGGGATGAGGTCAGCTTTTCAGGCAGAGCCTCGAGCCATGTGATGCCAACCCGGGAGGCTGCCAGAGCACCCAGCTTGCACAGAGCGTAGGGCTGCACCAGGAGCTCCCAGCTTTCCTCCTGCCACACCTGAAGCCAGCAGCCCCCCTGGCTCTCTCCATGGAAGAGCAGCAATTCCCTGTGCTAGGTCAGCTCTGCCGAGCATTAATCCCTCCCAGGGACGCGCCTGAATCAGCACAAGCACAGCCTCGCTGAGCATCCTTCTCCAGCGGCAGAGAGGAGTGTTTTCTGGAGCACCGCCAGCGGCTCAGACCTGTGTGTATGTGAGCAGCTTTGTTCTCCCTCCAGGGAGCTGCCTAACAAAGTTAAGAGCTGGCCAAACACCCAGGATTAAGCATATCATTGCTGAGTCCTCTGGAGGTTAGGGTAGTTAAAGGCACACGCATGCAGACCTGTTTAGCTCGTCATCATTGAGCCCTGGCTCTTTTCTTGTTCCCCAAGAAAGGAACTTGCTGAAGCCACTTTTCTTTTGCACACTGAGTTGCACTGCAATAGCCCAAATCGGACCAGTGAATACCTCCCGAAGATGACGAGTTCTAACTCTGAAACCCAACGATATGTTGCCCTGACCACAGCCCAGTCCTTTCCCATCTTGCAGAAATCACAGCAGCCAGAATTTCTCCACACAGCCAACACGGCTGATTGAGATAGCAACCCCCGCAGCACGTCAGAAACTGAAAACGATGGAGCTGGGAACAATAAACCAAATTTGAACTTCTTATTCTTCCAATTAAAGAAACGCAGAAGAGAGCTGTGATGTGATCCAGATTTGATTCAATCCAAGCTTCCCCTTTTCAAGGTTTGTTTTTCCCCACAGCCCCTGCAGACTCTCCCGTCCGTTGCAGTGCAAGCTGCAGAACAAACCTTGTTGCCGAATTTAGGTCAAGCTTGCCAGCGAACACATGGGGCCTTGGCTGTTACGGTTAGCATGGAGACCACGCTGCCAATGCTAGCGGGAGTGTTTTGGAGGCAGTGGATGGAGCTGGGCGAGGAGCCCACACCGCTCAGCAGTCTGCCCCAGCACGAGCCGAGGGACAGACGACAGTCCTGCAGGTGCTGAACACCCTTCCTGAACCAAAGCAATGGCTGTGATCTTGCTGTGGTTGTCGACACTGCAGGCTATGGGCAGCGAGTGGTGCGTGGAGCAGGCTGCGTCCTGCCAACATCCCACTGCAGGCTCTAGGTCTCATCTCCAGCTCTCTGCCTGGGATGTAGGGAAGGCATCACCCGAGACACCCAGCATCATCACCCTGATGCACCCATGGGACTGTTCTGTGCTGCTGCCTCATATCTAGAGAAACAACACACCTCATGCCTAAGCACTTGCAATGCTTCAGCCTGCGCCCCTTTGGTCACACAGTGTTCTGCATGCACTTCAGCCAGGCCCCCAAATGCACTCTGCCTTTCTGCTTGTCCTTTCCAGTTCATCTCCCAGCAGTTATACTGTGAGAGGCCAAGCTCTGCTGCAACGCTGCAACACGAGGGCTGTGGTTGTGGCCAAAAGCGTGCTCTCCAGTGCGCAGGTTGCAGGCTGTGGTGTGCTGGGCACAGACCCAGAGAACAAGAGGAGTATTTAGGGGAGGAAGGCGGCACCCTGCAGCCCCTGAACCACACAGTGTCCTGACTGCCCTGCAGGGCCAGATCCCATCCCCTGCCGGGGGGTCCCAGGCCCCTGGATCACCTCTCAGACACCCACAGAGGTGCTCCTTCTACGGAAACCTCCTCTATTTAAAAAAAAAAAATCATTCTTTTATCCCAGTCTTTGAAGATGGTTGTTGCCATGGAAACATGCGTTAAAGCATGCCTTTTCCCTTCATCTCCAGAGCTGCCGTTGCCATAACAGCCACATTCCACCCCTCCCTGCTCCCCCCCACGGGGTGTAGCAGGGTGAGCCCATGGCCCAGCCCATCCTTCCCTGGCACCAGGGTGGCCCCAAGACCCCATGGGAGGTGACACTACTCCGTGCCCATACAGCAGCGCATGGCGCAGAGGGGACACAGGGATGCACAGTGCCTGCCCAGCAGCTGCAGCAGAGCCAGGACTTAACTGGGAGCACATTTCTGGCTGTAGTTGTCTCAATTAATGTAGCCCTGCTTGCTTTAGCAATTACCTGGCCATGGCTTTCGGCCCGCTTTCAGATGGAGATCTCCTGCCAGGAGTTGCAGCTGGTGAACACGAGCTGGGAGCAGGCATGGAGGGCACCTTCAGCTGCCCTGCTCACGTCCTAAATAGGCACCTCTCTGCCAGAGGGAGCATCCCCCTCCCTGCAGAGGCAGCAGCCTTAGCAGGAGAGAAGGTGAGGCACTGGCACAGGCTGCCCAGAGAGCTGTGGGCGCCCCATCCCCAGAGATGTTCAAGACCAGGTTGGATGGGGCCCTGGGCAGCCTCGTCTGGTGGGTGGCAGCTGCCCGTAGCACAGGGTTGGGCCTGGATGATATATGAGGTCCCTTCCAGCCTAAGCCATTCTGTGATCCCATGATAGTTATGAAATCCATGCTCAGTGAGGCCCCAGAGGGTTAGGAGACATGCTACTGTCTCCCCAACTTCCTTCCACACCATGTTCGGGCCGTGAGAGGGTGAGCTGTGTGCTCTGGATCCCAACCACCTTCTCACCTGCTCAAGTGCTGGAGTAGCCCTCCATCAGATAAAGGATGGATGCAAGACAAAGTCATAGAGACAAACATTCCAGGGGAGAGAGAAAAACTGCCAGCGCTCTCCAGAGGGCAGCAGCAGTGGAGATTTAAATGGTCACAGTGCAGTTTCCTCAAGACGCAGTTGAAAACTGCTGCTGGGCTTTGCTCCTAAACTAATTAGCACTCTTTACCTGACATTAGTGCTTACCCCACGCTGTAGCAAAGCCTTGCCATGCTTGCCTCAGTCAGAATACTTTCTGTGGAGGTGCACACTTACAATACTTACTGTGGAGGTGCATGCACTTGGGCACATACGTGCTAGTATCAAGGCAAACAAAACGCCTCTTCCGTTGTAAAAATCAGAGCTCATGACTGCATTATAAGCCTTGTGATTTATCTACCTCTCATCAGGAGTGGTACCACACAACCAGGAAACTTCACATAAAAATCTCGCCTCTTTGCCCTTCCTTCTAGCCACTGCCCAGCACCGGGTGGCTGGGACGGAGAGGGGACAAGGACGGGGCGGCAGCGTGTGCCATGCCCGTGCTGCTGCAGAGCACGTGAGCTGCATCTGTCAGCCCCACGCCGGCACCAGATTGATGTCCTTCTTGTTCCCGATAAGGATCCGAAGTCTCCTCTGGGTCCCGGCAGCGATTCTTTTATCCTCCCTGATTGTGGCGTCCACGCTCCCAGCATCCCTGGGGACGCATCAATCGCGGAGCTGCAGGCGCCGCGCCGCTATCGGCAGCGATGATAGAAAAGCTACAGGAGCAGCTGTCATTTCTCCCTGTTTGCGTTTTGTTCTCAGGCTATCAGCAGGATGTTCCTGCCAGACACCCATCAATCTGCTGCAGCAGGGCCTGCCTCGGTCTGCAGGGCGGAAGGTACCAGTGCCGGAGCTGCCCGCTGCCCCTGCAGCACCTCCACCCATGGCCACCTACCTATGGCCCCAAGGGAGCTGCTGCCAGTCCTGGCTCCCCACAGAAATGCTCAGTCAGGAAGCGAGGTCTGACATGCCACACGCTTTGCCAAATTCTTTGGGATTTGCTGTGTCTTCTGGGAGTCCATCAAAAGTCCTCTGCCCCCACCTCTTTCTTATCACCAGCACCACTACCTTGGACCAGATGTCCAGTGTGTGTACCACTGAAGCCAACGAGATGACTTGGGTGCTGATGACATTATCTCTGAAGTGCACTTTGGAAAGAAACCCAAGACATATGGGTGAGACCATTGCTCTGCTCCTGTACTCGGGCTTGTACTTGGGGAGAGCACAATGTGAACTCTGCCAACTGCTTAGCTGCTCAGCACTCAGCTGAACCCCTCAGTGATGTGTATAAGCAAGATAACAACAGGCCTGTGTCCTATTTAGTTCCTCTCCACCCACCACCAAGCCCGCAGGCAGTGCTTTGCCTCAGTGCCCACAGCCCTAGGGCAAGGTGACCCGGCTGCTCCTACCCTGCAGCTCCGGAATGCGGTACCCATGGCTGGCTGGGAGGACACGGTCATCCCCTTTGGTGCAAGACTAATCTCCAGGGCTCCATGCTATGCAGCCAGAGCTCCTGCCAAAGCTGAGAGCTGCTCAGTGCCACATTGGAGAGCATTTTGCGGCCACTCATGCAGGAGCAATGAAGCTGCCGTGGTGAACTGATTCCTAAGGTTGTGTCCCTGGAGCCCAGATGCATGCTCAGCCACCTGCCGTGCGTACCTCTTCCAGCCAAGCCTGTGTTACAGAGGTGCTAACTAAACAAATACCGCTCCATTCTGATGAGAATCTACACGCAAACCTGTGATGCTTTGCAGCAGGATGCATTATAGCACTCAGCTCTGCTTGTGCCTCCTTGAACATGCTGGGTGCATATCCAATGGGATGTCCCCAGGCCTTCAGCACTCACCACCCTCATCCCCAGCCAGCAGTGCCCAGCGACACCCCATTTTTACACGACACAGCAGGACCATGACACTCAGCTCTGCCTTTAAGTATGGTAAGGCACTGGAGCGCATTGCTCAGAGCTGAGGTGGGTGCCCCATCCCTGGAGACACTCAAGGTGGATGGGATTCTGAGCACCCTGATCTAGCTGTAGGTGTCCCTGTTCATTGCAGGGGAGTTGGACAGGATGGCCTTTAGGGGTCCCTTCCAACTCAAACGATTCTATGAGTCTATGATCTCTGTGTTACTTGCTTTTCTCTCTTCTCTGGTAGATGGGCAGAAAGAAGAGAGAGAAATATATATATATCCATCCTGTTTACAGACTCAAAATAATTAGAAACAGGTTGCTTACCTTTCTCAGCGTAGATAACTTCTTGAGAGAGAGCCTTTGAGCACACTGCGCACTGCTCTTGCAGCTCCCCCCCCACTGCTGTCTGGGATGCACTCCGCACGTGAGATACATCAAAGGCAGCGTAACATACCGTGGAGATGCTATAGGGGGTACTAAGAACCATACCAATGACATTTTAAACTTGGGAAGAAAGCAAGAATGGGAAAAACTGTTCAAAACCCCCATCTGAGAAGATAAATTTGCAGATGGATCTGGTTGTGGTTTGGGGTTGCTCCCTGGGGCACCGTCACCTGAGGTTCACCCCTCTTCTCCCCGCTGGGACCTTTCTCCTAACTTTTCTCACACGCCTCCACTTGGGCTCGCTCCTCCCAGCTAGGATACCGCTGTCAGGTCACAGGGGTCCGTGGGTCAGATCTGTGCCGTTCCCTTCTCCTGCTGCTGTCACCTGTTGCAGGGGTGCAGACGGACCTCCAGAAGCCCTGGCACGCTCCTTCTGCCATTAATCCCGCAGGAGGGGGCTCGGCATCACGCTCTCTGCCTCCCCCCTTCCCATCACCACTCCCTGCTGTAAGTAAGGAGCTTTGTCTCCTGCCAAATCCCCTGTCTGTGTTGGGGAATTGGGGTGAGCCAGGCGTAAAATGAAAATAAATCACTAATTCCTCCTAATAATGCCTGATTTCCTGATTTGATATCCCACATTAATTCTAATTACTCACCCGGAGTCAGGGCATTAATCAAGGCGTTAGAACTTCCCCCTGCTTAGCAACATGCAGCCGCCGGCAGCTGGCAGCCCGGCACGGCTCTGCCCATCACCGTGCTGTGCCATGGGGGGTCTTGGGGTGCCCCTGCCCCAGCAGCCCCACCCCCATGTCCTCCACAGCTCCAGCACTGCTCTGCCCGCTTCTGCCAAAGGTAAACCCGCTCCTTCCAGCTACGGTGCAATTAACGCTTCTTCTAATTATTCCTCTTTTTCACTTAGCGTTGAAAGGATTAATCCTGCATTTATTCACTCGCTGATTAATTATTTTTTTTTTAATTTTTTTTTAACTTTTTTTTTTTTTTTTTTTAGGAACTCATCAGTTGAATAAGCTTTAATTTGGATGGTGATTAACGGAAACACGTATAAACTCGGGATCTGCGCTGCATTCCATTGGCCTGCCTCACCTGTCCTAGATACAGGACAAAAGGCTCTCTCACATGCGCTGCTCTCCAAAAGCCACACCATTCATTAAGGGCAGCGTTCGGCACAGCGGATGAGTTGGGCTCGCTGTCTGCCTCTGCATCCTGGAGGATTTTCAGAACGACAGACCTCAGTCTCTCAGATGTCACCGCCAGGACGAGAGCAGCCACCAGCCTTTCTGTGCTTCAGCTTCGCAGCTTCTCACATTTGACCGAGCTCATCCCTGACAGCATTTTCTCTGCACTTAGAGAGCCCATTACTGCTGCCAAAATCTATTTTGTATTTCATTTCAGGTCTCAGATGCTTCCTGAGCTGCTAGCCTAGCATTAACTTCTGAGCAACAAGCATGCATTGTGTGAGCATTGATACGCGCATGGCTTTAATATCCTACAGAAAATCCATGCCTCGAGTTGGCGTTTTGAATCAAAAGAGTTAATTTCTAAGAGAAATGCAGCCCTAAAGAACATTCAACCAGCAGCATTATTTAGTTACATCCTGTTTCTGGGGCTTGGGCACCGGCAGAAATCTGAGCTCAAGGAAAAGCAGAGCCCTCCCATGCTCAGCCCCAAAGGGGGCTGGGGTCTGACGGCACCAAACCGCACTCCCTTCTGCACCCAGAGGTCAGCTTTCCCTGCCACCAAGCCCTCCAAAAGTCCTAAAGAGACATCAATCAAGTTGGTAAGAAAGCAAACAGAAAGCCATGCTGTAGATTACGTGCACGAGGAGCCCACCATGTGCTGAGCCAGGTGGGAATGGGGTGGTTCTGCTCTGCACCTTTGGTGTGCAGTGCATCCATGTGGAATTCGCTGCCTTGCCCCCCTGTTCCTCTCCTCTCCAAACTGCAGGTCAGCGTTTTACAGCCTGAGGTCAATGCATCCTGAGGGTGCTGTGAGCTATTTCTCAGCCTAACTAAGAAAAGCGAGCCTCTTGTCAGCAGCCTTACAGCCAGCGTGCGGGAATTTGTGGCTCCACGGGAGTGATTTTAGGAGGTATGCAACTGGGACTGCTTACAAAGCTCAAGATGAGATGGATGTGCTCACCCAGGAGAGTTTTACAGCCTCCACACTCAAACTCCCCTTTATTCCCCGGCCGTTGCACAGAATTAATTACATTTCTGCATGCTAGCACGGACCTATCGCAGCAGAACTGCCATCTAACCAACCAACCGCTGCCCCTGAGCCCCTCATCAGCAGGAGGGATCCCACACCGTGCCACCAGGTGCCAGGGGGAGTCAGGATCAGCTGTGTTTGCAGCAAGCACCCCGTCCTCCCTGCTCCCTGCAGCAGCGTGAGCAGGGACTTCATCACCGTGCATGGCCTTCCCGTCCCATCCCAGGTCTCTGCGTGCCACTAAATCATCCAGTTTGGAACAAATTCACTGGGAAGAACTATAGCGAGTCAAGCAGAGGTCTGGGACACGGGAACAATGGCCCATAAAGCAAACACGCAGCAGTGCGCTCAGCTGCCGGGGATGCTGCTGGCACATGTGGTGGGGAAGATTAATATGCACCAAGCGAGCAGGAGCTGGGAGGGAAGCTCACAAGGTGCCTCTCATTAGCTCATCCTTCCAGCGGAATTAACGACTGCCAGGTTTCGCCCAGCCCTCTGCTATGGGTTAGTGAGAATGGAGTGCCGTGTGCGACGGGGGGTTCGGCTCCCTTGGGACCCTCTGCAGGGAGGGTCAGCTCCCAAAGTCTGGGAGCGGGCATGCCTGGGTGCCACAGGGCTGTGCTGCACAAAGGGCCAAGACCTCAGGGCTCCCCAGAGGCAGGCAGCTCCACCCGCCCCACCTGCTGGCACCAGGGCTGGGTGCTCAGCATCCCGCAACCTCATCACCTGCTGCTATTCCCTCCATGGACGAGCCGCCGTGCTCCTGTACCCTTCTCTCTGCTATTTCCCTCCTGCTGCCTCTCCCCCACCTCCTCCTCCTCCTCTACTCTTCAACTCAAGAGCCAAAATGAAAACACCTTCCCCAACAGTCACTGACAACAGCAGGAGGGAAGGAGCTCCATTCTCCTGATTTGCAAAGGAAGAAATACAGAGAAACATCTTGATAGCATCGTCGCCAAAAAGCGGATGCTGTGCCGCGCTCAGGCGTCTCAGGAGACCGGGGCTCCTCTCCTCTGACTGTTTGAAGCTGCTCAGTCTCTGGGGATATCAACAGCTCCGAAGCTGCTGCCACAGAGCGAGAGAAATCAGACACATTCTCTGTTGGGGAAGGCTTTCCTGCAGCAATCAAAGGATGCTGCACAGCGGCGGCGCGTGCTGGGTATGGCCAAGGCATGGGGAGACGGAGCACATGGGAATTGCTGGGGAAGAATTCACTTCCACAGGGAATGGTTTTCCTCCCTTCTCTGCCAGGGACTGTGGACTCTGATGGGGAGCTCCTGACCCCCATGTCGCTTGTGGGCCACCCTCCTGCCCATGTTTGTCACAGCCCTGAAGCCTGCGGCACCTTTGGCTAGAGCTGATGCTAGAGGTTCTCCACAGGGATGCTACAGCCTGACACCGGTGCACACACCGTACTGCATTTATGGGTGAGAGCTTCAGGAGGTCACCCACACACATCAGGAACTTGGCTTTAAGGGATCTTCCCCCTCCCTGTGATCTCAGTAGTGCTCCCTTACAGACACGTTACAGTTTCTGCTCTACCAACAGCTCCAGCAAACCCACTGAGTGCATTCCCATGGCAAGAGGTGTGTGGGGGGCAAAGCTGAGCACAGAACCATGTATAGACGCACCCCTTGCATTCAAACCCTGTGTCCTGCATGACCTGAACTACTCATTCAGCTATCACTACACGGGCAACAATGCTCCATGAACAATGCACAGAGGTCTCCGCTCTTCCTCACTGCACCAGCTGCAAGACTCGCAGCACTGCTTTCTGACAGATCCCTTTACATTTCCTTAAGATTCACTCAAAAGCTGCCAGAAGACCTCAGTTTTAAGCAAAACACAATTCTCCACAGTGCTTTGATCCTCCCATCGCTTGGCTCTTTCTACAGCCCTAGAACGTCTCTCCCTTTGAAGCTACAGGCACTCGGCTCTCACCGGTTTGAGGCAGCACCTGGAGCCCTGTACAGACCCGAGAGGCCCACGATGGCAGAGCTTGCTGCTGGGACAGGATTTCCATCACCTTGCTGGTGGAAAGGCCTGTTGGCACCTCTCTGCCCTGCTCACGGTGCCGCCAGCCCTTGCCCGTCCGATGCCGGGGCTGTGGGATGGCAGAGCTGAGCCCCCGCCATGCTGCCCGCTGCCGCCACTATTTCCCAGCCTCTCTGTTTTCCCAGCCCCGATATCACTTTCCCTGGTGTTGCCATAACAACTGGCGTTAAGAGCTTGTTGACACTGCCCTGTTGCACTAATTGCACAATTTCCCGTCACTGTTATATGCCAGTTATTTCCTTCCGAGGGCTGGAATCGCCTTCGGCCACCTCGCCTGCTCCCTGCCCGCCGCCCTGGGACCAGTTAGGGAGCCGGAGCGAGGGAGCAAACAACCCCAAAATGCCCTGGGGAGGTCATTTAGCCCACTCAGTGCAGCTGAGACCACGTGGCTCCGGCACGAAGAGCTCAGGATGGTTTGCCCGCACCAGTGCTCCCACTGCCGTGCTGTGCCTGCAACGGGAAGACGCAGGGATGGGTGTGCAAGGCTGAGACAGAGCTCATGGCCAGCCCCGCATGCCCCATCCTCAGGGAGCAGCTCTTGTCCCTCTGGGTCACAGCAGCACGAGGCCGAGCTCAGAGGTTTTGCTCCTTGCTCTGACGGGGAGGAAGCGATGAGAAGGATCGATCGCATCGACCTGGCAGACTTCTCAGTGATGCCGGGGTCACCTTGAGACCCAACCCCCGGCTCTCCAGTCCCAGCCACATTTCCACGTGGGCACCACAGGCAGCAGTGCCCCATTGTGGAACCTTCTCCAGCCCTCTGACCCCGGGGTGGGGGGCACGTGGGGAGCTCCCCGCCGCCACCCATCCCTCCTCCACCCACAGCACGGCTGCCCTGTTGTGTTCCTCAGCAATTTATCACCAAGACACTTACTTTATAAATATTAAATGAAGGGCTCCATAAATTTTTAACATGGAAATAAAACTGCATTTGGTGAAGGAAAGGAAAAAAAACACACAAAGAAACCAACCGCTCTCCTCACCCCTTCCCATTGCCTTCCTCCCTTCTCTTGGCCTTCCCCTGGGATAAGCCAGCATCGTGCTCGGACCCGGGGCTGCGAACGTAAGGCTGGTGCTCAGCAGGGGCACAGCACCGGGTGCTTGTCAGTGCAACCATAATAACACCGTGTTCTGAGCCCCACTCCACAATACTGATACGCTGATACACAGTGATACACAGGCAATACTGATACACTGCCTGTCCCCAACTCTCTTCTTCAGTACTTGCTTCAAGCCACGTCTTGGGTCCAAAGGACCACACGGGGGTCATCCATTGGGTCATCTATTGAAGCCAGGCATGCTGCTGCCCCACTGTTCCCCTCGCTGCGTCCCATCCCCGCCCCTGTGGCCATGGAGGAGGCTGAGGATGGTGTGGTCACCCAGCACCGCGGATCCGGGGCCGGCCCCAGGAGCTGCAGAACCGTGCATCCCTCGCTGCCAGCTCTCCGCAACCACAAGCATGGATGAATCATTAGGACAAGTGCTACTACAGCCTGAGCGCAAATGAGGGAAGATTGGGCCTTTGGCAGATAACAGCTCTTTGCTCAAGTGTGCTGCTCTCCCGCACTCGCTGCTCAAGCAGCCGCACTGCCGCTCCCTGGGGCCAGCACGCGGCTCTGCAGCCTCCGAATTGCCCGCAAGAGTTCATCACTGCCAGGACAGCTCCAACAGCGAGGGGTGATCTGGGGGCGAGGGGTGCCCCATCGCAGCTCTCTGCTCCCGGAGGCCCCGCACCGTGCAGCGGGAGCAGCTCAGCACCGCTGCCGGGGGGCTGCGGGATGCAGCAGCAGGATGCAGCAGCAGGATGCTCACAGCCCCAGCTGCCAACCCACGCGGCAGAGCCAAAGCAGGAGCTAATAAAAGTGATTTTAAGAATAATAACGGCAACACACGTTATTAAAATCCACGCTCAGCCAGGCGCCGGGCTTACCAAGCATTTCCCCGGCTTCTGTCAGGTGGCGGGATTGCCCCAGACACCGGGGCAGGGTGTATGACAAAGGAGAGACAACGATCAATTTTTAATATTGCATATTTAAGCAGGCTCGGGCTCCAATCCGTCATATCCCCCGGCTTTCCCTAAAATTAATCTCCAATAGCTTATCGAGAACTTCAGAAAATTAATATCCAGCATTTCACCTTAGGGGGAGCAGCACTTTCTCTGGATGAATATGCATGCAGGAGGGAGAGCGCGACGGAGCATCTGCCCGCAGGACTTCAGCTTCAAAAGAGGATTTCAGCCGAGCCCTTCCACACTCGAAGGACTGAGCGCTGCGGGGCCGGGACGGCGCAGACAGCCGCAGCCGCTCTCAGGCTGCGCTACACGTGCCTACAGGAGGCTTCAGCTCTGTACAAAGGGCCCCAAATGAATGAATCTGCCCTTAACGCCAGGCCACGGGAGCATGAAGAGGAACAGAACGGGTTGTTCCCCCGCTGTCTGATGCCAGGGAGCCCGGCATCTGCATTCCCACTCCCAAGCCCAGCAGCCCTGACCCTGCGGCTGGGCAGGGCTCGTGGCACTGAGGCATGGCATGTTCACCAGTGAATGCTTCTTTATTGCAGGGCCCCGGAGCAGCTCCCCGGGAGGCAGCCCTGCTGCCAAACAGCTCTCAGGAGCCAAGAAAGGAACCAAAGCCCAATTTCCCATCCCCAGGAAGGAATGGGGAGGAAAGAGGGACAGGCAGCTGCAGAGAACCAGAGAACGTCCTACACCGTGTCACCAGTTTCCCATTAAATGGGCCCTGTAGCAATGGGATTAAGGGGTCGGGAAGCACGGGGCCACATCTGAGACTGGATTACCATCTGCACGAGAATTAAATAGGGATTATCTGCAGCCCAACAGGCACAGCTGGGGCCAGGTGGTGGGGCTGTCTGATCCCCTCTCCCCAGCAGGACCTCCACGGCCACCAGGGCTGGCTTCAATGCCCTTCATGCCCCTGCATCTCATCCTGCGATGGCATCAGCCGGCAGTGGGAGCACGATGCTGGAAGTGGTTCTATCCCTCAGAAGGAGTAATTATGCATCTCCATAAAGAGAGCACTTATCATGATGTGTTCATCTTCCCTGACACCTCCCGTACAGTGCCCTGGCTGCATTCTGCAAACACCAATTAATTAAGCCGTATAACTTTGCTGGGAGCTGCGGTGGGAGAGCTGCTGCCTGCTGCCGGGGAGCGCTGCAGGGCCAACCACCCCATGCATCCCTATAGGAACCGAGCGGGGAGCCCTGCAGGAGGCACACAGGAGGAGCCGCAATGGGGGAACCAACGCCTGCAAGAGCACATTGCAGCAGGTAATGAGAAATAAAGAAATGAGCCCGAGAGGGCTGCTGGGGAGCAGATGGCTGGAGGTGTAACAACAAAAGCCAAGAAGGAACCCTTCCCCCCCAAAACAAACAAAGCAAACGTTACGCCGACAATAAAAACGAAGCCTCCAGGGGTAATTTGGGGAATTACAGATCAGTAAATTGCACATCCGTGTGCACCAAATTGATTGGAATGATAATTAAAACCAGAACATCTCGTAATACGGCCCAGTGTGCGCATCTCAGAAGAAGCTCGTGTCTCACTCAGCTCCTGCGTTTCCTCGAACGCCGCAGCCCGGCGATGGATGAGGCACAACGAGGTGAGTATTTGTTTAGGGATCCTCTGACACAAAGCAGTGCTGGCAGCTGCTGTGGAGCAGGAGACCCTGGCTCTTCTTGCTTGGGAGGCCAGCGAGGAGCTGAGAGCAGGAGGGTAACAGGTTGGGCTTTGGGATGGCGAGGGATTAGCTGCGGTGAGTCTGGATCTGCTCTCGGCTTCCACTGCTGAGTAGGTTATTAGAGGCTAAGATTGAGGAACAGGGGTAGGGGATGGGAGCACAGCCTGGTTTAGGTGATTCATAACCACTGGAGAGAGCGAGGAGCTCTGGTGATCCCTTGACACACTGCAAGGATAGGAAACACACTGACAAATTGCTTTAGTGCCAATAAAAGCAGAGAAACGTGCTTTGCTGTGTGAAATGCGTGGGCTTGGTGGACCTGGGAGGGCTCCTGCATCGTACAATCATTAAAGTTGGAAAAGACCATCTAGTCCAGCCACTGACCCATCCCCACAGTGCCCGCTAACCACATCCCTCAGTGCCACACTACACGTTTCTGGAACGCCTCCAGGGATGGTCATTCCACCACCTCCCCGGGCAGCCTGTGCCAGGCCTCGCTGCTCTTACTGAGAATAAGACTTTCTCAGTATCAGCTGCGGAGGGGCATGGGCTGCCCTAGGAATGGGTCTGTGCGAGGGAACCACAGCAGCACCAGGAAGGGCAGCTGGGTGTCCCCCAGCACCTACACGAGAGCAGGAGGCCAGGTGATGAGATGCAGAGACGCGAAAGGAAAATGTCACTTTGTACACTATGAGATTGAACTACAGAGTGGTTGTTTTTTTTCCCCAGGAAGCAGCTGTTTGAGACCAGAAACTCAATGAGACTCTGTGCTGGATTAGCCACACACACAAATGTCAACAGAAACCAGAGCCTCCCCATTACCAGTGACATTCTGAGATGGAGATGGGATGCCTTGTGCGTGGGGCTGGCCACCAACATCCCATCCTGTGTTCTGGCAGGGTGAGAGCTGTCACCACTCCAGGGCCACCCTGGCATCGAGCAGGAGCACGATGCAAGCACCACACAGCATCTGGCTGAGGCTGCCCCATCCCAGGGTGAGAAGGGTGGGAGGCTCCTGCCCCGTCTCACATTGGATACAGGATGAAGTGTGCCTGATTGCTTTGAGTAGACACCACTTCCCTCTCCGCCACGTCAGCTCTGTGTCTCACCTTGCTCAGCACCATAAGGATGGAGCTTATTACAGCAGAAGAGCATTTCTGCACTCCCCGTGCTCCTGCCATACCCATTGCCCATCAGAGTAGGGAGGAGTCCATCGGTGTCCCAGTGAGCAGCCCACGTGAGGCTGTCTGCACTCTTTTAAGAGAGAAGAACTCTTCCCCCATGCTCCCCTCCCTGCTCCTCTCTTCCACATCCATCATCATTAGCAGCCATAAACGTCAGAGCCGCAGCCATTAGGCTGCTGGTCCTGGATAAATAATGCTTTTCATATTTAATTTACAAGTGGCTGCAGAGCCTCTTTGGGGTGCAGGGGTTAATTAAGAGCCAAATTGGATGGAAATGCTTCTCCCCCAGGAAAGTCAATTAAACCTCCCTGGCAAGGACCCAGGGCTGGGCACAACCTCTCCTATAGGGGCAGCTCCTGCACACATCTGGAGCTCGAGCAGCTCACAGGGCCAGGATGGCCCAGCACCAAGGGCTTGGTGAGAGGTGCCCGGGAGGATGCCCACGGCCCATCCCCCTCCTACTGCACCAACTCACCGCCGGACACTCCCCAGGGAAGCAGATCTCAGCAGGATCTCACCTCGACCCCGCTGTGCAGGTGGCAGCAGCTCCTGGCCGCCTCCCAGCCATCTGCACGCCAAAGCAGCAGCCGCTGCAAATCGCAGCAGCTCTGCAAACAGCAAACAAGCAGCTGGCAGCCTGCGTGTGCCTGATAGCCTTCCTGCGCCGGTGTGCCGGCACAGCTCTTTCCTTCCTGAGACAGGGCTGCGTGTGGAGCAGCGCTGCTGGAACAGAGACAACACCAAAAAACAACCACCACCACAAAGCCTCTGGAGAAGGAAGTGAGATCCTTTGGGATGGCAAGGGAGTTTGTTTGCATGGACTTCCTAGAAACAATAAGACAGAAGTGCTCAGCATCCATGCACAGCATCCTGCAGAGATGCATCCATCTGTGCAGGACCGCTCACTTGGATGCCCCCCAGCAGGGCAGCAGGACGGCTCCATCCCAGTCACAACTACTTTGGCCTCCTGGGCACAGGGTCACCCAGGGACACCTCCAGCCGGGCAGGTCAACTCCAGAGCAGAGCTAACGCAGAGCGGGGTGGATGTTGCTGGATTTGGGATCCTGAGCTAGGAATCCCTGAGAGCTCCCCTCTGCCTGGAGTCAAGGCCTTCAGATGAGCTTTGTGCCAAAACACTGCTGCCCCAGGATGGGGCTGTTCCCAACTGAGCTGGGCCACCAAGCTCCTAGGGGCCATCACCCTGCTGCCAGTGCCACCAGCATGGGGACAGTGACACATGGTGCCACTGCCGGGTGTCTGCCCACGAGCCGGCTGCCTTCAGAGAGCCCCTGTGAGCAGCGATATTAATGATGCTCCTTTTGATATGCAAACGGAGCGCTCATTACACCTCGCTCTCGCCCCGCATCCTCCAAGCTGTTAATTAAAGAGCGTGCAGGCAGCAGGCAGAAAATTATCATCGTCGCCTGCAACATAAACCAACAATGCTCCAGTGGCCCACCCCCATGCAGCAGCAAGATAGACAGACAGACAGACCGACCCACCGACCCACCCTGCCCAGCCAACCCTGAGGGCCCCCCCCACAGGTACCTGGAATTATTAGCACAGAGGTAGGATGGTGGGTGGGAGCCCCACAGAGCTGCATGGGCACCAGCCAGCACTTTGGAGAGGAGGGTAGGGTGAGCTGGATAGGAGGCAGGTGGGCGAGGATGCCCAACGGCTCACAGCTGGGATCCTGCCCCTAAATCTGCAGCAGGTGGAAGGAAGGGAGCTGCAGCCTGAGGTTAGCACTGCTTGGGCTGAGGAGGGAGCAAAGGAACCGTTAGCAAACAGAACTCTTGGCTCCTTATCACGAACATATTAACTAAGGGAAAAACCGAAAGAAGTAGTATAATGCTCTGACACTTGGTTTATGTGGGATCGCCATGTTTGTGTGTGCGTGCCAATATTAAATGTGCATCTCTGTGTCTGCCATGCCTGGCGTACCACGTTGCCCACCTGCAGGTACTCTGCTGCCAGCACCAAGGTATGGCTTTCCATGCCCATACATCTACCTGGCAAGGTCTTGGGACTGTTCCTGCTGGTGAGCTGCCAGCAAGACACCACAGCGCCGGTGGTTTCCAACCACCCAGCAAAAGCCCTCTGCTAATAGCTGGATGAAGTCCATCCAAAATCAGTTCACCGCTGCCCAATGGGAGGGGCGGAGGGGATGGGGAGGACCCAGTGACAGCACCCCTACCCCCAGATCCTGGCTGCACCCATCCCCGGCTGCATGTGAGCAATGAGAATGGCCATAGGCACGTTCCCCTCCCCACTCCACCCTCGGTTTATGGCAGACCCTCCCAGGCAGTTAAGTGGTTAAGATACGTTTTTTGAACCATCCATCACTCAAGGCAAGAGGAGAAAACACAAGGGCTCTATGGAAATCTGCTGCAGGTGACTGCGGGAGTGGGAGACTTTGGGGTGGCCTTTGGGCTCGGAAGAGCACCAGCAGCCTGGCTGAGCCCCGTGTGAAGCAGTGGGACCTGAGGGCTGGCACAGGGCACGATGCTGCCACGGGGGCTGTCGCTGCGGGGAGGAGGATAACTATTGGAACGGGCTGCCTAGGGAGGTGGGGTAGTCCCCGTCCCCAGAGGGGTTTATGAACCGTGTACGTGTGGCTCTGAGGGCCGTGGTTAGCGGGCATGGTGGTGGCTCGGCGGTTGGACGTGGCCATTCCTACCTTAACGATGATTCTCGTGGCTGCGCTCCCCGGGCTGTGGTGGGTTCCTGGCGCAGGACCACGAGCCCCTGGGAGGATATGTATACATATATACGTTTCTGAGGAGCAGAACGTGCCGCAAAACGAGCACGTGCCGGCAAACGGAAGGGCAGCTCACGCCCGCACCCATCCACCGCCCCCCAGGCCCTCCGCTGGGCTGCGCGGCACATCCCAGGGAAAAAAAATAACTGTAGCGATACTAAAAAGAAAGAAGGGGGAAAACTTGGGGGGGACTTCGCGGCTCGACACGGAACGGGGCTGCGCTGCCGGGCGGCCCGGAGGAGGGAGGGAGTAGGGGAGGAGGAAGGGGAGAAGAGGCGCAGCCCCCTCCCGGCCCTCCCCTCGCCTCTCCCCGCCACCGAGCGCGGCCGAGGGGCGTGGAGGGGCGGCCCCGGCCGGCAGTGGGCGCGGGCAGGGCGGTGCGCGGCGCTGGGCCCCCGCGGCGCGGCGCGGCTCGGCTCGGCGGAGCTCCGCCAGCGGGGCTCGGCGTGCCCGGCCCGGCAGCCGCGGCGCGGGGCCGCCGGGGATGCGGGGGGAGCTGGCCGCGGCGCCGCGCCAGGTAAGGGCGGCGGGAGCGGTGCCCCGCGGCGCGGCTCTGCCGGGGGCCCTTCGCCGGCAGCCAACTTCGCCGCGCCGGGCGAGGGCGGCGGGATCGCCGCCGTCCCGCGGCCGGGCGGAGGGAAAGGGATGCGGCGGAGCTCGGGGGGTCGGAGCTGCGCGGGTCCCGGCGCTGCGGGAAGGGGCGGCTGCGTGGGCCGAGGGTCGCTCCTCGGGGAGAGGAGCCCCCGGGGCCCCGCAGGGCTGACGATGCTCGCGGGCAGCGGGGAGCTCAGCGGGAGCGCCATCGGAGCGGCCGATCCGGGCGGCCGCATCCTCGGGAGGAGCGATGCAGATGAGAGATAAACAGGCGCAGGTGGATGCCGCGATAAGGAAACTCCGGGACCGGCTCGGGAGCGATTAATTAACTGGGAAGGCGAATGCCGAATGCCAGGAGGAAGGGGGAAAAAAAGAACCCCCGGCGACAAGCTCCGCGATTTCAGCGCTGCTCCGAGCGTGCAGCGACCTGCGCGGTGCGCGCAGCGCGACCGACCTCTCGGTCCCTCGGAAACGCGGCCGGGGTGGGGACGGGGGTCGTGGGAGGAGCGAGCGGTCCCGAGCGCGGCGCCCCGAGCCCCGTCCTGCGGGAAGTGCCGTGGGAGCGGCGGTGCACGTGGAGAGCGGAGCGAGCCCCGGGGAGAGCCGCGGCCGGAGGGAGCGCGGAGCGCGTGGCGTGCGGCGGTGCCGAGCGCTCGTTGCCGCCCGCCGGGATCCCTCTGCCGCGGTCCCACCGCCGGGCGCTGAGCCGCGCCGCTCGGCCGTGCCTCCGCCCCGGGCGGGTGGGCTGCAGGGGTGTGCGGAGGCGCGGACGCGACTAAGCCGACCCGCCCGCGTGGGACGCCGCCCCGCAGCCCGTCCGCAACGCGTCCCGTCGCGGAGAGAAGTCGGGGGACGCCGGGAGCGGCGGCGGGTGCCCGGCCGAGAGTTGTTCTGCGGCGCTGCGGCTCTTCGTGCCCGGACGGAGGGAGCGCGGCCGCTTTCGGGGGCTGCCCGGGGAAGGAGCGCCGCGTCCGGCGCGCCGCTCGTCGTAGCGGCCGTGCCGTGAGCCCCGCTGTTCCCGTACCCGGGGCGCGACGGGAACCCGCTCTCTGCGGAGCCCGCCGCAGCGCTGCCCGCCGGGTGCTGCGGCAGCGCGGGTGCCGGGAGAGCTTCTCGTCCCGCACCTCGTCCCGCGTCCCCCTCCGCGCCGCTGGGAGCGCGCCCGGGCGACCGCGCCCCGCTCCCCGCCCTCCTCGCCCCCCCTGGGCGGCTGCCGCTCTGGGTTGCGGTTTCCAGCTGGTCCCAAAGTCCTGAGTCACTGCGCGGTTTCCATGGAAACAAGCGGTGATGGGATCGGGGGGTAGAGGGTGCCGGCTGCGGGATCGGGGCGCGCCCGGCACCGCACTGCCCCGAAGCCCCGCATCTCCCGTCGGAGAATAGGAGCAGAGACCGGGAGGGCGGGCGACCGTGTGCGAGCCGTCCTCCCGCAGCAGAGGAGTTGGGGTTCTGTGTCATGGGTGCAGTGTGGCTGGCCAGCACTAGAGAGCAGGAAAGAGGTCCCGCTTGGCAGCTTCCACTCAGAAGATGGCACATCCCGGACCTCTCTCGAATAGGCAGACCTGGAAAAATAAGAAAGCCTTGGAAGAGTGTCGACTTGGAGGCTCCAAAAGGGTTCGGAGAACCTCGTGGAGCCTCCAAGCCTACACTTTTTCTGAAGAACGTTCCGTGTCCCTGGAAGTCCTGGCTGGAAGCATCTCTGGAGGCGTGCCAGCCTCTTGCTGTTGTCCTCTCCTCTGAAGCAGGCTCTGCAGCGTGTGGCTGGGATCCATGCGGTTAGACCCGATACGCGTGCACTGTGGGAGGGCGTTTGCTGGTAGTAGGAACGCTGCGGTCCCTTCTCTCTGGTTCTTGCTCACCCCGTGCCTTCTCTGTTGGGTTGCAGACACCAAGACGACCTGTGAAGAAGCCCCATGAAGGTGACCAGCCATGCAATGTTCCTGGAAGGCTGTCCTCCTACTAGCCTTGGCATCCATCGCGATCCAGTACACGGCAATCCGCACCTTCACCGCCAAATCCTTCCACAGCTGCCCCATCCCCGTGAACTGCAGCCTGAGCCAGGATGCCGACGCAGCCGAGCGGCTGTGTGATGAGAGCCCCACTTTCGCCTACAACCTCTCCACCAGGAAGACGCACGTCCTTATCCTTGCCACCACCCGCAGCGGCTCCTCGTTTGTGGGACAGCTCTTTAATCAGCATTTCGATGTCTTCTATTTATTTGAGCCCCTCTACCACGTGCAGTACACGCTGATCCCGAAGCTGACGCAGAGCAAAAGCACGACGGACCGACGGGTGATGCTGGGGGCCAGCCGCGACCTGCTGCGCAGCCTGTACGACTGCGACCTCTACTTTCTGGAGAACTACATCAAGCCCCAGCCCGTCAACCACACCACCGACCGCCTCTTCCGCAGGGGAGCCAGCAAGGCCCTGTGCTCGCCGCCAGTCTGCGAGGCCCTGGGCGCCGTCGATCTCCACCTGGAGGAAGGGGACTGCGTGAAGAAGTGCGGCACCCTGAACCTGACGCTGGCCACCGAGTCCTGCAGGGAGCACGGGCACGTGGCCATCAAAACCGTGCGGGTGCCCGAGGTGAGCGACCTGAGGGCGCTGGTGGAGGACCCGCGGCTGAACCTGAAGGTGATCCAGCTGGTGAGGGACCCGCGGGGCATCCTGGCATCCCGCAGCGAGACCTTCCGGGACACCTACCGGCTCTGGAGGATCTGGGACGGCACCGGCAGGAAGCCCTACAACCTGGACGTCACCCAGCTCACCATGGTGTGTGAGGACTTCTGGAACTCCGTTTCCACAGGCCTCAACCGGCCGCCGTGGCTCAAGGGCAAGTACATGCTGGTGCGGTACGAAGACCTGGCCAGGAACCCCATGAAAAAGACCGAGGAGATCTACGATTTCCTGGGCATCCCCATGGACGGCAACGTCGAGCGCTGGATACAGAACAACACGCGAGGGGACCGCTCCTCATCCAAGCACAAGTATGGGACGGTGCGCAACTCGGCAGCAACGGCGGAGAAGTGGCGCTTCCGTCTGTCCTACGAGATCGTGGCGTTCACCCAGCGCGCCTGCCAGCAGGTGCTGGCACAGCTCGGCTACCGGGCCGCCCGCTCCGAGGAGGAGCTGAAGAACCTCTCCATCAGCCTGGTGGAGGAGAGAGACTTCCTGCCCTTCTCCTAAGGCCGGGCCCCGTTTTTGATACGGACCGTTTCGAACTGTTGCCTTATTTTGTTTTCTTTTGTTTGGTTCCTCCCCGCCCCTCTTTCTCGTCTTCTTCTCTCCAAAATTTGCACTAAATCTTGAGCGGGAATCTCAATGGAGTTCAGAGGAAGTGATTCTTGCCTCTCAGCACGTTTTGGGCGCACGAGGAATCGGGTCTCTCCAAGCAAGAGCTAGAACTGTGGATGGGTAACAATGTTTACAAAACACACAAAATGTATAAAGCAACCTTCAAGCTTTCCAAACCGAAGGGTACCTGGGGTACTGTACTTTTGCACTGTTTACTTTTACAATGTAAGAGGTAAATATAAATATAATTTATGAATGGCGTCGTCTCCTCCAGAATAACCCCCTTGTCCCCCAATGAGCAGGTCAGACTGGAAGCTGAATGCGGAGCAACCTCCTTGTCTCAGACCTCAGTTCAATACGTCTGTTGGAGTTATGTTATGGGGCTGAGTGGGCGGTCAGCTGCTCCTACGTGGTTGTTTGGTAACACCTGTGATACTTCTTTGTGCCAAAATCCCACAACAAGAGGAAAAAAAAAAAAAGAAAAGGGAAGAAAGTGATTGGGTGGTTTGGTAGAAGCCCAACACAAATGCTTTATTTCTGTGTTTTCTGTAAATAAAAGTGCAATAAAACTGACCTGGAGGTGAACTTCGACTGAAAGATCTCAGTAAGTACTGTGGGTGGATGCGCCCACAAGCAGTGGCCGATGTCTGCAGATCCACCTGGCTCCCATGCAGTGGTTTCAGGCCGGGTTGGAGACCAGCACATCCCCACAAGGATGGCAGGGAGCTGTGAGCTGCCTTCTTCAGCAAGTGCACGTTAGCATCTGAACCGTGTAGCAATGCAAGCAGTGAAGCCAGAAGTCAGAACCCGTGGTTATTTCCAGGCATCATAGCTTGCTGATGTGCTTGGCAGCAGAGACCCACAGCTCCAGCACAGCACCTTCGACCTGTCCCCCAGTGTTCCTGTTGGTCTTATGTGCCCCATGCCACATCCAGCGCTGTTGGCACAAGTATTGTGCCCTACCCTGGAGGACAGAGACATGTTCTCCAAGTTCAGGTCATTAAACAGCCAGAATAAGAACAAGCAACCGAAAAGATTCTCCTGGAAATACATGAGATCTCCTTTGGTAGCAGAGGCAGGAACCTCACACTCCAGGCACCCCACACATCCTGGGGGCTGGACAGGGCAGTGGGACAGGGATGCAGTGATGCTGCAAGGCTGCAGAGCACTCCGAGCCTGACATAAGATGTCTGTCTGTTCAAACCTTGCCTGCTGACGAACTTCTCCAACCCAGCAGAGGCACCATCCTCCCAACAACCCAACCCTGCAGGCACAGTCCACAGACTGGCTGCAGAACCAGACCCCCAGAGGAAGGAGAAGGGAAATTCCTTCCTCTTCTTCCCCTTTTAAAGACCTCTGGAGGAACAGGTGCAGCTGCTATACAAGGTCAGCTTATTAGGGCCATGTAGCAAATCAGCTTAATTTGACAAACCTGCTTGAGTTGGGCAGGGGCAGAGAAATGGTGAGCAGTGGTGGTCAACCTGAATGGCAAGACATTGGTTGAGAATGCTCGCTCCATCCACTGTCTCTGGCTGATCTGGGGGCAGCTCCGGGGTGAGTTCTACTACCCCAGGCACTTTCTCCTTCATTTTCCACCACCAGTGAAGCATCAACCAAATAAATGGCTTGATTGCCCTATTATTAGCTACTAAATTAATCCTTTTGTCAGCACTTAACAAATGCTGAGCTGTTGGCTCCCAGCCTTATCCCAGTGAAAGGGACACAGGCTGCAAGGCTGCCAACTTCCTCCTCCCTCAGCAGTCCCAGAGCTTGGTGGCTCCTCCATTGTGCTGCCATCATCCCCGCTCAAGGGCTGTGTGTTCCCAGGAGTGTGGGGCAGCTCTGTTATGGGAAGTGCCTGCGCAGTGGGTGAAGTGGCCAGGGTGGCTGGCTGTGCCCATCCAGCACCCACGCTGCCTGCCAGTGAGCATACACATGGGTCTGGCTGCTCCGTGAGGCTCCTCGCAGCTGTACGGAGGGAAGCAAAACTCCCCTGGGCTGTCAAAACAGGAGGCAGGGGGAAGGAGGCTTCTCCCCTCCTCAGCCAGGAGAAGTGGCCACGCAAGCCTGCATCAAGAAATAGCATCTGTAGAGGCAAATCCTTCCATCTTTGCTGAGGTTCCACTTTCGGGGCAGCTAGCCTTTCGTTGGCACCAAAGTCCTCATCTGTACTAGTCTTTAAATGAAAAGAAGAAATTGAGTTTAAAAGTCTTCTCAGAACTGCTCTTGCCATTCCAATCAGGAAACCTGCTTGCAGCAAAATGGCTTTTGAATCACGGTTGAAAGTCGTGTCCCAGTTTAAGCGGGGACTGAGCCTCAGCCCTGCTTGGTGCCTCATTTAGAGCCCTTAGGGGAGAGATGTGATTTCCCAAGGAATCTCTAACATCTTCACTCAACTGCGCTTCCTCTGCTTGTTTTCCCTCACTGGAAACAAGAAACAGCGCAACAAAGATTTTTATCCTCAAATTTTACTGTAATTAAAATACAGAGATGCAGAATATTCCCAGAAACACACTGCAAAACAAACCAAGCAAACAGATTCAGTAGGAAACCAATTATAGACAATGAAATGATAAAGAACAAAAGCGTCCTCTGGAGCCTGGTGCCATGCATGGGACCACGCGGCCGCAGCGACGGTGCCGGGGTAGGAAAGGGCTCCTTGGCTCCTGGAGGAGCAGAGATTGGCCCAATGTCTGTCCTGGCAGCTCTGCGGCTCTCTCCATCCATCTCCACATTTATGCTCGTGCTGTTATTTTCACCAGGATGACTTTGCAATGGAGACACGGGAATGACCCACCCACAGGAACAAGAGCCAACAAGAGAACCCAGAGGGAAAGAAGTGGGTTAAGATTTTCCAGACATGAACACAAGCAGACAGAAAGGGGTGGAAGACATGCACTCCTCTTCCAGCCAGGGCAGCCACGGGAGCAGTCACCCTCTCTGCCCTCCCAGCCAATGTGAGTGTGGATGTGTAACGGAGGTCTCTGGGGGAGCTTTGGAGAGCTCTGCACCAAGGGCAAGATAAAAAGCGAAGGGAGGGAAAAAAAGGAGGTGAACACTAACAGGATGAGCAAGGGAAAAGGGAGGACAGGAAGTGCCCATGGGCTCTCCTCCGAGCCAGGGTAAGCCCCTGGGGCAGGGAAACGCCCAGCTGCAGTGGGGCACTGAGCTGTGTGTAGAATTGCAGCGCAGCCCTGCGGTGGGGGGATCCTGGTGAATGCCTGGGGGAGATCTGGAAGTGAAGAAGGGCTGACCTGGTGTCTGGACCCTCTATTGGGCACGCTGATCCAGCCAAATGAAAACAACCTCATTATCATCACTGCTGCGGAAGCAGGGCCCCGGCCAGGAGCAGAAAAACACCACACCCCAAAACTCATATTCTTCCACACTCTTCCCTAGGGCAAACTCTCTTACGTTCATCCTCTGATTCAGAGCCTGTCCTAAGAATCAAATTCCCTCTGTGCTACTCCCTTTCTTGCTCCCTCAGTCTTCCACTCCTAACACCAGGACTCACATCTTCCTTGAATGAGCTCCCTTCACCCCCCCGTCCACCTTCACACTGTCCCCCTTGTACCAAATCCCCCAGCTGGTATCAATGGGATCTAAGCAAAACGTAGTTCTTAGCCTCTTCCTCAAAGAGGCTGTGTGAGAAGTGGCCTAGGTGGGCTCTGGGCTGGCTGAAGTCTCTGTGAGAAGAGAGGAGAAAAGCAGTGTCCAGCAGCTTTCCCATCCCAATCCGATCCCACCATCATGCCACTGATGCTGTCAGGAGACACCTTTGTGCTTACAGCGATGCATACCAACACAGTTTCCTTCTGCTCTGGCACAGAGAGTGCCCAGAAGAGCAGCTCAAGACTGGGTCACCTGGATCAAGCGAGCAGGCCTAGCACACCAACAGCCGTACCTCCACGGGCCTTCCTCTGAGCCCTGCGTGTTTATGTATTCCTGAACACTCATTAAGCAGCAGGAGGCCCTGGTTTTTGAGTAGATTTAATCTTCTGTCTCCAGCTGCTAGTTTTCCCTTTTTTTTTTTTTTGCTATTTATGGTGCATGGGCTCTCCATTAGCTGGGCTCAAAGGACAGCAGTTCCAGCTGGGATTTCCCCTCACATCTCTCCTCTCCTTCTTCAGGCCAGCCCTCAAACAGGGACAAATGGGGAGCTTCACTCCATTTACTCCAGGGACTCACCAAAGAGCAGAACTGCAAAGATGGGAAACCCTTAGGTCCCCTACAGCCTTTCTCAGTGCATCTTTACCACATTTTCCACGCCTCAGTCAATAGCTCGAGAAGGACCTAATGCTTCCCCCAGAAGAACGGGCCTGTGTGGGATACTGGTCACCACAGCATGATGAGCTTCCCATCATCTGTCCAGAGGTGCCTAGTTATGTGAAGCTCTTTCACAGCATCTTCTCCAGCCTAAAGCCTTGGAGAGGTAGTGAGGAGGAGTCCCAGTGGGTAAGAAACTGCATCTTTCCAAGAGGGCTGGTGACAGCACAGCCAGTTATGCACAAGCAGCTTTTAGCTTTGGGGCTGAAGATGGATTCAGAAGCAGTCTGTGATTTGGAATAAGAAATGAGACACACTGAGGGAGAGCGGTGAGCAGAGATCCATGCAGTGCAAACTGCCCTCCCGCTTTGCAGGGCATTCGCTACAAAGGAAGAACAGAAAAGGTTTCTTCTGGCCTTGCTCACTGCCACGAGCATCCCAGCAAAGTGCAGGCACACAAGACCCGATCTTTCTGTGAAGCTGCTGCCGTCAGAGACAGAACCAACACATCTGGGTCAACTTGGCCTTCAGAAGTACAAAGGAGACAAGGAGAGGAAATGCGCACTCATACTGAACGCCGTTTCCTCTTCAGAAACAAAGATGTAGGTTAAACCACTCTCATGCTATCCAAAGTGAAACAGTGTGGAGATCAGGAAGCTCTTCCCACTGCAAACGGCAGGTCTGCTGCCTAGCCAGGGACACAGGGAGAACCTACCAGCAGCATGACAAGCACAGGGACACAGCGACTTGTGGCAGGCCCGAAGTGTGGACTGAATAAAGGTCAGAATCAAAACGGCTTCACGAGCCCAAGAACATTCGGGCAGGATGGGGAGGGGATGACTTGTACTTAAATATTCCCTGATGTTTGAGGCCTAGGCAGTCAGGAAATGCAATGAGCCTGCACAGGAAATGAAAACCAAGGAAGTTGGCTTCGACGTCCAAAGATAGGGCAGAAAGAAAACAAACGGCACAGACAGGAGAAAGGAGATTGTTCACATTCCTTTGGTTTCAGTAAACTAAGCTGTTGGGCCACAGAGAGGACATCTTCCTCTGAACTGTGATTATTGTGACAAGGACCCTATACAAACCTACATGCCAGAAGTGCCAAAGATGATGATGTGAACTCCTCCACGGCAGTGGCACAGTTTTGCTCACCTGGCTGAAAACATGCCTGTGGGTTGCTACATACACACACGCTAACACATATGCATATCTATATAACACAGCACAAACACTGCTTCACTTGCCTACGCATCCAACAGCTAACAACCTAGGCTACTAACCTGCCAAAGCCAGGGAAGGCAGAGTTAACGTTGGAACCTGCGGCTTTCCTCATCCCGAGAATCGCAGGGGACCGTGGAGTGTGAGCGTGTGCACGTGCGTGAGTGTGTGTGAGCGCACGATGTCACCGACCCCCGAGCATCACGGGCCAGATTGAGGATGGCTATCGCTCCCAGATGGATGCAGGTGTCTGGGTTTCTGCGGCACTGAGAGTTTGGGTGGGCTTTTAGTGCAATACGGTGGTTCAGAGGAGCCGGGTTGGAGCCCCTCAGGGACACGTTCCCCAAAGCAGTGCGTCCCACTCCCAGCCAGGCACTGCTCCTGGGGTGCTGAGCCGCAGGAGAGCGAGGCTCTCAGCCTCCCCTCCCTCCCTGGAGCAGAACTTGGGTGGCATTTGGGAACACGCTTGCTTGTGGTTACCAGTGACATCTGTGGAGTGAGTGTGGCTTAGAGCCAGGGTGCCCCTTTAGCAGACGGGGATACAGCAAGGACTTCGAGGGTCAAACCCAAGGGCTGGTTTGTGTCTCTGTGGTAAGGGCACCTCTCCCTTCTCACCAGTGGGGCATGCACTACCTATGCTGTAACATCACAGGTGCCTGGCAGATGCCACTAGCAGCTCTCTCCCCCAGTGGCAACATACAGCAGATTTCATCCTCCTGCCTCCCACCAAAGAAATCCGTGCAGAAGTTGATGGCCTGGGACATGTGATAGTCTCGTGTGGCATCATAACTGGAGCTGCTCTGTTGAGATTGAGGGTAACTTCTCTGAAGGGTGCAATTCAGCCAGGGAGTGAGTGATTGGGAGCAGCTTGTGGGTGGGCCCTGAAAAGAAAACCTAAGAGATGCAGGGCAGGAGGGAGGTTTCCCCCTCTTCACAGTATCTCTCCTTTGTGTCAATGGGACTTTCTTCCACCATTCTCCCCCAGACACACCTCCCAGGGCTGAGGGAAGTGCTGTTTCACAGGCTGTCTTCCCTGGTGAAGCTGAATTCAACTACACAGCCCACACCTCAAGACAGGCATAACCTCGTCCCCTTGTCCCTGGCTCCAAGCAGATGGAGCCTCTCCCGCCCCTCTGCGCTTACAAGAGGAAGAAGGGAGGAAGGAAACCACACGACAGAGACAACTGTGCCTTTGAAGTCCTCGGAGCGGAGATGGTTCCCAGGAGGTGATGGGAGTGAAAGGCATAGACAGCGGCTCTGGGAGCCCTGAGCCAAGCAGGCGGTGCTGAGCAGGCTGCAGCCGGAGTCTGCTCAGGTGCTTGACCCTCCCTGAAGCGGCTGGTTCCAACTCAAAGAGGTGCTGTGTGGGGGAGAGTATGGGCAGGTAGACCTTTTGGGAAGGGGCTGCGATGGGGATTAGTCAGCCTTGTCCTTCTTCTTTGCGGCGAAAGGGACTTTGCCGGCGACCGCGCTGCCCACAGCTCCAACGCCGCCGGTCACGGCCGAGACGCTGCCCTTCACCAGTCCAACGCCGGCAGCGGGGACGCTGGTCACAGCCGTCTTGGTCAGCTCCAGGCTCTTGCTGCCCACCCAGGCGACTCCTCCCAGCGTGGCCCCCACCGCTCCCCGGGTGATGCTGAACAGGCCGCCCGTCACTCTCCAGATCACCCCCGCCTGCTGCTGCGGATGGTCCTTGCTGGCATCTGCGGGAGAAAAAGAAAGAGGCACAGTCAGCGGGGCTGGGCTGAGGGCCTTCTCCCCGGGCAGCGCTCCCCACCATGGCCCCGCTCCCACGTGCAACTCAATGCAAATGCCACTAACGGGAGATGCAATCCCGTCCCCTGCGTGTTGACTAACAGCAGTAAATCACAGCCGGCACGGGGGCACGGGCTGCTGACAGCAGCGGCTGACGCTGGCGTGGCCACAGGCCCTCAGAAGCAGCTGTTTGGAGGCAGCCCTGCACACATGTCAGATGAGGGACTGAGGTGCAACACACACCTATCTGCCGGAGCTGTAATTGAGCTCGCACAGATAGCAAACTGCAGTAAAGATACGGTGACACGGACGTCACCTCAGGTTGTACAAGCCCTCCAGAGAGCTCAGCGCCGTATTTAATAGTGTTAAGACTGTTAAGCTTAAGTTGATACGCTCTGTCATGCTGTCTACCTGTGCCAGCTGGAGGAAGGCCAGCACGCTGTGCCCACCCAAGCTGCCATCGCACCTGCCCACAGCCCTGCAGACGTAGCGCTCACAGCTCGCCAGCTCCTGAGAAGGGGCTCAATCCGCACTGCTGCGGGGGGATCCGGGGCTGGCAGCCCTCCTGGCAGCCCCCGCACAGCCCTCCCCGCTGCCTCAGCTGACAGCGCTGAGCCAAGCAAAGGAGGAGCTGCTCTTTTCGTGGGACGAGATATTTTGGAGTCTCTGCCTTCTGATTCACTGCCAGTTCCGTACAGGAGATGAGTTACTAATAATTGCAGAAATACAACAAAGCAATTGTGGCAGGAAAAAAAGCAAGCACCAGCTGGGAAGGCAGCGGCCCTGGAGCAGCAGCATCCCTCCTCACCCACTGCCTGCTCAGAAGAGAGGTGAAGAGGCTGCACAGCACTAGTGCAGTAGGAGGGCTCCTAGCCCCCTGTTACATCCACACCTGGTTCCCTCTTCCAAGCACTCAAGTCCTCCCCACCCCCTGTCTCTGAAGCTCCTTGAGAAGAAAGCCCTATGTTTACCTGCTCACTGCCAGCCTCCTTCTTTGGTTGTTAATAATAATCCAGGCAACAGAAATTTTCTACCTGGTCCCCCCTCTTGATGCCTTCACCCCCTCTCATTTCCATGCAGGTTGGAGCCAGCACTGTTCCAGGCAGTGTATTTCCTTTGCTAGCAAGCAAAGGCCCTGAGAAGGCTGGAACGCCAACAAGCAGCTCACTGAGGTGCAGGGCTCAGCGCGCTGCTGCCCTGCTTGATGGAGATGTCAGACTTGCTCAGTCTGAGCAAACGTCTTCCTTTTACTGTTAGCATCTTGTTTCACCCTGCATCCCTACCACAGCTGCTCTTCAATGTACTTCTGCCCAGCAATACCGTGAATTTGTTGGAGAAGAGACTGTCTTCCCACCGTCCACACAACACAAACACCATAGGATCTCTAAGTACTGCTGGAAAACAAGCCTTTTTCTTTTTCTCCTTTGTTCCATTATTTTTTTTTTTTAAACAAGCCAACCAGACAGCAAACAGCAGCAGCAGAGCACAGATTTTATCCCTGGAAGCACTGCCTGCCCTGGGATGCTGGATGCAGACAGCCGAGGGGACAGCCTGACCTTGCCAAGTGGACGGAGCTGCTGTGCACCACCAGCAGTGGTCCCAGCAGGCACTCCAAGATTGCAGCAGGCCCTCTGTGGGAAGGGGATGCTCCAGGGCTCCGAGGAAACAATTCCAGATGCCTTCAGACTCTGATGGCTAACTTTTAGGAGCTTAACATAGGGGTTTAGGCTAGGAAATTCCTTTTCTTTGGCTCCTCTATAGTCAGGGAAGAGATTCCGATTAGGCACAAGCCTGAACTAGGTGCTGTGATGATCCTTTCCCAGTTACTTCTGTGTTCTAAAAACTCTTCAGCTCTGGGGGTCGTTGCTCAGACCCATGCGTTTCCCTGAGCTCCAGCTGGGCTGTGCAGCAGCCATCCCTCAGGTAGGTTCAGGACAGTGCCTGCGAGCAGCCTGGGTTTGCCAGCTCTGGTGACTTGGAATACGCATTAGATTACACACTTGTCTGATCATCTAGGCAGCAAAACGGAGCTTGAGAGGGGCCAGTTCAGACTTTCTGATATAACCCTAAGCAGCTACTTTTCTACTGGGTATACAACACGTTGCCTGGCTTTTCCTCAGCAGTTTCTAAGTGCTTTTTCTCTTTCCCTCATTGCTGCTGAGACCTTTTGGCTCCATCTCCAGCTCAGCTGCCAGCTGCCCAGCCATTGCACACTGCTTAGCCAGTAAGGCACCTTTTGTCTTTCGTCTTCAGCCCAAGGGCAGGACAGCACCCAGAAGGATGGGTGTGCCATCCTGGGTGGGGTGGAACCACAGGGTCCCCGCGTTCCTGCTGGCCATGGATGCAGGATCCTGCGTGTCCCTCAGAGGACTGCAATGCAGAAGCTCTGGGCATTAAGCAGCATGCTCAGCTGCAGAACCAAGTGCTGTATCAATGCAGCGATAATCTCCCTGGCTTTCCCTGGGTAAACTTATGTCCAAGGCTACCTGGAGGCCTCTGTCTGAGGTTTTAGTCCTCTCCATGTATTTCTGGGGCCACTGGAGCTGCCCAGCTCACCGACCGACACTACTATGAACATCGCTTAGGTGCTGTGTGCTTGCCTGCAGGTGGACAGCCCAGGGACCAGAGGGGAGGAGGCAACCGCAGATGAGATTGAGGGGGGATGCTACTCTGCCAGCAAAGAGCTACAACATATTGGAGAAAGTGTCAGGAAATACTAATGAAGAGAGACAAGGACAAAGGTTCTTTCTGATTAAGCTAGGCAGAGTCAACAAAGCTGCAGCATCCTGGAGCATCAGTGCTTGCACGCTGCCTGCACCTGCTCTGCAGTCACTCTCATGGCCCTTACACTCCACACGGGCAGCAGGGAGGAGGGATGAAGGACCTGGCCCTGGGAGGGTGGGAGGCTGTTCCAGGAGCATCCCCAGGGCTCCAACACAGAGCAGATGCTGTACCACCAAAAACATTAATAATAACAGAAAAAAAAAAAAAAAGAACCCTCAAATTTGAATATATTTGAAAAGAAAAAGAGAAATCCCTTATGGCCTCAGAATGCAAGGGGACACGTCCTATCGTGGCAGCCTGCTGAAACAAGTCCTATTTGTACTATACTCCAGAGGATGTGTCGAGAGCTCTCCAGCCAGCCCCGGTTAGTTTGTCTTCAGGACTGCAATAAACCCCATAGTAAGCTGTCATGTAAGATAAGCATCGGATTTACAGTGCAAATTAGCCTCTCAGACAATGGAGTGAGCTAAGCATTTTGTTGGCACAGAGGAGCCCAGATTAAGGGCGAGACAGGCAGCAGAGATGAAATACACAAAATAATCAGAGAGACAGACACACAGCCAGAGCACGGGAACAACTCTGTTCCCTGGAGTCGGCCGCAGCCCATGCTGCTCATAAAAGCTCTTCACCATCTGTCAAGCCCTTTTCTCTTCCATCAATGACCTGGCCTTTTTGAGGGTCCCTTCAGCTTCGCCTCGCCCCACGTCAGCTCAGAAGAGAAAAAGGAGGAGGAAAAGAGAAGAGTGAAGCACACTGCTGTACAAAAGCTGACTCTCCGCGCTGAGGTCGTTGTCCCACACAGCATGCTCCTCCTGCCCACAGCCTCCCCGTCCCCATGCTGTCAGTGCAGAGCTGGGGTCCCACGGCTGCGTACCATACAGAGCAGCGCTTCCTCATTGGGTCCCAGCCACGTGAAAACTCTAAGGAGGATTAGTACCAGTTGTTCTTCCTTACTGACTCATATAAACAGCCTCTGGTCAGGAAGGTGAGGTGAGGGAGCAGCACGCGTAGCTCTCCGTCCGTAGGACACTTCTGTCCCAGCTGAGCCCCAGGCAAAGGAGCTGGGCTGGCTCAAAGACCAAAATGCAAACAGTGCCTGGCTCCAATCTGTCCCTCCACAGAGGTGAGACAGGGTGAGCTCCCAGCTCCTGCCTGAATGGTGCCTCTGGCAGCCATTAAGTGACCCTGTGATGGCAGCCGGTGCACCGACACAGGTTCCTCTACCTGGAGAAACGTCCGGTCTGGAGGAACAAGCGAGGGGCGGAGGGTCAGTGACTCACACAGCCCAGCCTCGGCTTCGCCACTGAATTTTAAGCGGCTCTGAGTAAATCGTTCTCTCATTCAATGCCTCTGCACCACTGCAATTGAGAATGCGTGATTTTCTGAAAGCCTCGGTTGTTGAGTCACACCAAAGTGCGCATGGGAGAGAACTTTCCAGTCCTGATGTTTCTTGGAGAAAAAGCTGGAGTTTGGTTCAAGTGCACTCCTAAAGCTCTGAGAATCCCAAATGGATTATTGTTATTTTTAACCTTGCGATTTTCTGAGCCTACCTCAATTCGAAACGCATGGGGTTGGCACTGCTGCTTCTCTTCCCCTTCTGCAAAGCGATGCTGAAGTTAATGATCCCTATTTCCTTGTATTGCTGGGCTGTCATGAAGGTTAATTAGGTACAGTTGGTGCGGTGCTTTAAATGGGGAACTGTGTTTGTATCATCATGGCTGGCACTGACAGATTCCTGTTGACATTCTCAGTAGAAATGCCAACGACAACTTCCAATTTATCTCTGGAGAGGTTTCCAGCCTACAGACAAGTCACAGCGGCGAGGGAAAAGCTTGCCCCCTCCCAGGCACGCCAGCCGGCTGTGGAGCTGCCGACTGTACAGCTCAGATTCTCAGCTTGGGAGAGGCGCTGCTTTTCCTGCGCGAGCCACTAAGGCAGGCAGAGACTGCTCTGAGGGCTGGGCGTCAATGAAACCTCGCTGCACACCTCCAAGGAGGACCGTTCTCCAGGGAAGGGCCAGCTCTGCCCTCTTCCATGGCTCTAGAGAAGACTGAGCTGACCCTTGCAGGACACAGCTGTACCAAGCATCAATGCCTGTGATGAAGGAACTGCTGTTCCCGCCCTTTCCAGCGCTTCAGGATCAAAGATCTAGATCTGGCTGCGTCAAAGGCGAAGAGTTAAAGGGAACGCTGCAGAATCCTCACACGCTTTTGTTTCCTTCCTGCCACACATCCCATGCTGCAGCTGGTGGAAACGGCTCCATGGGCTCTGCAGCTGTACCCCCCCAGCCCTGCTTGCCCAGTCGCCGACCACCGCAAACCAAGGTGGTTGCCACCAGCAAAAAGCCTAGAAATGCCACATTGAGTTTACCCCTTGAGTTTTAAATGCTAATTCTCAGAGTCTGCAATCAGCAAGACGTATCTGCCTCTCTCCGCTACAGGACGGCTTGTGAGATCCTGCTGCATGCAGCAAAACGGGGGCAGCTGTCTCCGAAGCCTGGCTCACCCCAGGGCTCCTCACTGGCACAGTGAGCTTTAATTGCTCCTTGCACATGCCCCAGGAGCATTATTAACTGCTGAAACATCTCCCTTGCAGCACTGCAAGGGAGGGTTCAGGAGGGTAAATGAACAGTGATGCAGAGTGGCTTATTTTCCTCAGCAGAGCCTGGGGGAAAAGCACTCTGACCCTGGAAGTGTGAGGCGCTGTACTGCGCTTTGCCTTGCTTGGGAATTTTCTGTTGGGAATTTCCGTTTTGTTGGGAAACATCCCATCACCAAAACTACTTGTAAAGACGTGGTGGTATTGTTGAAACCTCCACTGACAAGGGCACCCAGGGAGCTTGGCCTCAGAGCAGCTAATAACCCTGTGGTGAAGCACTAGGTCAGCCTCGGGTCTGCCCAAGGACGCTCCCCAGCCCCACGCACACCTGCTTGGTGGCCCAAACTGCAGCTCAATGCCATGTCTTCTCTTTCCCTTTCACTTTGTAGGAACAGACATTAACTGGAGGAGGAACGTAAGCTTGCTGTCTAATTTTGCAAGTGCAGTTGCAATGGTCTGTAAGGAACTACCATAGCCATCTTTCAGCTGGGGATGCCACCTAGCACCAGGAGGCAGCAGCCAGTCCCAGCACTGCGGAGCCCAGAGCATTAAGGAGGACATGTGTCCTCTTGCTGCAGAGGGGAAATAATGAGCACTAATTGATTGGTCTCAGGGAGCTTCTTAGAGGCAATCTCCCTGCTCCCACTGGCACGCTTAACCTCCACTCTGAGAGAGAAAAAAGTGCACACCGGGACAAAGTCCTCAAAAGGTTGTCGTCCTCTGACATAAATCATAAGTGCTTAAGGATGAGGACACTCCATTTTTATCAGCTTGTTCAGCTTCTGCCCTAATGAGACCCTAGTCTCATCTGAAACAAATGTCATCTCTGACCACAGGGTGCACGGTGTATGGAAGGTGAGCCCACAGGAGAGCCCAGGAGCAAAGCTGCATGGGCACTGCCCATACAGGACAAATGAATCCAGACACAGCATTTCCACTTCCAACACAACATCTCTATTTCTCATTGTGGAATACACACAGAAGGTCAGGCTTTTGCTACGGGTCACTAAAAAGCCTACAGGATGTCTCAAGGCCCCTGACTGTGCACAGAGACGATCCCAAAGGGCACGAGATCTCAATTTGCCCAACTGACTCTGGCAGCTGCTTACTCCCCCCTGCACAAACCTCCAGGTCCTGCACAAGAAAGCAGAATGACATGTTATGGGAAGCATGAACAGCAAGGGACAGCTATCAGATGGCCTTTGCTTTCCCTCTCCATTGTGTTAAAAGCATCAGAAGTGGCCATCAGACTCACTTTGCTTGAACTTTATGTCCCTGTCTACCTTCCATTTCCACTCTCTGCTCCACCTACGAGCTCTTGATTCAGTCAAGAGGCTTGCTTGGCAGGAAGCACAGAAAGCTGTGCCAGTGGCTCCTGCTCCTTGTTGTCCTGCTGGAGTCTCATCACCGTGACACTGTGATTTTGGATCATAAGGACAGGATCACCTCTTGCTGTGAATATGGCCTAGCACAGGGGGTTCTTAATCTCATTTGGGGATCTGTGGGTGGAAATGGAATTGTCAAGTGGCTATGATGATTTTTCAGTGTCTTCAAGCTTTAATGGCTTGGGGAGGGGAGCTTTCACACAAAATAACACTTCCCTTAAAAACAAGCTTTCCCTGTATTTGTGCCTAGGCTGAAGAGACCATCTACTAAAGCTTGCTCTTTGACCCATGTTAGCTCAGCTCTTGTCAGGGCACTACGCCTACTCTGACAGCTCTCTAACAGTGATTGCACATTCTTTGCTGAGCGGCTTTCAGCTGCTCGCGATAGCACCTGGCACAAAAAGACCCCAAATGAATCACACACTCTTGTTAAACAGCCTTGTTAATTCAGCTCTGATGAAGACGCAGGCGGAAAAAAAAAAATCAATATTTGCTAAATGAAAAAGGACAAAACCTGTAGAGAAATAAAGGTCATTTTCATGGTTCTATGAGGCCCTTACAAACAATGGAGAGTAAATAACATAATCCAAGCCTGTGTAAGAAATGACTTTTTTTCCATGCTCTAGTGCTACCTGGTGGATTTTACACAAAGGCAGACTGGGTTAAGCCTCCCCTGCCCTGTGAGGCTAGAATTCCTTCCCACGACAACGTGCCTACCTCACCATTTATCAAATGGTGCCCGAGTACGGTCCCAGCAGCAGTTTGGGAAGGATCATGGAAAGGAAAGCCAGTCACATCTAACTGGCAGAAGGGTGCTCTAAGCTGGAAGGTCGGACATCAGAAGTCTGCTCCGCTCATCCATCAGCTGCCATCTGAATTTTATGTATTGTACCCCTTATTATTAAAGGCTTAATCTGCCTACATTAAGGAAGCACATGATTGCCACTCAAACGCTTTGCAGATGAGACATCCGAGAATTTGTCCCAGAAAATTTAGGAACAGGTCCTGCCGTGCTGACAGGGGTGACCCAGGTTCAGGCATTTCCTCCTGCTGCTCCTGGAGCATCTGAGCAACAGACATTGATGCTTTCCAGCGGAATGGCTGGCACCAGAGAAATCCAGAAATTGCCCATTTATTTTGATTATGTGCCTACTTTCCGCCCTGAAGGCACATGGAGGAACTGAAGTAAAAATGGAGAGAGGCTCAAAAAGCAAAGGCACAAATTTGAACTGACCTAAGGTCTGAGTGAAGATTTCTGACTCAGAGAAGCGACCCGTTCACCACAGTGGCTATCCAGGAGTCCTTCTGTCCATCCAAAGGATAACAAGACAGTTAAGCTAAAAGCTGTTTGCTACAGAAACGGCGGAGCTGGGAGTCCACCAGGGAGGCTCAGATGTGTTTGTCTGCTCACGCTTTAGCATGCCAGCAACAGGCATGTCATTCTGCTGCTGGTAGGTGTTCAATGGCAGAGCCTCAAAACTTGTTTCCCAGCTCAGCTGTCAGGGGGAGAGCGCTGCATCGGTGAGTGGGCAGGTATGCTGCCTCTGGGAGCAAGCAGATGAGCTGGCAGAACAGGGAGGTACAGGAGCAAGTCGCGTGTCAGATGATTTAATCTATTCCAGTGCAAAAATCACACCCCAGCACCATGTCCAGACCTCTTGCGTGTCCCTCCACCTCTGTCACATCTAAGTGTGACAGCCAGCCCTCCCACCGCTGTGCTCCTAGCGAGCCTGTCACCCGAAAATCTCAGCCCCTAACGCATAAATTAATGGTAGCACTAACAGTGTCCAAGGAGACATCACATCTCCTCCTTTGTGCTGCACACACAATGAGCTGCTGCTCAGGAATGTGAGGCCACAGCTCCCTTCGCCTTCTTCCATATTCATGCTCTTGCAGTTCTCATCGCAGGTTTCAGTAAGGCACAGCAGGGCTCAGCGTGCTCAGCTTCCCAGTGGGCACCGATGGGCTCTACCTGGTGATGTGGTATGGGCTACAGATAAGGTGGCATTTCTCTTTGATGCTCTCAGAGATGCTGGAATATCTAAGCCTTCCTTTGAGATCAGTACTTCAGACCAGTAGGAGAAATACCGCTAATTCTTCTGCTCTCATTCATTTTACCAACTGCTGGAAAACCTCTCCTATGCCTGCCTTGGATAGTGGTGTGCCAGGGAAAGATGACAGCCTGGAGGACCTCAGACCCCTCTGGGATCAATGCACTTCTTCAGTGCCAGCCTGGTTTGAATCGAAGCCGAGATAAAGGCTGGTTTCTCTCAGAGCAAAGGGCTCACTGGAAGAATTCAGCCACGCGCCTACAGCTGCCTTTCAGGTCTCCATGTCAAAACTGTGTTTATACTGTCTTGATTCCATAGTGCAACCCAGCATGGCAATGTAGTTATGATTTTGCTATTGGGAAATGAAGTACAACATTACTCCTTCTCTACAGACACCCCCCCTCCCCCTTTCTTTTTTTTCTTTTTTTTCCTGCAGTTCTGCACACATGGGAAGCAATAAAACAGGACAATTCCTTTAAAAATGAGTGACTATTCAAGGATGCTTCCCAGTACCCTGGTACAGAGCTGCAGGATCCGGTCAGCTACCATCCCAGCTTTCACATCAGGGTGTTCAGCTCTGCTTGTGGTCCACGTGCAGTCCCATGCAATGCTCTTTCTCAACACAGGACACAACCTTCAGAAACTCCAGACCCCAACGTGCCACACTCCAGCGTGGCTAGAGTCATCATTACAGAAACTCATTTGCACCTCTATTTTCCTCCCTTTGTTTCCAATCAGATGCCTACAGGGAACAACTGGAGTGACATGAATCTCGTCAGAGGCTGATGTCTCATCAGAAATCCCATCAAGTTATCATCTAGTCCCAACAGGCCCTCCACGGAAAGAAAACATCTTGTCATGGCTTGGAGGACCCCCGTGTACATTGTGTCCTCAGCAGGGAATTTTAATGGGTTCAGGAATCAGAAACTGGATTTTACTTTAGAAAGCTAAAAAAGAAAAAAACCAAAAAACAACAACAAAAAACCCCTTTCTATGTAAGTGTTCTTTTAGCTCTTAATGGTGCTTTTCTGGACTCTTAGCAACAAAACAAATCCATGTTAAGAAACTCCAGGCAGAGAAATCTTAATTCTCCAATAACTCCACAGCAGAGCCCAAATGGCTGAGCAGACCCTGCAAACACATTTCCTACCTGCTGAGCATAAGCACACATCTGCTCAAGCAATGGCTCCTGCAGCGGGATGTGTGCAGCCCTGCTCACTGCTCAGCCAGAACAGCCTTATGGGACTAATCCAAACCCCCACATACCTTTGACTTGGAAAACACTGCTTGACACCACAACCCCAGCCCAGGGTGCAGAAAACACCATTCCTAAATGCTGAGCCCTGTTTCTGAAAGGGACGAAGAGCCACGTGGCCTCTAACCTGCACCTTCCAGATTCCTGCTTAATGAGTTTTTATCAAGCCTCCTGTGGCCGCACGCAAGCATCTCTCCAGCTAGGGGCCATCCCGAGCACAGACCGACGCTGTCTGCTGAGCACTAAAGGCCTCTCTTCCCCTCCAGCAACAACTTGGCTGTCTGAACTCTGGCTGGCTGATGGCAGCACCTGGATGTCAGCCAATGGCAGTAAGTTTTTCTGCAGCTGAATATGTTTAGTTCCCTTCCTAGGGCACCGGCTCCATTATACAGCTATTGTTTATGACCCCAATTATCTCCCAGAAACTGGTCCTTGCCTGCAGTTAATAACCAAGGCTAAGTGATCAACCGTTAGGACTCTAGCAAACTGGTTGTTAACTTCTCTGCCGACCAAGTTCAGAGTCTTTTACTGCTATTAGAAATTCAGATTAATGATTCATAACAGAAATGGGCTCTCCAGCGATACCGCTAGGTGAGGCCAGGTAAGGGGGGAAAGAATCACTGCTTCTTAGGGAGATGAGCCTTCATTTAACTCACGAGTGTCCAACCTTTTGGCTTGCCCAGGCCATGCCGAGTGAAGAGGAATTGTCTTGGGCCACATATAGAACATATGATGTAGTTAAAGTATGTAAGTAACAAAACTTCTTTTTTCACATAGATGTATTACTAAAACATAAAAAAAGGAAGGCAACAAAAACTTCAGACCAGTGGGATATTTGGCCTTGTTTTTGTGAAACTAATGAACGTGATAACTCATTAGCTTATTAAATTATTTTACAAGGGAACACAAGCCCAAGTTTAATAATTAAATAAGAAAACAAACGTGTCTGCTTAATAACAAAAACCGTGTGTCTCCCCAGGCCCACACCCGTGTAGGTGGGTTGAGATACTGTTATTGGCAATGACTGCATTTCACTCACCAAGTGGCACAAGCCTACATCATTTGCAATACATGCAGGTTTCTATGCCTTTGGTGGGTGTGAGAGGTGGAGTCAGCACTGCCCCGAGTCCTCCCCTCCACAATCGACTCATGAAGAATACCATTAGGAGTCACATAATAATGTTAGAAATTGAAGGCCTCGTGGGGTTGCATGCGGCCCACTGGGCTGAGGGTTGGACACGCCTGGTTTAACTCCTTTCTCGGCCTCTCCTGACATCCGGGAGACGGCAAAGAGCATCTCAGTTTGCTGAGTGCTTCAAACTTTTCTTGGGACCCGGATAGCGTGTGCGGATCTATATATAAAACAAGCTTACTCCCTGGAAACTGCCTTCAAGGACCTTTTCCAAGCTGTAATTCCTACCCTAGTATTTCAGATTCCCCGCAGTTAACAAGAGCAAGCCAATACTGCAAATCCCTGTGGGGCAGGAAAATAAAACCTCAAAAGGAAAGGCTGTATAGAACCAGAGCCCAGTGTGTAGAAATGAATCTCAGGTTTTAAGAGGACATCTATGGCCAATAACAGACACATTGTTAGCCTGTGCCAGCCTACCCCTTACGTGTTGATTTGTAAAGCGGCCCTTTGACAACTCATCAGAAAACAGTAGTTGCAATTCAGAGAAATCTAATGCTGCTTCCATTTCACAGCTCGCTCTTGTCCTCTGAGTGCTAATGAAAGACCATCAGCCTGGCTCTCATAGGTTCACAAGGCCATGAGGTACCCTGCAGGACATAATGTTCTGGATGTTTGTCAGCTCTTACTCCATAAAGCATGTAAACCTGAGAGTGGGGAATTACCACCACAGTCTTTGGCAATCTGTCCCAGACTGGACAGACTCAGTATGAGAGCAACAGAAAAATAAACCCAGGCAGTACAGCTCTGGGACAGACAATGACATAGGTGGGAAACATGGGCTACCACAAGTGTAAGAATGCCTGGTTGATGATCTACATCCTTAGGAGCTGGTGCGTTTCGTGACCTAGGGTGCAACGAATTCATTGTCTGCTTTACACCCTCCCTACAGCTCTCAGTCCTACTTAGTGGTGATATTTGCTCCCTGTGAGCTGAAGAAGGTGACAACTCACTGACATGATCATTTCTCTCTTCTCCTGAGCTGACATCAGGTCTTCCTCACCTAACTCTACCGTGCGCTGCCCAGAAGATGTTTACTCTCCTACCGCTCCAGCATCAGCTAGGAAGAAACAGATAGGGATGGGAATCATTGAGCAGAGGGCACCTTTCCCATCTGACCGACTGCAAGATGATGAGAGAACACAAGACGTGTCACCACGGGAGAGGGCAGGGCAGCCACCTGCAGCAGGATGAGGACAGATGTTTTTGTGCTAACGGTACATAGGGAAGGAAGGCCCGGCAACAGTTAGAGGAAGCAACAGATTTTCTGGGGTGTGAAGAAGGTGCAAAGATCGTCCTGCACTGAGGGAAGAGCGCTCGAAGAGTGGAACATTTGCGGCAAAAATTTGTTAGTGCTTTTTCTGTTCTGCTCAGTGCATTCTCAGCCACAACCCCCAGAGCCACGAGAACACGGTGACATTGTCTTGTGAAAATGGGCCACCACGGAACAGCTCGCAAGGAGCCTGCCTGGGCTGGAGGGGAGCTGAGCACTGAGAGCCCCGGCTGCTGCCCTCCATGGGGCTTGGTGATAGCTGCCCACCATTCCCCATGATGGCTCGGACAGCCTTACAAACTCACTCTTTCATCCTCATGCACAAATTTACTTATTCATGTATTCGCAACAGAAGCACTAATGGCCATAATTGGATCCATTACGGGGGTTATTAGAGCTCTCAGTCACTGCCTGTGCAGCCCTGTGTGGTGCTGGGGAAACGCACAGGAAGAACAAACAGGGCAGAGGCACGGCCAGCGGCAGGGGCTTTAAAAATGCGTTAAGTTGTTGCTGTGGCAACTAAAGCAAAATCTCTGGCAGGAACCGCCATGTGTGGGGAACTGTAAACTTCTCCATTTGTGGAAAACACTGGTCATGTCTCTGACAGGGAGGTGGAGGAAAGGCAGAAAAAAGGTCTCTTTTCAGAGACTGCTACGGCCAGAGCCAAGAACAGTCTGCCTGCAAATTTATTCTTACGGCAAGCCCTGATGACGGGTGGATTATACATACCAGAGCTTCTCAGGAGCCAGCACACCGAGACACAGCTGGTGTGCACCACTGAGCTCTTCCAGGTACACAGCCCTGCTGGGTGCAGCTGCCAGGGTAGGGGCTGAGCTGCCGTACAGCCCCGTGCAGCACTGCGGGCCGCTCGCCTCCGCCCCCACCTGCCTCCTCCATGTGCACCTGGGGGGATCCCATGGAAATGCAGATTGTCTGGGGAGTGACTTTTACTGAGATGACAGATGTTGGAACACCAAACTTTCCATCCATAAACGGCAGGGGATGGAAAAGCAGTGGTTGGGTCTGGAAATACTAAAATTTGGCTAGAAAGGCTGAACCTGACTTCACAGAACGCACCGTATGACAGCCCAGTCTCTCCGAGACATCAAAATAGCAGTAATGTCACATATCCTGACAAACTTCACATGATGTCCACCATTTTAACGTCTCAACACAGGTTGCCAACTCTCAGGTTGGTGTATGGTAAGCATCTCAATGCCACGTTTAATTTAATTACAATGCAGGACCATTGTTTATTTACTACTTATTCAGGCTGAACGAGCTGTTGTTGTGTCATCTGTTTGGTTTTCCAGGAGATCCCCTAGATAATGCCAAAGCCTGCCACACCACCTCCTGCCCCACACCTCCCCTGCTCAAGGGGCACAGTCATCAGTTCGTTGTTTAAGAACTGTGTAATTCACTCGGTTTTGGAAGCTCAGAACCGCACAGGTGCCTGATGTGAGAATGAATTCTCTCCAGTTTAGAGTATGGGTGGGAGCTAGCAAATGGGCCCTTAGCAAAAAGATTCAAGAGCAGCGGCAGATGCTGCCAGTAGAATATTTGCCTACTGAGAGACACTGCATAGGCAAAATGATTGATGAGGAGTTCAGTTTTTCTCTGAAGTCAGCAGCTTCACCGCGAAGACTTTACTGCAAGTTAGCCTCACCAGGTGGGACTGCTTTCCAGTGTGAAACGAGGAGCACAGGGAACAGGGGACAAAGATAAGGGATGGCATCAGGCCCGCGAAGGGGAGCGCGGCCACGCAGCCCCATTGTAATGCAGCCGGTGTCCTCGGCTCTGTCCCCGGTGACACAGAGGATCGCGACTTCCTGACCCTGGCCCTCGCCGCTCACAAGGCTTCACTGCATCAATGACCTTGGTGTGAATTTCTTACACTGACTGACAGCAACCTGGAAAAAAAACCCAGGAGCGATGAAAGCGCACCGCTGCCAGAGGGGAGCTGGACGCAAGGCAGCAAGAGGCCCTGCCTGAGCGTGCGGGAGGTCTTTAAATAGACACACCGGGTCCGCTCTGCACAGCATTAAGGATGGCAGCGAAGCTCTGAGGTCACAGCAAGAAATGAGCACTTGCAAAGCTCAGTGAAGCTTATGCTTACGATAGAGCTCTAATTATCCTGTTAATCAAAGCAAAAAGCCTTCAGTTTTTGCAAATCTGGCCAGCAAAAGGCTGCAAACTCACAGCTCAGCCTTCATCCCTAGCCCACAGCACTCGCATAAGGGCTTGTTAGCAAGGTTTAGAAAAGAAATGTAAGGCATTACTGGTCTGCAGCTGCTGAAATCTAAAATCAGAAGTATACCAATGTTGTTTGTGTAGACAAAGATCTTTTCCTGGCATAAACATTGCCTCAATCCATACTTCTGTTATCTACTGAAATGTGCAGAATGTATCAAAAGCATACATATTTTATTCTGGTCAATGCAATCCATGATATGGTCTCTTCTAGTGAACAATGGAGTTTTCTTCACTGCAAACTACTTTTAAAGTCGTTTGCTGCTTTGAGACATACAGACTTCAGTTTAAATGCTACAGAAAGGTACGAAAAATCAGTCTATCAAACAAGAGAGAGGCAGACCACACACAGATCACTTCTCAATTTCCAGAGTCACTGATGCGGTGAAGATGTATGTTGCTGGAGAACAGGCCTGTCACTGGCTTTAGGTGGTGAAACATCAGCAGCAGTTAAGGTTAGCTGCAAAATTCTCACTGTGCACACATACCAATTTCAGACCTGATGTTACAGCTGTTAACACCTGCATCGCAGCATTTCCAAACTTCTTGTTTTGAGAAAACAGCCTACTCCCATAAGTTAGTAAGCTACTGTAGCTGAGAAGCAGCCACAAGTTTTACTTGAAGTTCATCATTTGGAGGGGCTGCTTACTTCCTTACGGTTTCTTTTTAATTGTGAAGAAACGAGTGGCAGAAATTATTGCCAAACACACAGGCTGTATGTGTGATGTTTCTCACCAGGGATATACCAATGTGGAGACTGCATTTTTTCAGCCCAATCTTCCTCCATGTGCAAATATAAAAGCATAGGATAATCATATCCAGTTCTTCACCGACAAGTACTGTAATGGAGGTGCCACAGGTAAGCACACGATTCTCATATAACTAACCAAATTCCACCTTAAAAATAGTTTGGTGATTTGCCCTAGTATGCTTGCTTGGATATCTACAATCTTACAGGTCTTCTGCTTAGAAACCTAATTTGCAGCCTGGATTTATTCATGAGCCGTTTATCCCCATCTCTTCTTGTGCCAATGTTGTCTTTTAGTTTAAACTGTTCTTCTCCCTCCCTGGTGTTTACTCCTCTGATGCACTCACACAGAGCATTCATATCTCCCCTCAGCCTTTGTTTTGCTAGATTAAACAAGCCACAAACTTCCAGTCCCCATGCATAGACTCCCTTGCTCCCATCCTCTTCGAAGCTTTTCTCTGTACCTGTATGCCAGTCAGGTGGAGGTGCAGAGAATTCACCAAGGCACCAGACAAGGCCACGTATACCCCCTTCTCCTAAAGGGGCAGACTGCATCATACAGCCTAGGGTTGCATCTGATTTTTCAGAATGCCACAACATTCATCATTAAGCATACAGTAATCTATTTTTGTAACGTTAGATAGAAATTGTTGCATTTATACTATTTCAGTCATTGGTTTGGCCGTATGATATCCAAGCACTGCTATCAGTAATGGTAATACACAAACTGCTTTGTATACCACCTGTTGGTACAATCCACACCCAGTGGAAAATCTGTGTAAGGTTCTAGAAACAGCTCTCCAGTCATCTGAGGGAAGCATCTGTCCGGGCTAGGCCTGTCGCACCCAGTCTGCACCAACGGAGCAACTCAGCACCTATCTGCATGTGATCTCCCCTGATACCAGCCGCTAATCGTGATGTGCCACAAAGGGCCTGGGGAAAGGCAGATGGCCCCGGTGGCACCTGTGGGCACAGCAGATGGACTGCCACTGGGGCCCAAGCTTTTCACAAGAGCCTCTTTCCAACATCTCCTTTGAGTCTGGATGCCAGGAAAAGATCCACCATCTTCTCCGGCTGCCACAGCTGTAGCATTTGCAGCCTTTGTGCTACAAAATCTGACTTCCCTCCTTTAATCACCTCCCATTTCTCCACTTCTACTTTACTTGTTTTGTTGAGCAGAAATTCTCGAGGGCAAGCATGGCATTGTGACTATAGCACTCATCAGAGACTGCAGAGAGTGGCTATAAAATCCAAGGATGTAAGTAATACCTCCCTCAGATCTCTCAGAGCCTTGCTACCGTGACAAAAGACATTTGGCAATGCTTATCAATAACATTGATTACAGCCCAGATGCTTAGGCTAGGTAAGTATTCTCCAGTACTCATGAGGCTGCCCGGGAGTGGGAGTTTGCTGTAGCAGGACTCAAGTTATTTAGATGACTTTGGGCCAAAAGCAAATTGGTTTAATTAACACCCTATCCATATGGGGCTGTAAGCTGCAGAGCAGAACGGAGCTCGGAGAGGAGAGGAAGAGAACAGAAAAGCCCGATCCTGCGCTGGCTGTTTCCAAACCTGTTTACTTAACTATTAGCCAGGGTGGCTTCTTAATTTATTTATATAGAATATTTCTGTAACCATCTGCTCTTAAGCTAAACGAAAAATTATCATCTTTCTCCTGCTGCTGCAGAGACTCCCTTGGATGTTCTTAATAATACAAAAGAATCTATCATTTTAATGCAGACAGCTTGGCTAATAAAAATGATCTGTACCATTTGTAATTATGCCACAAATACAATGCAAACAAGCAGCCTCTCCCTGAAGAGACCAAGCATAAAAAACCCCTCTCACCCACCAAGGGCCAGAGACCAGCACAGGAGCATGACTTGGTTCTTCACTTGCCTAACAAAGAGCAGAGAAATAAAGAGGAGGACAGTTTTATTTCGTCAGTTACTCACTTCTGTAACAGGCTGTAGATGCTTCAGTCAGACCTGTCTGCGCACCGTTCTACTTGGGAACGTTGCTTCAGACTCTGAATGTAAAGCCACATTCCTGAGCAGGGTACCTCATTCTACCCAACTCTACAGGACTGCTGCTGCAGAGCTCCACAGTGCTCTGACGTTCCTACCTCCGCTGCACAATGGGCAACTGCTGCTGGTCCCTGTCAGCGGATGGAGAGTTGAGGCAGAAAGCAACTCCTGCCCAGGGAGGTGGTGGAGTCACTGTTCCTGGAGGTGCTCAAGAAATGTGTGGATGTGGCACTGAGGGACGTGGTTAGTAGACATAGTGGAGATGGACTGATAGTTGGACTTGGTGATCTTAGTGGTCTTTTCCAAACTTAATGATTCCATTATTCTAAAAGTAATAACAAGGATGATGGAAGACGGCAGTGAAGCAAGGAAATGAATCCAAGCCATCAAACCATTACTGAGTGATCACAAGCACTGCTTTAGGTAGGGCCCACTTTTATAAGAGCTCCACAGCGTGCAGTTTGCTAACAAATGGAAGGGCAGCTCTCCTGGCACACCTGTTGCCTGGTGACATGTTCGTGTGGCTAGCACAGGACTAGCAGGCACGGCACCTGAATGTTAGTTCTTGACTGCTTCTTCTATGAATGGCAGCAAATCACTCATCCTCCATGATTCAGTTTCCTCCCACAGTAAGTAAGGCAATGAAATGCTCAGAGGTTCAGGGATGAATGAAAGGAAATGTTATTTCCTTGAAACAAGCGGTTAAGGGCAGAAGAGTAAGATTACACTTCAAATTATATCAATAATATATGAACGTACTTCTTTACTAAATAATTCAATTGATAAAGAAATGTGTGTAAAGAAAGATAATCAATGTCTCAGGGATTTTCAGATCCCTCTGTGGAGAGATGAGCATTGTGAGAAGTAAAACATGAACAAAGTGGAAGGCCAGGACGTGCCATGAATTCCAGTAGCCCAGAGGTCTGCCAACTTCCGTGCTGCATCAGGAGCAGGAGGGCCCACCCTGGCACGGGACGGTGGGCAGGAGGTGCTGAAGGGCTGTGCATGGGAGCACCCTCTGGAAGCGGAACATGTCATCTCAGCTCGGCCAACTTGTTGGCTAATTTCCTTTGCTTCTGTTTCCCAGTCTCTAAAACCAATGTTTGAAAGTGACAGCCACAGGCGCAGAGCGGGGGGAGCCAGGAGAAAGGGAGGTCCCTGTGCTGCACTTTGCAGCATTTGTTTCTACCACCACATCGCCATTTTTGCCTTGTATTTTTGCATGGCCTATTAATATTCAAACAAGACTTTCCATTGTGTTTGCACTTTGCTATCATGCTCACAGGCCTGATCCCTTCTCGTCTTAATGGGATGCAAACCTCACGAAATCAGATTTTATTAGCAAAACTCCATCAGATGCCCTCAGGAATGCAGCACCTCAGTTCCCATTCCTGCTAAAGTGAAAGGGAAGCCTTTCACGCCGCTGACATCTGTAGAGCTCTTAATCTAATACGACATTTTAATCTTAAGAGCAGAAACAAATAGGAGTAAAACATAGGGCAAGGAACGCCGCTGAATGCTGCTGAGTCAAGGCCCATGGCATCACAGCCAAGAGATGCAAAACACCTTGAAAAGTTTCTGGCTTGCAGTAAACCTGACAGGGCAATGGTGCTGCTTCATTAACACCTGCATCTCATAGATGGAGTACTGATGACTTATCTCCAAATGATTTCGTTCAAATTCTCTGTCCTAGAGTACATATCTGTTGGTTCTCTTCCATACAATAACCTCACCCCTGGGGGCTTTATGCACACCAGACTGAGGGCAATTAGCAAGAAAAGGCAGAGCTGCAAAGTGGCAACCTTTTTATTCATCCTCTCTGCTCCCAGTCTCTCCACACTTTTTAAACCACTGACTACCAATGTGCAAGAATGTTCAACTCCACTCGGCCCTGCAGAGCCAAGAGAGGAGAACAAGTTGGAATCGGGTGTGCAGCACCACCAAGGATGCTCTGCACTTCTGAAACGTGTGCTGTGAGCCCTGCCTTATGGCTGCTCCACGCATCACCTCTGGTGATGACGACTCCATAGTTCAGTTTTTCCAGATTCCAGGTAAAGTTTGTGCCTCTGGTAGAAGGAAAAATCACCGCTCACGTTGGAAAGCGAACAGATTACAGTTTTAAGTCGGTGAGTGAAAATAAATACAAAATGTACAGCGTCACATTCACACTCAGCCGTTTTCCTAAGTAGAACAGTACATTAACACATTAATTTTAAAAGAATTTCCAGCTGTAATAGCTAACGAGGATGTTGATAGCAGCCTCTTACTGAATAAGAGCTGTTCAAGTCTTGACCCTGAACTGCCCAAATCCTTTCTGCTTAATTAACAGCCTTTATTCTGTATCAACAATAACTGATAGCAATTTGATGGAAAAATTGCTGACCCAATATTCGGGCCACTTTGCCAGTCAGATGCGATGCGGAATTGTTCTGTGGTGGATATCTCCTGCTCTCAATGCTTAGGAGCACGAACTCCTGCCAAAGATCACATCTTCCTCTTGGCAGACAGCTGAGAAAATGAGACCAGGCCCGTATGTATCCAAATTGCAGAGAACAGAGTTGGGATTTAATCATAGGCTTTCTTGTCGTGGTGAGGTGAAGAGCTCTCTCAACTCACCCGCATTAGCAAAAGGTCCTGAGTGCAAGGACCCAGGAGTATCTTATCTTTAGTTATTTCTAATTATGGGGTTTTAGAATTGTCTTTTTTTTTTTTTTTAACCTGTTTTGTGAACATCAAAGGAAAGGATAAATCTGTTGCAATTATTATCCGTTTACACTTACAGCATAGAAATTCGGCCATATATATCATAAGACCATTATCTCTGACTACAAGGATTCTTCCAAGTACATTTGATAGGATTATGGGGAACTGGCACTGGGACCGAAGGATAGCCGCATAGTTTCAAAATAATACTCAGACATTTAGATTTCCTAATTACTCCACAAGGTGCACACTGTCACTTAGAGCCAGCTGAAGCTGCTCAGAGTTAGCCAGCTGCTCCAAGGCACTCCAGCCAGGAGTGGATCACTGCAGCAACTGAGGAGCACCAAGTACAAGGGGAGCACCTCAATTCAGCATCACAATTTATAAGGTTAGGAGCGACTGCAAATTCTAGTTTCTAAGAAGGCTTTAGGAACACTGTTCTGTCAGCTTAATTGCCATTTTCTCTGAATCAAGATATTTCTGACTGATTTACAGACCTCACAAAAGCTTTCTCTGAAACACGGAATAGGTTCTACAACTCAACTGCAGAATTACAGGACACTGCAGTGGCTGCTGCCTCAAGATTATATGTGCAGCACACTACAGAGATCATCCCAGCAGAGAAGGATAAAGAATATCCCCTGGATCCCAAATATCTTGAACAAATGCAAGCTTTTCCAGGCCTTTCCATCAGTGTCACAGACACATAAAACCGCCCCTTGATACCATGTTGGAGCCATTACTTGTGCGATGCCTGGAGGAACAGATGCTTCGTGCTTTCTCTGCTGTGTTCAACTAAGACTGGAGGAAACCTCGTTCCCAAAGCTGTGCCAGCATCATTTAGGTTCTTGGTGAGCAAACAAGGAGGTAAACAAGAACAACAACAAAAAATCATGTTAATTTCAAGCTCCATTAGAAATGCAGAGTTTGGCAGCAAGAAAAATCAATGTTTGTCCAGTGGAAAAAAAAAAAACCAACAACAACAAACCCAAACAGCACTGATAAGGACAAAAAGGCTGAGGTTTCTAAGAGAACGTAAAAATCTCAGTGCTCAATATCCCATCTTCTCTTAACCGTGGGAAATTATTTTCTTATCACAGAAACTATCGGCGTTTGACACGAGCGGTATTCTGATGAGAAGCCAGCCAGCTCCAGATACTGTCTGGCAATGCTTTCCTTCTTTACACATTTGATCAACTCTGACACGAAGACCAATTGATTTCCTTTTTTCTTTTTTTTCTCCCTAAAGATGTCGTCAATTCTGGTTTGTTCTGATGAACTCCGCAAACGCCGCACCACATACATACAGATCTCCAAGGGCTGACTTCAGGTTTAGCAGCGCTGGATAACAAGCAGGAAAAACATCATTCTTAGGTGTTACTGGTAGTCTGGGATAAGACTTATTCACCGTGACAAGAAAAAAACGTTAAAGAAAAAAAAAAAGGATGCGAGGGTTGACCTTTCGGCTTTGTCCAAATGGAGGCAGGTTTGAACAACGCAGCCCCCCGGCCTCATTCAGGGAAGCAGCACTGAGATCTCTGAGCAACAGCAGCTCTTCATTAGACTCCCAGTTTGTTCATCTTTAGGTAAAATCAAAGTCGTTCACTATCACAACTATGTTAATTTGTTTAAATGCAGCAACTCTATTAAGCTCTGAGGCTCCCAGAGCAGCAGTGCGCATTAGGTTAAGCTGCAGTTTGCCTCATCTACAAATTTACCAACCATCGGGGCTGCTGCCTGATGGGAAATCCCATCGATTTCGTTCCCCAGCAGCGGGCTTGTATGCTGCAGGCCAGCACTGCCCTTGGCCGTGCAAAGCCTCCTCTCCAAGCTCGCAGCACTGCAGGGCTGAGAGCCTGCAGCAAAGCCAGCTCTGAGGGGTGGCTGTGCTCCAGCATGCTGACCCATCCATCCATCGCCTGCCATCTCGAGCTCTTGCAGAAGCACTAACACATCCTCCGACTGAAAAAAAGACTGAGAGGCAAAGTAGAAGCCTCCAGTACTCCATTTACAATTTCAACAAGCGTCATCACTTTAGTACCCTTCGCAGGACGTTGTCAGTCTGGAGCAGAGAAAGGGACGATTCTCTATCACACGAGGAGGTGCAGCTGGGGAAGGGCTGTTAGTGGGCTGCCTCCTCTGCCAGCACGTGGCAGCTCAGCCTGCCTGCAGGCATCCCTACAGGAGTGCAAAGAAGAGTTCAGCAGGAGATGGAATCCACCTGTTCTGCACAGCGGTCCTAACGCAAAAGGAGACCTCCCTTCCAGAAAGTGAAAAATCATTCCCCTTTGTTCCCGACAGATTAAGTCTGTTTTCACTGTCAAGAATGAAAGCTATCCCAGAGGAGATCAGAGAATATGCTCAGCAGAGGCTCCACATTAAAGGACTTGTACCACAAAGGGCTAACATTGTCCTGCAGCAAGCGCTCCCCCATCCCCTGTGAGGAGCATCGCAGCCCACGTCAGCTCAGGAGAAATGGGAAGACCTCAGGTAAAGTGCAACTTGGGGAAACCGCAGCGCTGAGATCAGAAAGAAGCACGGCAGTGCTCGCGGTACAGCCCACCTCCACGCGCAGGAGGGTTTCTGTTAGGGGGAGATGCAAGGTCCAAAGGTGAATTTTCATTGTAAAGCTCGATTTCCATGGCCTAACAATTCTTCAAAACATTAACCTCTTATATTCAAATTCTGCAGCCAGGAACTCTGCTCAAAGGTACTCATTCCTCGCCAACTTTGATCAAATCGCTTCTGACAACTTCTAGTATGCTGAGAGGCAGCGAGGAAAGCAAGAAGGAGGATTATGTTAGGGGAGGGAATGGAGAGCAGGAAAAATTCTCATAGAAGAGGAATTCTTGTTAGTCTGCTCTTGAACAAGCTTCACAGTCAAAATGTTTTGAAGTCAAAATTGGCACAGAAGTATTTCTGCCTGAAGGATTTCAAAGAATAATCCCGGAAGGGTTCCTTGGGCATGGCCTGACTCCAATGGGAATTAGTTTTCATTTGACCCAATTATACACGTTTAAAAAGCACACGCTGAGTATGCCGGTGGGGTTTTCTGGTAAGCTCATTAGGGACTGGATTTTGTCCTGTACCGTGTGCTCGACATCAGTCCTGAAAAATGCTTCACGAAACCCTGAGACTAATTTCATAGAAGTCCACAGGATATTCCCGAAAATTAAGCAGGTGCCGCTGCGCTTTGCTGGATCAGACAGGGGCTGTGGCTGTCGGTGAATTCACTCTGCGCTCCCCAAACGGTTTTATAATAGACACCGACACCCTGGTGCGTCAGAAACGCTGCAGATTTAGGGTAGCATAAATGAGCTTGCTCTTCTTAACTAACTTCACAGACCCACTCAAAGTAATCCAGAGCCTCCCGCCTGTAACGGCATCAGAGATTAAAACACTGGGCCGGGACATGCCATAAAACTGATCCCAAACTATTCAATCAAGTGCTTTAAAATAATTATTATCATTAGAAGTAATGATGCCCCCCATTGTGTTGAAATGGCTGTTGTATAGAAAAAAAAAAACCCAAAAACAACAACAAAAAAACCTGAGATAAAGATTTCCTTCAAATCAAATTCAATTTAAAATTCTTTAGCACAGACAGGAGGAAACCAGAACCCATTGCTGTGCTCCACAGGAAACATCCTAGTTTATCCGGAATAAAACATGCCCTTTATAGTGCTGGTTAGACGGGGAAAAAAAAAAATTGAAAATGAATGGTTGGATTCACAAAACCAGTGGTGCATTTCTTTTTTATGCCACAGCTCAGAGGCGAGAGCATTCACTGAGGATAGAAGAAAACTAGGTCTAATGGCCCTAAAGATCCAAATTCTTATCTTCAAATTGCTTGTAGAGCACTATATACTTAGGCAATTCTGTATTTTGGAGTGGGTTTGTTTTAGTGTTTTCTTCCGAGCAAAAATAGTTAACCACGCAGCACCGCAAGCCATGGAATTATGGCACGCTCCCTGCCTGCTCTGCGTTGTCACCAGTAGGCTCCAGGTGTCCACCAGCACCTTCACCAGGCTGCCAGGAGCATGACTGAGAGCATCAGGCTCAAAACACTCTCCGGCTTGTGGGCAAAGGAGCTTTCCTAAGGGGTGGAAAGTCTTTTGACCCAGAAGGAGGGACTTGTATCTCTTATTTTCTCCGTGAGTGCTTGAGAGAGAGTCTCAGATAAAAGCTAGGATACAACCAGGAGCTTGTTTCCTGTGGTATTTTCTCCCACTCCCACTTTCTCAGTGGACATTACTAGAAAATTTGGGTTTAAATGAGCAAATTTAAATGAGAGGGAATGGCCTCAAGTTGCACCAGGGGAGGTTCAGGTTGGATATGAGGAAAAACTTCTTCTCTGACAGAGTGGTGAGGCATTGGAACAGGCTGCCCAGGAAGGTGGTGGAGTCACCGTCCATGGAGGTGTTCCAGAACTGCGGAGAAGTGGCACTGAGGGCCATGGTCAGTCCAGAAATACTGATGGTAGGTGGATGGTTGGACCAGGTGATCTTAGAAGCCTTTTCCAACCTTAATGGTTCTGTGATTCTATGAAAAGGTCAAGCAATTAATTCACATCCCTCTCCCCAAACATACCCACAGTATAAAAAATGATGCCACGCTCTACTCTGTAGAGAAGTAATGGCAGTTGAAGAACATCATTATAAATTTTGGTCTTAGTGGACCGACCTTAACAGGCCACAGTTGTGCCTTATTTCCCCGGGGAAAGAGGGGAAGTTTGACTGCACACAGGGTTAATGCGAGACTGCTGATAATTTAGTTCCCTATTTATTTACCTTATTCTCTAAATTACAGCTAAGGAGTTCAACGTCGGGCATATGTACAAATGGTCAAATCGGTTCATCATTAGCTGCCTCATCTCCAGGAAAGAACACATATAATAAGGTTACTTGCAAAATTATTAGTGCAAAAGATTTACTGAAAATGTCTGTAAGAGGTCTAATTCATACAGGCAATAATGGGAAACCTAGAGCAAGAAAATTAAAATGCTATGAATGTTTCTAAACTTGCATGCAAATTATCATATTCCATTACAGCGTATTATTTGAGAACTATTAAGTCACAGTATTATTAAATAAAATATTGTAATGCAAATGCACCAAAAAGTGGAGATAGGGCTTCACTGCAAAAACTGATGACATGCATTTTCTTATCCTTCCACACTTCCCCTTAACACTCTCCTAGCGGATGCTGTCCTCCTGCGCAGAGCCTTGCCTTCTCTACTGATCCATGGCAGGAGGCAGCCTATCAACTTAAAGTTCATACAATCACAGAATGGCTTGGGTTGGAAGGGAACAAAAGCAACCCCTGTCCCAACCCCCTGCCACGGGCAGGATTGCCACCGACCAGCTCAACTGCCCAGGGCCCCATCCAACCTGGCCTTGAGCACCTCCAGGGATGGGGCGCCCACAGCTCTCTGGGCAGCTGTGCCTCACCGCCCTCTGAGTAAAGAACTTCCTCCAAATATCTAATCTAAATCTCCTCTCTTTTAGTTTACAACTATTCTCACTTGTCCTATCACTATCAGACCATGTAAACAGTCAGTCTCCCTCCTGTTTATAAGCTCCCTTTATGTACTGGGAAAAGATTCAATACCAACTGCTTGCACCAGGAGCCTCCAGCTCTTTGAAAAGACAGCATATAAAGGAACTGCTGCAGGACTCCAGACTAAGCAATACTAAGAGCTTCTAAGCCATCTGCTGGGATGGTTCATAATACATTTTCATTCTGGGGGGAAATAGCCCTGCCTGGATGAACAAAACACCGATAGCCACGTTCAATCCACTAATCCATTGGCAGCACTGTTGCTGAAGGAGAAGCAAATCCACGGACTGCCTCCACTTGCTGTAAGCACCAAATGGTCCAAATCCTCTGTGGACCATAAAACAGAGAAATGAATATTTGATAGAAAAATAAGTTGAGAAAATAAAAGCCCCACTCAGCTTAGTAATGAAATATACAGGTTATTTGACTTCTTGGAGGAATAAATCTGCAGCACGCACCAATTACATCCAGACTGTGGTGTGAAAAACCTCCAAAACCAGTTCTTGAGGAAGCAATATAAACCTTTAACAGGGAAAAATTTACTGTACGCCAAGACATTGCATTTCAGAGGTCACTGTTGTCGTAGTTTAATTGCTTACCCTGTAAGAACTGCCCAGACATTGTGTTACACTGATGTACTGTTCTACTCCACGAGCTGAGATCCTGCCAAGCTCACAGCAGCCTTTTAGAAGAATCCCGCCATTAGATTTTGTCCTCACGATGTCTTTGAAAGGAATGATGCAAGACTAAACACAAAAATTGGGCATTAAGGAGTGGGAGCAGCATGAAAAATACACTGCAACATGAAGCAACTCATGGAGGATTTTGTACAGACTTGAGTAAAAAAATGGAAATGTTGTCAGGTTATTTCTTCATAAAGGAGTAGCAGAAAGAGCAAGGAATGCAAAATGCAGAAGAGAAAAAAAAGCTTTCTAATGACATTTGGAAAATGGTGGATTGCAGGGAAACAATTCTGCCTCTCTCATCAGTTACACAGCTCTCGAGGTCTACCAAGTCCTACTCCAGGTCTCCTGCCACGTGACTTCAGAGAAACAGAGAAGACCTGGCAAGCAGGAGCCAGCTCAAGAAGCCCACGCATTGAAAACATAGAAGTGATGCCAGCGCCATTCGAATCCTGTAGCTTCTTCCAGTATTTATTCCAGACTTCCTCTCCCTTTGCTCTACCTGCCCTTGTTCTCTGAGGTCCCTGTGTGAAGACATGCCTCTGTGGGTACAATGAGCAAATCCTGCCCAGCACATCTCCACCTAACGAGTAAATGAAATCCTCCAGCCAGTGCACCACACAGAGCATTGCCTTGAACAGCAGCTCTCTTTTTTTGGACTTTTACAAGCTTTCTGGAGTGGAGATCATTTGTTCATCATCTGCAGTACTGAGAAAGAAAAGATCTAAAGGGGTGACTTCCATTTGGTTTCCTGACATACACAGAAACATAATGAATAGTACTGAAGCTGATTCATGGCAGGAACAGAGCAGAAGGCTCATGCAATTATGGCATAAGTGCAAGTCTGAAGGCAGGAATGCAGACCTGAGTGGAGGCCATTGGAGGAGCCTAAGAGGAAATGTGCTCACTGGGTCAAAATGTGCTCAGAGAGGTCTTGGCTTGCTCTCAGAAGTTAAAAAGATGAAGGGAACAGGAAAGAAGGAAACAGAAATAGCACAAGTGAAATCCAGAAAGGGAAAGAAAAATGTCCCCATAGTTTTTTTCCTCAGGAGTCACTGTGGATTTTTGCAGCTCTTCTCTGGTTTGAAATGGAGGGTTTAATTCCATGGTTTGACAGGTATGACACATTTTATAAGTAGGGACAGGAAAGGAAGATAGTTTGTCATCGTGGTAAGGATGGAAGCAAGCACACTGTTAGTCTGTGAGCCAGACACGGAGTTATCATCTCACTGGTGAATCATGCTACAGATTGACAATCTGACAAACCTAACCCGAGCTGTACTAAGAAATCAAGCCTTTAGAACTACTTAATCTTCACCAACGGCCGCGCCAGGCACCTCTTCTTCCTGACGCAGTTCCTTACGCACTTAGGGTCTCGGGCTCCAGGCTGGTGAAGCACAGGTCATTCTGAAACAAGACAAGACAAATCCTGTGGTGTGAGTGCCTGAGCACAGCTGTCTGGTAACTGTGTGGGAGGTGTTTATTTGACACGTCACTACGGACTTCTCAGCACTTCCGCATACGTGTTCTGGTTAGAAAGGTCTGAAACAGCACAGGACACAGTAGAGAGGAGTATCTGAGTAAGAGCCAGATGCAGGCAGACAAGCAAAGCCTTGACACTGCCATCTGACCAGAAATAAGAACACCTGCGATCAGAATGCAGAACACATCAATCCTGCATTTCCATTGCTTGTGACACCAGGGAAAAAACAACATGATGGCTACAACTGAATCATGCTATTCTGATGATCAGCTTGCAACAACCTTAGGGCACAATAAAAATCTTTGGCTGCCATGGTCTGTTGTGTTTCATAAGGGCTGAAATTTCAGACAGCCATGAGTCGGATGCATCACTTGTACATTGCTGTCAACATGGGGAAGGGAAAGGGAAGGAAATAAACGCGGAGTTCTGCAGCAGGGCTTTGTGAGTTGAAAGTGGTGGTGATCTTCCAATGCATGTATCACACAATTATGCCATACTACAGCACGTACAGGTCCTTGGGTTGAAACACTTTTTCACAATATTTTTCAAATACTGTGAAGAAGTACTGCTCAAAGAACTCCAACACAGACGAGGGCGCAGAAGGAGAGAAAAGAGATCACGTAAGCAGGTCATCAAGGTGTCAGAATGTTCAGGCGCCTCCTTACAGAGTCAGCTAGCTTTCCTTTTAGCATGGCGAGTGACCTTACACCACTGGGGACTAAAGGCATACTGCAGGCCTGCCGGCATGATCCTCTGATAGGCACCCTGTCCTTGCACCAGGTGACACAACTTTCAACTCACACTTTGATACATCTACTTCTTCCTCTTTTTTTTCCTCCAAATTGTCAAGAGGCTGGCTGCAAAAACCTCAATCTACTATGAGGTAATTATGAATGCTTTCCACAGCCTGCTCATGTTCTACAGATTCTAGTCCAAACTCCTCTGCATGTAAATACCATGCCAGTGTGGTGGGTTTCAAACTGTGTCCCTGCGGAGGACTGGGTCATTTGTCTTGTGACTGTGCATCTGGTAGCAAGAAGAGGATGCAGTGAAGAGAGAGGGCTGGTTTGGGAACAAGGATGGAGAAACAGAGCTCCCATCTGTTCCTGGGAGGAAGGCAGGTAGCACGGAGAAGAAAAAAAGAACCTTGTGGTTTCTAGTAGAAGGGGAGATGGGCCAGGATTGGACTTGATCATAATAAGCCAGCATCGTGCCTTTACTCTTCTGGGAAGCTTTGCTTTCTCTTTTCTCAGCTCATCCTTCTGTTAGCTGTTGTTTTCTTAGACAACGGCATCTGTGCAGCCCTTGAGCTGCTCCTGACACAGCCACCTCTCCCCCTCCAATCTCTCCTGCCATGCTTCTACAGCGGGTTCCCAAGAACATCTGCTTCAGAGGACATTCTGCAAGGTCATGTTCTCCCCAGTGGAGAAACGTGGTACAACTCTTTAGCAGTGAGTAGGACATGGAGCTTGGGATGTGGGAGGAAGAGGAGGATGAAAGATAAGGTTTTAAATGTGGGTGCAATTGGCAATATGAAGACAACACATTCTGAACTTAGTCATTCAATAGAGAATTCCAAACTCATGTTCCTTCAACTTTCAACTTAAATATTACCTTTTGTGAGTGGGAGAGCTGGCAAGGCTCGAGTACTCTGAAATCCTCCAAATGCCGATGGGAATGACAAATTCACTCTTGAATTAGAATGCGTGCTCGTGCAATGTGGCTCATGGCACAAAATAACTCAGGAATTTATTTTTTTCTCACACGCCCTACTCAGTACCTCTTAAAAAGGGAGGAAAGCGGTCTTTACTAAGGGGTGGGAGTTGCACTGCATCCATACAACAAAGTAAATCGTAGCACTTGGCCTTCTAGCCCAGAGCAACTTGGTATTATTAAGCAATAACTCTTTGAAAGCACAACATCCTAAGCGAAAACAAACAGCTCAGAAAGGCATCCAGGAGTTAATTTCTCTAAGTAACAGAAAAGCAAAATCCACCTACATTTCTGACATCTTCCATTAGTAAGTTTTCTAGATGAACAATTCATGACACTGAAGAAATGAGAGCATTAGAATGTGAAATGAAGGGCGATGGATGGAGACCGTACCAAAGAAAATGATAAATCATGATCTGAGCTACAGATCTGCAGTTGTAGGGAACACTGCTTCTTCTGACTCCACTGGGTTGTGGTAGACCACAGCTCTCCAATTACTTCCCTCTGCATTCTTCTGCCGTGGAATTAAACCAGGGAAGTAGCGATCATGAAGGAGCTATGAAGAAGAAATTAAGAAGTCCTAAATGCACCACTGTATAAATCAACAGAGAGTGCACATCTAAAATACTACGCATAATAATGCTTTTCCCACCTTGAAAAGGATGCAATAGAACCAGAGAAAATAATGAAAGGGGTGAGAAATGTTGCAGTTCTGTTGGTTGTGAGGTACAAAGCAGGTTCCAGATGAGAAAAAAATAGTTTAGATCTCTCCAGCTTGGAAAAGATATGACTGAGGATGAACATGATGAAAAGCTATAAAGCCATGAACGGCATACAGAATTTGAATAGGGAATGATTAATCATTATTTTTTATTGCACCGGAACCAGGAGGCAGCCAGTAAAATGAGCAAGCAGCAGGTTTAAAACAAATGTGAGAAACGATTTTTCAGACAACACATACTTGAATTGTGGAATTAAGCTGCCATGGATTTCTGTGGAGGTCAAAAGCATAAATGGCTCCAAAAGTGATTAGATAAATTCACGGAGAAGGGGTCTATCAGTGACTATTAAACACGATGCTTCAGATGGAGTCTTTGGCTCGGGAAATGTTTAAGCTGCAGATTGCTGGAAGCTAGAGAGATAGGCTGGGAAAAAATGACTCCAAAGCTCCTCTAGCAGTGGAGTGGGGAACGCATACTAACACTTACAAGCCTCAGAAAGGCCTTGCTCCCACAGTGAGTCTGGTCACCGCTGCGGGCGCTTCATGTGGGCTGCGGGCCAGCACGGCCAGCTTCTCCCACCGCCCTGAGAACACCGGCTCTAAGAGATTTAAGGAGAGGATAGATCAATTTTACTGTCTCACAGAACAAAGGCAATTACTGGGATTACACAACCGAGAAGAAAACCAGGTGCAGTATTTCCAAAAGAACTCTGCTGGAGACTTCCATTGCCTGCCCTTAATCTTGGGAGCATCGTGGGATGGCTCTCAGTCTCTTGGGGAAATGAGGAAAATAACAAAGTGCGTGACTATCCACTTGAAGCTTAATTCTCAATTTCTGCTCTGGCTTCCTTCCAATGCTTCCTCTCACATTAAGGTGCAGAGGACATGTCCAGTAACGCTTCTCCACTGAGTGCTATTTTGGAGAACTGCTTCCTAGGCTCTGGGGCAGAGGGGATGAATTCCCAAAGCAATACGGTGTTCCATGTATTAAAATGGAGACTTAAAAGCAGCATCTCGCTAAATGTCCAGAAGTGAACTTGTTTTCTCTCAGGGCAAGGACGGATGTCAAAGGCATCTGATGTTCCCTTCCCTACTCTTTAGCTGCTTTTTAGTAGAAACAAATACTCCGGAGGCAGAGTCCAGTGACATAAAGGAGGAAGGCAACAGAAACAACCCTAGATGCATTTGGGGACAACTACATTGACTGTCAGAGAGTTTTTAGATGCAATGATTACACTTAGTTGGATTATCACAGATTTTTTTCTTCCCCAGATAACAAAATCCTCTTTTAGATCTTACAGCACTGTGCAAGTTACACAGCATATAATAGATGTATCCTATAATAATCTTATAACCTCTAAGAAGTTGCAAGATGCAACCAAGTCACACTGGCATTGCTGACGACTCTCTCGACTACACTGGATTTACACAGTTGTCTTTTTGCAGCAACACAAGTGAAACATCCCATGCTCACCTGCAAGTTCTTCTCAGCTATTCAAAGCATTTTGGGGCTAAGTCATACTCGAGCGTTTCATCGTTATTATCAGTCATGCAGAGAAAAGTTCACAGAACATCTTTCCACACTTCTGATTTCCAGTTTGTCTCTGGCAGCACACAGAGACCAAACACAATACACAGATGTGACAAAAGATGATCTAAGGAAGGGGGACTGTGTCCCGTGCAGAGTCTGTCTGAGCCCTGCCTGTCAGAGCATCAAAGTAACAGCTCACTGATTCGAGCACAACGAGGAGATTCAATCTTACTTGCTGTATTTTTACTTAAGGTACAACGTGTACAGCATTTCCTGCTGCAACTTGCTGTGGAGATATCCTGATTTTGCTCACCTCACTTCCTACATTCAAAATGTCACCAGCCATCACTTCCCGATAGTCATGTCACACTGAAAAAGGCCAGTGACTCCCAGACACTAATTTTTTTTCCAGCACATTAGGTATGTATACAAACCTTTCAGGCCCAGCGTCCGTGAGCTGTTCAGGCTTCCATAGCTTTCCAGCTCCATGCCACGCCACGGCTGCCAGTCCCTGAAGAGCAGGGTCCTTGCCACCTGGAACCTCACCTGCTCTGGGCCACCACCATCCTCACCTTATCACTGTGGTGAGAAGAGCGGTGACATCTTTCAGAAAGCTTTGGCCTGGAGCAGCCACCGGCCAGCACTGAGCTGGTGCTCGTGGTGGGACCCTGTGGACCTGCAGCTGCCTTGTTTCCCCAGCGTTCTGCAGTCAGCATCACAGCAGGCCAGGCATTCTACACCAACACGTCCTCTGGGATCCACGTGTGATGGCATGGGGACTGTTTGGTGAGAGAGAGACAACTCAGGAGCACGGCGGCATAGGAAGGGGACAGCACCACAGCAAACGCAAACCTGAAGCAAAGGGTCATCATTTTCCTTTCTGAACTGCTTAGCTTTATGATTTCCCAGCCAAGGTGCAGCCTTGTGCTTATAACAACACAAAAACCACCAAACCTGTTACATTTCAAACGCTCATGTACAAGCAGCTCCCATGTGAAAAATCTCTGCTGCTTACATTTTTCTTATGAATGTAACAAAATCAAAACTGTTGCACATTAAAATCGAGGAAGATACCACGTTCTCTTATTATTTTCTGTGCTGCCATCCCCAGAGCACAAGTCTTGCTATACACAATCCTTTGTCCTTAAGATATACCACAAACACAAATACCCACAGACAAAAGCACTTTCAGCTCCTTTTCAGGAGCGGACGCTCCTTGCACCCTGTAGTGCATTATCTCCAAAACGTCTTCCAAAGATCAAATCCATCCCACGGTTCCTATAAAAGGTCACGTTTTGCAATGTAGCCTACAGAACAATGACATTTCAAGGATCAAAGAAAAGGTTAAAATATTCCTATAAATCTATTCTTGGGACTTTTAAGTATTTTCGACGCTGAGGGAAATGTCATTTTTTTCTCAGGAGCAAGCGAGGGCTCTGGGATGGGTAATGGGTCTGTTAGGTTTTATTCAGTGGAAGAAAGATGCACTTCACTCCCCAACTCATGCAAATAAAACCTAATTTAATTTTAAACCTCATTTATTTATTTAGATTTAATCTAAAACTCCCACATCAAAGCAAACAGAAAAACAACAAATACTATTGGGGCCTTAATAAAAAGAAATTGCAGCAAGCCAAAATAAAACTCAGAGGAGCAGCTTTTGCATAATGTTATAAATTACGGTCTCGCAGAGCACCCCAGCCCGTGAAATCCTTCGCTCAGCCCGGCTGATGCCGAGAGAATGCTGAGGATTTAATTCAGTCACTTAATGCTCCATAAAGCTGAGCTGGCGCTGGATTTGGGGATCTGGCAGTGGGAATTACAGCAGTGGGGTGGGGAAGATGTGGCAAGAAGCAGCCGGGCTCCTCTGTGGGTCCCCAGGGGCCATTTCCAGGTTCTAACTGAAACGAGATCACGTCTCCCACTTCTTCATGAGCACTAAATCACACTCAGGCTGACAGCAGATACTGTACGCTGAGGGCGTGGGGAGCAGCTCTTCCTGCTCCCCTGGTACAGAAAGGGGTGGGGAGCCCGGCCTCCAGGCCTCGCTGTGTGGGGCTCCAGCTCGCGGCCCGTTCCTCCCCAGACAGGTTCATTATTTGAAATGGCGAGTTTGCTGATGACACCACGCTGAGTGCTGCTGTTGACACGATAGAAGGAATAGAAGCCATTCAGAGGGACCTGGACAGAATCAAAAAGTGGGCAGTGAGAACCTAATGAGGTTTAACATGGCTAAGTTCAGGTGTTGCACTTGGGCCATGGCAATCCCAGATATGTGTATAGGCTGGGAGAAGAGCTCATTGAGAGCAGCCCTGCCGAGAAGGACCTGGGGGTCCTGATGGACAAAAAGCTGGACATGAGCCTGCAGTGCATGCTTGCAGCCCAGGCAGCCAACTGTATCCTGGGCTGCATCAACAGAGGGGTGGCCAGCAGGGAGAGGGAGATGACTGTCCCCTTCTACTCTGCCCTTGTGAGACCCCATCTGGAGCACTGTGTCCAAGTCTGGGGCCTCCAGCACAGGGAAGGATGCGGAGCTGTTGGAGTGGGTCCAGAAGAGGGGCGTGAAGATGATCAGAGGGCTGGAGCACCTCTCCTATGGAGAAAGGCTGAACGAGCTGGGCTTGTTTAGCCTGGAGAAGAGAAGGCTCCAGGAAGACATCACTGCGTCCTTCCAGTACTTGACAGGAGCTTACTAGCAGGAAGGAGACTGACTTTTTACATGATCTGATAGTGACAGGAAAAGGGAGAACAGTTCTAAACTAAAAGACGGAAGATTTAGATATTTGGAGGAAATTCTTTACTCAGAGGGCGGTGAGGCACAGGCTGCCCAGAGAAGCTGTGGATAGCCACATCCCTGGAGGTGCTCAAGGCCAGGTAGAATGGGGCCCTGGGCAGCCTCATGTGGTGAGTGGCAGCCCTGCCTACTTGGGGGGGGGGGGGGGGGGGGGGGGGGAACTGGGTGGGCTTTAAGGTTCCTTTCAAGCTAGGCCATTCGATGATTCTAAGATTCTACATATAGGCAGAATGGTGCACAGTAACAGTCCAAACTCTGCAGCTGCTAAGAGGTGCCTCACTCCTAGCAGCCCCACCGGAGGTGCGTGGGGGATGGACCACAAGGAAAAAATCCACTGGCAGGAAAAGCACCCTGTGCGTTTTCAACCGGTTCTTTTGATGAACGATGCACTTGTTCACAGTCACAAAGCAGAACTGTTTACCTTCACAAAGCTGGCACCAAAATCCTTAGGAGCAAGGTACTTGAGGGCATGAACCTGATAGTGGTCAGAACAGAAGCTTATCTCATATCTGACCGATGGGAATTCTTTAGAAAGGAAAAGAATGTTCCTCCAGTTACCACTGAGAGTCTAAAATCCCCATCTTTCATACTTGTGGCTGCAGCTTAGGTAACTGGCCTCTGTGCCTGTTACTCCTCTTTGTAAACTCAAACATTAGGCCGGCATTGCTGTCAACAGTGGCTTTGTGGGGTATCCCAGCAGAGCGAGGCTACAAGCAGGACACAGGAACTGAGTATTACACCGTGTGGATCGCCCACAGCCCTAAGCAGAGCTACCTGGAGGCATCCAGCACACAAGCCACAAGTAGCCCTGCTCCAGCCAGACCCAACCTCCACCTCCTTCTGCAGATGCCTTTGTGTCACACAGACTGCCTTTGTGAGTGTCGGGTGCTGCAGGAAGCACGGCTCAGGATCACTGGGACAGCCATGACCATGCCCTGGTGCCAGCATCCCCATTGCAAACTCAGTTTCTGGTTACATCACAGATCTCATTAAATCCTCATTCTAGATGGGGAATCCTCATCTCAGGCATCTGACTCTGCATGACCACACAACTTTCCTAATCTATTTACTGTATGTTTGCTGGGTTTTGCCTTTTTTTTTTTCCTCTTAGATTTCTTTCTCTGTATCTTCCTTGTTTATTAATCAGCAGGCATTGAACCACGCCATACATCTTCCCAGATTGACTGCTAAAAGGTTTATTTCTGTACTGCTTACTCTTTTCTTGTGATCATAATTTCCCCTTCACCACACTAATTGTGGAAATACTGGAGAGATCTTCAGTTTTGCACAGCCTTCCTATTAGTGCTTTTACCAATTCTGAAGCATCCAGATTCTGCTCCTCTTCTCCTTATACCAATAACAAACATCCTTTTTAGAACCCAGACAGAATCCCCTTGAATTGTTAGAACTCTCTGCGGACCTGGTCCCATCTCAAATCTCTGCAATTATATTCTACAAACATGACTTACCAACCTGTAACTAGGAGCCAAACAATTTTTAGCCCTACAGGTCTCTTTCATATGCAACAGATCATGTGCTTGTGCAAAAGAACTCGTTGGACCTACAAGGACCTGATACTTCAAAGCCTGCCTGCCTTTTGGGCTGCCTACTGCTTACAAGATGTAAGGGCACAAACAAAAGATTGCAACCTTCAGGACACTGCTAATAAAGACTTCCAGCTATGATGGAGACAAAAAAGAGGGGAAAAAAAGGAAAGTTAAAAACAACTGTCTTATTTCAGACTTGCCTTTGTTACTTCTGCTAGATGACTTTGCTCTGTAACATACCAGTGTATTCTGTCCCACTTTCTTAAAATAAACAATTGGTCTATGGCCTGTCAACAAAGCTCCATTCTCAATCATCCAGGGAGACCAGGCGAACGCATCTTGCAGTGTCCCTAGCTCTGTAAGAAGGGTTTGGGGGCACTTCAAGCTGAGAGTTCCTTCTGCTTTGCCTTAGAGTGATGTGCTGCCTAAGACATGACAGATTTGCGTTGACAACTGGACCCACGAGTTTATCCTCTTCCTGCTTCAGGATTTCCTTATTTATTGATAAGCTTGTGTCTTGCTGGGGATCTGAAATTCTCTTTGTTCCAGACCAGAGCAGCCACTGAAAAACTACGAAGACTTAAGATGCTAATACAGAGTCTAACAGGAAAGTAGAGGGTGTAAGGGCAGATGCCCTTGCACAGCTTAATTCAGAACGCTGCATCTCTGTCACAGAGAGAGTGATGCTAGTTTGCTGCTTTCAACGAGACTTGTGGCATTTACTTTTCATATTCTGTGTCTTCACCTTCTGCAGCCAGGCTGAGCAGAGAAAAAAGCATCAACTAGGATTTCAGCACAGAAAAAGCTACCAGGGATATAACGAAAAAATCCCCCTTTCCCATCTATTAACGAATAAGCCATAATCCTACCTGTACATAATGTAAAACATCTTTGAACCTTACAGTGCTGGCAGGATTAAAGTAGATTAATTTTTTTAAAATGGGAAAGATATTAAGATTCTTCAGCGTGTGTAAGGCATCGGCAGCAGCTGAGCTCTGTAGTTCGAGTGGAGAAGCGGATTTGCATGGCGTGCATGGGGGAAGAAGTGAGTCAGTCGCTCACCTGAGCTGCCTGGATGCTTTTGCAATCAACAGAAATATAAAAGATACACTGACGAGGGCAAAAACTTGGCGGGGATTTCAGCAGACAGCCTTCCCTGTCCCCTTCTTTTTGAAAAGTCCGAGCATAAATGAAAAGCGGGACAAAGAGAGAAGAGCCGCGCAGAGCTGTCAGCACAGCGCTCTTCTTGGCCGCTCGGCTTCCACATCAGGGAATAGGGGATGGGTTTCATGTGCTGACCTGAGAGAGGAAATGACAGGGAAGGACAAGGAGGGCTGCTGGCTGCAGAGCCGGTGGTAGCAAAGGTCTCAGAACCAGTCGGAATAAATCAGCACAATTAGACCCCGACCGCAGCCTTTATGTGCTACCACAACATCAATATTTAATAGGAAGCATGGTGGCTAGGAGATCATTATTAATCTGCAGTTAAGCAGTATCTGTAGAAGCACAGATTCTGGAAAAGATGAGCTCTCTCAAGCAGTAACATAGGACCACAAGATCCTAAACTAAGAACAAAGATGCTTGGAAAATGTGGCCCTATATGGGCACTCACTCTAGGGGTTATGATTCCAGGTAAGAGGCAGAAGCAGCACGGGCTGTGCAAGGAATGAGTCCCCAGCAGGAGCATCTCCTCCTTTTGCTTGGAGGCTAAAAAGAGACTGGGACGTGGCAGCACGGTGGGGAGCGGGCAGGGGAGCGGTCCAGAGGTGCAGCCCAAGAGCAAAAGCCATCCCAGTGCCTGGAGAGGAACCTATCTGCAACATGGAAACACCAAACTGTTTCTCATTCCAAGAGTCTCAGGAAAGATATGGGCTTCAGCAAGATTATTTTTGGTTCAAGCGCTCTCGTAAGAGCCAGCATAAGAAATACTAGGCTTTAAAAGATTTTTAAATGGCTTTAAAAGTAAGGTACATTCTAGCTGAAGCAACGTCCTTAAAGTGGCCGACAAAATCCCTTTAAGTTCTGAGACACAGGATAAAAGACACAAGAGGATGGTGGAAACCAGTTAGATTACAGAAGTTCCCCAAAGCAGAGGGCATCAGAGGAAACTGTTCTCTGGAAGTTAAGAAATAAAAAGCATGCAGAGACTAAAACAGAGCCTTTGAAAAGCCTTTTAAGTTCCAATCAATATGCTTTAGCAAGGTACAGCTTTCTCACATTTTTACTGCACTCTTGTATATAAATAACATCCCTGAGTAGAAAAGGCTCACTGAAAACCTTGAACTCAAGACATGATGGAAATCTTTTAATTAAAAACAAAAACAAAAACAAACAAACAAACAAAAACAACCAAAACCCACCAAAATGTTTAAAAGAAATGTTGGGCCTTTAAAAGAGCAAACAGTATGGCAAAAGACCATCCTAAACAGCCAGGGAAGGATGGCAGTGTTTCCCACATAGCAGCAGCGTTCCAGCCCGACAAGAAGAGAGCCAGATCAGAAGGCACTGTGCACCATGGGCCCGCAGCACTGAGTGAACCAGTGAGCACTGCAGGCAGCACGAGCTGGGGTGTGCTGTCACAGCATCACCTGCCTTTGGGGCACGAAGGCACAAAGAGCATCGAGGGGACACACTGTGCTGGTATGGCGCACAGACTGAAAGTCAGGTAGAAGGCAAATGCAGATAGCGCTTGCTTCTGTTTACAAAGTGGTGGTGCGCTGTGAGCTGGTAAGCTGCACCCTGACTGCCACTCACTTGTTTTGTAGGACTGCACTTAGCCTTGGGCAGTATGGCATGGGGCATCTCCTGTGCCTTCAGACAAGATGGAGAGGTGGGAGCTCAGAGTCCCACCCTGAGCATCCTGACCCACATCCAGGCTCACCACCAGTGAGTTCCTGAGGATGAACAAATCATCAAGGAAGGGCGTGATTTGTCTGAAGATTAACAAACTGACTTAGGCGGAAAAAAAAAAGCATATTTTTTTCCTTTTTTTGCTTCCTCCTTACTTCCAAATGCTGCCTCCTTCTCCACCAGTCATCACACTCTGGGCTGGGCATACCACAACCAGACATGGACAAGCATGCTCTCGGCAGCCATGCTTGACCGCATGACCTCTGCTCTGCAGTTTATATTCCCAGCTCTGCCACTGCAGCTTAACGAGATGATAATGTCAGCACTGCAACAAACAGAGCTTAACCAATTTTCACCACAGGCTGAAGATACACCTCTGTGCGTGCTTGAGTTTTGGCACTGACACAACATGCTAGAGAAATGGTAGCTCTCCTCCGGTCAGTCTACAATGGAAGCAAGCCGGTGCATTTTGAACCAACCTGCAAGACATATCATGTGTGTGTCTAGGTGTACATATGAACTAGAAAAGCTGTGACCCAAGACAGAATGGTATCGTATATGACTCCACAAACACAGATCTCTTCACGGTTACACGGTTACATTACTGTACTGGGGAGAAACCAGGATGTGCCATGGGATTGTACCTAAGTTGTGTAACCTGCCTCCATAGCTCAAGTTACACAGATGTAGGACTGGATATAAAGCAGAACCCCTATTGAAACCAGATGCTAAAGATGAACGGAACTTATCTGAAGAAAGATGTTATACAACAAGATGAAATTTTGTTCACTGAGTAAACTTGCCCTGAAGCTAAAAGTAGGGATGCCTGACCTATTATATGAAGTTAAGGGTCAACAGCAAATTAATGGGATCAGTGGCCCCATTAATCTTCCCATAATGAACACCAGCTCAAACAAATCCTTCTTCCTGAAGTACTTGAAGACATTTTATATTGGCAACAAATTTACCTTATGGAACTTGAAATCATATAAAAGTGATTTAAATGTATTGAACTTAAGACACCTCCTGAAACACAAAAGGTATTTTGAAACAGTACCAATTGCTGAAGGTAGATTGATACCATAAATTAGTGCACTGACCTTCAACCCCTGGAGAACTGAGTGAGGTCACTCATGCAATAAATTCCACTGTAGCCCACATAGCCTTTGGTGGATATCTGCCCATCGCAAGAGGTTATGCAGTATGGAAGTCTGCTGCAAATGGCAACTTCTGCTCCAAAATAGCACGCAGCTGGGACAGATGAGGATATCACAAGCAAAGCTATTCTGAGCTAGCAGAAGAAAGGATGGATAAACAGAAATAGAATATGAATTTTACAACAATTGAGGACTAAGACGCACTGGCACATGATGGGACACGACATGCCCATTTCCTGCTGTGACTTCCTTTTGCTGTTCTTAGTTATGATTCCAGCTTTTTTTTCTGATCTCTTTTACACAAAACCCTGTGCAAGAAGTAATGAAACCAGGCTTAGCTGGTAGTATTACCAAACTGAGATACTGCTTTCATCAAAGTCCAGAAGCTAAAAAGACTGGCTAACGCAAATCGCCAGCTGCATTCCTGCCTCTCCTGATCCCAATGATTTCTGCAGCAAGACATGAAATGAAATGTCTGAGCAGCAACCTCTGAAGGATGTTCTGCCTGCTCAACAGGCTCCAACATGAGCCAGATTTTCAAAATATTTTATTTCCCATGGAGACGCTGAAGAGAAACAGCCAGATTCTCAATGGGAGCTCAATATTGCCCTCCTGGTAAGAACTTCTGAAAAAAAACCTGTCCAAAAAACCTACCTGAGGCCAAGTGTGACTGGCCTGGAATTCCGATTCCCACTGCCTATAGTATCGAGCAGCCTGATCTAGAGGTTGGCAACCTTGTCCATAGCAGGGGATTAGAACTGTATCATCTTTAAGGTCCCCTCCAACCTAAGCCATTCTATGATTCTATGACAAACCACCCTGCGCACACTTAAAGGCAACAAGGATATAGTCTCTATCTCCAGAAGACTCATCTCTTTCAAGACCTAGGGCTCCCTGTGTCCTGGAAAGAAAAAGCAGCATGAATTATAGCCAGGTTGTGGCTTGGAGACTGCTTTAAAATAAACCTGTGTTCTTTAGAAATCAAGCATTGAGGGAATAAAACTATAAACCTAAGCCGTATTTTCTCACTTATTACCGATTTATTCCCTCATGCTATGCGGGGGAAAGAAAAAGGAAAAGAAAGTAAGAAATTTGGGTAAACAAATATCCTTTGGAGGCTGACGGGCGATGCTCACATCTGCATGATGGACGCCTCAGCAATGCAGCATGCCTGCCACAGCAGTGGCAGGGGTTTGAAGAACAAAAGGGAACGTGCACATTGCCTGTAACTTGGGATCGTGTGAGAAGAGGCTCTCTGCCCTCCTCAGCCTCCCTCTGGTGGGAGTTCCCCACGTTTTATAGCCAAGGAGCCCGTTTATTTCATTGCACACGTACTGCTGTCAGGGTTTGAGAACGTTTCCCCTGGGCAGCACTTGGATTGGGCATGCATCCTCACCCAAGCACTGCCACGGGAGGCAGCGCCACCGAACCCCCCTCCACCAAAGCCTTCAGTGTTGGTGCTCTTGTGTGGGATTCGGGGAGAATAACAGATTTGAAGCTACCTACAGGGTAGCACGTTGCTCGGTAGCTTTGGCTAACTGCTAGAGCTCACCTGGCAGAGCGGTTTGCCCTGACATTCTCAATTTGGCACATTTTATACTGGGAATTTAGTTCCCTTATTGAATGCAGGAATTCAGGCACTGAATGTAAAACTAAACCCGAGGCTCTCACACAAAGCGATGCCGAGGAGACTGCTGAAGGGCGCTGCTACAGAAAGGGCTGCAGTATTGCACAGCCTCATGTCCCACAGAGGACTATACGCTAACGTAAATGAGATTTTAACAAGTTTTCAGTGAGAATTTCCATTTTCCATTTAAACACATTGTGAAACTATGTGCTTTGCCAGTGAAATTGCTTAAAATGGCATGAAATTGAGTGCCCCCCCCCAATAAATGCCACCTGACAAGACTGATAAAGCAAATACTGATACTGAGACTAGACAAGATTAAATTCTACTATTTAGAGTGTAACAGTTTGTAATTAGGGCAGCAATAGTCTTTGTTGGAAATGTGAAATGGTTTTGTACCGAATGCATTAGAAGGATCATCAAATTCTATCTCTACTTCATAGCTTCGAATAAAGATTTTATCATATACTAGGGAGCTCTCTTTAATAAACACTTTACCTGATAAAATAAACCTATTAATATTGAATAACTCCCTGCTCATCTGCAGATGCCATACAATAGCAAACCGCAGACATTGAAAAGCACAAAATTATTCAGTGAAAGCCTCTGCTCAAATCCAACTATTTATTGCTAAGAAATTGCATTAAAGACACTGGACACCAGCAGAGCTTTCTGAGCAGCTATCAAATCTGCTGTATGTGCATTTGTTGTGTGCACCACACACGGCAAATAATCAAATGAGACTGCTTTTTTATTGCTATTTGCTTTGTGGCTTGCACTTCAGAGTGGCAACAGGACAGGACAAACAAAGCATTTCCTGAATAACAATTATTTACTCCCAGATGATTAAATCAGCTTGTTTTAGGTCACGTTTGTATACAGAATGGGAAGCAATAGACAGTGACTGTTCGAGAACACGGAGCCTTCCACGGGTGTTTCTGCTTTATAACAAAACAGAACCTCTTTAACTAATACCTGTTCAAGTAATTAACCTATTATAAAGAAAAAATAAGTCAATGCACCAAGGTTGTGCTTCCGAAAGTACTCTACTGTGTTTCTTTCATTTAAATTTCAAAGTGGATGTCAACGTTGTTTTGTATCTACAAAGACAATTATTTCATGCACTGTCAGGTTACTTGCAAATTATCACAAATACACCGGGGTCTATGAGGATACCCATTTCAAAGCGCATTGATATTCCACAGTCTTCTCTCTCTGTAGTAACTGGATGGATTGGATTCCCCAGCCTAGCTCTCCGTTATTAAACTTTTCCTTCTTCCAGATGAAGAGAATGAATACATGATGCAGACATTTTATGTGATCCTTTGCTTTTCAAGGTTTGATCTCTAGAAATGCAGGCTGTCTCTAGACTGTGTTGCTCATTTTCATATGGACTGACTTCTGCAGTCTCGCAGCTCTCGGTGAAGAGAGCTCCCAGGCAGGACTGGCACACTATGGTAACGCATATGGTCTGAAGAATAGCAAGTTTTTATGCACCCTTCCTGTTCTCCTCTTTTTATATCACATTGCTTTAGGCCACTGTCAGGTAACTGAAGATGAACGTTCCCAGGTTCCTGTCAGCTTTCATGCCAGTACAAACTATGTTGCTTAATAAGTTGACTTTTTCAAGTTGTGGACAGTCTCAGTAAGAATTTGTGATCTATCTCCTGATCATCTGAAAATAATCAGCCACAATAAGAAACCCTGGAGCGCCTAAGAGACAGTTAATCTCTGCAGCTTGGACTTAGGATCACAGAATCATTTGAGTCGGAAGAGACTTTCAAAGCCCATCTAGTCTAACTCCTCTGCAATGAACAGGGACACCTACAACTAGATCAGGGTGCTCAGAGTCCCATCCAGCCTGACCTTGAATGTCTCCAGGGACAGAGCATCCACCACGTCTCTGGGCAACCCGTTCCAGTGCCTCACCACCCTTACCCTAGGCTTTCTAGCCAGCAATGTGTTCTCGCAGCCCAGAAAACCAACCATATCCTGGGCTGCATGAAAAGAAGTGTGGTCAGCAGGTCGAGGGAGGTGATCCTGTCTCTTTACTCAGAGCTGGTGAGACCTCAACCTGGAGTTCCAGTACCTCACCTCTGCACCTGGAGACCCCACTTGGACTCAAGTTCAAGTTCAGTAACAATATAAACTTTACTAAGGTTAAACATACCACTTATGTTATGCAGTTGTTGTTCCATGCACCTTTTGTTCAGTACACAGAAAGAAACAGAGGCTCTTCTTATTCCTGGTGAAGATTTTATCTCTCTGTCACCAAAATATCTGTACTTGATCTTTTGCTTAAATTGAATCCCTGTTAGTGCCTCCTAAACAACTCTCCCTCTTCCTGTTACTTTTAAACTCTAAATACAGTTACCGTATGCCTTATAAATTGCCTTCTAGTCAAGTTGCACATATTTAGTTTTTCAACCAGCCCCACACCCTCTTTAGTCAACCTTGCTGCTTCTTTCAGATCAGTGCTTTCACTATGAATCCATAAACAGACAGAGATACAAAAGATATCCTGTGTTAGCTCATAACACGCAACAACTGATCTCATTTCATGGGACCCAATACTGAAAATGACAAATCAAGACTATTAGCAGGCTGTATGATTAGGCCGCTATGGATAGCCCTGGTATACAAGAAAAAACATCTGGTGCTGGTGAGCAGAACAGGAGCACACTGACAGCCAAGCTCTGAAACGAGGAATTCTAAGCCTAAGCCTAAATGAGCATCATGGTTTTGGTGAAGAGTTATGATTCTGGTCACTTTTCTATTCCCCAGGCAACAGTATACACCTGCTGTCTTCAAAAAGCAATGTACTCGTGGCATGAGAAATCGTATTTGTCTCCTACTCTCTTAATGATCATCCTCAAAGATAAGCTTTCTATCTCAAATACCACAGCAATGCTGCTGTTATAGGCAAGAGCTCGACATCTACAGCACGTGTGTAAAACCTGCTGCAAAAGGTCAGGCCACAGCCATCAGAACAAACAAAGCAGCACCCAGATCTCCTCTGTGATGTACGCGCATTTCATTCACAAAGATATCTTGCAGACAGACTGACGTTCAGAGATCGACTTTGGCTTCTGGTTGCTGCAGACGAAATCTCCTGGGCCACCTTTAGAAATGTGAGCAGAACAGAGCTCTCTCTGGCACCCTGTACACAATCCCATATCCCACTGGTGAGCTCCTGCTGCACGCAGGTGCAGTGGAAGCGTGCATGTCACCATGGACTGCAAAGCAAAGCCCTGCTGGCTGCTGAAACTTCTGCACCCACTCCTTACATAAAGCCAGAACACAGGGCAAATAAGCCGCTTGCCCTGAGCACCTTTCCAGCTTAAAGAAAGCCCTTCTTCCTGCACTGCTTCCTCTGAACAGGTGGACACCTCCCAAAATTCAACAGTAGGAAACACTTTACCTTTAACAAGCTCCAGCCACTCCACTCTAACCAGATTGTCAATAAACAGAGCATATTGCACAGATGGACTAATAACGCAACCCTAATTCAATCGCCTAGAACCATCTTCTGTGCACACTCTATTAAAAGCAGCCACTCGGCTTGCAGCAGCTTCGAAACCAGGACAGGGTCCCCTTCTGAAGGAGAGAAGGAAGCGCTGACTGATGAGCCAGCAGCTGGGAGCCGGCTCTCTCTCTGCAGCACATTTGCAAGTTGCCTGCACCCTTAGGCCTGCACGCAGTGGCCTGCAGCCACCCCACTAGTGAAAGCAGCTCGTCCTTATCTGAGAATCCGAGAATATTCAGAGTTGAAAGGAACCACAAGGATCCACGAGTCCAACTCCTGGCTCCACAAAGCACCACCCAAAATTAAAGCCCTGTGTCTGAGAGTGTTGTTGTTCTCCTTGCTGTTTCTCCAAGTACCCCATGCAGAAGAATGAGGGCTCCAAAAGGAAGGGGGTCACAGCGTGACTCTGGTCTCTAGCTTATGGGCAGCTTCCAGATTGATTTTCTTATGATTCGTTTATCTCAGCGCACATTTCACCAGCCGAGCAGTGGTCCGAGCAAGGTTTGGCTATGGGAAAGAGGGACAGGAATCCAAATCCACTGGTATTATTTTCAAAGTTCGCTCTATCTCTTTAAAAGTCAGGCTGCTAGAAGCCACGGGCTGATGCATAGCAAGGGATTATCTTTCACAGGCAGTACCTTTGAAGTGCACAAGATTCAAATCAGTTGCAAATAGGGGACCTGAGGCCCATCAGCAGCAGTGCCGCTTGGGGCCAGGAAAGTCCAAAGAGCTGCCTCATCCTTCCATCTGCACTCCAGATCGAAGGGATGTAAGGCGGGCCACGCTGAGCCTGCCTTGCTGTCCATCCGCCAGTGCTCTGTCTGCCCTGGGTTCAAGGTGGGAGCTGCACAGCACCTTATACCAAGTGGGACTATAGCAGACGTGCATGGAGAGGGCTGATTAGAAAATGAATTTCAGAAGAGCTTTTGTGTCATTTGCTGCTCTTATTTCCAGTCTTGCAGTGAAAGTGCCCCAGAGTCTCTTTGCTCCTTCACCGAGGAATATATTTATGCAGAACCATGACAATTCTTACATTCCCCTTAATCTCCTTTCGCTAACTGTCCAATGGGCAACCCGATCTACCCTCTTTGAGCGTCTTTTCCTCCTCTGCCTGCTCCTGAATGGTATTAGTACGCCTGGGAGAACCTAGAGCTGCCGAGACCCCCTTTGAAGTTAATGTGACTGGATGGCCCGCTGCGGCCAGCTGTGACCAACTTGTACCCCGCTCCTGGCAGAAAGCTCTCTGTAGCCCACAGCTTAGTGGGATTAGCTACCCTACCTCATTTTTAATATATCGTTCAGTTGCGCACTACCCTGGGGCAAAGCTTACTGCACATTTCCATGGATGTCATTTGAGGGAAGGGCTTGGATTTCTGCCGCGGTTGTCTTCTTCTCTGACATTTTGACAAGCTGCTGGACAGAACTACTTGGGAACTTGCATCAGTGTTTGCACTTTGAAAAGTTCTTTTGCAACAGCCACCCACGGGAGAAAAGGCCAGTGGATGAGTAACTGAGCACGAAGAGATTTTTATGTTAATGCAGCCATGTCCATGTGCTTCTTAAGCAGTACGTTTAGGAAAAAAAAAAACCACTGTGCATTTATAACCAGCTCTTTTGAGAAAGCAGCTGCAATAGCAATGGAAAACTCAGTGTAGTCAAAAAACACATTGTGACGAATAATAAAAAATTAGTTGAATCCAGAGCCTGCAATAGTAACAAGCTCAATATGCCCAGCTAGAACTAATCATAACATACACAGAGAGGCTCCTGAAGTCCCGCCAGCCCCTTCCAAACACTACATTCCCTGTTTTCAATGACTGGGCTCTGTAAACACCACCCCAGTGCCGACCAGTAGCGCACCCAGTGACATCCAGGCCTGAACTCCTACACCCTTTTTTACCATAGGAAACAGGGAAATGTGTAACTTCATGAAACAGGCAGCTTGAAAGGAAAACACACAGCATGTTCTAGGCAGAGTTTTCCCAACTCGTTTCACCTAAGATCCATTTAAAATCTGAGATCCAGCACAGTAACTCACTACAATAGTTACAGGCCTCAAACTGGTTAAAAAGGAACCGATAGAGATGTCTGATAGACAGAAATTTAGCTGACTGATCTTGCATGCAGATAACGAGCTAGGAAAAAAAATATTGTTGCAGAAAGGAAAAATGTCTATCAAAGTCCAAGTGTGCTAATTGTCACGAATTTAATGGAAACCCACTTCCTGACAAATTGCACATTGAGAAATGAGACAGCTGAATATTTTAATACCAGAGCTCCCTGAGGCAAAAAAAGAGCATTAAAGAATAAAGGGAAAACAAAAGAAAATAAAAAATAAAAGATAAAGACTGTTTGCTTCCTCAAAAAATAACTCTTGTAACGTGAGGTTTGGGGAAATAAGGCAACGTATTCATCTTGAGAATTGGTGGTGATGCTTCTAGCTGAGACCTGCAGCCAGGTCCATCTTTCTAAAATGAGCTAATTAAATAGTTGTCATCTACGCAAGGGGGACGGAATGGTCAAAGGAACACAACAGACACCAGGACAAGCTGGCTTGGCCAGCTGACAAGCGCTCCACTGAGGCAAGTCTGAACATGAGGAAAGTGATTAGAGAGAGCGCCGACTTCTCTTTGCTCCACGTTGTGTTGACAGCGCATGCTACCATGATTTAACTTGCTGCCGGAGAACACACCGAGGCTAGCTCCCCCTTTATTCTTTTCTTCTATTCCTACGAAAAGTCCGAAAGAAAGGGCATTTGGTTCTGCTCAGAATATCTCAGGTGAGTTCTTTGGAAGACTGGGCTGCTCAGACTCCTGCACTCCCAGCCACGGATCACCTTGGAGCTCTGCAAGAAGAGAAGCAGCCAGCTGAATTAACGCGATGAATGAGCTGTCGTCGTAACAACATGTCTGAATACGATAACCACCAGCTAGGTCTGAAAGCTACGCTCAGAACACCTTCACTAAGTTTTAAACAGAAGCTAACTTAGAAAGGGAGCAAACAATCACTAGATCTGTTAAACCGTCACTTGGTGATGGCAAAGTTTTGAAAGGATTCTAAGGCTATGAAACCCACAACTACGCGGTGTTAAAAGCTCCCAGGTGCTGTGGCTTGGACAGCTGCTCAGGAACTGCAGAGAAGCCTTGTGTGTAACATCAAGCTTTTCATAAAGCATCGGGCAACATCTAGAAGTCTTAGACTAACAAACCCTATTCCCGTTACCTCTATACACAAAGTCCAATTCGCCAGGAGGAACCACCAACAACCAGAAGAGCTTTCTGTTCAGTTGGGCAGTTTGAAACCAGCTTTTAATGGTTCCTTCCCATATGTAAGGATGTGACTGCCCTGCGCTTCATGATACACACACAAGTGCATGCAGAGAGCTCTTGGTCTGAGATCATGAGGGGGTTGAATGAGAAGGCCATAAATGTGGGGGATTAAAGTGGGGCCTGCCAGTGTCCTCAGAAGCAACTGGCCTGGAATATAAAACACCGGAGGGGGAAAACACCAGCAGCAGCTAAGGGAGAGCCATAAAGACGAGTACATCTCAGTCACAAACATCTCCAGCTGGCTCCCAGAATTAAACAGAGGATTTAATTGGCACTATAGAAACAACTGCATTAATTCCACTCTTCAAGGACAGTGATAAACCTTTGATTCCTCAAATAGCAAACGTATTAGGCAGAATATCTGGCTCCTTCCAGTGGAAGTGAGGACTGTGAATGCAGAATAACTGAGGTTCTATATGTGCCAAGGAAAGAGGAAAGACTCCTGTTTCAGAGTGGCTCATTCTCAAGCTCAGATAGGCTCCTTTTTCTTGCTGTCACTGATTTCCTTCAGTTGGTGCATGCGCAGCCCACTCCTCCCCTCCCTCCCCATGCCAGCAGCCATCACCCAGGGACATGCCATGCCATCTGCGCAGCCGCTGGGCTGCTGGACACTCAGAGCAGGATGGTGTAGAGGGGCTGTTTTGCTCTTCCGAAGGTTGCAGGAAATCTCAGGGATGCCAGCAATTTCTGTGACTTACACTAGCAGTGTTAGAGTAACTAAGAACTTACTGTCAAAACCAAACAAATATAACAGTTTCCTGAAGATCAGTGACAGAATTTAAACAGCACTGAATGCAGTCAGTACATAGAAAAAACAACAACAAACAAGCAAACGCCAAACAACAAAAAAACAAACAGCAGTTTCTAAACCTTACATTCCATTGGAATCAGGTATGTGAGGGAACAGACATAACAACGTTACACAAAAAAATTTAAGAAAGGAAGAAAAGATGAGAGAATCCAGCTGAAACTGCAGAGATGTGTTGGAGCTGAACTGTATGCACTTGAAGCCCAGCCACTGCATGAGGCTTCAACAGCTCAGCCTTTCTGAAGAGAGACCCAGGATGTCTGGCAACCACAACATGTCTGAGAAGACCTCAGGATCAAGTCAAATTTAGGATGGTGGTTTGCTTGGCAGTTGGAATCCACAATAGTAACGTGAGAGTTCTGGCAATGCCCCTGCAGCTGGAGCCATGGGCACATGTCCCTCCCCAGCATGAGGACTCTGCAGGTGTCTCCACCTTGGAAACAAGAGTCTATAAGGAAAGAGGTGGTTCTAAACTTTGTGTAAGCACACACACAGACAGACTCACGTGTGTTGGCATCTGCATGAAAGGCAGGACAACCTTGTGGTCAGTGGAGATTCACAGGAGAATGAAACAATGATTGGTGCATTGCTATCAAGAGAAGTTGATGCCTTGCCTTTTAATACTGGGCTGAACCAGACCATGGATGCATTCAGGTGGCAGAGCGGATGTTCAAGAAGACAGGACTATAGGTGCTCTTTCAGAACATAAACATCTCAGAGCCCACGAGAGGGTAGGCTATGCCCTTACCAGAGAAACAGATGGCTCCTCTCCATTCAAATATTCTCCTCTTCATCCCCAGCGCAGTCTCTGTCTCCCCACAGGCCATGCATATCAGAATGAACCTTCTGCCTTTCCAGTAGCCAAGAAAGATGGTTTTACTTTCATCTTTCCGCATGAATTCCAAAGGGAGCCAGGCGAAAAGGAGGTGTGGGGAGGCAACATTTTGACAGCGTGCAATAATGAAAAAATGACAGAAGCCACAGACAGAGGAACAAATAAGTCTCCCTGCTTCCCATGCACAATGATAGATAAAAGAGAATGGATGAAGGATCAAGCAGCAAGCAGGCTGCATGCAGAACAGACAGTGCATAGCCTTTTTCCACTGGGACCACAAAGTCTGACGGGCATGCAAGCAGTTGCTACACCACTCCCGTGTTTTTCCTGAGTTCCTAGCTAGAATAGATGAGGACAACTGGACTTTTGCTGATGTTATTCTAAAGGCTTGTAACTAACTTTAAAATGCCTACAGCATGAAAGAGGCTTCATTTGGGACAACTGAGCAGTGTTCTAGAGAACACAATCCCCCTCCCTGCCTTCCTCACCAAGTGCATCATTCATTAAGGATCTTCAGCCCTTTGGACTATACTTGCAAAGCGGACAAGTGATTTTGCCACTAAACGTACTTGGTACTTGGCCAGAACAGACTATGCAGCAGTTAGAACCTACAAATGGAGCGTGATCTCCAAAGAGTTTTGGGAGTGGCAGAGGTAAGTCCCAGCATACATCAGCTGAGACTCACTGCTCCTTTTACATTTCACAACCGTCCAGCAGATTGCCTGAAACAGCAGAGAAAGGATCCAGCCCACTTCCCAGGAGATGGCATCCACATCTTATAACTGTATCTTGTGCAGCCATCCAACATTCTAGTTTCTAGCTAACGTTTCAGCAGAAAGGCTAAGAAGGATGAAAGCGGTCTACTCTTTCTACCACAGAAAGAAACCCATCACTGTGCAGAGAAGACACGAGAATGTGGGGCTGATACAGGTGCACAGCTGCTGTCAGTGCTGTACCACTGCATTTTTTTGTGAGTCAGTTCCTCCTCTCCCAAAACACGATGGAAATAAGCTTTCAGCACTGACAAGAGACTGCATGAAAATTAATTTTCCTACCAGCGATCGCTCATTCGCTCATTCATTCTTAGCCCAGTTAACCAACTGCTCTATGGAAGCTCCTCTCCAGTGCCACAAGTCACCCCTCCTCCCAGATTTGCTGTGCCTTGCACCCTTCCCCTGTTCTTGCCCTCCCACTCTTCCTCTGCGAGCATTATCACTACTCTCTCCTGCAGTGCTTGCAAACTTCAACTTCTCCAACTTGGTTCTGCCCTGTCTTTCGCTCTGTATTCACATTGCCACCAGCCCTTTTCTTCTTCCTGATGGAAACAGCATCCTGGCCAGAGCATTCTGTCTCTATTTTCTGAAGCCCCGTGGGAAAGATGGGATCGTTACTTGCCAGGACACGTGCCCAAATCCATCATTATGCAAGTCAGTGCCGGAGCCATTTTGCTTCAATTTGCTTTTCTTCGGGGCCCAAGGATCTGCTCACTCATTATACTAAATGAGGTGGTTTCCCAGCTTGAAAGTGCATTTTTAAAAGTCTTATTCTGCTTAATGATTCTTTTCGTTAATTTTAAATAGATTTTCAGAAAAAAATCTTTCTGCTGGTAAAGGACCCACAGCGTGGAAACCATGGTTGGAGCTTTTGCTCCACGCAATGCATTCTTAATGGTTTGAATATTTATCCGGAGGAACTTTGCTCTCTAAAGGTGAGATATATTTCATGCTCCTGATTAACACAGAACTCAGCTTCGCTCGGCACAGGAACTGTGCTAAGCTTTTCCCCACAAGAAGTGATGAATTAGAGATGATGCATAGAGCATGAGAGCGCCTGAAATTCAATATCATACTAACACCGCTTTGCAACTGGTATCACAGGTGACAGGTCTATTGCTCAAGATCTTGTTGTGAGGGAAATATCACCTCAGAGATCGCTTCTTAAAGGTCAACAGCTGCGAGCGTGTTTGGTCTGACGATGTGCGCTGATAGGGCACAGATGTCCAGGCACTCAGCCTGCCAATGCAGGCAGAGCTCCACCCACGAGCATCAGCTCCTATAGGAGAAGGTGCCATCTCCTGCCTTTCCTTACAGCCAACTACCACCATCCACAAATCTTCTAACTGCACAGCTAACTTTCTAACTCAGCTCCTGAGCACTGAAAGCATTTCACACCATGGTGCAGAGCAAAGAGATGAGCCAAGAAGCTGGTAGGCACGCCGAGGAGAGGACTCCCAGCAGCAGTAGGGACCCTTCAGAGGTGACAGGGTTTGTTCCAATAAATTCTGTTGCTGTTCAGCCATTCCTTGTAGAGACCAAGTGCAGGGGTTGCACTGGCGCACTAGCAGCCAACACACAAGGCCTGAAGGGCTCAATGGAGCCACTTGCCCAGGGCTACATTTAAAGAGGAAGCTAGGGTTATAGGAAAGATAATTTATTGCAGGAGCAGTCCAACTTCCTTTGTATTATTCAGTTCTCCTCAGAAGAGTGTGTGCTGCACAATCCATTCTAGAGGGACAAGCCACACTAACTGCTGTGACACTAATTGCTACACGTCCAGAAGGCAGCACTGGAGAGCATTGTTCTTCTCTTTGCTAGCAGGATTGAATGTTACTAACAGTTCAGTCATCTAAGAAGGGATTCTGAACTGGCAACATATAGACTCATAGAATCATCTGAATTTGAAGGTACCTTTAAAGGCCATCTCATCCAACTCCCCTGCACCTATAGTTAGATAAGATGCTCAGAGCCCCGTTCAGCCTGACCATGAATGTCTCTAAGGACGGCTTCCACCACCTCTCTGGTCAACCTGTTCCAGTGCCTCACCACCCTTACTGTACAAAACTCCTTCCTTATTATCCAAACTAAACCTTCTCTCTTTTAGTTTGAAACCATTTCCCCTTATTCTTTCACAACAGTCCCTACTAAAGAGTCAGTCCCCTTCTTTCTTCTGTCTCTCCCTCTAGATACTGAAAGGCCACCATCAGGTCTCCATGGAGCAGGAAGACAACCTGCACGTTGAGGGATTTCTGTCATGATTAGCCTAATTTTTCTTCTCTGCTTCCTTCTTGCATTCACTTCATAGGTTTCATCTTAGTACACGGACAAGCTCTTTGGACCAGACACTGTGCCTTGCCATGAGTGTGCAAAGCGCCTACCCCAACTGCCTGCTGATTTTATTGGAGCCTCCAGGCTCCAATATCTACCTGACACAAGTGGGAAAAAAAAATCATAAAAGCTGGACACATCTCAAATAATATCACATCCAGTTAGGATCCAACATACACCCAGAATACAAAGACAGCGGTGCCAAGATAACTCCCCATTTCCATCACAGCCCGACACAGGTAGGCTCCCTAAGGGGATGAGGAGCTGTGAAGTCTTTGGTAATCAATATGTTACAATTGCTTAAAAGCTGAGGAAATGCTGAAATCAGAATGAAGCAGTAAGTGTAATAAAAGGCGCTACTGAATGACACTCAAATTACATGCTACAGACATAGCATTTTAAACAATTAATATGCAATGCTGGTTAAAAGGAACATTCGGTGAATGTTTGACTCTGCTGAATATTCAAATGAATTGCAAAAAATATCTGTAGTCCTTCAGATTTCAATGGGAGGCTCGTAGATAAAATTCTCTCTTGGCCAGATAATTTCATCCTTGGACTAACAAGTGTTCAGCTCAGTTTTCAAGGTCTGTACTTTCCACAAGCACTGTCTGTTTCTATATACGAAGCTGTAGGGAAAAGTAAATTGTTTACTCTTCCTTTCAAAGGGGATTGCGTTTTAGAAATGGTTCAAGTATAAGAGTGCACTAAGGAGCACTGCACCAAGTTACCTCGTTGAAACTGCACAGCTGACAATATTCCCGAGGAGCTGTTCTCCGCTTGCCTACAATTTGCACCCTCAAACCATACCGTCTGGATTTCCTATTGATTGCTTCTGATAGCGATGCTAAGCACATGAGCTAAGCTGCAATAGTTGGTTAATTTCATTACGCTTGGGTACTGAAAAGCCCCGAAGACATCTAAAGTGGACTTCAATATTTTTGTTTAACAATTTGCATCCCTTACTGTCTCTCTTAATGTGTTTGTGCCTGTTTAATCTTCTGTAAACTCTTATCTCTGTCCTTCTGATGTACACAAAGTACATTTGAGGAGGGCTGCAAACAGAAATGGGAATTCTTGGTAAACAAAACTTGACATATCCCTTGAAGGAAGCATGTTTATTGCCCACGCTGTGCTCTGAGCGCAACATACTATACTGTGCAAGCGGGGGTTTGCAGTGCAGACACCAAGCCAGACTACGGCAAAAGCCCCACATTAAAGTCTGCCTCCAGCAACCCTTTATTATTGCATGATACACCTCCGAAAAATACTGATGCAAAAGATGTTATTAGTTTTGCCACACGCTCGGTTTTTCAAAGTCAGTTCTATTGTCTAAGCAAAACCAGGCACGTTTCTGGCCGTTGTCATGTGAATTTTCACTTCATGGAATAAGGGGAAAGAAAATCATTTTGTTACTTTGATGAAGACGCCTTGTACGTTTTGACAAACTCAAGTCCCTCCAGGGTGCTTACTGGCCATGAAGCTCTTTCATATCTCATTCATTATCAGAGCAAGACAGGAAAATACTTCCTCATTTCTCTTGCGTATGAGTAAATTAGTGAAAACCACAGAGACTCGGTTTCATTAAAAGTGATGGAGTGAGACTGGCTGCAGCCGCTGCACAGTGGGGACCGGGCTGAGCTGACTCAGTGCCGTCTGCCCGGCAAATTCAGGGAAAAAGATTAGCTGGAAATTTCTCTGTTGAAGCACTAACTGCTTACTGCAGCCAAATTCCAAGACAGCTTGATGCTAAACTCAAAAGCTAGTGAACATCTCTTCTTCCTCAGCTCCATCACACCATAGCTCTTAGATGCCCATATGCCAGACCTGCATTTCCCTGCTAGTTTCAAACCGCAGCTATTACCATCGCCAACTGTTACAGTTCCTAACAAGTGGCAGCCAGTGGGTAATAGCTCTGGAGAACTTCTCCTCAGGAGTTTGGCAGGGGGAAAAAGCCCTGAGCCCCAGGATTCACTTCAAGCACAGCTCTCTCATATGACGAGGCAAGGAAAGGGAAGTGGGAAGAGTCATTTGGACATCAGCTAAGTCAAATCCGTATAATTCCACCGAAAACTTATCTAAGAACTCACGCTCTGCCTGAGACCTTTCTTGTTGCTGTGCTGCTGTGACTACTGGCGTAAGAAGAAACAAAAGCGGCGATGCTGGCAGAGGATGCCATCTCCTCTGTGTGCTGCCTGCAAAGCTTTTGTGCAGAGCATGGTCCAGCTGTGGTGGTCACTGGGGGTGGCTGACATCAGTTACATGGGAATGCCCTGAAATCCACGTGGAGGATAATCAGTTCAGTTCAGAGGCAGAGTGTCAAGGGAGAAGGAGCACTTAGGATCCCACTAGCTTACACCATAACATCCCCATACCTGCAGACAGCACGATGCATACCAGCTTCCCTGCCTTGTTCAGCTCCCAGTCAGGCTTTATGCTCTCTGCCAGTATAAACTGATTATCTACAAGGGAAGGCCAGCTCCAGCGACAGAGGGACCACCATCTGCAACTTAGGCCTCCCCATTTCTACACACAGCATGCGCCCTGTCTATGTTACGTTTAACTCAATCTATTGCTCCAAGACCCTCCATTTTATACTTTCTTTCTTCTCAACCTCCGCTGACCTCAAAGATGGCAAAAAGAGCCACCTCTAATCAAAATCAAGCCTTTTTTATTAAAGTCCACACGGCTCAGCTGGTCAGAAGATCCCCAACCAGGTGGCAGAACCCTGCTTGGATGACTTAACACAAGTGACTTCTAGCCCTACTTAGCTCAAATTTCCAGAAAATCTGTGTTCCTACTGAGCGTGATAATATACTGCACATGCTCCTTTTGCAATGTTTTCTCTCAGAGAACGCTCTCATCTTTTTGTGAGCTATTCTCCCGTGATACAGAGCACTATTACCCCATAAAGCTCACCGACTCAGGAGTTATGGGCATTTCACAAATTACTGGATCAGCTACGTGAAAACGTGAGGTTTTGGGACATCCAGCACACAACACCCATCTAGGCTCTGTTACCAGTGCAATAGCTAAGCTGCATGCAAATTCAGTCCTTGGTGCTCACCTTGTCTTTTTACACAGCTCAGCGATCGGATGGCTGCCCTCTAAGGTGGAAGGGTAAGAAAACACAACCTGATGAACTGTCTTGCTGCTACTTGGCACCACAAGGGAGAAAGCAGCATTTTTTTCCATCTATAGTGGAATAATGACCATTCTCTCTGTAGCAGGAATGATGCTCCTGTGAAAGTAATTCAAATTACTCCAAGATGATTGGTAAAATAACAGTACTGCATGGTTGACACACAAATGGGTTCGATGGGATGGGGAGAGGAGAAGGGCAGTTCTCCAGCAAGGTGCCTGGTGCAAGCTGCCAACAAAGCACTACACCAGCAGGTCACCTCAAACTCCAGATACTCAGAACCACAAGGGCTGAAGAAGCTTATTAATGAATGGCTTCAAAAGCCACTAGCAGAGGCAGGTGTAAGATGCAGGCTATTGGTCAGCACTCAGGCTTTCTCTGAGTGTGCGGTGGGGGCCCCACAGTGCAGACAGAAGAGTGCAGGATGTGCAAAGTACACGTGTGTACGTGTGGATATGTGCGGCTCACAACAGCTCCTCAATTTGGACCGTGCAATGCTGCACAGCTCCCAGAGACGCTACGAAGCACAACATCGTACTGTGAAATACATTACTTTGAGCTCCACAACCCCAAAACTGCCTTTATTTCATAGCCTATTGCCAGTGTTCTCAGTGCAGAAAGTTAGCCCGTGCGAGTCATTCTCTCATCAGTACCCAGGAGATATATAGGCTGCACTTACATTTCATGTTTGGAAAGAAATACTAATGCTGTGCTGTACTGCAACCCTTCACCATTAGCAAAAGCAGTTTTGTCGAATAGTGTTGTCATAAAACAGCTGCTATGTTCCTCTTGAGAGGCAGCTATACCTCAGCAGTGGGAAATGTGGCTCCCACGCAGGCAGCAAGGCTGTGCCGTGCTCTGAAGCGCGGCCATGTCCTTCTGCGGCAGCTCTAGGGCAAGGTGGAGCTGGCCTGGTGATTCAGGGCAAGACCCCTTGGGAAAATGCAGATGTATTTCTGGCACAAGGGTGACTAATACCTTCCTCAGAGCTTGCTGACAAACAGAAAAGGGAGTGCAGAGCTGGGCCCACAGCTGTCCCCTGGCCCAAAGCCGATCGCCTCAGTACGACAGAAAGGTACCCACGTCTCATGGGGGGGAACCATGTGCCCAACTGACCTTGTCTGTCTGTAAATCAAGTATGAAGCGGGCAGGGAAAGACAGGAAAAAGGAGAACGTGAGAGCAAGCCTTTGAAATATTCAGGCAGTTCTTTTCCGCATTAAAGAGATGGTACAAGATGGCTTTTTGCCCTTTTTGCTCCCATTACAAAGGAGGAAAAATAAAAGCCAAACACGGTTTGAAGCAGCTGGATTCACAACCACGCCTCACCCCCACTAGAAGCCCCAGAGATGTTGCCATAAGCACAGTGATGGCAGAGGGCTCTGAGCAGCTGCTGGAAGACTATTTAACCACCCAGCAAGGACTCAGCTCTCCACTTCTTTGCTTTTGCTGGCTTGCGTTAGATACACGTGCAGGGTAATTCTGCTTCACAGGTAAGGTTTGCGCTTGAAACTTCTGCCTTATTTACTAATTTGAAGTGCTCTGGATGGAGATTTGGATGAGAACAGCAAGCCTCCAAGAAATCCTTCATCCACCTTTCATCTTTCTTTGTTAAAGTGGAACGTTTAACAGAGAAGTACAGCATGTGAAGGAGGAAATCTTCTGTTTGCCAATTCATACAATTGACCCATCCCATCTTGTAGGTTTTCAACCCTCCAGCACTTCGGCTTATGCACAGTGAGCACAAACAGAAGATGATCTCAAGTCCAGCATGAAAGATATACAGTCTGTGGCCTATTTACTCCAGATGCACTCCTGAGGCATCCTCGCAGCTGTGGGCAATGCAACTTTTTAAATCCTCTGGTCAATAACAAAGACTATGACTGCCAAGAAAAACATAATTCAGCCTTAGCCCAAACTCAGCGACTTCATATTAAACATTTATAAAGAAAAACAAACAAAGAAACAAACAACAATTACACAAAAACTCTTGAGAACACAAGTTCCCAAGCTAAAGCTATGTGTAATCTGTCCCTGGCTAGTTACCTTCTCTCTTTCAGAAGGAAAGAAGTACACCCCAATTAAAACTTTCAGCCTGCAACTGTAACCATGGCACTGTTAGCACAAGGCATCTGGTTTCAGCAAGCTTCCCAGCTGTTGGCTCCTTCTGCATCAATTCGGATGCAGGGAGTTTCCCTTTCCTGCAAACATTTGCATAGGGCTGCATGCTGGCACTGCCAGGGTTAAACCAAAACACTTCTTTAATTCCAGCTGTTTTCACCCCAGCTTCAGTACTTTCACTATGAGAACTGAACATGTAAATTCAGTTCTGGGGGAGCAGAAGCACAGAGCGTCTGCAACACAGAGTCAGGCAGACTTCAGATGAGGGTAGATCTCCGTGAAAGGATGCAAAGTCTCCACTTTAGCAAGCCAAATCATTTCCCTGTGAGCACTGAAGACAGAACAAAGTGGTCACTGTATGACCAAGACTATACAAGATTGCTTTATTCCTGTTTGTGTTGAGGTAGGCACTTGTTTAAAACCACTACCTCAAATATTTCAAAAGCACAGTGACCTCACCTAGCCAGTTGGAGTCAGTCTGTGGAAAACTCATTCACAATTATCTTGACAGTCTTCCAAACACAAATCGTTCCGGGATGAACAAAGGGAACAGTGATCCTTCTTCCCCCCTTTCCTACACCTGACTCCGCTCCCTGGTATTTTCGTATCAACCCCTTTACAATCTCAGTCCCTCCTTCTCTGCAAGGATCTTTGTGCCGACGCATAAAGCATGAATGCCTAGTCAGAAGTAAAGCCACCGGCTTCCCATCTGCAGGATCCAGACAACATTACCTACTGTCTACCTGTTTGTCTGCTGGCTTCCGCGCAGTGGCTTGTTTACTGTCCCTCCTCGAGTGCTGGTGAGCCAAGGAAAACGTCCTTGTTGCAGCCCTGCTGCAGCATTAGCCTCCTGCCTGCGGCTGACAATTCCTGTAACCACAGTCACTTTTCTGTTATGGCTGCAATGAAGCACGGTGTTGTCATAAGAGCTCAAAGACCCACAGAGGCACCTCGAGCCTCGCACATCAGCCTCGCCCAATGCCTTGGGACTATAAGCTAACTATCCCTAAAGTAACAGTAATAAGAATTAAAACTGTTTATTTCTGTTCAAGCTCATAACAGACATTTTCCAGTCAAAGTAGCTAAAAACAGTATGTTCTCGTCTAAAGGCCTTATCTAATCTAACACTCTCCTCCATTAAGCAGTGCAAATCCCTCTCTAGGCATTCTTGTTTCAGCCTGAGAGCTGGTTTTGATTTGACCTCAATTCAGTAAGTATTCAAGTGTGCCTTTGTATATGAACCCAGAAGGAGGGAGCTCGGGGAGGTAGAACTGACCACATGCAAGAAGCTGGGGAGAAGACAGATGGGGACAAACAATCTGGACAACATGGTCAGCACACAGAGATAAATAACTCCGCATTGTCATGCAGGAATGTCTCTGGTTATGGCAGGAACGACAACACAGAAAACTGCACATATGTATTTACTCTCGACAGTTGGCAGGGGATGGCGGTGAGTTGAGAATAAAGCAGAAGAAAACGCTGAAAGCTTAGATCCAAATCAGGGAAAGTTTTAAGAGAAAGAGACCAGGGCAAGAACAATTATGCCCAGTGGTTCGGATAAATGTCCACAACTGGATGTAGAACAGGGACAAGAATTGAACTAGAAAATGAGGTCAGAAGTCAGAACATAAGCTAAGGGACAGAAGATTTAGGACAATAGCTAGAAGCTCAGCTGTTAACCTGAGGAGCAACCCAGAGCTCAGTCTTCATTAGTCACTGCAGCCAATCACCCCAGGTGCCCGCTCGCAGCCACCACCTTCAGCTTCAGGGCTTGCTAATCTTTTAACTGCTTCAAGTCTCACCTGGGGGACAATTAGTTTTAAGGTTGGCAACACCTGTTATTGTTCAAAAGTCAAAAAGAATTCGTGTATTTTGAGGGGAAGGAAGGAGAGTGGTGTGATGGACATGTTATATTTGGCTTTGTAAGAAACTTGGTGCAGTTGTTTTATCGCGTTTATTTTTCTTAGGCAATGGCTACAGATGCCAGTCTTCCAGAGAGTGGGTGCAGCTAAAGAACAGCATGTTACTTGATTTGTTAGCACACCCTACATGGGCAACTAATGGGTACCTCTGAGTTTTGAAAAACTTAGAAGAATGTAATTTTTTACGTTTTTTTTCTTTTTTTTTTTCAAGAGGGAGGTGGAGGGGGTGTAATAGATTTGGAAGGCACACACGTCTTCAGGAAAGCATGAAGACTGAGCTGTCAACAGGCACGACTTCAGGAGGCTGCATGCAGAAGATTGGTGCTCCCACAAGCTTTGAGGGCACGTGAGCGGAGGCGGCTGACTCGGCAGCTGAGCAAGACTGTTCTGTAGCTCCAACGAAAGTCTTGTTCTTGGAGTGAGACGTGTTCTTGTGCTGCAGTCGCTCCCTGAAAACGCAATTACACTGGCCCCTATTAGGTATGCCTCAGTGGCAAACCAGCTTGGCAATATACTCTATCTGTGAGTACTCTCATCGGAAGAGTGAGCCTCCAGCAGCAAAAAACAATCAAAAAGCAGGCAGGAGCAAGGCTAATCCACTTAAGTGAGACTAAAACATCCTTTATTATTAATAATGATAAAAAAACAGGCTTAACTAGTGATGCTGGAAATTATCTGGCGGTCAAGCAAAGCGCACTCTGCACAGCTACTGAGTGTAACCAGACTTGTGGGGAAGGAGAGAAGGAAGAGAAAGGGGGTGCTGGAGACTTGGAAAGAAGCAATTAGCTATCAGCTCTGAGTCTCTCATGGCTTTTCATTGGCTTCACCCCATCAACTCAGAAATCAAAGAGCTTCGAGCATCAGGCGTTTGCGTCTGCTCCATCTTCATCACTGCCAGACACAGCCTCGCGATTAGAAGAATGGAGAAATAAGGAGCTTACAGATTCACTTTCCACAGTTGATACGGTGACTCACTGCACGGAGGTATCGATCCACAGGTCTGGCCTCTGCCGATAACTACACGCCACAGGGGTTAATTCAACTCCCCACCACCTGGCGCTGCCTCAGACGCTTTGCAGAGAACAGTTATAAATTATACAGCCCTCCAAAGACAGAAAGCAGGAGACTATTCTTCCAGCACATTTCCTTTGTTACCCATCCTCCCGCAACTGGACCTGTTCTGCTGCTTCCAAGTCTCATTTGTTTTCTTCCTGAAATTACATTGCAGTCACCTATTCAAGAACAAACAGCCCATAGGACACCGAAAATTGGAGTCAGAGAAAGGAAAAGAGTAAAGGAAAGAAGAAAAGAAGGGCATCCTCCCAAAGCAGCGTTATTTTATATAATATACCAATGCGCAGACATGCATGCATGTGCACGCATACACACATGGGAAAGCAATTTCTGCAAGGGAGTTGTAAGCACACAGAAAACTAATCTTCATCTTGGAGAAAAGCTGGTGATTCCAGAGATAGCGGTACGAAGCCCTTGTGAGGGCAGAACAGCGATAATTAGAAGGACCGACACAGGTTTTGGTGGAGATAAGTCCTCCGCCCCGATGCAGTGCTGGTGTACAGCGACAGGGCAATCTGGGGGAAAAATGACAGGGATCTCCTTATTTTAAAAAGTCCTTTGTACGGTTCTAACCTGTGTCTTGTTTATAGATAACACGTGCATCCCTGCCTTTAAGTGCAACAGTTGGAGAGGAAATTTAGCACTTTCGGTCCTTGCAGGTTTGTTGGTAGCATCAAAGTTCTGAGTTGCACAGATTGCCACGGTATCGCTCAGCAAAATTCCTGGTGAAGATAATCCCACGTGAGCACCGAATTGAAAATCTGACTACTCATTAAAATCCACACTCTTAAAACACTGAACACTAGATTTATGCTCCTCATCTCTCCTAAAATCCCATTTCTTCCATTCGCCCTATGTACAAAGCTACACTGCACAAATCCCACCTTCCTCCTTAATAGTGGAGAGCAGAACGACTGCTATCACCTCCTTCTGATTGTGGTAAGCTGTTTACTCAGTTGACACCTGGCAAGAAAACTTAATTATATTCCAAATGGAAACAGAACTCTGGTTGCCTTTTTAAAACAAACTGAACAAACACCTACACTTAGCCCATTTTTCCCCCTTACTCCTGATGACCACCAAATCCTTAAGCAAATCATTGGAATTTTGGTGTTTTTTCAGTTCAGGACATCTTCTCTCCTTTCCCTTGGCACACAGGTAAAAGCTCCAGCTTAAAAACCTGAGAACAAGAACAGAAATTACCACCTACCAGTATTGTGAACAAGTATTTTTGGCTGGTGAAATACTTGGGTTGGAAACATTTGAAAGTGAAATTCCATTTGATGCACTGGCTTAGAAAGATGCTGTTAGCTCTGTCTGCAGCCCTGCCACCCAGAGCTTAACTCAGCGTCTAAAATGCCTGTGCTCCTCAGCCAGCGAGGGGTCACTCCTCTCTCCTGTCTCAGACAACAGTCAGTACCGGAAGGTTTAAATCCAGGTGCAAGAACACTCCGTAGCAGATTATTACAGAACTACCTGCACACAAAATAAACTTTCCCCATCCCCTTATTCCCTTAATTTCAAGTACTGTGCAATTTTCTTCAGGAGATGAAATTCTTCCTTTACTATCAGAGAAGACTGTTTCAAGAGCACAGGTAACTAACCATGCCTCGCTAAAAGGGAAATGGGACTTTATCTGATAAAGAGTGACTCCTGCTTTCTGGGTTGTGCTGAGCTGATTAAATATGGCTTGGTTCACTTAGGGAGTAGCTGCAATTAGAGGAAACTTAGGAATGGTTAACCAAATTAATTGCAGGTGTAAGTTTAAGGTGTGTTAACTAAGGAACATGGAACCCCTGTGCAGATGTTTTCAGTCAGAAGTAAAACGGGGTCTGAGCAAGCTAATGAGAACTCAGAGCAATTTATTTCTCAAGGAGAGTGCTGAAGGAGGCTTACTGAGCTTTAACACATCTGAAATTCAGCTCTGTCATTAACTCGGTTTCACTTAACCAAGTGTTTCTGTGCAGACAGGCCTGAGTGAAGCTCCGCAAGTGCTCGGGCCCTCGTGATACCACTGGATACGGCATGGGACAAATGGAGGAGAAACCTCATTCATCTCTGCATCTAATTTTGTCAGATCTTATGCGGGCACTTGCTTGTTCACAGCTGAGTATTTGTCAGCAGCAGACAGAAAGAGGAGATACATACCTCAGCTTGAGATTTTGGCAATTTTCTGCATATAAGCGTGTGTAAGATGCGGCATAACAGCCCTTTCATTTTCTCTCATTCTTTTCCGTGATGCTTTTAGAAACCAAAGTAGGACATTTGTGCATTCCGCGATTATAATTTTATTGACAGAAGAAGATATAATAGTTACATCTAATGTATCCCTAAGGGTTGATAATTGGATGTAGATTATACTCCGGAATGGGAGATCTGACTTAAATGCATCTAAATCTCTGAAACAGACTGGAATGCGATGGGCCGGAAGGTAGAGGCGGGAGAATCATGCATCAGGTATGAATATAAAATGCGCTTTCATTTCATCATTTCCAGCAAAATTTAATGGTTGCATTCATCTGCTGTCCTGCCACTGTCTCCCTTCAAGAGTACATGGCAAACACACGCATAAAAGAGGGAACAATGGCTGTGAACAAAGCCAGCAGTGCTCAGGCTCCGCAGTTTCCATCAGTAGGCAAAAAAAACCAACTTATGAACTGGAGCTCACTGATAACCACCACTTCCTGAGCCTGGGCTGCAAAACAAGATGCTGCCCCTCGAGCTACTGAGCATCTCATTAAGCAACAGCTGGACGTACCGTGGGTTAGACAGTTCTAACCTGCTGCTTCTCCTTGCTCAGTGGAAAGCTGCAGAGCACGTATATGTGGTTCTACCACTGAATGGTTTGATGCTTAAGGACTAGAGAATGAAGTTAAGACCAGCGGTGAAAGGAGCAACACAAGAAGTCAAGGGGCAGCGCAGTATCACCGGAGTTACAAGGAAAGACCCAGCCCTTGGAATGGGAAGCATTACCTTCACAGCTGTGCAGGAATGGTTTGATTCAGATCTCAAGTACTCTCACTGGTACTGTGCAGAGAAGATAGCTAAGCCGGCTTTAAGTAGTTATTCTGCCTACTGAAAGCTGTGCAGCTGCATTTAACACTAAGGTCCTTATGGGGAAATTCACCTATGCACTGTGCAGAACAAGCATATGCTCATCTGCCAGAATACTGAAAGCAAGCCTGCAGAAATCAACACATGTCCAGATGGCAACACATGCTGTGTGTACAGGTGAGTAGCAATGGCTTTTCCACCCCGTGCCACTCCAGGGTTTCACACATTTTCTTCTTCCCTCTCTGAATGAAACCACAAAGCTTTTTAAGCTCTTTGGTGCAATAGAGACTGAGCAAGACAGACACCACCTAAGAGTGCCTACAAGTCAGTGTTGGTAGGACTTCTACCTAGCAAGGAAGTGAAAGAAGCCATCTTTTACATCTCATAAACATGGAAGGGAGTTTCGTGAGTTTTATTTGAAATTCCTTCCTGGAGACAGGATATTCTTCCTGTGAAAGTTTCTGTAACACAAGCCATTCTCTTTAGCTAAACTGGCACTGCCTAAGTATTTAATTTTCTCAAGATGCCTTCACGTAGCTTCAGGTATGAGATCCCGGAGATGTCCTGCTGCAGTCTCTATTTCACCATCTCTGCCACACTGCTCAGGGAACCCTGAGCACCCGTCTGAGATGCAGCCTGCAGCACGTGTAAGAAAAATTAGACGTGAGGAGAAGCATGAAGTTTGTGAGAGTTATAGAATCATTTAGGTTGGAAAAGACCTCCAAGGCCATCAAGTCCAACCATTAACGTACAAATAAATTGATCTAGCAAATAAGACTGAAAAATAATTTGGTTCAATTCAAGGGATCTAAGAGCGATGCCTGTTTCTTCTATTTCAGCAGAGCATCCATCACCATCTATCATGTTTGCCTCAAGCCCCACAACCCAATGCATTACAGCACTGTTAAAAGAGGTGCTTGTGCTTTGCTGCTCAAAATGTGCATATTTGTAGCATTAGTACCGACAGATTTAATGGTGATTCCTAGCACACAGATTTGTTTTGCTTTACAGTATATTACTCAGTCCTTTTCAGCCTTCTGCAATTTAGATATCCCTCAAGGCATTTTATAGGGAGGGTGCAAAATCGTGTAAGGAAGTCTAAGTCCGTGAACAACTGGTTGTTTTTCTTGGTTGCTTTTAAGAGAGCCATCCAAGAAAGGCAGCAGTCCCTGGGGGCCTGCAGACTGCAGCTCGAAAAGCTTCAGCTAAGCAAACAGGGATGGGAGCTGAGGTCTGAAGGAAGCATCACCTCAGCTTTGGAGAAACTGAGCAACTTGCACGCGTAATAACAGAATTAGAAAGCTGCTGCCACCTATGGTTAACAACAACAGGCAGGAAGCTGCCTAATTGGCTCACAGAGTAAGAGAAGGTGAGCCAGAGCACTTTCCCAGTTAACACCCACCCACTCCTTATTATCAAAGCAGCTTGCGAACATGCCTACAAGATCACGTTCTACAACAAGAGCAGAGGTTACTCCGCAGAAAATGCACAACTCCAGGCTCAGACCTCACCCAGCCCATGCGCATACAGCAGGTTGGCAGCTCCAGTGGGAGCTGTGCTCAGGCAGCAGGGGGCAACCAAACAGCCCCTCGTGCCTCAGCACCACCGTAACCGCTTGTGAGCGACGGAGAGGCAACGCCATGGCTACTCGGGAGCAACAAGAACGTATCAGGACAAGAGAGGAGGAGCAGGCAGCGCACGGTGTGCCCAGAGCCTCAGCCGAGAGTCCGATCAATGCCTCCAAAGGCAAAATAATAAAAAATAAAAGCCATCAAAATGTCCAATCACTTGAATTTGCACTTAAGGGCTGGGATCATCACGGAAAGGAAATCCAGGTGAAGTACTAAAATGACCGAACTTCAAAACACTGTATTGTACCAAGGGGAAAAAACAACAACGTGCTTTTCAGAAAGAGGCGCGTAGGAGAAATACAATTGTAAGAGAAGCGATTAGGTGAGAAGTGCTGACTCTGCTCCCAGGCAGCTTCCAGCAGCATTTCTACCCGTCCAAACCGCTTTGGCATTTTGAGAGACCTAGGAGAAGAAAAGGCAATTCTTAACAATCATGCATACAATAGAAGGCTGGGTTGTTTTTTTTTTTTGTTTTTTTTTTTAATAAAAAATAAAAAGGAAGAAAAGATCAAGAAAAAGGCAAGTGAGAAGAGTTCAGGGGAGCCGGTGCTGCTGAGGAGGCAGCTGCTTGCTCGCCCTTCTCTTTTGATGGTTTCTCATTAAAGCCCCGCACTGAGCCAGGTGCAGCTGCAGCCAGAGGCAGGAGGGCGAGGAGCTTGCAGACGAGGCAGCTGCCCAGAGCTCACAGCTACACCATCCCGCAGCTCCTGGTGCCTACCTAAGCCCAGCGATCTCCCGTGCCTATGGCAGGAAGCGCCCTCCGGCACGCACCATTTGCTGCTGGATCATTGCTGCTCACTGGGGTCTGCCCATCACGCACTGTCACATCTCCCTCCCATCACAACAGGGAGGAACCTGGTTTAAGTGCAGCTTAGGCCACGAGGGCACGGCAGACTGAATTTCTGGGCGGTGAAAGGCAACCCTCGGCGCCACAGCAAGGCATCCACCACCCAGTAGTGCAGATGGAGGAGGAACCTGGCTCGTCGGATGGCTCTGTGCACGCGGCTCCCATTAACACTAATGTGAGCTGCATAGGGGCACCAAGAGCTTGCCAAACAACAGGCGGCAAACAGCAGCTTTTCATTCCGCACGAGTAAAAGAGGGGCAGGAGATACTCAGCCACCCACTGCAAGCACCTGAAAGCTATTTCGGCACGGAGTCACATCCAGCAGTTTAACAAAATCACACAGGAAACGTTTGCTGAGAATGCTACAGAATATGGCATGCTACAGCTTTGCAGCAGGTTTCTGCATAGAAGGGACGGTTCCAGAAAGATGATAAATATGCATGATAATGTACATTAAAAAGCTCAAAACCTATGGCAATTTTTTAAGAGATTGCCCGGGGCATAAATCCTCAGAAGCCTGAACAGACTTAAGCAAAGCTAACGTTCTCTTGCAACTAATAAAAATGTTCCATTTTCTCCTCCAAACACAGAATATTCAATTTTTTTGGCAGATACACTGGATATAAATTTGGACTAAAGCTTCAACTATTGCCAAAAAAAGCCAACTGGAAAAAAAAAAATCAAGATTGAGGAACGACTCCCCATCTTTGACTTGTCATTGAGATGCATGCATTAGAGGAAGAAAAATGAATGCTGCGGTCTGAGATGGGAGGAAAGCTTAAAAATGCCATATTTCCAAGTGTAGCCTTTCGTACAAAATGCCATTCCTGCAATGGAAGGTTTGGGCATCCATAGCACAATACCATCCTTGGGAGCTTGTAGGGGCCATCAGCCAGACAAGCAACGATGAGCCCCAGCATCAAGAATCCCAAAACAGAAGCAGTGAAAATAACATTCCGTGCCTTGCACAAGCTTAAGTAATGTTTAATGATTTTATGCATAATTTCTATCCCTGCCCCCCTAACCCAGAGCTGGGAGAGAATGTTACCAATTATAGGAACAAAATTACAGTGGTTCTACGTTGTCAAAAAAAGAAAAAAGAAAGAAAGAAAGAAAAAATGACATTACCACTAATGTTTGCAGTTTTATGCTGCACAGAAAAATATTCCCTCAAATTATAATAATAGTAGTAATAATAATACAGCGCTGTGTATGTTTATTGAAAACAATACATTTTACAAAGCCCCAGAGAGCTTGTTAAATATTTACCAAATAAGAATATTTAGCATTTAATAAGACACTAAAGAATAATGGAAATAAAAAGCAACAGGCGTTTATCTGAAGCTTCCAAGCATTAACTGTAGCCAAATGACCCCTCCTATCAGAAATGCTGCTCAGTACTTGGACATCCAAGATGGACAACACTGTTGCCAGGCAGGTGCCGTTAATTCTTTCAACAATTCCTAGTTATTCCAACAGTGGTTAAAGCTAATTGAAACAAGTTCTTAATAAACAGTAATAGATTTACCTTCCCACCCTCAGGGGCCGTGGGGAGGATTAGTCGATATTTGCTCACAGCTTCCAAGTTGGAAATGCTGGATGAAGACAATTATGATATTCTTAGAGAAGCATTCTTCAGCCGCTTATGCTTGTCTGTAATTAGATGTGGTGATTAGATTATACTTTATACTGCGCTGCCATTTTCCTTTATCAACATCCAGCAAGTGGCTCCAGAGGGCACCTACAGCCGTTTAATGACTTCGGTGCTTTTCAGCTAATGACCATCAAAAAGTCTGACCGTATCCAAAGGAAATGAAGTAACCTGCAGGTAGGCACACAGTGAAAGACACGATGCTTCCCTCCTTTCAGAGGCAGGGCTTTGAGAAATTAGCTAATGATAATGATTTAATAATGGAACAGATGCTCGGCTGCGTTGTGCACGAACAGCCCCAGAGCAAAGCCACCCTCCTCGCTCACTCCAAAGCATGCCCAAGCACACTCGGCTGCTGGCTGATCAACAACCTACCTTTCCCTTTGGCACACCCTGAAAGTGCCAGGCTGTGTCTCACAGGTTCCTGCCTGAGCTTTGCACTATACTGTTATCCCTCAAATGGAATGGGAGGCTCATTTCTGATGGAGACTGGCAATGACCTCCCAGAACTGTAATAATGTCAAGGAAACCAGTAGAACAAAGACCCTCAGCCTGTCCCTCACCACGTACTGCAGGATGCAGCGTCAGAAATCATATTCACACTGTCTGTCCTATCTACATTACTGAAACAATTTGAGCAGGAGAAGAAAGGTTCATGAGAAAGACACCAGCAGCAAAATTACACGAGGTTTGTGCCTTTCAGAACATGGGTTCACCGCTGATTGCTCATGCAGGCTGAAGTCAGAATAGCTGCTCTCGTATTAGCTGCTCGGGGTCATATACTTCTATCTGCAAAATCACTGCCCACGGATACAGCTCGTCTCAATTCTCTTGCTGTGGAGAGGCCAAAGAGAGTTAGAAATGGCATCCCATTACCAGCCTGCGTGTGGCTGAATCGTCCTTGCGCAGCCTCGATCGCTCCGTGTCCAGCTGTATCTGGCTGCAGAGGCTTTAACTAACACGCACAAAATATACTGGGGAAGATAAAAGGGATGAACCTCTCTTTTTCTGCTCCCCCTGCTCTTCCCTCCCAGGCTCTGAAAAACGTACACTCCTTGCATCACAAGATAAGAAGGCCAGCCTGTGATATGCAAAAATGAGAAGCGGCTTCATTTTCTGCTGTATATAAATCCCTGAAGATCATGTGGGTGGGATTCAAATAAAACCTCTCCACTTGTGTCATCTTTAACAAAATCCAGGCGCCAATGCTTTAACACGCAGCAAAAACTTCAGCATTTTTTGAGGCAGCTCAAATAATAGCCTTGCAGGCTGAACGTGATAGATCTTCTGTTCTGATTCCCCACCTTTTCTCTCTCGGTCACACCAGGAATGCAGGAGGGAGACTGCAGGGTATTCCTTTCCAGCCATCAATAAATAAGTAAAGTCTGCTTCAATTCCTTTAAAACAAGGCAGAATGGAAGCAACGAGAGAGTCAGCAATCAGTTACAAAAGATTAAAACTAGTAACCATTTGACGCTACCATGACAGGTCCAGGAGAGGAACTGAAGGCAGCTCCGATAAAGTATTTCTCTTTCTGGAAGACTTTCACTGCCGCAGGTAGTCAGCACCACCAGCATCTGCAGACACAGTGGTCCAGGGTACACTGAGGTATCGGCTGAGGCTGCAGAGCAGCCCACACCAGCCACGTTTAGAGGCTGTAAGAGTACAGATGCTCAGCAAAGCCAGCATTGCTAATTTCCAAGTTTCCTGCTAGTTCTCCAGCTGAGACCAGAAGAAGATTCTATACCGTCGCCACCCCAGCCTAATTCATGGCTTGAAACTTGTCACTTGCAGACATCTTAAGTCCCAGACCAAATGGCGTGGTCACAATTTACATTCTCTCTCTAACGCAGGGCTCTAAGCAGTGTTTTTCTAGCCTTAAATCAGTGTCAGCCCATTACCGAGGCAGCATATAGCAGTCAGAAAGTTAATGGATTTAAAGGGCGGGGGTATTGATGGCTATGAAGTGGAAAGTATTTATCCTGTAAATACTGTAACAGCTAAGACAGCTAGTCTCATTACAATTCATTTGTTTCAAGCACCGTTGGAGGGAAAGGCTGTGGGGTGCTGTTACTGGAAAGGACATGGGACTGGGCTCAGGGCTGGGGATGAGCAGTGCCACTTAGACAAATAGGCCCCCATGCCTACTCTCTGAGCCACAGCCTGCCTTTGTGCATGCACCATCACGTACACAGGTACACAACCTGCTGTGCCCAGGACAGAGCAGCGATGGCGAACGCCTGCGGTAGTTTGGCAAGTGTCACGTGGGAACACGTAGCATAGATCACAGGTCCCCATAGTGGCTGAGATCTCAGAAAGCAGTGATATCCAGATGCCTCCTGCCCTTGCCAGCCCAGAAAACAACCTTGAGAAAAGACAGAAAAAGAAGGAACGATGGATTTTTCAGCCAATTAGCAGCACATCCAATAAATATCGAACTGTTCTGTCCGTATAGGAGTATGCGAGCACCTTAAAGCCTCAGTCATCCCAAGTCTCCAAACCATTCAGTTCTGTATAACCTCTCAACTGAATTATCTGAGAAAAAATTGGGAGATAATCCCAACGATTTCCACATAAAACCCTGCTGGGCCCTGTGAGCATTAGAAGACTGGAGTCAGAACAAACAGGAGGAAGGGAGGAAGACAGTAAATACTCTGCCCTTTCTTTTCCTTCAAGGAGTAAAGAACTTACGGTTTGGTGGGGTTTTTGGTTGTTTCTTTTTGTTGCTGTTGTTAAGACTTGCTTACTCTGCTCTGTTATCAATCCAAATAGCATGCAAACCCACCTCCCGCTACACAGACGGACGTCCACATGCCAGCAGGAGCCCTGCTGTTTCTCATTCCCTGCAAAGGATGCTGCCAGTCAGTGTGCTCTATTAGATGCTCTTTCAGCAACAATCCCAGCCCTGACTTTCCCTGCAGCTACAGTTCTGTGCTTTTTGACCGCAGGAATGCTTTGTTTTTACATACAGCTGTTTAATAATTATCCAGAGATCAATACTCATCAGCTTAGGCAAACGCACTGTTTCTCGGGAAGAAAAGGCCTCAGTGTGTGGCACCCAATGCTTGCCCCTGAGCCCTGCTTTGTCTGCAGGCCATCGGATCCTTTGGTCACAGCTGGGAGATCTGTGCTCCAGGGGCAAAATCTCAAATCAGAGGCACATACCCTGCAGCCATACCCTGATCCCTGGGCCGGCTTAAAGCACATGCAGACAGGCTTGTGGGGCTGTCCAAAATGCACCACGGCTAGCTCTGCCTTTTCATACCAGCACACCAAGTTTTACTGGATGGAAATTCAAACAGCAACAACAACAAAAAAGGATGCCATGAAGCTATTACAAGAGAAATCAAGACTTTAATTCTGATATGTAAAGAAAAAGCCCACAAAACCCCAGCCCTTTCACTTCTCTGCTCTCGGCTGTTAACTTTCATTTGTTTAGATGCCAGCACACTGCACTTCATAAAAATTAACACTTCTTTTTTTTTTCTTTAAACACAAGCTTATTTTCCTTTTGCCTGTACCAGCTGTTTATCTCCTGACTTGATGATTCTTTTTGGAAATGTGAGTTGACATCTGGGTATAAGCGGATGCTGTAAATTGCCAGCATTTCTGTCTACTTATGCAAGCAAAGATTAGTTTCTCCAACTACAGTAGCATCCCTCCAAAGAATGCTAACATTATGATACATAACAACCCTCTTCTTTGACTGCTATCACTTCTTCCTTTTCATTCAAGTACCTCTTCTTTTTTTTTGCTGAAGGCAAAGCAATAGATTAAGGCACCAGGCAATACAAAAACAGTGTCATTAAATGAGAAAGCTTCCCATAAAGTTCACATTATCCTTTATAACAGACAGCAAGGGCTGGGTGAGAATGAAGTAGATATGCTGGTCAGAGGTGACAAAAGGAAGTGAATCCACGGGCTCTACCTAAATGAGCTTGAGCACAGCAGCTGAGGGGATCTGGCTCAGAACCTTTCCAGAGAAGGAGAAGAGAGAGACAGGTGGCTGTGTAAAGCACCAGGTTCTTTGCCTTGGCATGTCAATTTGATCCGTTTCCACAGCTGTCTCCCTTCGTACCCCAGTTTTCTTTCTTTCTCTCAAAGCTTTTGCAATTTAGCTTATCTCATGCTTTTATAATATCATGAGATGCACCAATAATGCTTTATACTCCACACAGTCCCACAGAGCTGTGCAGAGCTAAGGACTTTCCTCCACTGTGCCCTCACCACAGCCATCATTCCCTTGCCTTCAACACAACAGACAGGAGAATCCATCGTTTATCTCAAAAAATACAAATTCAGACATTGGCAAGTCAATGCACATCAGGTACCACAGAAGCAAATCCCCCAAGTTAACCCATTCCTCCTTAAAGCAATTGTCTGTTAGTAGGATGGGAAACAAACTGATGCACCTCAACTATTCACCGCACACAATTCATCCTATTTCAGGCTTTAAAGGTCAAAGCCAACACCTTAAATTACACAAGGAATGCAAGACAGGCATGGGGCTTAAGTGTCACATATTCCCTTGAGAGAAACACATCTCAGACGATGCACAAGTCAAAATCAGTTTCACACATAATCCTTGCAAACAGAAAATCAGCAGTGGTGGAAGTTTTGCCATGGCTCTTGGGTGTGAGAGACTCAACGGGTAATACAGTGGGTCCCTCAAGTACAAACTAGAAACTGGTTTGCATGAACTGAGTGGATTTTTTTTGTACTAAATGAATATTTTCAGAACTTTTTTTTTTTTTAAAAAAAAGTCTTTCATGCCCAGAGCAGGGAAAACTGTAGCATTCAGAAAGCTTTCTCATAAATCATAGTTCCAAGACAAACAAAAAATCCCCATCACAATGAGCAGAAAAGGGAGCAAAAGCAGCATGGAATAAACCAACCAATTGTGGTTTCTACTGAAGATGTTATTTATCTACCTTTGGACACAGAGAATAGAAACGGGGGAGAGAGGAAGGAAGGGACTCGGGTATCTGACCAGAGAAAAAGACGATACTTGGTTGGACAAGATCAGTTGTATACAGGTGTCAACAGACTGGAGGAAGAATGTGTTGTTACGGGGAAAAAAATAACACACAAATTTTATATGTACTTGTATATAACCAATCCCTTAACCCCAGCCTGAAGGCAGTCTACCACTGTGACGTAAACAAGCATCTTATGGAACTAGGTCTTCCACTCACAGCTGACATATTTCGATAACTCTAGAGCAGCAGTAGCTGTTGTTGATTCCCCCTCAGAAAGGGCTGTTCCCAATGCTCGAAGCCTGGGCCATAACATTTTAGTCTCCTTGCAGACTTGTTTTCCACTTCAGGAGTGGAGCCAAGTCCTACACAGACATCTGGAGACACTACAGAAAACAAAGCGTGACAATCTACGATTAAATGTATGCAGGTTACTTTACAGTGTAATATGAGAAAACAGGTTTCAGGCAAGGAAAAGGAAGGCAAGAGGCACACTCTGCTATTAAATTACATCAGCACTGCTTTTGATTGTGCTGAGACTCCCATATCAACAGACCAACTTGCTCACTCACTTATCCGTTCCTGCTTCACACCATTCCCCCACTCACTCTTCCAAAACAGTCTCCTTCACTCATTTAGCTTTTACAACCGTAAGGGAAAATGTTTCTAAAAATAAAACTGTGCTGATGTTATTCTGAGATCTCAAGCTCTCACTTTCCCCAACAGCCCAAGCCACCGTTCAGTCTCAAGGAGAGTATCCAAACACGCTCAGAAGTTGAGGCAGATTTGTTTGTATGAGGGGTTGTTTGCAGAAACGTTAATTTGCAATTCCCAAAGCCCAGCAGATAGTAAACTGAGATGGCACCAGAGACATAAGGTCTTCACGGAGACCCTCACTTACTATGCTTAGCTGTTCCAAGCTTGCTGGTCATATTGAAATTGTTCTATTCTGCTTTTGCAAATGGTTCCAGGTATCAAGAGAGGAAACAGCAGAAACGTTTCCAAGAATGCACACAGAGTAGGAACGATCAAGACTTTTAGTGCTTTCCACTACTTGTTTAGTGCTCTTCTCACCTTGCTTGTAGTCACACTTTCTGACAGCAGCATTTCCAGTAGAACTAGTGTGACACGGGGTTTGATGCAACACAGACCTGGGATTTGCTAATGTATTGAACCGCTTGGAGAAGCGAGCGGCAGAAATCCTTTTTGAGCACAGGCAGCTCTGTTTTTTTCCTCACAGGAGATACAGCAAAATGAAGGACAACAGAGGAGACTGGGTGAAAAGAAAAAAGATCAAGGAAACGAAGAACAATACCATTGACAAACATCTGATCTATCTGCTTGTTCCAAATTAAAAGAGACTGAAGATCATTCCTGCTCCAAGAACTTTCAAACTGTCAAAGCTGTTAGAAAAGAGCAAAAGTCCACACACAGTTGTGCAAACAGTCCAACAACTAATTTCCAAATAGACGAGATACCTCCTTCCCCAAAGAAAATAGGCACATCCAAAACAGCTACCATCCATTTTTCTGGCCATCTTTTAGAAAGCAAGTATCACATTGAATCTCTGGGTAAAGACCGATGTGACAAGTGTTAAATTGGCCATTCTAGAATTTATTAAATGGCAGTGTTTGCCTGTTCTTGAGATTAAGAATATTGTACCTGTACTGACGTTGCTCACACAGGAGGCAAAAGATATACTGCATGCTGGGAGATGGGCGACTAAGCTTCCCATCTCCTTTCTTTTTAGCCTTTCAAGCGGTATGCAGTGCTTTCCATTCTCAGGAGACAACAGCTCCCCATCCTTCTGCAAAGCAGAGAAAAATTCTGAGGTCTGAACATGTTTCCTGCTGAATACAAAAGCTGCAATCTTCTGTTGTTCTCCGCTAGGCATGTGCCGCCTCTGCGCCTGCACACAACCTGCAGCAACAGGACATCAGTCCTGATGAGGTCTTTGCTCCTCTGACACCTCACCCCGTCCCTCCCTGGACTGGCAGAACTCAAGTGCTGGGTATGACTAAAATTACAAAGTATAAGCATCGCTGTGCCCTATCTGGTGAGTATTTGGGTTTGGAGGAAACAAAGAAGTTCTTCATTACTAATAAGAAAAATAATTAAAACCCCTGACAAGGCCTGACAGCTCACCAACACAGGGCAAAGCGCTGCAGGAACAACTGTCCCCATGGGAACTGGCAAGCACAGAGCACAGGAAAATGAGAACTGTTTGAATTAACAGGGAACATTTGCTCTAAATAAAAGCTATTTTGAGGAATTAAAGCAAACAAATGTCAGCTCCATGCAGCGGCGTGCTGGGATGTGATGTGCTGTAATGTGTTGTGACACTTCATAAATTAAAGCTTTTTCTTCTCCCCCGAGGGGAGAGAATTCGAGTGAAGTCAGACACTTGAACTTGGAAGTTGTGCAGGTTTGACACGTATCACTTCGTGACTCCACCATTCCCTGTGCCCAGCACCTCTGAGCCCACCCTGGCCTCCCTCGGCCTCGAGGACGCTGACGCACGAGGAACCTGGAGCTCAGGCAGTGCCAGCATTGCCTCACCTCTGCTGCTGGGCTCCAGATAACACCCATCAATCCACAAGGTGAAATAACTGATGTCACAGCCCGAGCTCATGCTTGTTGCACAGCCTATTTATCTAACCAAACAGCACTGGTGTGAGCCCATCGCTCTGTACAAATCCACCAGCCTCACAAGGCTAACGGGGCTCCGAAAGGCCAAGCTCACCCCATGCAGAAAGAGCACCCACACTCACCACAGCCCTCTGTCACACGCTGCTCTTTGAGAAGAGCTTCAGACACAAAGGAGGAAAGAAAAAGAATGAGGAAGAGATGCAAGAAGACAATCTAGGTGACCTTGCTAGTAAAGAAAATAAAAAACCACCCAGCCACTACCACTTTCTCCAGAGCATTTTACAATCCTCATTTGGAAGGTGCCAATAATGAGCTCAGAGCTGAACAACCTACATAGATGCCAAGGGAGTTCATTAATTAGATGTGAAACCCAGAAAGCTGAAAGACACCATGAAATTACACAAACGAACAACTTTATGTACAGAAAGTATGAAGGCAGAGGAGATCTCAGTCCAGGAGAAAAAGTCCTTAAAACTAATTTGATTTTTAACTCCAACTTGAAGCACTAGTGGTTGTGACTGCGCCGGCAAGACAAGAGATACAGGCAACTGCAACACTTAATAGATGAGGAAGACATAGTTAAAATTAATTTTTAAATATCCACAAGCTGTAGTCACCACTTCACAGCTGCAGAAGCTGCAGCATATTGATATTTCACTATGCAATTAAATCTCTTGTGATGTATTTTTCTTTAGGGGTAAATGCAATGACTCCAAATGCATTCCAAGAGCGCGGTTACATCCTCACAGTGCAGCCATAGCAAGCAACATCTGTATGAACAGAGCAAAGGGTTCCTCCCCGGGTGATTCACCCAGTCAGAGCACAACTGGCTATCAGGAGCCAAAACCTGGTGGGACAGGATGCTCAGAGAGCTCTGCACTGCAGCACAGCATGGCACAGAGCTGAGTGTGGGCTTCGGCAACAGCGCAGTCCTCGCAGAGCACGGCACTAGGAAGAGATGTTCATTCTTGTCCCCTCCTGCTGCTGGCAGTGCTTATCCCCCAGTGCTGAAACACCAGCCTAAGTCCTGACAGAAGCATGGCTGTCACCGAGGGAGCGTGCCTGAGCTCCTCCACCCTGCGCATCACCTGCACTGTGCTACTGCAGCTCTGTACCAAAGCTCCCAGCTCTGGAGCAAACCCACCCCCAGCTACCTCAGAGTCTTTCATACCGTCAGGTGAAGTTGTGTTCTTCATAAGATGAGGAGAGCCTTGTGCTACAGACCCAGCGTAGAGGAAAAGTAAACATCCAGACATACAGGACTCTAAAACATCACTTCAGCTTCTGTAGGTAGGCCACTGGGACAGTGAGAAAACTTCTGCATCCTCTGGGACAACGAGAATAAGTCTGCATTCAAAATTTACATGAGGTCTTACTCACGTTGGCAACATTTTTTTGCAGGTTTAGGACTTGGTATTGTTTCCAAAGAAGACACCAGCAGCACGCTACCTAAGTTCAGCAGCAGCAAGACTATCCTTTTCAGCTAGGACTTTGCAATTACCCGTGTAGACGGGCTCATCCAAGAATGATAGCTGCTTATACTTCAAATCTTTGATCTATTGTCTAAACTCTCGAGTAATAAGGGACACTTTGCTCCCACTTGTAAGCTCAGACCACTGCTGGGCTCAGACAGATGCGCTCTCACGGTTCTCAGGGGAACATTTCAAAGTTTTAATGGAGGTGGCAGCTGCTCTTTATAAGCTGAAGGCAACGACACTTCATTTTTTAAATGAAGGCAGATTCTGATTTATAAATATGAAAATTGAATGTATGCAAAAGCACAACCCCGCTTCTCTTTGCGCATACGCAATTCAGATGGCTGAACTGATCAGTCACCAAACTGAGTTGAAAGTCATTATGCCGAAGAAAAGACCTTGCTTGCCTAACCTCAATCCGGAATGAATCTAAAACTCTACTTTCCAACCCTCTGAATATGAATAGGGACAGAATGAATACGCTGACAGGTCTTTTATTATAGCTAGAGGGTGTAGCAATAATTAAAAACCAGATCTTGTATGTATGCAGCTATGACACTTTCCTGAAGAAATACTCTTACTTTGTCTTTTTGCAAGATTAGGTTGTCAAAATGATATTATTTTTTTGAAAGCCTGTGAGAGAGCATCACATGGGATTTCAAGTAAAAGAAGCTTAAAGAAACTGTAAAAAGGGGATGAAAGGATAGTGAAGTTCCCCAGCCTCAGCTCTAGTAGTCTGTGCGTATAACTGCATGCAAAAGACAGTAGCACAGTGCTACAGCTGAGGTGTAATACAAGAAATAGGGAAATTTGAATTCATAGCCTCTTCAGCAACAACTCACTTCTGCAAAGCTAGGATCCATAATTAGTGGAGAAATCAGCCAGAAATAAACGGCACGGGCAGCTTGGCCGTGCTGCTGCAGGAGCCCTAACACCTGTAGGTTTAGTACTCCAATTAGCAGGTGAAACATGCTCTCCACCTACTTGGCTTTAACTAATTTCTCATTTGATCTTTTCAAGCTCTGCAAAGAGCACTTTTCTGACTGAGCACCACAGGCAGCACAAGAAAGCGTGTGAAGTCAAAAGGGATATGGATTATTGAAGAGTCTAAACAATTGAGGTTGAGGGGGAAAACAGAAGGAAGAAAAGCTCTGATAACTAAGAAATGACAACACGGATATTTTAAAACACTCAAAAATGTCTTTTTGAGGCTGAAACTAACAGTGGAGTAGAAAGCCTACACAGTGAGAGGACCGACAAAGTTCGGCTAAGGGCATATGGAGATCACAAAGGATCTTAGCATTGGGATGGGGTTCATCTCCTGTGTCCAAGGAAAGGCTTTTCCGACAGAAATCACAAATCTGGTGACAAATCTGGAAGGAGAATGGGAAATAAAGCGATGTCCTACAATTTCAGTTTCAATTGTGAACATTAAGCTCGAGCCATACAGATTCTCATCTCAGGCAGTCCTGCAGACAAAATCAGCTCTTTCCAATGTCCTTGCTACACAAACACAGCTTACAGTGAAGTTAGTCCAGTCGTGCTTGGGAGCTCTTTTCATATATGCAATCATATATGACTTCACATCCTTGTCTGATTTCAATAGCCTGTTTGCTGATTCTGAAACCAGCAGTACCCTAACACATAGTCCTAGTGATGCAAGTCTTGGCTGAACCTCAGGATACTCCTTGGATGCTACTAACACAGATACCTACGTTGACCAGCACATTTCGCTCTGGCCTAGCAGATCACAGAGTAAGGATCTGCCTCGCGGACACCTCCTACCTCTCACATTCAGACCACAACCTGGTAGCTGCCCCTGGATGCCCTGCTTTTTAAAATAATCACCATTTGTCACATGCTAACATCCACCTCCCCCTTTTGTCAGACTCCTGAGGGTTTCCAGACAGCTGCTTAATGCTTGCTTTCTCCAGGGATTTATATTTTCCCATATGCTAGTGAGCTGCAAGTTGAACTATTGTGTAGTATCTCACATGTCTGCCAGAAGAAAGAAACGTGACGGAAACTTGAATTATTGCCTCTTATTCTTCAGGATATATAGGAGTTTATCCTCATTTTCAGAATGCTTTTCTGCTACATTTGTCCTGCTCACTCTTCTTACGAAGTCGGAGCGGTGTAAAAATGGCATTGGCCGAGTCAGCAGAGGAGGAAAGACAACCTCTATCAGGTCAAGCAAATTGCAGCAGTGGGCAGCCCAGCTGGGCTCCTCATCACAGAAGAGCAGTTGTGCGCTGCAGACAGCTTTACCTGGGATTGCTGAGTGCCCCTGCCAGGCTCCCATCGAGGCGCAGAGGACAAAAAGTATCTGTAATAAGCTCCATTTTCCTGAATTGTTGAGGAGGAGGAGATAGAAAATCATTCCTATAACACTCCTGGAAAACTTGAAGAGGTTATTGCTATGGAAACTGTTCCAGCAAAGCAGGTGCAGAAAAGGGGAGAAGCAGAAAGAAGCGTGGAGCACAGAATTCTAATTCTTTAACACCCTAAATGAAAACTGCACACCTCAGGCGACACAATCTATTTTGGATAACATCAACAATTTACCCTTGGTTTTATATAAACAAAACCACAGGTAGAGGACCACAAAGTGAAAACCCAAGGCTATGCTGGTGAACCCTAGATGAGAACCATATGAACATAAAACAGAGCACGCTATATGGCAGTAGAGAAAATCTGGTATAGAATGGGACCAGCTGCTCCCTCCTAACTGAACTAATGCAAACTTTACAGTGGAGCTTAAGTTAGGAGAATAGAAGTGAGGAGCTCTGACTGGAGCACACCAATGGCTGTGCCACAGAAAGAAAGAAACTGCTGAAATGGAAAGGGAATGGGTCAGTGAGGAAACTCTGTTCCTTTGGGTAAATACGCATGTGCATAGTTCCACGTTTTTGTCAGTACAAGAGTGCAGCCCCAAGTGTGGTAAATGTTCAGTCAGCACTGGCTGCGTTTTGGTATGCGTTTGGAGTTTGGATGGCCAAACACACCAACAAATGGAGGCCACACATAAGAGGATGGAGTCCTTTTGGCTGAGCTGAAGATCTCCAACTGAAGACTTTTTTTTAATGGAGGACAGATTACCAGGGGTGGAGGGAGGCTGATGAGCTAGGAAGCCTTTGGAGATCTTCCTATATTCATGAGAACAAAAGCCAGGCCCCCGGGACAGAATTTTAACATCCCTTTGAACATGGCTTGTATCCCTTTTGGCTGAACATCACCTGAAACCCCCAAATTCCTGCCACTGTTCCCGCCAGCCAGCTAAAAGAAAACCAATCCAGTGCAAGAAGTCTGCTGTTGCGAGCACAGGGAAAATACAGCACCGCTGCACACGGCACAGCTCCATCACAATACAAAACAACGCCGTGCGCTTGTAAATTTAACAAATGCAAATCATTTGTTCAACTGTAAGGCGCTGCTGAGAATGATTTACCTTTGCTAGCCAGAGAAAACCTGCCAAAATAGCAGTGCAGGTCCTCCCAGCACCTGCCAGGCTGCACAGGGTTAAGCTCGGCACCGGCTGTCCTCAAGCGTCTAAGCTTCTACTGGAGGGGAATTTTACAAATAAACTTGCAGGCTTTGCAGATCAATTTTCTACTTGGTTTTATCACTCTTTTCTCACAAGCAGACCTGATGCTTTTCAGCTTCTTTTTTTCTTTTTCAGACAAGATTTAAAGTTTTAGTGCTGATTTTGAAACAGTATGGGCCCCTCTGTCCCCCCTTTTCCGAGTACTTGAAACCACATACGGAGCTTTGGTGGTATTTGTATTTCCATCAAGAGTATTTAGGAATAAACAGCTATGAAAAACATTACCCTAGGGCTCCAGCACTGCAGAGCAGGCAGTACAGACCTTCACTGTCTGAATACACAGCAAGCATTTAAATGACAATATTACATTAGAGTGGCGGCTGTAGCCATGTAAATAATTGTGCATTGTCCCTACTCATTGATCTGTTCTCATACGTGCACATGCACACATCTGAAAAAAAGCTAAAAAATCAAACCCCAGACAGTAATAATCTAATAAACTCTAAAGTGAATCAATAGACTACTTAACAGCAGAGAGATAAACTGCATTTAATAAGAGTTAGAAGGGACAGAGAGGAGGCTTTGCAGCTCTCAGCCAGCAATATCAGCAGCACGGCCAGAGCGAGAGACGGGAGCCCGAGGTGGAGAAGAGAGCCCACAAAGCACAGGGAGTAGTGCCCTTAGAGGGAAACAACATCAGATTCAGAATGCTGGTTTTAAAGCAACAGGAGTAGGGAGGTTCTTGACACAGATAAAGTGTGACAGAACTCGGTGAGTATTTGGGAAAGGGTGACTTTCAAAGCAATTTGTAAATTTAGTTTCTGCTAACGCAAGGGCTCTCCTCTGGATGTGTAGCAGTTGTACAAAAACTGGGTCTCATACAACTGCAGCCCTCAGGTTCCCTCGTAAGAAAGCACTAAACATTTTAATTACAAAGCTGTTTTTAGGGACCGGTGGCATTTAAAGACACACAGATCGAGCCAAGAAAATTAAGTGATGTGCCAAAGCTTAAGAAGAATCAGCAGCAGAGCTGGAAAATGAATTAATTCTTTTGACTGGAAGTCCTGCGCCCCTTTTCTAGTTGCATCGTGCCTCACAATCTCCAAGATAACAGAACTGACTTCAGGAGATTACAGGTTCTTGTATGCAATGCAGGCAGAATACTAAGAGGGGAAGTAATGCACAGCAGGACCATACGTATCAGGGCATTACAACTTCATCTCATCGTAACGTGTTTCTCACTTCCAATTTATGAGACCTCAGCAACAGTTCACAACTACCCTATTCTTAGCTGTGCCAGCAAAAACACCAACAGGGGAACACACGTGGGATCCTGCTACTTCACTCCTTCTTCCTAGGTCAGGTCTGAAGTATCTCAGGCAAACGTGGAGAGTTGTTTGTTTTTAAAAATAACCTTCCAGACAACTTAACTCCTTGGCTTATTTCTTCTTAAACCTGGACATCGATACACATCTAGCATAAAAATCACATCGTGGTACTCAGGGAATTCTGATGTATTTGATTTGTTTGTGTTATTACCCAGGCTCTAGGCGTTGCCATTTTGATTCTTTGCTATGGCTAGCTCTCCCCGACAGATTTTCCTGACAGTGAGAACCTGAGAGAGAACAATTGAGTAGATCCATCCCTGAATCCACTCCCTTCCAAGTCAGCAGAAGAAACAGATGAGCCACCACCCAAGCCACTCTGTTTCTGTCACACAGCAAAGCCCTCCAGAACTAATACCTGGCACTCATGCTCTGTTTTTCCTCTCAGCTGCACGGACACCCTACAAAAATAATCACAGGAGAAAAGCAGTCCATAGATCTTATCAAGAACCCATGCTCTGAGTCTCAGACTTCTGGGTTGTGCTCAGTGCCAGACTCGTTCCTACTCACGGTCTCACAGTTATTAGCCAAAGCAGCTCCAACCATTCTGCTCCGAGAGGACAACCTCAGGGCTATCATCCACACCCAAGGCCCTGCAGTGCAGGTACACAAAGCCCGATACACAAGCTTTAACCAAGCTTCCTGCAAATCCAGCAGGTAGAGCATAACATTAAAAGAAATGCTGAATGCAACACCCCTCACTGTAGCTGAGCCTTTTCTTACAACCCTTACCAGAAAGAAGGAGGAAGGGTACCTTTTAGTACCTTACCTGTACTAAAGGAAAACTGGGCTCCCCGCTGCCTCAAGCAGCCAGCTGCAGGAGCTCCTATCATCTCAGACTAGCCGAAGTTCCATGAAATTGAATATATATTTTTTTGTCTCTTGCAACTTTCTGATGCTTCCCTGGGACTGAAAAGGAGGTATCATACAATACCAACCATAGTGAAAAGTCAGATCACCTCTCTTCCATTAAGAACTTTTTGTAAGTTCTAGTCAACCTCAAGACAGCAAAGTAAGTGTTAAATAATCTCCAGTATGTAGCGAAGGTCTTGTCTGACTACAAAAATATATCACCTAATGCCGCATTACTACTGAATCATTAAAGATTTTAAATTGTGATCCTTTCCTTTACCTCTTATCTCCTCCTTCCAAATAATGTTTTCCATTTTCTCGTTGCCTCTCCGGTGATTGTTACAGGCTGCTCAAAGAAGCAGATGACTAACGTCACTGACACAACATAAGGATCCTGGAACTGGAGGCACCTCATGGCATCGAGGCAATGAGCTGGCAGGGAGAACCAAGCGCCCTGCCAGGCAGCACGGTCTCTCTGAAGCCCTGCACAAAGCTTTCTCCTCTGTCTTCAGGTCACATTTCCTGTTGCAATTCTATCTGTATAACAAACAGATGTAGCGACGCTTTCATTCAATGGATGGGCCACAGACCATGCTGGCTTTCCCTGGAGGATATTGGGCATGGCCTACTTCCCAGCACAGAGGGAAGAGGCCAACAGCCAGCACTTCTCTCCGCAGACCTACCACTTCTTTCAGGTAGCACTGAGTGTTCATTGCTGCTTTTCTGACCATTGCAGATGACTTAAAGGCAGGTTTTGAAAGAAGACATAATGGGGAGTTAGAAGAAATAAGAAGGAAGTCAGCAGGGCAGAGCATCACTGCTGATTCTGCAAGCCTTGGGTTTCTTTTTGCAAACCCTCAGTCTCCCTTCTTTCAGTCCTAGGCAGAGGCATTGTGCACTGAAAGCTGCATTTTGGAAGTACTGCTAGGTAATCAACAATGGGAAATAAAAAACAGAGGCATGTGAAAAAAAAGTACAAAAAAAAAAAAAAAAAGGAAGAAATAAGGTTTTAGCTTATTTGATATGAGATAAGATGCATACTAGCCCTTACAGTTCCTTTGGTTGAAAAACCAATACGAAATACTATTGTTTTCATGCAGAGAGAAAAGCAAACAAACCAACCAACCCATGTGGATTTGCAATTACACTTTTCCTAACTGTCTCAATCTAAAGTCCCAGTTACTTTCTTTCTCACTGGAGTAGATCAGAAGCACACTATCAAGGGACACAAGCAAAGATTCATCTATTCTAGGGACTATCAGCCTAAAATCTCCAAAACCAGCACTATCCTCAGATCTTTTCTTTGACAGTTTCTTAAAACCAAGATGCACTGCATCATTTTATTGCTGGAAGGGTCTACGGCTTCCCCTTTCCTTCATCCTGTTCTCCTTTCATTTGGGGAAGGGTGCATTTACTGGGGGAAAAGAATAGCCCTGCTGATTCTCAGTACCCTACAAATTCTTCAGTTACTGTAAAGCAAAGTGAAAGAAAACCAAAAATCAGGATTGCTTTAATGCAGCATAGGGCATACCACCTCTCTCCTCTGAGGAAAAAGGTAAGCAAATAGGCAATCCTACCTGCTGTGGCATGGAGTAAAAAAGAAAAGTGGAGAAAAAAAAAAGAAGAAAAGCAGACCCAGATGCACAGCTTTCTAGTTTTTTAGCATAGCAAAAAGCAACGTTTGAGTGCAGTGGTTCAGTTCAAAGAGCAGCTCGGTTTTATGTAGGTAATTACAGCATCTAAGCACTAACATAACCCTACTGCACCTTGTGAATCTCTTCTGTATCTCAACACACCCAGATAGGAGAAGAAACAAAAATTAGAGACAGGAAAAACGTTTTGTAGCATGTCAGTCTGCAAATCGACAGAGAGGAGATAAAGCTACTGAGTTAATGCAAAGCAAAACAAGGAGTTACGCCGGCATGTTACAAAGCAGATTCCTTCACTCTGATGATGACGACTGCACCAGGTGAGCTGAGAGACCCCCTCCAAAAATTAGCACACAGTTCTTCTGTGAGGAATAGTCATAGACTATAGAGTAAGGTGCTACTCAAGTCTTCCAAGCAGCGACATGCACACTTAAGATTCCAGTCAGCACAGGATGATAATAAGCACACTTAAGAAAAGAGCAAAGAATCAGTAAGCAAAGGAGAGGGAGAAGATGCCCAGATGATGGAGAAAATGCATATGGGTTATTACATAGCAAGAAACAGGGAAGAGGATTGAAAATGCCAGGCAAATAATAGTATCCATACGTTTAAAAGCACCAGGACAAGCTACTGGCTTGCCACTGCAGCAACAATCACCTTCCCAAACTCAGCTGAAGCACAGAAAACTTCTAAAATATTATTCTCTTTCACCAGCTGCTAAGAATTTTAAAGATACAGTCTAAAAAACAGAATTAATTGAACTCAAGCTATTTTTGTTCTGTGCACTGAAACTACGTATTACCTTGAGTCCAAATGCCCCCCAAAAAATCAGGTCCATTACTTCAAGGTATTTTCTCCACACGACTGTATTCATTCCAATTGAAGTAATTCAATAAAATTAATTACATTTGTAATTCAATTAATGATGAAATACATTCTGTTCAAATAACCATAAAAGAAAAGCCTGGATGCAGCCTCACTGCTGGTTAACTTATCTCACTCGAAAACAGGGAAAGTTGTCAAAACCATTCCCAGCAATGAAGAATCAAGGCAGGTCAGCAACAGCCCTGGAAGGAAGGAAGGGCCACTTCCCAAAAGACTTGCTTCAGTTTACCCTGGTGGCACCGAAATCCCAGTCCAGTATTCCTCACCTGACTGCGTAAAGAACTGCTGTCAAGGGAGTGGTGGCCATCTGTGGCTCCTACCTATTTCTGCTATGCTCACTAATTTTGGTGACCATTTGCATGACTGTATTGACAGCTCAAGTGGAATGAAGTTCATCTGGCTTTAAGATTTTCCTCAGTTTCAGAGCACTGAGTGAGCAAATGCTCCCTGCCATATTCAGTGGGTAGCTTTAGAGGACATCTTGGTTTTTCGCAGAAAAAGGACAGAGGACAAGGTAATGATTTTGTTTCTGCTTCTCTCACTTACTGGCCCTGAAGGTCACTGCCAGTTTCTAAGAAGGAGCCGCTTTCTATCTAGTGCAGACTACTAGTGCAGATGAAGCCATGAAAGGGGGAAAAAAGCATTTCTATGCAGTGAGCAGCTATATCAATTAGCTTTGTTAGCATGAAATACAAGGACATTTGAATCATACGTCATGCACAGGGACTCTATTTAATAAACACACAAAGTATGTTTTTGGAAGGACTTAGAGCTTCCTTACGTTCACTAGTCATCCATTTGCAGGCCTTTGCAAACCAGAAAGCTGCTTCATGTCCCGCGTGGGCGAAACGCACTTCACAAGTTAAGGGGGAAGGGTTCTCTCTCTGTCATTTTATGTGTGCTTTATCCTCTTGAACATAATCATTACTCTTTAAACAAGCAACTGCTTGGTGTGGCTCCTCAGTCCCTCCTGGCTGTGCACCTGCCAGCCAACTGGTCGGCACACAGTCTCCTAACTCCCTAAGCAAAATGCTTGGTATTTTTCACCCACTCAATGAATTAGAGCTGTGTCATGCTGTGGATGACGTGATTCAGAGCACAACTGAGATGCCTGAAACTAAGTTTGTAATCACTTGCTGTTAGAGCAGGCACATACGTACCTAAGGCAAACGCAAAGAATGAATGAAAAGGTCAAACACACACTTCAGCCAGCCAGGGTATTAACAAGGGGAAATGCATTCCTTGGATTTGGACAGGTTTACTTTTCCGGCACACCTCACATCAAGTCTATACTGTCTGCAAAGGAAAGACTGATGCTTCCTGCCTCAGAACACCCAGGGCCTCGGGCTCAGTACCACGAGCACTCAGAGCTGGCAGAAGCTGGCACTGCTGCTGGGAGCGATCCTGCTCCGGCCTCCTCTCATCCCGCTGGGGCTGGGAATGAGAGACTGAGGCTGGCCAGGAACTCACAGTCCGCTTCTGAACCGATTCACCGCAAAGCTGCACAGCCGTCTGCACTGACCGCAGAGAGGAGCGAAGGGAATGCATGGCTGGGGCAGAGGCAACTTTTTTCGGAGGCAAAGCTGCCACAGACACCATCATCCTGGAGTCAAACCACAGCCGAAACATTAAGAGAAGTTTTTGAGCTGCTTCATCGGGGAAAGCAGAAATTCTTTGACTTACTTCTGAAAGCAGGTGCAGCAGCAAATCGTGTCTCATATGAGAATGGTTCTGGTGACAAATAGCCACACACACACATAATTACATGTATAATGACATACCTGCATGGTAGACCTAACCAGCATGGTTTCATACAGCCCACAGTTGAGCTTCCCCTCCTGAAAGCAGAGAATCTGCTTCACAGTTGTCAGTGTGTTTACCATAAAAGCCGCGAACAGACGGCAGTAGAGCTGTCCTTAATAAGAAAACATTGTACACCCGGTTTGCAGTCTGTATGATGTGCTTACTTAAAACAAACACAACCACAAAGCAAAATGCAAAAGCTCAGAACCCAGCAACAACAACAAATAAAACCTGCTCCACTTTGCATCAAGTAAATCATCTCCCTAGTTTGTGACAAGGTACTGCGGCATCTACTGATAGAACAGCAACCTTATTTACATCAGAACAAGATTACATGCATCAGTATGAATTTACTTGCAAGTAAAAGCATTCATAGGAATTGGCATCTTTTCCACACTATAATCTGTGCTTTGAGAACAATTATATTTCATCATAATATGGAAGCCTGAGAGTTTCAGAAATTTTCTTTCAAACAAGCAGAAAACACTACAACGTTTATGCAAGAACAAAGCTATTGCTGGCCTGAAGAAGTATTATAACTTCCAAAACCAGCAATAATCGTCCTAAAGCGTATGAAGTCTCAGGCAAAGGAGAGCTTAAGCATGAAAGACAAATAGATATCGTTTTGGAAATGGCCACCGCCCTTCATGCTAGGAAACAAAAGACCTCGTGATTTATTCCATAAAGACAACATTTCTAATGACTACAGCTGGTCGCTTCAGATAGCACAAGAGCAAACCAAGCTGTCTGTTGCAAGGAGTGGCTACAGTAGGGCTGGGAACCCGCAGTGCCTGAGCAAAGAACCAGGAAATTGCTTGGGTTGGGAGGAATCTCCAGAGGCTAACTGCTCAGCCTTCTCTTCAGAGTCTATTAATTAACATAGAAGCCAGCTACACATGCATAAATGAGAGGAGAAACTAATTTTAGGCTGCCAGGCCTAAACTGACCACTGGGTGATCAGGAGGGAATTTTTCTTCCCTCTCTTCTTTCACACTAGTCTATATGAAGTAACTATTATGGGAAAGGAATTTACTTTGTGATCTGCTCTGGAATCTCAGGATTAAGGGGGAAAAATTAGGCCTTAACACATAGACAACCTAAAACCAGCAAACCAGTCTAACTTCCCTAAGCCCAACCAGAACTCTGCACAATTCCAGACTTCAATTGTCAACCACTCAATAAAAAGACCGCCTTATTTAGCGACTCTTTGTAGAAGACATTGTCTTGCTCCCATCATCTTCTACAGTCCCCTGCTAGAACCTGTCTGCTTGCCATCTTCCCCTTGATCCCTACTGCTGTAACCTGTGCTGACCTGAGCAGTTTGGCAATCCCAAAGGGGTTAGTGAGCTGGGATTCAAGAGAGTTCTGCAGCTATGAAAAGACAAATGGCTTAATCAGCTCTTTCATTAAACCAGTGGTCTTCTGCAACTGACACTGTGTGAACAGTCCAGTTCTTTTGCTTTGAGTGGCAATGTGCAGGAGTGAAGCAGTGCTGCTGAAGACATGGCATCAACCAGAGCAGCATAATGACAATAGTTGGTATCGTTTTCCCTATGCACATAAAACTTAGGGAGGATGTGCTATGGCTGAGAAGCTACCTTTGCCATTTGGTATTGTATATTAGCAACAAATAAAGTTCATAAAAAAATGCATTTTCAAAATAGCTTTGATAGTAACCTGCAGCAACCCTGTGAAAAAGCCAACTGAGTTTCAGTCCTGTGGTCTCCATACAGAAAACATGTCTAATACAGACAACATCAAGGAGAAAATAATTAGAATTGCTTCAAGGTTTCAATGCAAGGAGAAAGAGACTATACACTTGCGAATGTCTGCAAGAATTAATAACAATATTGGTTGAAAGACAGGCATCATGAGACTCCAATGGCTTCTAAGAAGGAGGTGACATAAATTCTTAGGTGATCATTCATTCAAGTTTGACATGGGCTTGGTCCATAGCACTGCACACTGTTAATTAGTGTAACATGGGCTGGCCAGCTCAGCACATTAACAGTGGATATTTTCATTTCCAGTTTACTAATCTGAATATAATTTATTCTGGAGTCCAGCCAAATCTATCTACCTATCTATTTATCTATCTATTAAAAAGTAGTATTTTGTTCTATGTGGAGTTGGAGCTCAACACCTAATTCCTAGACAGAATTACTGAATTTTCACCATAACAATTTAAAAAGTCATAAGTATCTTTCTCCTCACTAATATTAGATGTTGAAGGATCAGAATGGGTGGCTTAGAATGGAAAATGTTCTTCATTTTTTGACAAACCTTTCTATCTTCTGGGAATAACTAACTTTTGTTGAACTCAAAATCAAGGCCCAAAGCTCCAACCATACTAAATCCCTTCATAAATCCACCTTGACCATTTTATCTACTAAGAGACCTGCTAGAGCCATACTAAAAACTGCTTCTAGGAACTGTGTACCTTATTAGTATGAAAGCTGTAAATGAATGAGAGAGCCTGTCACAAAATGTTCCTTTCCATTCAGCTGAAAACGAAAACACACTGGACACATGAAAAAGAAAGAAATTATCCTTGTTAAGAAAGCTCCTTGATAAAAAGAAGAAACGTCTCCCTTTGTGGATTTTCTTTCTTCTTCTCCATGTACTGGCAAGTGTTCAGTAGTGCGGGGTATTTATTTTCTTTATTTTCATCTCTTTCTTCGGGTCTGACATCCAGGCACTTACCAGATATATGTTGAGGCTCCACACTGCAAATAGACTCCTTTGTTAAACAGTATTTTATGGGCCTTGTTTCCAGAGACAGACAATGCTCTGACCTCTTGAATCACAGCTCCTTTAGCGAGACAGATTTTCCCACCTATCAAGGACAACCTGAGAATACTGGTGAGAGCCCGGGAATTGGGCACTGAAAACCATGTTATTTATGAGTGAGGGAAAGATTAAAGAACACTTTGAACTTTGAAATTAACAATGACTTTGCCATTTAAGTCTGACAGAGCTCAGGGTTGTGCTAAATGATAAATACAACAGTAATGAAAAACTCCCTCCTGTGCCATTCTACATGCTGTTTGCTCTCAGTTCATTTTCATCATGTGCATCCTTCAGAAACACAGAACAAAAGATTATTTGAAAGTCACCATAGGTCTTGCAAATTGATTATGTTTATAGTCTGAAGCAACTTAATCTACTAACTATAACATTACCAATCCTTTGGATTTTGACACAGACTGTATAATATTAGCAGTATGCACGAAGCCTAAGATCCCAGAGTTACGTGAGGGAATATGAGAGGAGAATCTCATCTCAAGTTCAAGTAAAAAAACAATTTGTGTGTGATCATTAAGAACAAAAGCAAAATACATACGTTACTTTAATATAATTCATAAATAATGTATTATATTACTTTGTATTATTTGTGTACACTCGCACATAAATTCACAGTTGTATCAACTCATTATTACGGCAATCTCAGAAGGGCACCTGACATTCCTGAATCTTCTCTCACAGTGAGACTGTCTTCTCCACAGACCACAGCTGAACGCCTTCAGTGTCTAACCTCAATTCTTGTAGGTATACATACATTTTTAACTACTGTAAAAATAAGAGTGCTACCTTTTGCCTTGAGCCTTCATTCATATCAGGATCAAGAGGACTGCATCATCTGCCAACTGAAGTGCAAAATTATTTTTCAGTCATAAGCCTATCTCAAAGTATTTAAAACAGACACTGGATATTATGACATGGGACAAGATTATGAGCCTATTTAATTTTCCCATGTCTGCACTCTAATATTTTGAGTTTTTATATTCTTAGCACAAGAAAAACTTCAGCTATGTCATGATTTAGAAAATCTGCCCATGTACAGGTAAGGAATTATACAAAGTACTGAAGATCAGCTCTGTATGTGTGTCAGGCTAAAACCACCACTCTGAACACGTGGTTTTTTGTGCTTGACAATGGAGTTTCAATCCAGTACAAAGAGAAGGGGCAAGGACTAATGATACAGGGGTAACACCAGAAACATTATTCTATTTGGAGAGATGCACGTGAGGTTCAGCTACGTTATCACGTAGAACAAGCGGTCTACAAAGCTAAATACACTGTCTAGTAAGGAGTGACAATGAGAGAGATTCAAACGAGAGGAACACCATCTGAAACAGGGCACAGATTTATGAATTGGTCATTAACACAAGTAGGGACACTCACTCCAGGACGATAGCACGAGTCTCTGATTCAGAAGAGAAATCATAAGCAGATGATGATCCTGGATGCTGTCACTGAAATGCTTCAGAAGTGAGACAAGACCATAAGAAAATGTGAATGACTGGATAATCAGTACTTCCCTCAGGGCCAAGGGAGCGACATCACACTTCTCTGATAAATGGCAGATCTACACCTCAAACACTGCTTAAATGCAAAGAAGGAACAGGTACCTGAGCTGCCCTTTGACTTGAAAAGAATGAAATTACACAAAGGTTCTCAAAAGATTTTTTAAAATTGCATTTTTTTCTGCATTTAAAAAGCTACAAGAGAATCAAATTAAAGTTTTCAATTTCAAAATAAAAGAAAGAATGATAGATTAAAAATAACTGCATGCCATGGATCTGAATGAAAATTATCTAGGGAAACTTACAACTCCATGGCTATTCCTCCAGTGGTGGTGAGATCACACCAGAAACTACATAAGAAAGAAAAAGAAAGGTCAGAGCTCTTTCAATGATCGTTTTACAGCCGGACAGGAGCAGGGTACAGTCTGTGACTCAGGGTTTATCTCTTAGGTCACAAACAAGCACACTGTTCTGCAAGATGGATAGTGCAGAGAGCCGCTGCACAGGCAGACAGAGAGACAGTCGACTTACTGTCCCTGCATTTTTCATTTAGCAGTGAAAATACTATCTTTCCTCTGTTCAGTCACAGAGTCAAGCAAGACAGCAGAATAATTTATCAGGCAACCCCTTCAAGGCTCCTTCCCAAATCTAAGCTCCCCCAGAGCACTGTGTGCTTTCTGTATTGGTCACAGATGTTAAATATCAGTGGTCAGCATCTTCTTAATATGAAACAGGCTCATCTGGAGGAAATTCGCAGACCTCTGCCACCTGCAATGCAGTAAACAAATACTGATTTTTTCTCCGAACCCCTCATAGCAACATGGAGATTAGACTACTACTGACGCTCCCACACAATATACAAAAGCCACAAGTCTCAACTACTTTCAGAATGTGAGCAATAACTGTACATTTTCTTCTTAAAAGACATCTGAAAGATCTGGTCATCGAATTGCTCCCTCTGCTTATTTTTCTCTCTCGTGTAGAGGCATCTGTCCTTGCAGTCCCTACCATGTGTGACAATTCTTTTTTCCAAGTGTGTTCTTCATAAGGCTAATCAGAAAGCATTTTTCCTCTGCTATTTACCTCTGTCTTCCTAACCTCTCAACTTCTGCATTTCATTATTCTAAACGAGATGGAACTGTATATTTGAAAGTGTTTGTAAAGGGAAGAAAAAGGGCCCGTACACTCCTTTCTTACAGAGGAAAATGCTTTGCTCTTCTGGGTCACCAGCTAGCAGAGATCCATTGACACAGGCTGAAGCAGACGCTTACAGCAAACCCTCTCTTTGTAGAAGCAGCAGCAGAACGAAGCAGAGCCTCATCTCACTGTCTCCGCAGAGCTAATCCATTAACTCTCCTTTTTCTCCAGCCTATTTTCTTTGAATTTCTAGGTCAAGCTACCAGGCTTCATCACTGGGACCCATGCTGGAGTGCCTGCAGACAGCTACAGCATTGCAGCACGGGGCTGTGAGATCCCCCGTGATGGAGCTGGGAATGGTCCTGTGGGCTGGGGCCAACCGTCAGCCAGACCACGGATGATGCCATCAGAACCTTCCCAGTTTTTCTTTTTTAAAAACACACAAAGCAACACAGCAAGGCGCAGGCTGGGAGTGTTCCCAGCACTTGCTGGTAGCTCTCTCCGCCAGCACTTGATGATTTCTCCAACCTTGTCTTCAGGCCAGCACTGACACTTCCCTTTCCTCTATATTTTTTTGCCTGCTCGCTTCAGTCTGCCGGGAGCAAAAAAGGTGGGAGCATCCTCATTACCATTCTAGACACAAAGTCGTCTTTTATGTCATCACCTAGACAATATTAACTTTATTTCAACACCTCTGAATACTCTCATTAGGCTGTTTCCTCTGGTCTGTGATCTGTTTTCTGCTACAGCTAAATGTCATAAAACCCAGCACTACCTGATAGTCAATCTCTCCCAGCCACCTCTCCAGTGCTCTTCACCGTGGCACACCCGGTTTCTCTGAAATCCTCTGGAAACAGGCAGGCATTTGGTAGACACACATCCTGCTGCTGTTTAAAAAAAAAAAAATCCCAAGGCAGCCGCCAGTCTTTCTCTCCCTATGCAAATTCTCCCTCTGAGTGACAGCCGGGCTCCCACTGCTATCTGCCTGCAATGCTAGGCTGTGCGTACCAACAAGGTTATCACTTCAAACAAATTCTGCATTTTAATCCAGTTTGTCACCCTTCATATCCACTTGCTTTAGTTAATGTGCGAACAGCCATGTTTACTAACCTGATCCATTACAACAAACTAAAATTCCAGGAGTCCGCTTCTGCAGGAAACGTTGCTGCTCTCTCTCTTTCCTTTCAGGCTACTGTGCACAGAGAACCCACATTTGTCATATTAGCACTCTGCCCCTGAGGAAAGGGATCTGACTGGTAAGTGGTTCCCTTGGATTCATCACCCCTATAGGGCTGAAGCATCCACACCACATTTGGGTTACAAAACAGAACAAAAACAGATGCATCTTCAGTAGCCCTACAGAATACTTTCCAAGCCTTACAGAATGCTTCTGCTTGTGCACCTCTACTCCACTGTGCCCTGACAGCTGAACTGCTCGCAAAGAAGCCCAGAGACCTTTCCCCCGCAGGCTCTCATCCTGATCTGAAACCCCATCATGACTGGGATTTGGTGTAGGGTCTGAGTTGTGTGATGCAAACCCAACTGTTGGAGCTTTGCTAACAGAAGGGCCCTAACCTCTCACCTGCTTGCATTTACGTATGCTAAAGAGTAATACAGAGATCCTGGCCACAAAGGAAATACGTGAGCTCATCATCAGGGCTTGTCTTTCACTGGGGGGATTGAGAAGTTGTAACGATTCTGGTACGAGCCAGTCAAATGCCTATAAAACCAGATGACTGTTCTCTTGTCACATCACCACCGTCCGCATTATCTCAACTCAAATACTACTGCTGTGTATCTAGACAGAATGACCCATGAGACAGTCCCTACAAGTAGGTGTCTCACCAGGATGAGACATCACAAGGATTTTCCTCTCCCAGTGAGCACAGCCCGCAGGATCCTGGCAGCCTGGTCCGGGTTCCTAGCCACCACTCCTCCTGCAGCCCACGCACACATTAAACGGGTCACACGGCACATTTCATGTCCTGAGCACCCATACAAGCCAGGAATTTCCAAAGAACTGGAACCAAGCAACAAGGTAGCGTGACGTGATGAAAAGGACTTAAATAGGTGGCAGGCAAGTGGCACTGGTCATCTCAAACAGAGAGAAATAAATTCTTTATGCCATCCACCACGCTGCTCTATTTTAGGCTATTTTAAAGAGTTCTGAGGTATTTTATTGGTACTATTTTCCATATGGCCTATAAAACCAGGTCACCTTAATACTCCAAGTCCAACTGTGCATGCCTTGGAAGCAAAGGGAAATTGTAACTATATTTTACAACCTGTAACGTCACTAAAATAGTTCTTAAAAATTAAACAACAAAAAAAAACTGGGTTTTATTAAAATCCCAGATATTCTGGCACCTTCTAGGATTAGAAACAAATGTGTGTTTTCTGGCAACATTACTTTTTTTCCAATAAAACTGCCTTTTAGTGCCTCTTACAATTCTGGAAATTACCTAAAATAGGCAAAGCTACTATTTGAAACAGAAGTGAGCAACTGGTGCCCATGGCCTGCAGCCCCAACCCTACACAGTTGTAACCACTTGAGCTAATACTTGTACCTCTGAAGAACCACATTCTCTTCATTGCTACTCTCTCCATGTCACCGTTTCTGCATACAATGAATTCAATTACAAGATAGGAGTCACAGACAAAAAAAAATCTATAAAGACTTGAAACCATAACAATAGTGAAATGAGCAGAAATAGAGAAGATTAAAGGAGTATAAAATGTACCGTCCAAGGGATCTAAGGTTTATACAAAAATGCACACATCTGAGAAGCACTACGTGACCAGGTAACTAGAATACAGCGTGCACATATATGTTCACTTGAAGAAAAAGAAACCAGATTGTACATGCAGCACAAACCTGACATTTGAGCATGAACATACGAAGAACAGCATTCTTAGGCTTCTCTTTACATTGCTTTTTGAGAATGGGTGGATAGAAGTGATAGATAGTGATAGGAGACTCCATACGTAACACCAAAGTCCAACATGGGGTCCTCTGAACTATAAAGCCAGCAAATCAAAAGTATACCTCTCCTATTTTCTTCAGGGCCAGACACTTTTTCTTGGAGAGGTCACACAACAAAACAGGTAAAAGGTCTTCAAGGAATCACACTGCAAGCACCAAGCCAGTCTTCATTGGAGGAAGCAGAATCACTTCTTAACAAGGAGTACTTCCATGATAAATGTCATTAACTTCCTACTCACGCAATCCCCCTGATAATACACAGCTCTGAAAACAAACAGTGACTGTCTTCAGGGCCCAGTGGGACATTTTATTCACCCCTCTTGTACTCTAAGTTGTCCTCTTGAAATTTCAGTGAAGATGCCCAAGAATTTAAAACTTAGTCTGACAATGTGAGCAAAATTAAGTAACTGGATGCAGCTTACTGAACTGAGAGCACTTAGGTAACTGTAGGTCCAAAGGGAATTGACACCATGTATGCATGTGAAATATGTGCATGTGAAGATACATGGAACAGGATAGACAAAAACCTGTCCCATTCCCCCTTCTCACTGATAGGAATATCCTTTCTGTTCCAGCTGGCTGAAATTTCCTCTGTGCTATGCATTAGAGATCCTTGCTCTGGGAAAGGGACATACACTCCTGGCAGAAGAGGGGAGGCTGTTATACACCGTTACACATATATGCACAAATACTAAAACAATACATCCAACTGCATTTAGACACAAGACATAAAATGTCTATTATGGATTCATTACGCACTTCCTTTCTGTTCTTTGAGAACAGACCTTCAGCTTCAAAGAGGAAACTGACATATAAAATTGGAGTGTGGGTTGGAAGCAAGAGGATAACTTCACTATGATGGAAAAGTACTCATTTCATTTTCTTGTGAAGACTGAAATGAGACAGGCTAATTATACGTGGGGAATGTGTCCTATCCCCCAAGACAATGAGTATAGAGGGGTTTATCAAAAAGAACATGTCAGAAACATATTTTTCCCACAGTTATATTGAAGTTGCACGTGTAAAAACAACTGTGTTTCAATCTGAAGCGATACCAAATAAGCCAAATACCTGCTCAACCCTCATTTTCCATTGATGTATCTCTTGAAGAGCCCATAAACGTAAGGGAATACCACAAAACTGCTTGCTTCTACTCAACCAGATTTACAGACAAGACACAGTAAGGTCACTTCCCAGAGAGAAACAAAGGGAGAAGCATTTCTAGAGTCTACATTCTTAACACCTTTTGCTTGTGAAATCTCAAATTTGGTAGGGGAAGAGGGAGATGGGCAACACGGTCTATTGCTTTTCTCAGTGCTTCAGGAGCAAATGGTACCAGACTCCAGCCTTCAGAGTACTTGTGACTAGCTGAAGGGGACAGACATAACTGCATTCCCGTCATCCCTGCAATTTCTGGAATAACCAAGCCCCTAGGAAATTACTGCACATAAGTTTTGTTTATTTAAGTAGGGACAAAATTCCTACGGTGAGTTTCAGAAGAGCTGAAGCACAGCTGCTGAAGTCAGGAGCTGACAGCTGAACTCCAAGCTGTATGCTTGAACACTTAAAGCAACTCATTCCTCATAAGCACAGAATAGATCCCACTAAAATTTTTAAGAGAAGCAGATGTCTTATGCTCCTGAAAACATCAGGTTAGATATCAGTGGAGCACCAATAACTTAAAATCATCTGTCAGAGGAGGAATTAGGCTACTGTGCTCTCTGTAGGAAATAATAAATAAAAAGGTACAGTGAAATGAGAGCAGTTTTATGTGCATAATGCATGTTATAACTTAAAAATAGCATTCTTGCTGCATAAGAGGACTGCCATCAATAAATAGCCTTGGTTTTCTGAGCGGCAGCATATTAATCATCCTCTGATGCTTAACAGAGGAAACTGGACAGTCTGCAAGAAGGACCAATTGCAAAAGACGCTGAAGGGACACTAATGAAACTGTTTCAGTTCTTGTACTTAGCATGTCAGTGCTTTAATTGAACCTGCTAAGAAAGACATTTGCACCATTTGTCTTGTAGACGATCACTGTAACTCCGAAGGGAGTGGCATTTCCTCTACTTTTCCATACCCTTCCAGCTAGGAGTTGGTATCAATCCTTCAATGGCCAAACAAAATGAGTTGCCAAACAAACAGCAGCTGTGTTCTGTGCTGCAGCAAGAGCCAGTAACTCAACTTCTAGAGGTGTACAAGGATGAAATTTCCTTAAGAACTTCACGTTCCACAAACTACAAAAGCAGAAGTACATAAAGGAATAGTCAAGCACTCAAATACTATCAGAAATCAGTGCAAGTGGGAAGCTAGCATCTTAAGGGTCTCCTGAAAATGTGCACCTAGGTAAAACTGCGAACTCTTTCCCTTAGTGTGCTCGATGTCGCTACCAGAGATGACATGTTGCCTATTCTACAGCTCCTTGCAATGCACCACAAGTAGCTTTACATGGCAAAAAGATGATATGGAACAGGCACTGCTGTTAGCTAACTCAGCAAATATCTGCAGAAATGGCAGGCCTACCGTGCAATAACGGTGAAGCCCTTTATTAAACAACCTGGTATTTACATATCTTCATTAATAGTAAGATGCATTAATAAGCAAGAGCCAGTGCAGCAGGGAACCTCTCAGAGGCTCTCAGGGGATCAATTAAGATAGACTTAGCTGAAATAAAGCTGTTTAAAAGAAAACACGCAGTTTAATCCAGGGCAAGGGAAAGTCTCTCTATAGAAATGGCTGCTTCTCAAACCAAGTTGTCATGAACCTCTTTCACTTGTTTTAGAAGTATATTTTAATCATAAGAGGAAGGAAAAGTCTGGGCTGCAGTTTTTCCACTTGTTGCATATCGCCATGTACAATGAAGGAATACATCAACCTGAGATGATGACCTTGCTTCAGTCAGCAAAATACAAAGTTTCCCATAGGAAGCAGTGACAGTCATTTTGTCATCCAGTGAAGCTTTGCCCAAAATCTGCCTCCCACAAGGCCTAGGTTAACCTCAGAGCAGAGACGGCCTTTGCTGAACATGAGCACTGCTAGATAAACAACAGATGCTACCAGTTTTACAGTCTGGAGACCAAGGTGAATCTGGACATGACAGATAGGTGATGGCTTAGTCTAAATACTCATCTTGGAAAGGTTTCCTTGAGGGATGTCCCCAAAGATCCTAAATAAGACATGTTCTCCTGCCAACAAGTGTTGTGCAAATAGTCTAATTAGGAAGTGTTCTCTGCTGCCAGAGGCAGCCCGCTTCACAGCTTGGTATTTCTGCCAAACCACAGTAAAGGCGACGTGCCCCAACCTTTAAGATGTCTAACGCAGATTCTCTTGTTGAAATGCTAGACATTCTTCTCCACAGACTCCTCTAGGTGGTATTCGAGTTAATCTTTTAATTAATCTACTTGGCAATATCATTAATCAAGGGTGGACTCTGCCCTGCTTATTACAAGACCCTCTGCATTTCAACTCCCCTCACTAGATTTAATTAATATTGTAGTTGGATGAAACAGCTTATTCTATTTTAAGACCAATGTTACTTTTCGAGTGTTACTAGCGCCTCTGCTTCAACATTTCTCAAGATGGTAGCTGGGGTAGCTGGAGAAGTGAAAGCTCTCAAGTTAGATATCACACAAGTTAGTGTGGAAGCCAAGCTGAAAAAAAGACCAAAGAAAGATGCTCTTCGGTGACATGTATCTGCCCTGCTTAAAATTTACTGTTAGTTTCCCACAATGCCTCCTTTTTATAGCATCATTATCACAGAATAATTTACAACCAGCCTCACCAGTTGCATTAACAGTCTCTTGCAAGTTTATAAAAAGAACATTGTAGCAAGAAATGTCAATTAAAAACACGTTAAAGTAGATGCAGTGAGACTGCACTGCTCCAAGAGACAGCCTGGTTCCAGTCCCATGTAGAGGCAAATGCAGCCTCTACACTGTCTCCAGCACCCTTCATGGGTGAGCAAAGGACTCCAAAGAGAATGTCTTTCTGGGTTGACAGATGATCTCCAGAATGAAGGAGAATAGAGAAGGATCATTAAAAGGAGACAGCAAATTATCTTGAGGACACACACACACACACACACAAAAAAAAGCACTTGACATCTGAAGACTGCAAGAGGCACAGGAATTCCTTTGGTTAGGTACAGTTACTTAAACATTACACGACGCTTGTGATCAGAAACCTCCCTTTCTGAGCTCCGAAAGTATACTAAAAGGTATATATATCCTCTTGATTATTGTAAATGCCAAAAAAATGCTATGCTAATTTGCACAACATTAATTTATGTAGATGTAACCAAGCCGGGAGAGTTCGGGCTCACCTTTCACCATTTCTGAATAAAGCAGGTATCTGAGGAAAGCAAGACAGAGGTAGCAAATTGTCTGTAGTAACATTTAACCTCAAGTGGATTTTATTTGCAGAGCCGGAGAGCAAAAAGAGAGCGGAGAAAGGGCTTATGCTGACAATGCCAATGGTCCATTAACTACAGCAGCTGTGCTGCTGGAATGATCAAACCCAGGTTTAGCAGCAGCGCAGTCTTTTCACTTTACAAGGAAGGCATAGAAAAGGCTTGATCCTGCTTAGAAGTTTCAATTGTAACTGGCAAGAAACAACTCATTAACGGAGTTCTAAGATCTAAAAGAATTAGTAGTATTACTGGCTGACCACATCACCCAAACATAACCTCCAGGCTCTCTAATTGCTCTTCTGTTTCCCTCCATACCACTTGCGCAAGAGAGTCAGGGATGTTAAGACCACATTCACGCACTTGATGAGAAAAATACAAACGACATAAGCTGAAAGCCCTGAAAAGCCCCATAGGCTGATGGAAAAAAAAAAATGTGAGGTCATTATGCTCCAGTATTCTTCTCAGCAGCCCTCAGTGGGTATCTGTCATCATTACAGTACTCTGAATCATAATGGACTCCAACCGTTTAATAATGATTGCAACACCCTTCCTAATGAGGTTGGTGCTGCCCTCTGATGTGAATATTCATAAAACAGGGCTGGTAATGGGTTTCGTCTTGATTAGCAGGCTGCGGTTCTGTATCAAGTCTGAGAGACATCTTTTGATGCAAAAAAAAAATATCAAATTAAATCCTTGTTTCAAGCAGAGTAAATGAATTTGACTTTCGGTGATCAAGAGGGGAAAAACTTCTAATTAGACACGCAAGCAATCATCTTGTTCAGTGTTCTTTCAAAGAAGGGCTATAGGGACGCAGAATCCTAATAAACCTTCCCTCAATCACCTTTTAGATAAATGTTAAGGATTAAAATTAAATGTAATTAAAGTTCACTAATCTGATACGGTTTCCATTGATAGCCCTTTTTCTTTTTTTCTTTCCTCTCTGCCCTGTTATCCTTAGCTCATTCCCGAGTCCCTCTCCTCTCCCAGCAGCCTCATCTCTTGCAGCAGGGAAGGCATGAAGGCAAGCTGCTGTCTGAGAGCCAGAGCCCAGCTGTAGGCAGGTCGATGGACTGGCGCCGGCTCACGCCGCTCTGCTCCACGCTGTGTCGCAGCCACTGCTGCAGCTGCTTCGGCATCCACGCGTCGGCATGGCTAAGCGTGGCTAATACGAAGTGCCTCCTGGGTCAGTGGCATAATGCTGCCAACACTTCTGCATCTGGGTTGGTGGTTTTTTCTGAGGAAGAGAGGGACTCCTTGTCCTCTCTTCTCAATTGTTGATGATTTCACTCCACCTCTAGAAAAATAAACGGAATCAGCTTTTATAAGATGTACACTTCTGTCCGTTATGCCAACAGAAAGACATCCATTTCTTCCCAGGTCCAGAATGAGGCCATTACACTTCTGGGGCACCCCAGAATCCAGCCAGCCCACAGCGCCGGAATTCATGGGGTTACCCTTATGAGTAAGAAATTTCCTGGCTCATAAACAAACGCTGCAGCTGTGCTGCTGTTAATCCAGCTAGGTGGAGAGTGACTGATTGGAGCTAAGCCTCCACTTGCTTTTAGAAAGAAAGAAACCAAATATTTATCCCTCTCTGCTCATGCGAGATGCTCTCTGCACAACAGGAAGTAGAAGGAAAAAAACAAGCTAAACAGATTTTGTTCACCTACAGGAACTGGACTAGATAGGAGCTTTAATAATAACAAATAATACCAGCAATAATGAAGCTTTTGCACTCTAACCTCAGAGTCAGAGCAGGCGTCTGCAATAAGAAAGAGATTTCTAGCCAAATGACCAGGCTGGGGAAAAAGAAAAGGGGAAATTGGAAGCGGGGGTCAGCAGGTCTCCCAGCCTCAGTATAAAGCTCAATACGTGTGCATTTTACTTTTAAACCTCTCTATGAAGATGCCCATTTGAGACACTTCAGGGCAAACAGAGCTTCAGGTGGTGCTGATCTGCACGAAGGGGACGGGACTGCCAAACACACAGAACAAACAACATTTCAGAGGCAGGTTTTTCCCTGCTCTCCTTCATCTACAATCAGCTAGAATTAACTTGGGCCTGCCTTCCCTTCCCAGATGCTCAGAAGTACGCTAAAATCATGGATTCATTACCGAACCCATTCTCCATGCCCTCCCACCCTGCCTTCCCCTCATTAGCGAGGCTGCTCCCTTCCCTTTCCTCACCAGTGCTCCGGAGCAGCAGAGCACGCTGTTTTCGGGAGCACTGTTTTCTCCTGCTGGCCGGTGACATTTTAAAACCCCCCGCACGTAGGTGCTCAATTGCCAGAGCGTTCGGTATCTCGGTGAGCAGCTGCTGTGTCACCGCCAGCCCCCTCCCGCTGCAGGCCTGTCACCCGCCAGCGCAGCCCTGTGCCAAACCCAGGGACCACAGGGGCTGGCAAACAGATGGCTTATCTCAAAGTCTAATTATCAGTGCTGACTGAAAAGTCCACAGCCAGGACCAGCGTGGGATGGGACTTTGCCGGGCTGCTGTTGAGGGGAAACGGTGGTAATATAGGATGGAATAAGGATGGATGACTAGGACTTTTGTGCCAGGCTTCTAACGCGCTGCAAATGCTGGGGAAGGCAGGGCTGAGTTCTTGTCAGGGTTCTGCTGACACCTGGCTTGTTCCGAACAGTCCTCTTCAGGTTGCATAGAGAATGGTGCAGCAAGAATTAACAATACTTCCTTCTTTTGTCTGCAGCGAACACTGCACGCTGCGCTGAGCTACAGACCATACTCGATCTGAGCTGACAGCTCACAACAGTTTCCAAACATACTTCTTTTTTCGAGCTTGAAAAGAACAATCCCAAATAAGTGAACTAGCAACTTGATATTAACCATGCCTGGCTTGTTCACTTCCAGAAAAGAACAAAACACCCATATTAAAATGATTAAATCACCCCAACTTGTTTTTTAAATCTAGGCAATTTTAGAGCTAAGCCTGAGCTGAGCTCAAACTAAGAAAGCAGCGAGACTGACCCAAGGCAAACAAAGCCCGGGCTGCCAGTGCCCCCCACTCCTCACCCAACATACGCCTTAATATCCTTGCCTTGGGCCACCCACACTGCTCGGCACCGCTCCTTCTTTGGAACGCCATCTGCATTCCAGTAGCAGCAGGTTCCCGGTTGTCCTACATGCCAATGACCTCCTGTCTCTGTTTGCAAAAATTCTCCCTTTCTTCAGTGAGCGGAGTACCCAGCACGTATCAGGCCAAGATTCAACCAAGTCGTTCCATCCCCAAAACCGTGGCTCCAGAAAGCATGAATTCTCTTTCAGTTATGTCAGTTACTCTTCTGTATCTGAACGTACTAACAGTAGTAATATTCATGCTCGGTGACTCCGACAATGAGAAAATCTCCCAACAAAAGTCTCATTGTGGCCGCTCGTACAGAAGGGTGAAAAGTCACAAAAGCAAGGAGAGCTATGTTACCTGAAATGCCCTCAGTGAGAGAGACAGAATCTACTTAGATGAAAAAGTGAGGAAAGGAGGAGATGTTTGCAGCTCAAGCAAAATATTATCCACATTTGCAATGTAGTACTGATAAAGAAGTTAGAAAGGGCCATGTGTTCCCACATGACAACCACATGGCTAAGGGCATCCCAAGGCTTCTTTGAAGAGGACAGCATTCGCATCAACATCATGAAGTAACATTTGTATGTGTTGCCTTCCACAGCCTTGAAGCAACCACCATTTGTTCTGCAGCTCAGTATGTCACTGACTCTGCAGCCCTCCCCCTGACCTGCACGCACGGCCATGTGTGCAAAACAGCCCGTGACAGGCGCTTTTGATGCTTCACTCCACACTGCCAGCTCCAGCAGGAGGGACTTACCCCATCCTCTTGGTTAGGGAGATGTACATAATTGCAGGAAGGGAGGGCAGGCAGAGGAATTTCTTCTAGCTGGGTATCTGCTTATCTACAGTTCTGTAAAATGCTTTACACTGAATAAAAAGAGACCATGCAATGCTTGTATTACTTGACAAATAGGCTGCTTATTTCACTGTATCCTCCATTATAACCCTGTCCCACCGTAGCTTGAAGAAATCTGGCAAAAACACAAATGAGAAGGCAGGCAATGCTCTCCAAAATGCTGCCTACGAGCCAGGGCTGATGGAAATGCTGCAGAGGGAGGTCTGCAGGACACAGATCTGAGCACATCTGCTTCAGCCCCCAGAGGGTCTTTAAGCTAGGTTGTGGGTAGGATGTCCAGAGCAGTCGGAGTTTCAAGTGGGCCCATATAAATTGTTGCTTGCCGCATGCACACTGCAGCTGCTTTTATGACCACATTATAACGGTGTCTGGATGTCCTTTCAAAGTGTTCCCATACCTGGGAATTTTTGGTTGTTCATTTATTTCTCAAGCAGTTTAAAGAGAGCAAACACAGGGTGAGGATCTGAATTCTGTACTTATGTAAGGCAGTAACACTCCATAATTTTTGTAGTTCTACACTTCAGTTTTATATTAAGACTGTCAGTAAAGGAATTTAAACGCTCTCAATAAAGCATTCCTAATCAGCATACCGCCGTAGCCTGTAAGCACCTGTGTGATTTCAAATTCCCAGTATCCTTCTAACAATTCTATCATCTCCCACAACTGTACTGAACTACCACAGCTATGGAAGTAGTTGTGAATAAAAAAGAAACCTATTGGAATGCAAAGGCACAGAGATCCAATCCATTGGCTGAAATGGACAACAGGTATCATTCAGCATGACTGCTCCCAACATCATTATCAGATGTTTCATAGGCAGAATCAAAAAGGCACATGAAGGAATCACCTAGCCCAAAGAAAACATCAATTATGTCCTAAAGCAAAAGCTCACATTGTATTTTATTTATTTCAAATGACAAGGATTGAAAACCGAATCACACTAAAAAAAACACCTTGCCCAGTACTGGCTTCTCAGGGTAAGACTGCCTGAGTACAACCAAGAAGCACAGGGCAGGCTCATAGCGAACAACATCCCATCTGCATACCCCCCAGGTTCCTAGCTGTTCCCAGCTACGGTCTTTGGACTCTGCTATATCCAGTAGCCTTGTGCTCCGTAGGTCTTAATGGAGCTTTCTTCCACAAACCTCTTTCTTCATTTTTAAAATCCATGCAAACTTTTGAATCAAAACAACCCGTGGCTCTAAAACAACAGTTCACCGATGCTCTGAACAAATATACTGTCCTTCATTTGTTTTGAGCCCACCAGCTAACAACTTCCTTAATGATCTCTGCAGTTCTTGCATCAAGGAGAGCTAGTTAGCAACCATCCCCTCTTCTTGATACTCACGTTTTAATAAGCCTGTATCCCAGATTTTCTCCAGGCAGTTTCTTTTTCACAATGCACAGTCAGTCTACAACTGTTCCTCAATATGGAAATTGCTGTAGACCTTGAGTTATTCTTGCCACTTTTCCCCACATCTTTGCTAGTCCTTCTGTCTCTTTTCTGAGTGGGGGGTGATGATAAGAAGAACAAAGGAACCCAAACCACACAAAGTACTGAGATGACGATGCCCCATGAATTCATTCTGCACTACAGTGATGTTTCCTATTTTATTCCCTGTTCCCCTTCTAGCAGTCACTAATATTCCTAACATGAAGTTTCTTTTTTGAAGCCTATTTAGTAGTAATTTTGAACGCTATTTATATTCCTAAAAACCAGAAAGCTTTGTCTCTGATCCTATTAGAATGCTCTGAGCTTCAGCAAACTTCTTTCTATTGTGTTCTTCCTAAGGTCAATTCTGATGGCCATAAGTTCAGCCACAATTTTCTTCCTTTCACCACGATTCTAACACAACACCTTATATTCAAAGAACACCCAAGAATAAACTGGTAGCATTTACCCTCCTCCCTCAAAAAATACTGTTGTAAAGTTCCTTTGAGGAAGAGGGAGAAGTTGGACAGCTGTCTTCGTAGCTGTCCCTGTTCTCTATCTACCTCCACTGGAAGCGATCCTACACAGTGTTTAATCTCATCTGATTTTTCTACTCCAATACTTTCAGGCTGCTACTGTGCTGCAACATAATACCTGCCACTAAGCATTCTTTGCTTCTTCACCCAAGTAATCGTCCAACTTTTATTGCTGGCAAGAGAAAGCATTTCTCATGCTGCTCTGACTCATACACTCATCCCACAACAGTAGAGAATCATGTTCTGAACCCTCACCTTATTGATCTTCCATTTTCACTCATGAAAAACAGACATTTGGAGGTGCAGCCCAGGTAAGTCTCCAATTTTTTCCCAGTTTCTTTCATAAGCTTCTAGACCTGAAGAGAGGAGAGGCCTGAAGGAGGACAGTCCTCACAAGACAGTTGCAGCACTGTTGCAACAAAGTCAGCTCATCAAATATCCAAACATACATCTAAAAACTTGACAAGAGAAATATGGAGGCAGACGAACATTCATCCCTCCTTCCCTCACCCTGCCATTCTCTGAAGACTTAAAGCAGCAGTTTGTGCACCGTGTACACCATCATACTCAGAGTAACACCACCGTACAACTCAATACAACCCAACATGCAGACAGGATGAAAGCTGTTTAATAAAGGCATTTCATGGTACGTTCCTGATTGCCTCACACTTAGTCCGTGGTGTAACATGGCAGATGGATGAAACCAATACTGCAGTGTACAGTTCCAAGTTTGTGAAGCAAAATATTCACATTCTACCTGCTTACACAAATATAAATGAGTCAATAAATAATAAATACAATGAAATATTTTTGCAGTAGCTTAGAGATGAATGTCTATTGCCTGACGTTGCTTGCCTGCTCCCTTTGGCTTCCTCCATATCAAAAGACCAGCTTCACAAACTGAAATTAAGATTAAAAAATCCATTAAAAGTGAGAACATAATGCCTACATTTTTACTGTCAAGAGAGGTATTTCTCCTAGCTTAGTCCTTCACTTCATCTCACTTCTGGCTTCTCCTGACAGCAGCCAGTAGTGTCAGAAGAACCAGCACTTCAATCACTGGATGGATGTCAGTCAGTCACTCAGTCAGTCTCTTTTTCCAATAACAGAAAGTGGCCTTACTCCAGAAGAGATCAGCTTGCCCAGAAGAAAGCATGAAATACACAATAAGATACCTCTTACACCCCTTATCCCATATAATAGATAACTATATGGTAAAATAACCTCATATTTAAAATTTATTGAGAGAGAGAGAGGATTGCATTGACTTGGTTTGAATACGACTGTTGCTTTGTGAATCAAAACATACAGTTCCCCACGCACACTACCAATTACTAACAGTTCCTAAGTATATGAAACACATATGAAATACAAAAACCTATTTAAACTGCTCTCTATGCATCCACTTCTTTCTTTGCACGTATAACACAATGGAAAGCATAACTGTGCTATCTAAAAGGTTTACCTGTCACAGCAAGTACAGTAACACTCTGCGCTCCTCTTCTTCTCCCAATAGTGATAAAGCAGTTTCTTGTTTTGTCACTATTCATCACAGCCCAGCGGTATTCTATAGCTTTAGGAGAGCAACCCTCTCCTATGTGGCGTATGATATGCAGCACTGAAAACTGGCTTCATAAAGCCCAGCATGTTTGGAAAAAACACAAGTAGAAGCATCAGTTCTTTCACTGAAGTCTCAGAAATAAGAAAATTACCGGAATACTTAACATAGTATGTCAGTAATAGCCAGTGTTTACAAGAAAGTAAATATTTACTTATTCTGAGAGTAAACAAAGGATACAGTGCCTACTGGAATTTGGGTACTGAAACTTGGGTACCTGGAGCTCCTGCAGGAAAGTTCTGCCACAGTCTCTCCTGAAGGGCTACGACATTCAAAACTTAACTTTTTACTTCAGGAGCTACACTGTGCAACAGGATTTGGATGAAAATGTCCATGCTGAAATTAAATGGAACCATGCCTAGCTAAGAATTAAATTATTGTGCTGCAGAGACAATGCATACAAAGCCTGTATACGCAATGCACGTTCACTGTGGGAAACCAACTACAATCAGTGCTAAGTTAATTAATTGCTTGGTGTTAACAGATGGCTCATATCTGAGCTGTGGCTTTCAACATTCCAACTCTTGTGCTGTTGAGCCATTTGGACAAAGCAAGTGAGGCTACAGGAGCAAAGTATTACATTCATGTTGGATCCAATCATCATCACATTATCGCCACTGCTCTTCCACTTTCATATATGGAACTTCTGGGGTACCAAACTTCCAGAGTTCCCGAGACAAGGAGAGGTTAAGACTTAATCCTAACAAAAATACATTTGTTAAAAATTGGAGTTCTATGACCTACAGCCACTTCCTCCCAGTCATAATGACCTAGCAGACTTCAAGCTCTAGGGCAGAATCAGAAACTAAAGAAATGAATCAAAAATTTCATTCTACTGACTAAATTATTTTTCCCCTGTTTTCTCCAACATATTTCCCTAGGCAAGTGTCTTCATTTCTTTTTAGCATGGACCGAAAAAGTCAGCAAAGGAAACTACAAACAAGACTGTTTTTATTCTGTCTCAAGTTTTGAATAAAGCTACAGATGCTTTTCTTTACTTTCTTATTATCAAGTTGTTGTGGGGATTTATTTTTATTTTTTTTAAGTGATAATACTCAACTGTGAAAAGGATAAAGGGGGGGAGGGGGCGGCGGGGAATCACAGCTATGGGAAAGCAGAGCACATAAGCCAGCTGGTCCTCAGCGTGGCAAGCAAGAAAATCCTGTGGGGTTTTCTTCCACACCTCATCTGGTTTACAGCAGACTTCACTCAGTCAAAAGACACATGGGGGCAAGGTGGGAAGACCCTAAAGTGCAAAGAAGACTGATCTTAGGTTTAACCGTGACAGGTTCTTGGGGGAGGGTAGGTGGGGAAGCCTACAATGCAGGGTGACTCACAAGCTCATTCCAATTCCCCAGGGATAAACAAACTTCTATCTGATAAAACCAGAATGCACAGCAAATTTACATGACTGATGACTAGGTAACGGAGCCCATAACTCAATATAACTTACTTATCTTTGTATGCATCCCTTATATTAAAAAAAAAAAAAAAAAAAAAAAAAAAAAACCTGAAAGTTTCAGTATTTTTAATGTGTAATATGACATGCAATGATTAAAATAGTTTTTTATCCATGAGTTCCTCAAAAATTATTCTAATAATCACTGCTACTTAACTTGACTTTAACATGATTCATCACCTTAATTACAAAAACTTCCTCTGTTCCATGGCAGTAGGATTCCTAATCATTCCACTGAAAACATACACTGGGCTTTCTGTAATCATTTCCCACAACTACAGCTCAGCAAATGATGGAGATACTTCCAATCTTTGACCAGTCTAAATAAACGACTAAATCCAGGACAGACTGTCCAAAATACAAATGCTTGCTTTACTGGTTTTCAAGGGCTTTGATTTCCATAGTTTGGGAAGGCTGCATTTTAACACTATCGTAAAGGTAAAATCTTCTGCAAAACACAAAAGATTCATAATCTGCTGTGCATGGCATTGCTCCTGGCATTAAAACACCCAAAGCTGGCTTGTGGTCTTGGCTTTTCCCATTGCTCTCTGGCTGCACTAAAAGCGAGCATGCAAAAGATGACAAGGACAATAAAAATACTTTAAAATTTTAAAAGGTAAATCCAGACACCTTACAAAAGGAAAAACAGTTGGCCAATAAAGTGCGATACAAATAGTCAGAGACTTTTGGTATTTTAGCCATCCACTGCAAGACCTTCAACTTAGGTAAGGAGAAGTGACACAACTCACCTAACCTTTGAGTTCCTCAACACCACTGATTGTGCTGAAGAGAGAAGGAAGGCCCTCCTCATTGGGAAAATGAGCCCACATAGAAAGCGGCACAGCTCCATTGGAAGAATTAAATGGACAAGACGTTAAAAGAAAGCTGAGTAGCACATGTCAAGGAGTGGGAGTGCAAAGTATCACAAAGGCTGCACTGAGGGGAGAACGGAACTATGGAGGTGACAGTTTCTTACCTAGCTGGACACAAGATGCCCGCTAGGTAGATTAGGTTTCTAACATCATTTTTGCTTTCTCATTAATGTGGCATTTCCTTTTTTGGTTTGGTTTGTTGCAGCCAAGTAGTTGCGCGTCCATGAAGCCTATGCCTCTGCCCCAACCCCTGGAAGGTTAAGAAGTTTGTCCACAGATCACTCCATAGTTATTACAGACAATTCACTGTCCAGTGGTTTCCTACTCCCCATTGCATCTATTTTTAAACAGCTATCAAATCCTTTATGACATAGCAGCTCCTCGTATGCACGGTTGTTTTCTACACAGAAAAAATACAGAAGACTTCAGAGCTGTAAATAGATATTTAGCTACATGTCCAATTTTAACAACATCTTAGCAAAATCCTATCAGGCAATATGCTTTTATGTTTGCTTTACACGATATATTACAGTTAACTAATATGTTCATCAAAATTGTACAAGAGTAAATGACAATAGAAACCATTTCCCCACATCAACATTCTTTTTCTGTCCCAAGCAGGCCAACAAGTCATTAATCTAGTGTATTTTCATTATAAGTTAACAGCTGTATGACACGAGCAGTAAATTAAACCCAAATGTTTGAGCTCATGTATAGCAGTATTTTGTCAAAATGATAATCAGTCATCAACATTGTATGTTACTCTATGCTAGTGGACCACATTACTGCATGCCCATACCTTTCATCATTTATTTTTCAAAAGAATTATTAGTTCTGAAAGTCCTACTATGGCCTACAAATAAATCTTCTCTAGTTTGCTGTACTGGATAATCTTCCTTGATTGCCATTTTGTATTATCTCTATTTGAGCTATGTATCAATGTAATTGCTTTTGCAGACTCATTTTCTTCATTTTCTTTCTTTTTTTCTTTCTTTCTTTTTTTTTTTTTTTTTAATAGCTGAACACAAGAAAATCCCAAAAAGGCTAGTTTAAAAAAAGGGTTAGGTTTTTGTTTCTTTTTATGTGCTAACATAATGGTCACAGGATTAAGACGTTAAATGGTATGCATTATAAGACAGAAAACCCAGTCCAGTGCAAAAAAGTGCATATGGGTTTGACATTTCTTCCTAATCTTTCATGAAGTTTCCATTACGGAAACAAAAAGGAATACATGCAAAAAATAAAAAGTTGAAAATCTTGTACCTACCATTCAAAGCTATATAAATATGGAAATGAAATATACGTATGCAGTATGTTTTACAGATGCTACATCACAAAGCAAGAATGGAGGAGTTAAAAGTAATTTTTTAAATTAGAAAATCTCTTCTTTCAGGGAAAAAAGCAAGTCATTAAATGAATACACTTACAGTTGTTTTCACTGCTAAAAACAGATAAGGCTTTTGCTTCAGGGAACTAATGCAAAAGGAACTAAGACAGCAAATGCATGCACTTCTACTGCAAGATAACCAGGCAGGCTCAACTTCAGAAAAAAACTGAAGTGCTGACTTCACCCAAACTCCTTTGTTTTAAGATGTAAAAATCTTTCTTCCTGGTTGTACTGAGACAACTCAGTTTCATTAGTTACCTTAAAATAAATAGGACTTTTCTTGCTCAAATTTAAACTGTTGGCACCGATGTTGTATTAATTTGTGATACTGTCTGTACATAATCTCCCACCCCAGAACAAATTACTGTCCTCCTCTTAGTAAAATCTCCCTTTCAACTAACAAAAAAACCTAAGAAATTGGTACGCTCTCATCCCTTCCTCTCCCATTCTTCTCTTCTGATAACTCACTCTAAGACTCCTCTGCTATGCCTCCTTCTTCTAAGCCATCCACGCAACACTGCCTTCAAGCTACCCATTCCCCCTGTTTCTGGTTTTCACTACAGAGCTTCAGGCTGACTTCCTCATTGCTCCCTACAAAGACATCTCATCAGCCCCTTGTTGGCTCTCTTTAACTCTCGGCTCCTTATCCGCTTACACTTTTAGCTTCTATTTCCTCAATGGCATTTATGGGACATTCACTTCACTAAAAATGCATTATAATTTCTCTACAGCTAGTTCCTAGAGTGAAATGCTACACCTACAGTTATTGGCAACGTCAGTCAAAATGCACCTAAAAGCGCTAACCTACGGCATAATTGAATAAGCCCACAGTTTTCTTTAATTATGGTAGAATTTACAGGAACATATGCAGGTGAAAGCAAAAGGCAAGGCAACACCTGATCATTTTTGGCCCGAGAAGACCAGTTTGATACAAGCCTCAAGATGCTGGAGAGGTGACGGGAGGACAGAGTCCCGGGGACAGCTGAGGATTTCCTTAAGGGTAACCACACTGCGCTCATCAACAACACATTTTATTCAGGAGGTCTTTTTTTGCAAAGAGTTCTAATTTTGTGGATAATCTCCTTTGTGCCATGTGGGCCTGGCTGGCCATACACCGTCTGGGCAGATTAAAAGCATCTGAAAGCAACTGGATAAATAAATAAAATCATAGAATGAGATACTAAAAGTAACAGGTTTATTGTTTGTCTTAGACACATAAATATTAAAGATGTTTGACCTAGTTGTGAATGTACATGTTATGCCCTTGTAGGAAAAATCATCTCATTAATTTTAATTTACTCAAACCAAGTATTTATGGTTCCTTCTCATCTCACACCCTAACGACAATTGCCTGTACCCTGTGCACAGAACAAGGCTCCCTGCTCAGCGAGGATGACTTGAGAAGAGATGCATCAGAAAATACATTCACTTTATAGGAGGGAGATGTGTAGAGCTTGCTTCACTGTGAAAAGTATGATTTTAAGCTGTTTCTTAAAAGTATGCCTATTCCTAAAAGGCAAAGGAAACCGGATAGACGGTAGCTGAGCTCTTAATGATTGCCTCTCCTTCATTAGCTGTGTGTAGGGAGAGTAAGTAAGGGACTGCAAACATGTATTCATGATTCTCATTAGCAAAAATGGCACTGTGCAAATCAATTTTCATGGATCCTGCTAGGATGGGCTTTCTAATTAGTCCATCATTAGACAGCTAACTTTTCACCACTTCTTAGACATCAAATAGCCCATCACCCCAACACATCACCCGAGCTAACAAGGAGAATTTTAATGAAAGCCAGTCAAATTGGCTGTTACCACAGAAAGCACACAATAGGCTTTGTTATTAATCTTTCCCCATGCTCGTTTCTATTCTGTATTTTAGTTTCTGTTCTCACGAACCTTTTGGTTTGCACCAATAATTTTTGTAATGTCTTTTTACTAAAGAATAGAGCAGCTGCAACATGGAGGAGAAAAAAAAAAAACTCAGATAAAAACCAAAATAAGGTACAAGCTGAGATTGCTACTGGGTATTTCAGAGCTTTCCATCTTATGATGCTGAAGAGAAATGTCAGCTTGCTGCTTGTGGTTTTAAATGGAAGCAGCCCGTGAAAAGCATTTGGCTGATTGGCTCAGCAGTGTGGTTTAGATGAGCTTCCAGCACGGTCGTCCTGCTTTGCACAGTGCAGATGCTCCAGTGCAAATGGTGGGGTTCAGCCTGGAAACCCCAACCAGCAGGCACGAAAAGGGGAAGCCCTTAAGTTTGAAAGTTATTTGAGAAATGCATGCACAAAGGAGTGACAAAGATGAAAACCCCTCTCAAAACTGAGCAGCCGTTTCTGTATTTGACTAGCAACACTGGTATTTTGCTGAGTTTTTTTAGTTGAGGGGGAAAAAAAAGAGAATAAATTCTACATGGACATGTCCCTAATTTAAAATAGCTGCTCCTGCCTCCAGGAAAATCTGCTGCCCTACTGTTCAGGCTCAAGTCTGCTCATACCAATTTTCTGTTTCTCTGTCATGTTTTGCCTCCCTTTCTTCTTCATTACCAGGGACATTTACATGAAACAGCATTTTTGCTTTTAAGAGTTCATCTGTTCCTGCTGCTTATCCCCCCACCTGAAGTCATAATCCTCCGTTTGTGACGACATAATAATTTCCACTGCAACCAATTGTGATGCTACAAACAGAGGATTATGGCTTTAGGTGGGAAATAAACAGCAGGAACAGATGAACACTTAAGAAACAAAGATCCTGTTTTCATGCAAATGTCTTTTGTCATCAAGAACAAGGTTAGAGAAATGCAGAAAATATACGATAAGAGCAAGCAAGCAGAATGGGTACTAAAGAGAAACTCCTCGCGTTTTCCAGGAGGCATTCAGCTGCTCCTTCAAATTAACTTCCTACATAACTAGGAATTTTAAATGTCTCTGAAACGTAGGTAACTTTGTATTTGATTGAATTGCCAGCATAATGCGCTCTGAATTATTGAAGTCCTCTCCCCAGCAGGGCCAGCGTGCGCTTTGCCATGGGGTTCACAAATGGATTAAAAAAACGGGAGCAGGGGGAAAAGGAAAAGAAAACAGTATTAACAGTGAAAAAGCACAGTCACAGAATTGCAGGGCTTTGAAGGGACCTCAAGAGATCACGGAATGCAACCCCCGGATCAGACCGAGAGGTTCCCAATGTCAAAGCTCAGCCGGGCTAAGCGTCCTCCTCCCCTCTTTCTTCAAAACAAACAATCCTCCAATTTCGGAAGTATCACCAGCTGAATTAATATTCAGGAAATCCAAACAGTAGGAGCAGCGGCAGCAATTTGGTTTTTAATTTAGTTCGGATCAATTTTCTGACTGTTGTGGTTATAATTAGAGGGCTGGAACAAATGGTTAAGCTCCCTCTCCATTTATTCAGAGCACAGCCCGTAGGATGCGGTCCAAGAGGACACACCTAGCAAAGCAGGGCAAACATTTTTGCTGTGGTTAATGAATGGATAGAAAAAATGAATCAGTGGAGATGAAAAGCATCTGAAATTCTCTCTCCTCCTGGAATAAAGCCAAGCCCCAAGCAAAGCAATTAAAACATTTCTCAACACTTTCACTACGGACTTCTTGTTTCAAAACGACACGCGTGTTCTAGAGATAAATATTCAACACAGAAGCTCAGAGACGCTTCTGGGGTCAAACGAGAGCTCTGTTTCATCCCTGGATAAGCTGGTCCCATCCCACAAAGCTGACCACCATGGTGAGCTGTGTTGCAGGTGACCTCCCAGTGCCAGCAACAAACTTCCAACCTGTATCTTAACGCGCCTCGTTAAGAGAAGCGCTCAATGCAGGCTCTGTCAGAAGCAGGAGAAAAAAAACTGCCCTGCCATTACATTGTCAGATTGCCCATTAATTTTAGACAAAGCATACCTTTGGCTTCTGTTCTACATATCTTGGTGTTCCTGTCTGTTTTAAGGTAGTATCTTACTGACCTAACTGAATTTTAGAAAGAAAAGGAATATAAAATAAGGCTTTTAGAAAGAAAAGAAGGAAAACAAATGCCTAATTTTAATGTGTGCTTTCTTGAAAACATGTTTTTTCATAGAGGTGTTCCCTTCAGCCAGCAACAGAGCTGCATGAGGCATAGAAGTCAACTCTCTAAAAACTGGTCTTCAATAATTAAGGTAGACAAATTGAACATAATTACGTTACACCAGCTGGGCATGTGCTATGTGTTTTTGAATGATGAGATTGGCAGTAAAAAGCAATATGGAAGAGATGGTCAGGTAACTTCCATACAATTTACCACTTCTATTAAACGTGCCAAGATATTCAGATTGTAGAAGGGTCTTAAGTGCAAGCAGCAAGTTTCTATTTAAAAATTCATTTAATAGATGAAATTAAAAAGTGAAATATGAAAAATTAAAACATCTCTCCACTATTGTCAGTTTGATAAAATGGAAAGAACGAGGGACAATGAAACAATTTTACCCTCGAATTTGCTTGCAGTTTTTGATGTGACCCCTAACCATAGTTCTCAAATCACTCTTCTCCAGAGGAAAATTACCCAGTCTTGATTGCCTTTAAAAGTTGTTATTCTTTCTATGCATATTTTTCCTTCCAAATCTTGCACAGGATTGCAGTGAGAAATTCAGAACCAGCAGTCTGACTTGTATTATTATTTAAGGTATTTACAAAACGCCTTGCCCATAAAAGCAACTGAAGCAGATTTGCAGTCCCATACATATTACAGGAGAAAAAAGCAGGGCTACAGAGAGATCCTAAGAAGTTATCTGGTCCTCCTAGGGTCCATAGAAGAATCTTTCAGCCCTTCAAGCAGCAGGACTGGCAGACTGATCAGCCTCCCAGCTCCCCCCTGCCCTTCCAGCACTGCTCCCCATCCCCTTGGGCCATGCCCAGGACCAAAGGCCACACTCCAGCTTCAGGCACGAGGGATTACATCATGCATCTTCCAGAATACAGCCTGACATCCTTTTCTGCAAGCCCTGGACTTAGGTGGATGGCAGACCACAGCCTCCCCCGCTGCAGGCTGACTGCCTCTGCAGCACTCTGCAAATATACAGTCCTTCACACTGGAGACCACCGTGCTGATAAACCTCTGCAAACTTTTCTCCAGATATGAATGCTATGACAGGAATCTGTTGCTTTATTTCCCAAGCCGTATCTACAACAGACACTCAAACTGCTCCCAAAATAATACCCGGTTACTATTAAACCTGGTTTTGAAATTTGTGTTGGCAGAGACAAACAGAGCCATCTAGCAGCTCCTCACCAGAGAACCTCCGCCTCAAACCTTATCTGACAACGCACCTTTAGATACCAGCAGATGTATCCTCACACGTAGGAAGCTAAAAGGAGCATGCTATTAACAAATGCAGGTGTTGGAAACTTGGCAGGGCCCCCAAAATCCACCACTTTAATATTTCTATAACCCACAAAAGCAGGGCTTATGAATACAACTGCACTAACGGCGCTCACTGTGTATTAACTTCTCTGTTCTCTGAGAACGATGAGGACAGGCTTGGCTTTGGCTTCTCCATACCTCAAGTGAATTGAGGCATTTGGTTACGTCCATAGAAACAAAGTGTTCTTGACAGCCTTCATCAAGGAGATGTCAAACAAACATTATCTATGCATCCGTCATTGCTCCAGCTCTTGTTTTTATATTATCTGACTTCAGAGAAATTGAGAAAAAGGTGACACTTCTAAAGAAGATGAAGTATATTACCTAATGATAGTGCTTTCCTGAGACACTTCCTCGTGAAGCAGACGTTTAGTGACCGTGGCAGAACCGAATGTGGAACTTGGGAGACCGACAGCTGTTAAACTCGGGACTTCAGATTACACTCAAAAGGAAAAGGACATTTTATTCGCCTTGGATTTCTAGAACACACCATAGCTTTTGAGGAATGCATCTAGCTCATTAGAAGTACAAGCCCATTTATTTTTCCAGCATGGTGACAGATAGCGAATGAGAAGACATCTGCTAAAATAGAATGGCAGTAATAATGTTAGATGGACACCTATCTGTCTCCCTTAAAAATCCAATACAGCACTGCTGTAATTCGCTCTCAATAACGGGCCATCAATTAATCTTTTGCAAGAGAGGTTTAGACCATAAACTTGTATTGATTTTAAAATTAAGAATAAAACTGGAAAACAGCCACATGCAGAACATCTTCCAAAAGCGTTTCACAAGACAGACCTTTTGCTTCCCAGCTTAATCTCTGCAAATTTATATACTTAGAAAAACGAGAAGGAATGCCTTGCTAGATTCACCACAGAACGAGCGTTGCAGTAACCTGCAGTAACCGTGGCAAAATCTGCCCCCGCCGTTGCAGTGGGTGCTCCTTGCCTTAAAGACAATTTCACACTGTCTAAACTTGTTGAATCCAAGAGGAAATCAATGTTTACCACCCCGAGCAACAAAGGGAATTAGTTCCCAGCCAACCTGTGAGAAGGCATTTATTTTCTATCCTTGAAAGAGCTTTACATCTCACACTCAGAATACCTGGAGATCTCACTCAATGTAATCTCTAATCCTCCATCTCAAAGCCTTCTGTCTACCTCCACAAGCCACATTTGGGAAAAATAACTTTACTAAAAGAGGACCGTACATTGCAAAAGCTTGTTTTTAATCGACTAATAAAACTGGAAGCATTCAACAAGGGGCTGTGGCTTTCAAGGGACCATACACTGGGAATATGACTTCCTCCTGCAACAGTGAAAATGTTTCACCATTATAATGAAAATACTTAATCTGATAAAAGTCACAAGAGGCACTGCCTTGCAATGAGAATCAGGGAAAATTTGGGAAGAGATGCCGTGTAGGCTACCAGCAATATAACAGAGGGTTACGTGTTAATAAAGCTGACATTGCAAACTCTCTTTGTATTTAGGTCACTGCCCCACGTTACGTTGCTTTTGTCATTTACTAACTTGTAAACTTATAATGCATCAAGTCAGCAGAGCAGGCCCACTGATTTTGGCCACAAGTAACACAGGAGGTCACAAACCTCACTGACCTTTTTCTTTTTCTCCCCAGAGGGAGGAGCGAGAGGGCTTATACCTTTTAACTGTGTGTCATACAAGCAGCGATCAGAAAACAGACTGCTTTAGTGTTTCCCACTAATAAAATACCCAAATTCTGGAAAAGTCTTTCCAGTGCCACTGCAAACACTCCAGGGATAAGCAAACATCAGTTTCTGATATGCTTGAGGAGTCACTGAAAGCTATTCTCCCTCCATTCCCAACACGGTAACAGTCGTTGCTCCTCTGTTTACACACAAGACACGAAATACAGATACGAAGGACTAAACTTTAGGACTGTGTACATTTGAAGTGAGTTCACCACAAGCAAAATGTTACTAACGCAGCATCAGACAAACCACACACGAGCTCCCATAGCCCAGCAAGCTTCAACTTCATCTCTCAAATGGAGAGTTCTAGGTGCTGAAAGAAAAAAGGCTCAAATAAACCCTTCGTGTCTACTTCAATAAACATAACCACAGCTCCTGTGAAAACTACAGCTGCTCCATTTAGCATTATCAGATTTACTTTACAAAATACAGAGATACGTTTTAATTTCCAAATGATCCTTAGAGGGAACAAAATAGGATGGCAGTGCTTGTGGGGAATGCGGTGTTATTAAAACGATAAATCCCATCAAAAAGAAAATAGTTTGGGTTTTTTTAATTTTTTTTTCCAGTGCTGAAAAGGGTGAAAATGGCTTTCCGAGAGCTCAGCTGAAAATTTAAATTTATTTTTTCCTTCCAGTGGTGAAAAGGGTATAAAAATGGTTTCCCAGAAGTTTAGCAGACAATATTTTATTCACGTAAAGCAAATGTTTTGTTTCCTTTGTCGCTTCTCTGAGTAATAATGAGTGTTTTTAAAGAAAAGCAAGCTTTGAAACACCACGCTAAATTCTTCTCCAGCAAAGCAGTCAAATTTGTGTCTTACACTCCAGCGTATACCCAAGATGCATTGACTCCAACAGGACATCAGTGTTGCCTGAAGCACCTGGCTAGCAGAGCTCCTTTCCTACCTGACCCAGCAATTAAGAGGTCCTCATTTATTTTACCAAAAGATGAAGGGCAATGCCTGCACTGCAACACTCTGCCCATCTCTCAGCTGCACGCAGGCTGGGACCTCGCTGTGTGCCAGGGCACCAGCAAGCAGGGCACATGCTCCATGGCTCTGTGGAAATCATGGCAAACACCCACAGCACCAAAGGAAGGAGGTTAACATGTTAGCTCTCTGTCTTGGTAGAGATTTACTGCACACACACTTTTTTCTGTGCAATAAACAAACAGTATTTTGAAATCTGGGTGCTTTAAGGAAATGCTTCAGTTCGTGCCAAGGTTAAGCCTGTCTCTGTTCTGCAACCACTTCAACGCAACCACCGTGCCTGCAGTGATAAGCTCCAATCCACTCCTCACCAGCCAGCACCACAGCGTTTGGGCTCCTCACATTGCTGCTGTTGTTCCAGCCACCCCACAACCAGCTTCTTCTCTGCACCTTCTTCTTTCCATTTCTACCCAGCCACAACAGCCGTACTTCCCCAGGCTTCCCACCTCTGGTAGCATGTTGCCCCATGCTCTCTCAGCATCCCTAACCCTCAGGCTAGTAGAATGAGAAAGGAAGAAATGGAAGCAATGACATATTATAACTGAGCAATGGTTGTGCAGCTTCAGAGCCCTATCTGTCACTGTTCTGGAGCAAAGGAAGAAAATACCTTTGCTTGTCAATGCCTCATCCAGTAGGTGAAAAACATCAGTACGGAAAAGGTTCAAAGGCAAGAAGAAAACAAAGACAAATTTCAAAAGGCAGCCAATGTTGGTAACTCTGTCGCAAGCACTGAAGTATGGGATTTCACAGCAGGATGAAGAAAATCACACACCTGCTAACTTTAAACTTGAGGCGCTATGAAGCAGATTTGTTTCTATTTCATCTCCATCTGACATGGGTGATCAGTAAGCATCTGTGTGTGCTTCAGGACAGATTTGCAAATGAGCAGCACGTTTGACCTTGGTAGCACCCACTCCGAGCCCAAGCAGAACCTGCTCCGTGTTTCCTATGGTGTGCGAGGACCTGATCTGCTGTCATCGCAAGCCTCCCACTCCAGTCTCACATCCCCTCCTCAGCAGAGACTGCATGCTGACTGCGTGCGAGATCAGAAGGTAAAACGCTACCCTGTTTTCGAGACAGACATGCAGTACAAAAGCAGCAAAAAGATAGGAGGAATTCAGCTAGGAAGGCTTACTCAAACAGCTGCAGAGAGAGATAGAGATTAGCAGGCTGAAAGAGCTTAGGGATGGCAGGAGTGCAGGACGGAGGAACCCACTCTAACCTAAATGATCCTGTCAAACCCGGGGCTGAGGGAGGACCACTGCCAACTGCTTTTCCAAATCTCCTCGTTTTGAAAGCAAAGCTGTTGTAAGATAAAACCCTGCTTACTGTTCCCACCTCTGCTGTTCCCTACCAGCAGAAGGGACACCGCTTTGAGCACGTGCAGAACGAGCTGAGGTTGTGAGCACCATGACAAGGTCCTCATGGATCAACCCACCGCAGAGGTAGCATAGGCAGACACCCCAGGGCACGGCTGGCTGCTCACCCCCAGCTCTCACATGCTCTGTGTGCTTCAGCTGATTGTTCCTGAGCACTTTTCCAGACACCTATAGTTTTATTTGAAGTACTGAACTATCACTCTGGTCATCTACATTCAAGGAAGGGGAGCTTAAGCAGGATGAGTTGCACAGAATTTATTAGAATGATTAGGGCAGGGGAGTCTTTTTAAAAAAGAATTTAGATGAGATTACAGTTTCTTCTTTACAGTGCAGAGAAAGAAGATGGATAAGACAAGCATCCAAGAAGAACTACCAACTACTTCAAACAAAGGACAGTGATCCACCTGCAGATCAAGCAGCTATAAAGTGGTTGTATCCAAGTCCAGACAGTGAAGTTCAGAAAACAGAGACTCAGGATTGAAGCTCTAGAATAGTTTTTATACATTTAGGAGGAGAAGGGGAAGCAAGAAACATACGTTGTTTGAAGACATCATGACAAGGTTATGAAAGAACCAGTACAAGCGGTGGGCTTTCCAAAGAAGTCTCAAAAAAAAACTGGATCACATTTTGCATTGTTTCTCCTTTCTACAAATCCCATACTCAGATCTTCTAAGTTATTTGAAGGATTCAGAATAGAAAATATTCCTTTTCTTTGTCTTTTTCTCTCTTCCACAGACCTAGAGAGGCCACAGATGGACAGAAATTTGGGTAGGATGCTTTACTGTTTAGTACAACTATATGGACAGAAGTCAAAGCAATACACCCCACTCATTTTTCATATTAGATCACACACAAAAATTAGGAGCAGAAGGAAACTGTACTGTGCCACTAACCCCATATCCCCATCAGAATGAAAGCATTTCTTGCCATCCTCTATAATAAGGTATACAGTCTAATTCACGTGTCTAACCTGCTAGTCTAATGCTTTTGTTACCCTCTTTTAACATTTTAATAGAAAATATTTTTAACCACGTTTTGTTACTTATTTAACTATCTTATATATTTTATATGCAACCCAAGACAATTTCTCTTCACTCAATGCAGATCAGGCAGGTCAACAGGTTGGATATCCGTGGTATAATTGCTAGATTAACCTACAAATTTTAGCTAATATATACTATGCAAACAAGCTCTATGCACAAGCACGTGACTAAGATATTAGTGATACCCTCCCATTGCAATTTATGGCACACCACGGTTGCAGCTTCTGCTCTTTTATTACACCTTACCAACTCTTACTGCGTTGTTAAGAAGCATACAATCACCTAGAATACATGGGGTTCATATTCTATGAATGCTTCTAAGCGTAATGCCTGGCACATGGTTGTTGCTGTTATGGGGAAGCACGCTCAATGATCCAGCAGTCCCTCCCATCTGTGCATTCGTAAGAATAAGCAATAACAGTGATAATGCTGTGTGACTTGAGAATCCCTTGCTAATAGTTACTGTGAAGTCAACTCTCCATTTTTTACTGCCTGTGCTACGTGGAGGTGTTAAAGCTAAACAATTTAAGTGCTACTATACATTTCATAAGATAAAAACAAGTACTCAACATTACCACTCTAGATGCATCGCTGGAGTTCAAAGGCTTTTCATTATCTAGCATATTTCACTTATTTTTACCTAGATAGTTTTAGAAGTGCCTTTGAAATCACATCCTCCCTTATTAGAGATATTCAAAAGCAATCCTTCAGACTTCTTTTAATGGCTGTACAGCGCTGAAACACATGGATGCAATCAGCTTGGTGATGGGCATGACTCCCAGAAAGTAACACTCCCCGGGCACTCGCCAATTTTATTTCAAGTTCACACACGCAATATCTGGCTGTTTAGTGGGATCTTCCAGTCGCATCTGTGTACACTGCAGGGAGAACTGGTACTGCTGTTAGCAGATGGCAGATGACCATTTCCCTTTATTGTCCAAGTGGGAGCCGAATATCCACAACAATGACTGAAATTGGAACATTTTTACAGGAAGCACTGAAGAATTAAGTTAAGAAACAGCTACAGAAATGAAGTTTAACTTCCTATTTGTTTTTCTTCTCAGCTTTCACTTAAACACGATGTTTCCAACCAGTTTTTTATGAAATACACAGTAGGGACAGCCTAGCTGTAATGTGCCATTGGGCCAGTATGTTGCACAGCACATCTCTGAGGAAGACTTCTGGATCATTCCACCTCTGGCTTCCTCCAGCACTGCTTTATTGGAGTGTTGCTTGCTGCAACTAACAAACATTTATTTTAAGGCACAAAAAACCTCCGCAATGTCTTGTGCGGATTAGGTAGTTTTGTTTTGCTTCTTTTATTTATTTATTAAAGGTGGAGCAGCCGAGACCAGGAATACAGACAGCTTGTCCAAAACTTAAGGAAAGAGAGGAGTTTTGAGAACAAATTCCCAACCCACACTTTGGTGTTCAAATTATGATGGGCTGGAAATATGCCCATTTCTGTACTCTGCTCCTGTTGCTCTAGTTACAAAATCACTGTCTATAAAACATGCATGGTTCAGGCAATGGAAAGAGCAAAGCGTCAGTAGCAGCCATCCGAATGGTAACGATGCTTTGGCTAGCACTATTACTTAAAACCAGAAAACCCAGACTAAGAAAACGTGTCCAAACTTCATCAAGCTACTCAAAGTATGAAATGACATTCCTGAGACCTCACCAGGTAGAAAGAAGTCAATTTAGTTAGTCCACGGAAGGGGGGGCAAGAGGGAGGGATCAGTACCGCAAGCAGAAGGAAAGGCTCCTGAAATTGTTCCATTAATGCATTCTCTGGCTCAGTATGCTGTGGTCTGAACAACATCTTACCCAGAGGTGAGAGACTTCAGGTGAAAGGAAACAAAATGGAAAGAGGTAGCCATGAACAACACAAAGAGCAGAAAAAGACGCACAAAGACAAAAAAAACCCCACAGTTTTGAAGGTAAAAGATTAGATGCCAAGATTATAACTTATCAATACGTTCAAAATGTTTGTGGACAGAACTGAGTCTTGCGACTATGAAAACTTGTTAGGAGAACAAGAATATGGCACACTCTTTAAGACAGGACTGTAAGCACCTACTCCTGGATAAATATTCAGAGATAAAATAGATTAGCCTTCATAAATATCCAGTAATGACAACCTTGCGTATCAGAGGGACTCAGTTCTTGTATCTAGGATTAAGATTGGCCTGAAAAACCTGAATGGAGCTGAAGTGGGGACATCTATGGAATTATTCTAGCATCAATACAGAAGAAACCTGCTTGGAGCAGCAAGGATAGGAGCAGTGCAACACCATGGAGGTGAACAAAGAACAGTACTAAATTTCAGCTTACTTTCTCATAAAGCCTACTATTCAGGTCGCATTATAAACTTAAATAGTGCTCAGTGTCCCGGACAATCAGTTAATCCGATCATGAACTTTGCTCATTCATGTCATGTAGAGGTTATGACTGAGCTTTTCTTTCATCGTACCATCAAGAAACTTTTACACCCCCCGCTTTCACACTGATATATCCTCCTCCTCCTGCCACTCCAACAAAAAATCATCTGAGCATCACTTTGAAAATTCTCATCTTGCATTAACTTTGTTATGTTTCTGGATCAAACCAGGAACTACAGAAGCTACCATCTGCAGCTGGAGGCTGTTCCTTGGTGCCGCTGCCTCTCTTTCAGAGGGGATTATACATGCTGCGTATAAGGAACTTTCAGCTCTAATGAAGCATAAAAAACTGAAAAGTAGAAGCAGCTTCCCAGAGATCCACCTTAGCGCTGAGCTGGCACAGGTACATCTCACAAAGGATACCCGCAGGCTGCGTGCCGCCCAAACCACTGCTGCAGACACCTGGCTCAGGCAGCACTGCTCTGTGCCAAGAGACCAGGCACCCTTAAAACAGGGGGGGTTACCCAGGGCATGAGGGCTCCCGCTCTATTTAATGATGTTATGTGCTGGTAACGACCCATCTGACCCCAAGCTCTTATCACTAGCCTTCAGCAGCATAGATGGGACTGTACCAACTCAATATGTTTCACGTCTGTTCTTGCCAATCTGCCTAGTTTTGCGTAAGACCTTGATTTCCCAGTTCATGCGAAACAGCGGCTCAAAATCTAAAGCCTGGCAAGTGAACTCACACATCCTGTGCTTCAGCATACAACAGCTGCAGATTTATAAGCTAATTCTCTTGTTAAATGCGTGCAAGATTGGCTCCATGCGTTTAGGTCTCAGCCTGATGGATCACATCATAAAGACAACTACACGACTCCCAGACGACTGTGTTGTTTCCTGGCTTCTGCAGAATGAAAAAGGAGGATTGTCCACGTCCCATTTGTTTATATGATCCTCATTTACTCCTGGTCAAAGCACTCTGATGCCCAAGCTTCTCCTATGCTTACCTTCTTTCAGACGTCTCTAAAATTTTTACAGTCAAAATTATTTTGCTGCCTGTATCAAATCAGCATCCATTTTATTATAATTTTATAATTTCAGGAATGTGAATACATTCCAGTGGGAGCGAGTTGCACAAGAGAAGCTGAATGTAGAAAAAAGGGTGTTCTTCTGTATTGATTCCAGGCATAATATAAAATATCGAAGTTATTTGGTAGAAAAGCTACTCCAGAACATCAGAATTAAATGCAACCACCTCCAACAATTTTATCCAGGATGGAAAGACAAAGCTTTTCCTCAACCTCAAAGAAGAATCTATTTAACCTGATGATGATGACTAAACAAATCATTACAAATTTCCACAATGTGGTTGCTATTTATTATGTTCCATCAAAAATATAAATGGAATAACCAGAAGAGATCCACTTGTTTTAAAAGAAAAAAAAAACACCTCGGACTACACAGGAACTGCCTCAACATCCATTATACCTGTCAATGGAAACAGGAAAGGAAGACCCACAGAAGTGGTTTATTGTTGCCTCTGTACGTTCTGCCACTAAACAGCCATTTTATGAAATGTTCATATATGTTCTCCTAGGACCTCTGTTGGGCTATTATTTCTTCTTACAGACTCACAGACAGCCACAGAAGTGTCAATAAGGCAGAGTCTCTCTACAGTTCTGTAGCAGAAGTAGACTCTTATTAAGGGAAAATAATTCTCATCCACCTTAATGGAGGAGATGCTGAAAACTTTGGTAATTTGTTTATCCAGTTGATTTAGTGATGTAACCTGCTGTAATGAAAATATTCCGGATGGCAGGTGGAATTAGAAAATAAACATGAGAATGAGTCATACAGAAATGTTTGGTCTGCTACCAATTAATTATTGAGGACTGTCAACACCAGGGTGGCTTTGCATCAAGACACAAGCAAAGGCCAGCAACCACTCATCAACTTCTAAAGATACCAGCAAAAGGGAAACAAAACAAGTGACAGCCATGAATTCTCCTACGCCATCCAAAGCCCCATGTTTTTATTTTATTACAAGCTTTTGAAAATGTCAGTTTTGCTCATCTTGGCAGGAAGGAAGGTGACAGACCCAGACTCCCCAGCCCCATGGAGTGGAGCCCTTCTCAGCCGTGGCACTCGCTCAGGCCAAGGCTCTGACCCAGGGGAACGCAGAACCTAATGCACAACTGAATGGAAGATCCTTTTGTGCTTCAATCTCTGTTAACCAGGATAAGAACACATCCCCATGTCCCTGCTACAATGCAGCTCCATGTATGCTTGCCAACACTGCTATGGCAGTAACATTACAGAGCTGTCTGTGAGAAAAAAATATTCCTGACCTTACAATGAGACTTGCACTGTCTGTGGCACTTACAAACAGTCTCACAAAAATGAAAACAAGCAAATACACTGAAGGTGGGCGTTCCATAGAAAACAACATGAATATGTGAGCCCATCTCCATCATAATGCAGATAAACAAGGGAAGCTGCCAAGGGTGCCTTACCTGAACCATTCTTTAGCTCGAGTGTATCACTTCATATCCTTTTAACATAGTCTACATATATGCAGTATTTATAACAAACATCAAGAGGACAAAATAACATCCATCTCAGAATATCAAAATATTGGCTAGCACAGCTAAGTGCATTATAAATTTTTCTTCAAGTATCATAAGGAAAGGAGAGAATGAGAGAAGAGAAAGGAGAAAATTGAGATGACGACACAGATTCTATACAAACAAACCACTAAGATCTGTGTATAGACAGATATGAAGGGAAAAATATTTATAAAATGGGTATTTGCAGTTTCTAGAGGATAAAAACTGTGAGCAAAAAAAAAGCAGCATGATGTGCACAAGGCCTATAAGTGCTAAAAGCCTTGCATACCTTCTTGTGGTAGAACTATGGCGGTAAGTGAATGAAAGTGATCCAATATATGTAGTTTGCAAAAGTTTCAGGTCAAACACATGCAATACTCTAAAGGAACACTGTCTGAAGTACATCTTTTTGCCTCTTTTCATTCTCAGGTGCCGCCCTTAGACACATCTTTTCAGCAATAACAGCAGACACCAGCGCTGAAAAGCACATGAGAATATGGGTGCTGCACTCAGCTGGCTGACATTCAGACTTACAAATATTTATCCCCAGAGGAGCCTATATAATTTCCATCCTATGGAAAACTGCTGTCTTTCGCACAGAAGCAATACACTCTGAGGCAACAGACAGCTGTTTCAATACTGTTTAATCTACCTGAGAGATGGAGTGTAGGAGAAAACTGAATCAGAGACAGCAGCAGGGCTACAATACGTGATAGATGCAAAATAAATTCAAGGCTGTGCACTGAAGTTTTTCTTCTGGTGAGATGGATTATTAGGAATACAATGGGGCTGTCAGCAATGTATTCATCTCATACTCACCCTTTTTCCTAACTTTCTGCTCTAAATGCTTTGCTCTTTGCTGTCTCAGAGCATGCCCTTTCAAGGATGTCAGCAGAACTGACAAAGTTGACTTGCCATCGCCACACAAACGCAGCAAGAGGAGGGCTACACCCTTCTCACCTCTTCTCTTGAGAAATCTATAGTGAGTCTTTATGTGTAGTATACGGTGGATATTTTTATACAGGCATATTTAAGCACTGAGGAAAGCAAGCTCTTACATTAAACAAAGTGGAGCAGAGAGAGGACAGATGCTGCTAACGCCTCCCGGCAGAGCTCTGGTGGCACAGCTCGGCCGTGACCTGCAGCCCAGACAGCTACTGCAGTTGTGACCCCGTACATTACATTTACCCCCACACGCCAGACTCTTACTCCCGGACCAGACAAAGCTGCTGAAGGCCAATTCTAACCCATCCTCCCCCACTTCTTTGACATTGTACATCACACCTAATTCGCAGGCTCCCCAACCCTGTTATTGCTCCCCTGGGACTCGTTTCGGCAGACGGATGCAGTGCTGAGCTACGCAGCACCTAGCAACAGAGTGCGTTGTGAACCAAAAGCAATTAAAGCCAGTCTAGTCTCACCAATCTCATTTCAGTTGCAAAAAGAAACATTTCATATTGGATGCTGCACTTCAACACGCTACTAAAAAATGACCGTGGCAAAGTAAGAATTTGAGGGTGGAAGCATGTGTAAATGGAATCTCTACTCATAGCTTGGGGTTTGCATTTCTGCTGTTACTGAAGAGACAGAGCTCAGGATAACCCCAACGAAACACCATCAGGGTGAGCTGCTTATTGCGTCGCCACAAAGCTGACGGAGCCTTCCAGCTGCACAGCAAGCCCAGCTCAGGGCAGCCCAAGGGAGAGCCAGGCCTCAGGGGCATGGCAGCAATGGGGGGTGCCCAGCAGCTACCCTGTGCCCGCCGTACCCTGTGTCCTTAGATGCAAGGGATCCCAGTCTCAGACCAGCACATATTTCAGCTATCTAAAGCACTTTGTTCCCTGCTCCCCACCCCCCCCCCCCCCCCCCGCTTTAAAAATCTCAAATAAGAATTTTTCCTCAAACAAACCTTCAAATTACCATTCACTATCACTATCATCACACACAGATGTTACCTCTATATATATATAGCCACTGGAACTCTAGGGGCAGGGGAGGTTCAGGTTGGGTATAAGGAAAAATTTCTTCTCAGAGTGATGAGGTATGGAAACAGGCTGCGCAGGGAGGTGGTGGAGTCACTGTCCCTGGAGGAGTTCAAGAGCCACGTAGCTATGGCACTGAGGGATGTGGTTAGTGGACATTGTGGAGATGAGTTAATGAATGGATTAAATGATCTTAGTGGTCTTCTCCAACCTTAATGATTCTATTCTATGATTCTAGGGCTATTTCCATAATATTGTGAACCACCTCTCTGGGTAATCTGTTCCAGTGCTTTACTACCCTCATTGTAAAAACCTTCTTCCTTATATTCAGTCTAAGTTTCCTCTCCTTTAGCTTGAAACCATTTCCCCATGTCCTCTCACAGAAGACTCTGCTAAAGAGTCTGTCCCCTTCTTTTCTGTAGCTTCCCCCTTTAGATACTGAAGGGCTGCAATGAGGTCCCCCCTGGAGCCTTCTCGTCTCCAGGATGAACAGCCCCAGCTCTCTCAGACTGTCCTTGCAGGGGAGGTGGTCCATCCCTTGGATCATTTTTGTGGCCCTTCTCTGAACGCAATCTGTCAGGTCCACATCTCTCCTGTTCTGAGGACTCCACATCTGGATGCAGTACTCCAGGTGAGGTCTCCCCAGTGCAGAGCAGAGGGGCAGGATCACCTCCCTCAGCCTGCTGATCACACTTCCGTTGATGCAGCCCAGCACACATTTGGCTTTCTGGGCTGCAAGGGCACATTGCTGGCTCACATCCAGCTTGCCATCCACCAGTACCCCCCCAAGTTGTATTAATGCAGAGACCATTTTCTCCTGCCAGCCATTAGAAAATCCAACTCCTACAGTCACCAAGCTCACTGCAGTCTCATCTCAAGGGGCAGCTGAGTTAGAACTGGCTGTCCCTGAGGAGTCATCCAGAGAGCTCACCTCTTTTAAGGTGACACAAAAGCGAAACAGTTGGAATACTTTAGAGCAAGAAAAACAGTAGCCTCAAATCACAAAATATACTCTGTGTTCAGTGCAAGCATTACCTGGAAAAACAACAGGATTTTGATAGCTGGATGAGTCAGCTAGTCAATGCTGAATTATTAGTCTATGAGATAAAGAGGGAGTATAGGCAAACAAAACATACATTTTAGTTTTTAGCACCTAAACCCAGGATTGCATTCATCAAAGGGCCACTTCTGAAGCTGGAAAAGAAAGTTGTGACTTATCTCCATACAGTCTCCAGGATCCAACATTGACGCATATTGCTGCCCTTTTAGGCAAGGAGTTAAGAGACTTCTAAGTGCAGGAGGAGAGGCTTACTCCAAGGACCTCTAATTTAACTAGCCTCAGAAGGCCCTTTCATCATTTTACATAGAAGGTGATGTGGCTTGCATGATGCAAACAAGGTACTGCACTCGTACATGATGACGCACAATGAAGAAATAGGAAGAAAACTCATTCATGTGAACTTTTAGGAAGAGCAAGGAGAGTCAGGCTTCTTCCACAACCTGCTCAAAGGGTTGCAACGTTATAAAAATACCAAACTGTTGATCAATGTTATGGTTTTACAGTTGGAATGTAACAGATGAGTTAAAACAAAGTGTCTGTATCAAACACTGCAATTACTGAAGCTCATGGTTACGGCAGGCCAGGGCAACTGCTTTCAGCATTCTTTTTCTGCTTCTCAAAGGCAGAATTAATCTGCAAGGTGAAAGCCTAGATTTTCACCTTTTCAAGTGGGTAGAAAAAAAAAATCACTTGAGCTGTGGATACCCATTGAAACTACTTCTGTGCGCTTGATGAGAATCCTAAAATCCTGCCAAACTCATCTACATGCTCAGTGTTTGACAGTGCTTGTCAGCATCCGGCATCTAATATACCAGCAGGTTCTATGACTGAACCTTTACAACTTGCTACTAAAGATACTAGATGGTGCTAAATTATAATATTTAAACTTCAGATAAAGCTTAAAAACAAAGTTTTGTACATAATCAACCCAGATTTTGGATTGTGAAACAGCTTTCCAGATTCCGTGAAGTATAGACTCTTCACAAAACAGTCCATTACCTATTTTTGACAGCTGAGAAGGCAATTTATGCAACTGTAGTGTACAAACGAGCCAAGAAAGTTGTTTCTTCTGCAAAAGAAATTAAAATGTGGAGACTTGAAGTCTGATTGATACAGTGAATTGAAAACGGCAGCCAACTGAGCTGACTGTGAGACACACTGGGCTTAAACAACACTTCAAGTCATTTTAATGAACATTTCAAGGCATCACCACCACTGGTGAGCAGCAGGAGCCTTCCAAGTGATATAGAATCTGTTAAAACTCTATTTATAATCTTCCTACAAAGTGACAATATAATCACATTCTTGCTTTCTATTGACACTCGTTATTAAGAAAGCATTATGTAAGCAAAGATCAGATCGTCACTGGACACCTCCATGCAGTTGGAAGCTTAGAAAAGATTAAAAGAAAGATTCTGCAAGAGCCCAGATAAGACTTAATTTTGATAGAAATGCACTACCAATGTTGGTAAAGTTGATTTTCAGATAAAACACATCTTGAAGGAGTGTAGAATCTGATTAAAAATATAACCGACTGTAAAGATATCCTACGCAATAGGGCATACAAAGCAATGGGAAAGAAGCACCCTAGAAAACAAGAAATCAAAAATGTTTTGAAGTTTCATGCAGCATTGTCCATATTCATACAGGGACAAAAAGCAGTTTTGTTTTATGCATTTTTCTACAAATTCAGACTGATCCATTTCAAAACAAGGCTAGAAAAAAAACCAGCAGATAAAGTCAATTGACTCCAAATCTGTACATCCCTACTACAGGGTGACACCCCAAATCTTTCATGTTGCCAACACATCGCCGGCTCTCGCAGGTTAATTGCTGTTCTCCCTGTGGCTCCCCATTGCTTGCTGTGGCAAGCAGCTGCCACCTCTAATGTGACACTTGATATTGACTGACTGCTGACATGCAGAGCTCCACATCACTGTGCTCAGAACACGCGCGCTGTCCTTAGCAGGGATGGTACCCCAAGTTTGACAGCTAAGGACCATGCAGTGGGGACAAACCACGGATACCAGCACAGCACACGGGAACACCTAGTGGCTATGAAAGGTCAGCATGTGCTCGGCAGCTTTCTCTAGGTTCGGTCATTTGCTAGTCACAGACAAGCTGAGACCTTCACAATTAGACTTTGTCATTGAATCTGATACTGAGGATCTAAGAGAGGATTCTGGAGGATTCTTGGATGAAAAATCCGCCTGGCTCAACTGTGCAGATGCTACCCCTCTCTGCAGTATGACTGCTCAGGAGCAATAACTTGAATCGGGCCGCCAAACCAATCCTCCAGATCATAATTTATGATTACCTACTTCTGGGGCTAATTTGAAAAAATAATGAGCAATTCTCTGCATAAAAGTCAGAATGAATATTATCAACCGACTGATTAGAGCGTGTTTTCCCTCCCCCTACTCAGTTTTCCCAACACTCGCTTCAAAAGGCAGCATGATGTCTTTCAGTCCAACCACTCCAAAAAAACAACGAACAAAACAACAACATTCACATGAGCACATATTATGGAGGAGTAAAGGAAGATGTATGAGACAGAGGCCTGTGTTTCCTAAAGCTCTTCTCATCATAGCTATCAGTGAGAGAAATGGGCAAAGAGTATATAAGCAAGGAACAACTTGAAGTTTATAAAAACATTTAAGCATGGCCATTAACTTCTATTGTTGATTTCTAACAAAGCAGAAAAGCAGATCTGTAAGCCCAGATATGACACAAAAGCCAGTACCACTTATTGTGCTAGATATTGCTATATTGCTATAGCCCCCTGCTCTGTGAGGTGACTGCAGGAAGTGTTGCTATAGGATTCACGTGCACATGATCTCATAAAGCAGAACTTTATAAAGAACTTCTAAAGGATCCCTACCAGGTGGCTGCAGCCTTACACCTGCAGAGAGCTGGGGCACAGGAAGCTATATGAGATCACAGGAGACTGTATGTCAAGGGAGTTTTAAAAAGGAATGCAAATTGAAATGCATGCGCACTCATCACTGAGTCACACATCTGCCCCAATACACGACAGAGACTCCTAGAAACCCAAACAAGGCTGTTCAGCTAAAGCATCAAAATCCCTTATTCTTGACTTTAGGAAAAGCAGTAATCTTCACAGAAGAGGAAAAAAAAGCATCTGTCTTCAGTCCACTGATGTGCACTAAAAAAACCTGACAAAACGCAGTAGGTTTGGTTGCAGTGTAGGATCCATGGGTCCTACATACCTCCTGAAGCTCTCCATCACTTCCCATGGGCAAGCCAGAGCAATGGCTTCACTTGTGAAGCCAAGCAGTGCCTTCACTTGTGGGTAAGCACTTCCAGAAACAGCTTTGAAAAGAAATGCCATATCTAGTATATGCAATGATCTGGTTGCCACATGAAAGCAGACTACTTCCACAACAGAAACAGAGCTGCAGACCAGGGGGAAAAAAAAAGACTGCAAACTTCCCTTTGAAAGCTTTTCTAATTTATTCATTAATAGAGAAAAAAATTGAAAAGTAACAGCGTCAAGTCAAAAATCCTACACATTACCTTTGCAAGTACGTCTTGGACTTGAAACAGTTGTTCTTGGACTTGTTTTCTTTTCCTCTGCACACCCCTTGTCTTTGCTACTACTCTTTCTGAATGCACTGTCTCCTTTAGCCTCCTTACTTCAGATCTCCTCCCTGTTTAAGTCATAGCAACAAGTTAGCGATGTAGTCAGGCCCTTAGATGATCGCTCAAGTCACTGCAATTGTCTGGCTGCAGAAGAGAACTAGGAAATCACCCTCGGATCTCTTAATCAGTATACATGAAGTCGCGCCCTGAAGTCATGAGGTCTCAGGAGCAGATGCATCCCGAGTGATGCTCAGGCATCGGAAGCCACAGGACCTCAGGTTAATGGAATCTCTATTTTCACACACGCTGTGCCTTTATCACTTTCCTCCTCCATCTTCCTATTAGCATGCAATAGCAAACAGAGGCCTACTGGAATTCATAAAGGAAGTCAATCTTCAAATTTTTGATACATTTGGGTAGACTTCACAGGTTTCAGCTGCTGTCTCTGCAGGAAACTAAAGACCTGCACTCAATTCTATATTATTAAACACAAACATATAAATGCCGCCGTTTGGTCTTTGCTGTGTAGCAAAAAGTTGTTTAACAGGCAGGCACATGGGGCTTGAGTTAAAGACTCTGCAGAAGTCTAAATTTGCCATTTCCTTTTTTTTATTCACTTAAGAAACGGTTCGTTCCCTGCTGTAATGCATCTTCTTGTCCCAGATGAGAGATTTCAGGTTAGACGTGCAAGATGATTGCCTCAAGCATCTGCCAAGGCTTCTGCACACCCCAGCCTCCCACAGTTCTCTAAATGTCCACGCCAAACAGCTGACTTTGCAGTTGCTGGTTTTTGACTGGGTCACTGGGCAGATGTACGGTGACCAATTGCTTACAGAGAGACATTTTTGGAAGGGCACTCAAACAAGGAAGAGGCCGACCAACGTCCAGAGGCAAGTGAATAAGAACAACAGCCTGAGGATATCACAGCCTAAAGATGTGTCCTGAGGACATATGCACTGAGAAGTCAGAGACAACTCACTTGACATACAAAGATCAAATCAGAAGCATATTTTTGATTTTTCTATCTGCCAGAGCTAGAACAGAATACAGAAAAAGGAAGAAAGGACAGAAACTACAGCAGAAATCTCATCCGTCCAGTCTACATAGGCTGTAAGTTTCTTCTTTAAACCGTTACTAAAATCCCAACAATCTTGCTGCACCCTGCAAGCACAGAAGTATTGACAGCAAAGGCTTGTTTCTCTGAGAGAAACTGACATAATTATGTCAAGTTTAAACAAAACAGTCCACCCTCAATGTGCTATGTTTCTTAGCACAGATGTAAGGTAACGTTTGGCTTTATCTTGGCTGACTGCAATGCACATCCCGTGTATGCAACCATTAAAATTAGTACTTGAAAGAAGGCAGAGCAGCTCTAAACCACTGCATTTCTCACCTACAGTGCTACATAATTAGGTCACTTGTTAACGAATCTAAAGTTGATTTACTATTTTATTAAAGCTGCCTTTAGAAGCCTTGGTCAAGAGGTCAGCTCAATTAGTCAAGAGCCATACACACACATTAAAAAACAGCCTTACCACCACCACATGCAGCTCTCAAGTCAAAATAAGATAATCTCAGAAAGATGCAGCAAAAATAAGACTTCATCAGCTGTTTGAAGGAATCTAGTTTTTAAAACAGGTTGAGATTGTGACACTAGACTCTCCTGTACTCCCAGCTTTACAGTCATGACCTTCTGTAAGCCACTCCGCTCTTAGCTTCTCTTTCCAGATGTGCAAAACGGATCTATTTATCCTTCATATCAAGGCATTGATTTGACAGTAGTGCTGCAAGTATTAATGTTTGAAAAGCATTTAAACACTTGCAGCTGGAAAGTGCTGAAAGCAGGCGGAGGATTACATTACACTCTGCAGCTAACCTGCTTTTGAAGGAATTTTAGGGTGGGAGTTACTTCTAGGCAGAGAACTCATACATTTCATTTCAGCCTGAAAGCGCCTGAAACATCTAAGCTAGGGGATAAGCCACTCACAGGGGAGCTCTATAAGGGAAAGGCTGAGCTAAAAGTGCTACATGGTTGTATCAGTGAGTAGAACTGCCATCTTCAAACAAAGTCTTCTAGGAAGACTCTAAAGAGAAGAAAGAGCAGGTTACATTAGAGATGCACCCGCAACTATGCGAGATGTAGCTTTCACACAAAAGCAACACACAGAAAGAACAGTTCTGCTTGCAAGTATCATTACTTAAGTTTAGAGAAAAAGTACAAAGCTCACACACAGTGAAGTCATAAGAGAAAAAAGTACTTTCACTATAGCCAGAGAGTCACTTGAGAGCTTTAAACACCCTGCATTAATTTACCACCTAATAAAGAGCTCTTTTCTATTAGATAGAAGAGCTACTCCTGTGTCCTTGCAGGAACAGGAAAAAAAACAAAAACATTAAAGAGCCCATTCCACAGGAACAATCTCCAAAACAAAACCTATTTTCAGCAGTAAATCAGAGTTCTTGTTTATTCTGAGCAACAGCAGGAAAGCACAGTTAAAAATAGCTACGATAAACATGAGAATACACATCCCGCCATGACTGCACCGTGCTCCTTTCAACGCGATGGTTTACTCCACCACCCCAGGCCTGCTGCCTCAAACTTCCATCCCAGTGCAGAAGCTGTTCTCAGCATCATGCTGAGCCAGAGCCCAGAACGGCACTCAGCAGGTACCGGCAGCATTGCACAGCCAGCAGGACAGGGCACTGGGAATAACCATGGCCATTAACAGAAATGGGCTACAACCCTTATTTGTTCTGATTTAAGGAGATGGATGAGTGAAGACATACGTTCCTGCAATAGCAGATTGTATGCTTCTGGAACAGACCTGGTTGGATCACAACTTTCAGGCTGTATAAATGCTGCTGTAGCCAGTGAGAATAAATTGTCAGAGTAGCAGGTAGAGTATTAGGGATTCCTTGTCTTCATCACTGTCTTGCTGTGTAGTTTTGGACAACTCAATAAGATTCTTTTTTATTCAGTCTTCTCACCCATGAAGCAGGATTAACTGCATTTCTGTGCTCAAAAAGTCATGAGGATCAATACTCAGTGAAGGCTCAACCATGCTTTAACAAAGCATGCACAGAAATGACCGTAACTTTCACCTCCTAAAGACTCTTCCTCCTTCAGTTTGTAGGCTTTAGACTGAGGAGGAGGAGAGGGTTCATAGGTCGTGAAAGGCTGCAACAGCCATGCCCTGTGTTGCCCTGCTGCACACACCTCAGCCTCTTCCCATCTGATCTGACAGCTTTACTACACACAGAACGCTTCCAGAATCCTCCCTGGGAAGTTCATTACTAGGAGAGAGAATGAATTTAACTCTACCCTTATGAGTCAGTAAATCGTGAGTTTATTAAAAGCAAACAATTAAGATGCAAATGCCAAGACAGCTTCCTTTCCAATCTGCTCTGGCTGATAAGACAAAGTTACTACCTTGTTGCCTTATCTCTGACACAGGTACACCCTTCTACTTTCATCACTTGCTTTGTAACAATCTTAAGATCTCCACGCAGGCTGGTAAGTTCAGAGAGGATGCCAAAAGGAGGAAAACTGGACAATTACATAAGCAGCAGCCAATAGCCATACTGCCGTCTCCGCATTGCTTAGTATCACTAGAGACCTTGCTGCTCTAATCAGCTTTAGCCAAAATACGACAGCATACAAGCCTATACACAACTCTATCTTCTACAGATTTCTGTAGCTATATTAATTCTGGTTGCACCCATATGTTACTTTAGAAAAGTTTAATAAATGAATAATCCAATATAATCCTGCAGTTACATTGACACAACCCATGGAAGTGACTGACATGCCAAAAATTAAAGCTGGATGGAAGAGATGAAAGATTGGCTTTGAAGGGCATGCCCTTACTAAGGCAGCATGTACTTGAGAGACGGAGTTACTTGACACAAGAGGGAATCACAATAACTTTATCTGAGAAAAGGATTTCACAAGTTTCTCAGAGAAGTTCATCCTCCATGCCAGCAAAAGTAAGTTATCAGTCTTATCCGTGAGATAAAAATATAGCCATCTTACCCGTGAATGCATGTAGAAGAGAGGCAACAGAACAGTATAGCTACACAAGAAAGCAGTTCTCTATTCCTGGTAAATTCGTAACCAATCGCATTGTTTTACATAATTACATCAGCTTGGCTATCACCATTCTGCCTGTGCTCGTGATGGGAACATGTCATGTATGTAAGGATGGAGGTCTCAACTCCATCATACAGTATCAGTGCAGAATGATGTCTCTAGGTTATAGCGTCCAGCAAATGCTAAAACCTGACACATTTCCTATTTCCATTTTGTCAGAATAGGCTCACAGATCTGCTGCTCCACCCTTCTGGATGGAGCGATCAATCCTACTTGTAAGCACAGACATCAGATTTGCTTGCAAACCCCTGCTCAGGAGATGTATTTCTAATACGTGTGCTCTGAAGAACTGGAAGCGAGTCAACTCACTCACTCACTTCACTGCTTTTTGCAAGAGCTGAGACTCAGATCAAGTATGAGCTGAGATTCAGAAGTAGGTTAAGAAAAATAGCATTAGTATTAAGACTTCTTTCAATTTCATCTTTCCAGATTATTTTAAATAAAGGCCTTGGAAGGCACTCTTATTTCCTCCTAGTGGTACAAGTCAGTACACAGATGCATAGTCAGACTGTATGACAACTAAAAACTGAAGTGAAAGAAAAGCAAGCCTGTCTTTGAGCAAGAAGCTCTCATGTTTTATTTCTGACATTAGGAACGCATGAACATACAACAACATACACAAACACACATTCAGCTCAAGAAGGAAAATATCCATCTGCCATGTGATAAGGCCTGTGATTCAAATGAACATATTCAATCTACTTTGCAAAGATGAGGTACCCAATACAATACACACTCATTTTTTCACTGAAAATCCATGTTTAAATGATTGTGTTTCCTATGCCTCGGGCTCAAGGTTCAGCAGCTCAGAAGGAGACTGATACAACCTAGTGAAGAAACCTGCTGTCTCATCTTGAGCCTTTCCAATACACCTTGCATGAACTACTAAGAATGAATTAAGGGCTTCAAAGTAGGTTCATGGGATAAATGACACTACTGCTACAACTCAGTCATGAAGACCAACACTCAGTTTTTCCACACAGCACTAATTAATAGCAGAAAGGTAGGAAGGACAGAAAACCTACATACCTGAGTACAGAACCAAAAACATCTGAGGCACTGTATTATCTCTGAAGTGCTAATTCAGCCACAGCTTACTCTAACAAGGTCTACACAGCAGAAACAACAGATCAAAAAGGTGTGGCAAAGGAGAAATTCAGCACAGAATTCTTCCTAACTCCATTTGTAATAGAATGCCAACAAACAGGGAAGGTCTCAACAGGGGAACAAGCAACCTCTCCTGCTGGCTGGCAGGCACACTCCTTTTTTTCCCGACCAAAACATTCACCACACCAAAACATTGGTCAACAAACAAGTTGACCAAAATAGACAGCCATGCTTCCTATCTCTAGGAACACAGAAGACATTTGAAAGTACAATATAACAAAGGCAATAAAGACCCAGGCAGAAACACTACCAAGAGCAGCAGCAACAATGCTCTATGGAAGAGTTCAGCAAAGGTTAATATGCAGATTGCCAGAGTGCGTAGTTTTTTCACTCAGATAAACAGAGCGAATAAACACCATCCCCAAAATTAAGTGGCTGTGTTCCAGTGACCATCCTGAAAGAGTTATGAGTAGCTCAGCTTCCCCACTTCTCTCTATTCATGAGTCCCCAAATCTACCATATCTCTCATAACAGATGCAGCGCAGTATCTGAACACAGCACACTGTGTGACAGGAAACAGTACAGATCAAATCACTTTGAACAAATCTGTAAATTCAAGGCTTCCTATGAGTAAAGGCCCAGCCTCACAGAAGCCACTCATCTATTCCTCTGCATTAGAAGACTTACACAGCATCTACACAGTGCTTCATCTCCCTTTGCCTTCCTCCCCCCAACTCCTCACCACATGCAGAAATGAGTCAGTATAATATTGCAGCCTGTGGCTATGACAAACATTTTTGGATTATTTTCTTTCTTTGATGCTATGAAGTATCATGAATGTATTTGATATCCACAACCAAAGCTGTAATTGAATTTGTGGAGGGGAGAAAACAGTCCATTTTCTTTGTCTGACTCAACGGTAGCTGAAACCAGCAACAATAATCTGCCAACACAAAGCACAAGGACGACAATCATATCCGACACCATTTTCCAAGCCAAGGCAATGATAGGTGGATGAACAAATCGGTCTAGACAATCTCATGCTGCAGCATTAATGAATGCCACAAGGGTCCGATGCTTTGTGACACAAGCATCAACGGTGGGATGGACAGTGTGACTTTAAGGACTTTTCTACCTTTAACTCTTAAGTTCCAGAATCAAACAATGGCTGGAGAAGGTAAGAGTCGGTGAAAAGGCCTTACTACAACTTTGTGTTGCAGCCACTAGCAAAGGATAGAGTCCCTCAAGGACAGTTTTGAGTTCGCAGAAAGATCAGAATCTGTAGAGAGGGGGAAAGTTAAGGAAGTGAAATAAATAAATCCCTCCTTCCAGCACAGGTTACAGCCACTGCTCTCTGGCATTTAGGGTTTGGTATAGTCACAGTACTCGACAAAGGACAACCTACATGGAGAACAGTATAGCTAGCCTCCATTACTGATCAATCTTCCTGTCTTCAGCTCATACCTCACATGTCCTCACATCAAGTATCCTATTTTATTCATTCACCCTCTACTGTCATACCTCCAGCATCTGCCTCTGATGGCATGGGCCACTATAACAAAATAGAATCATAGAATAGAATCATTAAGCTTGGGAAAGACCTCTAAGACCATCTAGTCCAAATGTCAACCTACCACCAGTATTGCCCAATAAACCATGTCCCTAAGTACCACATCTACACATTTTTTGAACACTTCCAGGGATGATAACTTCACCACCTCCCTGGGCACGAAGCACAGGAGGCGTTACTTCTGGAGCAGCCCTTGCACTTTTCTGGAGACACAGGTAATGCCTTAGAAGCAATAACTAACTAACTAAATAACATACCCCACAGCTATATGGCTGCCTACACGTGGATGGCTTTAATATCACAGACATACTAGTTCTCTAGACAAAAATTTTGAGGAAGTGCCCCAGTTTTCACTATTAGCACGAAAACAAAGCAGGCTGCTTTCTGAAGCTATGTAATGTCAATGGCATCTAGCAGTGCAGCCCAGAGGAAAAAGAGTAGAGACTGGGCCTGCCAAACTGCAAGGTAGGTTGCATCCTTCAGACACTCCTGACGCTCCACTAGCATTACAGATGGTCCCTGGAATGAAGAACTGAACGCACCCACAGCTCTCGCTGTGGTGAGAACAATAGCAAGTGCTGTGAACTTTGGAGACCTTCAGTTTCGAAGTTTAGCTCACTGACCATAGCGTACCACACAAAATGACCTCCCTTTGTGAATGGGAGATCTACAGCATACCTAACTCACCAGCATGAACGCTAACCAAGGAATGTGATGAAAAACACTGCTCTGAATCCGTATTTCTCAGAATTGGATTGGGGTTTGAGACTAACGAAAGAAAAAGATTAGAATGTCAGCCTGCAAAGCAGGGAGCACAGATTGAGTACCTGCACAGCTGAATCAGCGTGAGCTAGGATAAAGTACTCTTCATCAAAGTAAGGATTTGAGCTTGCTTGCCTTGTAATGCAAAAGAACAGTCAAAGTCCCTGCTCTCACAGTGGGGCAAGATCATTTTACCCATAGACTTCTGAGGAGAAACAACAGAGCACAGTGAAGAGGGGTACTACTTCAGCCTATATGAAGTCAAACAGCTAAATATAACAAAGTATTACAGTGTTAGATTCAACTTATGAAAATTTTATAATTACAGAAACTGCCAAGTGATGGCGTTCAGAAGAAACTGGGATACAAGAGCAGAGCTCTCAACCCTGCTTATTACAAGCATGTGTTATTTGCAGCGGTTGGTTTTAATACAACCCCACAACGCCGTGCTTATTTTCATGTTATTTTGAAGTTAAAAAAGCTAGTATTGCATTTTTAGTGAAGTTATAATTCAGAGTAGTGGAAACTAAGCGTGACAGTAGGCTGAAGATGAGCAACAAACAGAACTGAAGCAAGAGAATCTGGTTGTGTACACTATACAAATAAAGCAGTAAATTTGCCATGTTTTGCATTTTTGAAAGAAACCTTGTGGAGCAGGAGGGTGCCCAGCTGCAATATAACATGCAGCTCCGTTACTACTTTGCAATGCTTTGAGGAATGTGAAGATTAACATCCTATGTGTTTTCTGAAACCACATGCATACATATGCCAGCTTATTGAGGCCAGGCAGTCAGTAAGCCTGCTTAGCTAACATAAAGTAAAAGCCTCGTCACCAGAGAAAACACCATCTGAAAGCAAGTTTCTATCTAGGTTTCAAATGTGTTAACAAAACAGCAAAAAAAAAAAAAAAAAGTAAGGATCTCAATATACAGCACTCCTTCAAGTGAGCATCTTCCTTCCAAAGCACTATTTTGAGGACATTTTGCAATGCCAATATCCTCCAGTATTTAGGCTACTGAAAGTCACCCTTGCACTCCGTGACCCAAAACCACACTACAAATGAGGTGACATATGAGGGCAATGCTGTACCTACAAAAAAAAATCTCCAGGAAAATAGATGTAGGAATGTTATCACTCTCAGAGGTCACAACCTCCATTATAGAGCATAGAGGAGCCAGTGTGTGCCTGTACCTTACTTCACTATCTATGTCAAACCCACCTTTACCAGCAATTTAAGACAGGAAAGCGGACAGGACCAAAGCAGCTAGCAAAGGACATGTTTCCCACTCTACAATCTACCTACCACAGCAATAGTTGCTTACAGCAAATAGGCACCTTAAGCTGTTGCTCTCGCCTGTTTTAGAAATCCATCCATCAGGTCCTAAAACCTGTACTTAACGTTTACTTAACATTTAAGTAAACTGCCTAAAATAAGCAGTTTAACAGCTGCCTATTTAGATTTTAAGCGAGTTGCTCTACAAGCACCACCAGGAAGGTTGGTGGAAAGAGTAGAACTCAAAGTACTGTTTATAGAAAGTTATATAATTAAGTTACGCTCGATACATGCTGAACAAAATAACCTAGGATGATCTTCAGAAGAACATCATTAAAACACTCCCTGCCTCAGTTATTTACCAGCACATCTGAGCCACAGTGAAGATTTACTTCTCTATTCTGGAGAGGTGCCTTTTCCCATGCCCACAGTACATATCCATGATCTAGCAATGCCTGACTTGTTGCAATAGCTTATTGTTTTACTGTTCTGAAATCAAAATGCTATGTTAACTCTGAACAGACATTGTGGGATTGAATCCTTGTGTTATATGGAACGATCGAAGGAGCTATTAAACAGGCTCTCATGGAGGAGATTTCATTTAGCCAACAACACAAGTGGGGGCAATATCTACCAACGTGGAACCACGTGGATTCATTTTGGGAACCTGACATCAATATTCAGAGTTAATCATACAAAAGAATCATTGTTCTGGATTGCTATTGTGTGAAAGAAGGAAAAGGTTTTCCCTTCTCCTTTTTGCCAGTCACATATATTTTAGTCTTATGCAATGGAACAGATCACTTCCTCTTGCCTATGTAACAGTCATTATCCTTCACTTCTGTGTACATTCGGTGTATTTGGTTTTCCTATGAGATCATTTTTTTCTTCAGTCTAACAAGGCTTTTATTCCCACCGCTGAGTATACGCATTTTTATGTATGTATTTTTAGTCAGAAGTGCATACAGAATGTTCTTGTACAAGGTCCACACACTTAACCCAGGACCACTAAAGTCTAAAGGTAATCCTTGTAGAGATTAGATTTCTTCATGATTTTTTCCTGTTACTCCTCTATACCATCTTCCAGAACAACCAACTGCATAAAATTGAAGGGATGCTCACCCTAGAGAAAGATCTCACAGAAGTTAGTTGCGTTTTTATCACAGTTATCAACCCTGAACCCTCCTGTCAGCACCTGCATCAGAAGTTCAGGCTGTCTGTACCTTGAAAAGACAAGAATGCACGAGGTTTTCTTGTTACGACCCAAAATTCCACTTTTTTTTTTCTGGAGATACTGCTGTATGCACACACTATGCATCAAATGCCTGCCAGAGAATTCAGCTGCAAACACAGCACTCGCTACCTTTGCCAACGCTAGTATCTCATTTATCACTGATGTTCTATTCACTGCTTTGTTTTTTCCCTTCTACTGATTTTATGTAGATTTCAGCAAACAAGAAGGTAAATGAAGTCTGCAGAGGACAAATTAGAAACCAGATGACCAGTTACTGATAATTTGTCTCGCGCTTCAGTAGACACAGTTGCTAAAAGCCAGACAGGCAAATACACCTGATAAACGTGGATAAACAGAATTTTCTTCACCGTGTTTTCCCATACAAAAAGCAAAGAGCAAAGAATACAAGCAGGTTCAAATCATAGAAATGTATAGTTTTTTCCAATGAGTGCTGTTCAGAGTTACACTGTTTAAAAAAAACATGTATAGTCCAGCTGCCAATATGTACAAGCTCGTTCTGATAAACTCAAAATGGAAGCACAGATGTCCTGAGTACTCATTTACAACAAGACGACATTGTTTGTCTAAAACAGTGGCACTCTCTACGTATACAAAAAAAACACCGAGAGGTTGGGATTATTCCAGTTCTGCACTTAAGAACCACCAGCATTTTATAAGAGTTAGTAAAAGCGTGGAATGACTTGTGAGTGACAAGCAGGTGTTGTATCCTTTGCCCTCACAAAAGGTTTGGGCTGGTTTCTGTGGATTTTTCCTTCAAAAAGTCCTTGGGATGCTAAGGACAAATGACAGACTTTGGCTCTGTGCCCCTGGGTTTGCTGCTGTTCACACAGGGGAAGAAAAAGTGTTGAGTGATGAACGGCTCTGGAAAAAAAAAGTCCCCGTTCCATATCAAGGGAAAGCAGATGAGCCCCATGCCAGAAAAGCCAGATTGTAAGAGACAGAGCTGCACTCTGGGACCACTTGCAAACAAAGCTGGTAGCATTTGTGATTCACACTAGCACATATGCTTGTTTTGGTGTTGAAGTCTCAGTCAAGGACTTGATAATCCTAAAGAAGGAACTCTAAAAGACAAACAGTGAAGAATAATACCATTTTACCAGAAATATGATATCACATTTCAGAGCTACATGAGAAAATTCTTGTCTATGCATGTTTTGTCAGATTTCTTATCGCAAAATAGATTAAGATTTGTTAATAAAAGTATTTATTGGAAAACTCCCTACAACTTACATTAAAGAACACAACTCACACGAGAAACACAAGTAAAAAACAACTTTCTCCAAACATTTCTGCTCTTGCATTTCTTGCGATCTATGAGGTAACAAGGTAAGATAAGGACACAGTAACACTTCCTCTGTTTTGTTCACGGGGAACTCACCTTCAAAACATCATTTTAAATGCAGTTTTCAAATATATATTATTTAATACATCAGCAACACATTGCACCACACAACACTGCAGCTCCTAATGAACATTGCAGTGCTTCGAGAAAAATGAGCAGTGCTTTCAGCAGAATCATTACACATTAAAAATTAAGGAATCAAAAAGGAAGCACAGCTCAGCACCCTTGTGATAAACATATTTCTCATTTATACAGATTTGAAACAACATCCTGGTGCTAAAGCTGGTAATGGATTGCACCAGCATGTGAACAGCATCACCTGTCAATATTTAGTCACCACCTCTTCTGCATCCACGGCATTCAAAAAAAAAAAAGAAATAAAAAGCAGATAAGCACTAACAATTTATAGGTCAGATACACTGATTTACACCAAACGGCTTCTGAACAAAGACAGCATTAGAAAATCCAAAACTTCAAATGAGTTAAAGAAAGCTTCTTCCTTCCCTTTCCAAAATAAACCTGTCATCTCTCAGCTCTCTCCAGCTGGAGTACAGATCTCGTGAGGAGCTGTAACAAATTAGTTCATGGCTGTGTAAGCTTCTGCTTCATTACACAGCGCATGATAATTCAGGGAAGAAACTCCAACCCTCTCCAACCCTGCTCTTTTTTCACATCTCCTCTCGCTCCCCACAGGAAGCACTCTTCTGATGATTTTGTTAATGGCTACAAAGTTTATCTCATGTTCAATCTTTTAATAAAACTTTCTAATTGCTTTTAATTTTTCAACTCGATTGGAAGAAAGATTGATGGCTAAAAGGATAGAATGAAGTCAGAGCAAGGAGTCTATCCTGTTTCAAAGGTAACATACATAATTAGAAGTACTGCCTTCCAAAGAGCCCAGTATATTTATGTGCATCCAACTGAGACTCCCAATGGTCAGCAGAGTCCCTAACTTCTCAGTGCAGGAAAGTAGCCTCCATACAGCACAAATGCAAACATTCTGCTCCAAAGTTAAGATTGCATAATCGGCTTACACTTTTTCTATCTATTTCTCTGTTGGTTTTTTTTTTTTTAAGAAATATCATGAGAGAGTAACCAAGTCCTTCCAGGCTCACACACTGCAGGTGCAGGAGCCACCCCCCAGTTACCAGCAATCAGGAGGCCACCAGCATCCCAAGTGCTGCACAACCCCAGCAGCACCAGTCTGATGGCCCACTGCCCTAAGCACAAGAAATCAGCTAACACACATATATATTTTGTCAGGATTTTTATGTTGGGGATAAATATGCACCACGATCCTAGAAGTAGTGCAAACCCATAAAGCACACGGCATAGCATGCAGTATGGATGCAACTCAGCTCCTCTTGACAAATATCAACAGTTCTGTCATCAGGATAAAGTGTAACCATCCCAAGCAACTTCATTCCTGCTCTCTAAATAAGGGCATGAGTCCTAGGCTGCTACAGTATGCAGCTGTTGCCCAAGCTTTCCTCTCCAGTATTTCCATAGGGAAAGAAAAAAGTGCTTGAGAACTAGTATTTCCACCACTCTCCCTATTTTTAAAGGGCTGCAGTCATCACCCTGCAAGCCTTTTGAGATATGCAAGGCTGCTTACAGCACATGCATTAAATCAAAGTTGCTCTGGTCTTGGTGTCTCTCAGCTGTAGGAAAAACCAAACTGCAGGCAACATCCCTAAGCTTCCTTGAAAATCTGCTACTGATCCTGCATTTTCTAATGCGCCTTGCTCCTTTTGCATGCAGATAACTGCATTTATATTTCTCAATCCCACGAATAGGAATGCAGTTCCAGTTACTTGTACAAACAAGAGAAACTGTAGAACACATCCTCTTCACACCTGACTTGAGTAAAACAAAAATCCCAGAACACTCACAGAAGTGTGATTGGTTGCACCAGTAAATACTTACTGATCTCCAAAGCTAATGTAAAACTAATGTAAAACTTCTGAGTAACATTTCTTTCTGCAGTCTTCTGTATTCAGCTGTTGTTGATGCCTCTTTCTTCATAGCTCTGTTCTGAGACACATATTAAGGCGATCAACCTTTTTGTTACTTTCAAACCATGTGATGTTCCAACAAGAAGCATCTTTAGAACAGGCACCAGTCTGGCTGCCTCAAAGAACTTAACAACGCCATTTCAGCAGAAAAGTCCAAAAAATAACTTGTCCTTACCATCTCTGCCCTTTATTGATTTCATCATTGCTAATACCATCACTGCTAATAAATAACATGGCAGCATCTCACACACTGGTGGATGTTGCCATGGCCCTGCCACCAACCACATCTTCCTGCATTGTTTCTGCCAGGAAAGACAACAGAGAAGAGATGGGGAAGTAGGACAATGAGAACCAGGTCTCTGACAGAAGTGTTTTGTTTAGCAGGTGTTTTTAAGTCCTGAATTTAAATAATATTCCATAAATGAAACAATTCAGGAAACCTAAATAATAATGATCTTATACCTTTCCAGATCTTTAGTAGTACAACACTGTCTTTGTTTCCCCTGAGATAGATGAAAAGAGCAGAACGGCTTTTGGTGCAACATATTGAAACACTGCAGCTTCCGTTTAGTTTATTTTTTAACTACAGCAATCACCAGCTAGCGGGCAAACGAGCACAGCCACCTTACCTTAAGACTTCCTATGGTTAAACCTGTAATATAGGATCTTAAACTACTCCGATAAAAGCGGAAGACATGACAGATGCCAGTATTTCAGGAAAACCAAAGAAAAAGATCCTTTTCTCTTAGGTAAAACAATGTTTAGAGTCCTTCTGAATTCTTTAACGCTATTCAGGAATACAGACTTTATTCCTTCCCAGTAATTGCTCTTTGAGATTCAAGGAAAGGCCAATGAAGCCAGAGAAAAAGTGATAGGACATCAGTAAACGAGGCATGAGTCACTATCATCTGCCATCACTCAAGCACACAAACGCAAATGCTGGCACAAACCTAGACATTAAGTGTGCTGATGACACTGACTCATAGGGTGCAGAAGTTAACCATCAATGTAGTCATCACACTCTCTATACTTCAAGCTTCAAGTGCACTCTGTAATAATGAGATTCTTCATGCTCTGGACAAATTCAGCAATGGAAGGCCCGAGGCTTCACATCAATTCAGTATGTGTCAGTGGCTTAAAGAAGAGAAAAAGCAGACCTATCAAGCTTCAAATTCTTTCAGTGAGAATCTCAGAGACTGACGTTTATTGTACCTTTTATCCTTTCAACCCCACTGGAAAAGAAATAAAACAAAGATGTGATAAAAAAAGATTCTTAACCTCTAAAAATAAACAAACAATAAAAGCCACCTCTTCTGTAAATTATCATGAAAGGAAATGTAACAGAGATGAAGTCCTAAAACAGGTCAAGACAAAAATTGAAAATGAGGCTGTGGGAAGACCACAGGTACGTTGTTGCATGTGTGTTCAGTATCCTCAAAAACATGCCTTTGCCTGACACAAGGCTAAAAGACAAGTAGTAATGTAGGCCACATCTGGAGTACTGTGTCCAGTTCTGAGCTCCAGAGTTCCAGAAAGACAGATATCTCCTAGAAAGAATCCAGCAGAGGGGCTGGAGCATCTCTCCTACGAGGCAAGGCTGAGAGACCTGGGTCTGTTCAGCCTGGAGAAGACTTATGGAGAATTCTATCAACATTTATGACTGTCTAATGGACAGGAGAGGATAGGGCCAAGCTCTTTTGAATGGTGCCCAGTGACAGAACGAGGGGCACTGGGCAGAAAATGGAACACAAGAAGTTCCATATGACCATGAGGAAAAAAAAAAACAACAACACTATTTTGAGGGTGACAGAGCACTGGAACAAACTACCCAGAGAGCTTGCTAAGTCTCCTCCTCTGGCAATGTTCAAAATCTGCCTGGACACTTTCCTGTGCAACTTACTCTACAGAACCTGACATGAGAGAGCAGTTGGATTAGATGATCTCCAGAGGACCCTTCCAACTCCCATGAGTCTGAAATGCTTTTGTAAGATAAGAAAAGAAAAAAGAGTGTAAAATTCTGGTGCTCTTCTAGTCAATGGAAGTTTCGACATTGACTTCAAATGGATCCACTGCTTAACCTGAAAGAAAAGCTAAAAAAAAAATAATTCATCGACATAATAAATATTATAAATTTTGAAAAACTGTTGTAACAAATTGTGCATCGCAGAAGATTGCTACCATCTCCTCTACTACAACTCATTAGAGATCGAAGTGTCTGTAATTGAACCATAAATCTCCTTCGTTCTTAGAGAGATTGACTGAATTAAACAAAAGAGTATATTTACAGCAATACACTTACTGTTACCAAAACAAAATAATAGCATTGATACAATAATCAATGAACTAACAACTCCTAGAAACTGCAGTCCTTTCCTATTTGGAAAGTACCTAGGACAGTCTGAAGACTAATCAAAGTTGCACAAAATTCTTAAGTTCTATCAAAATCATGTTCTAATTTCAAGTCATTGATGTTACCTGGTGAAAAAGAACTACAACCAGTTTTTTAGACAACTAAAATGCTTGGCTAATGAAACATCTTCACTTCTAGTTTTTATCCTAATACACAACGAAACTCAGAATTGTTACCTTGGTGTGACCTTTATAGTAACAGTGACACTACTGTTTTAACTTCTACATATTGTCTCACTTCCATAACTGGAAAAATGGCCTTTTCTCTTGTTTTGATTGATAACTGTGTACTTTCATACCAATGCCAGAAATAAGGGTTATGTCTCCTGTTCTTTGCTGGGAGCCACTTAAAGATCAGGAGAGGAGGGGTAAGATTACTGTAATGCAACCGGTTCTGAATATAAATGGAGAACTTCAGTCAGTGCAGTTATTAATTCAATGCCTTTTAGAAATGCTATTTACAGTTTGCTAAAACAGCATAATAACAGGAGAACGAGAGAACCAGGTATGCCATTCAGGCGCTGCTCCTAATTGACTGAAAAGTGTTCTGTTTGTAAGCTTATGTCTGCTCACAGAGAAGGAAAGAATGCAAATTCCCATCCTGTTTATACATAATCACTTTTCTGATTTTGATTGGACTTCATTGTTTGCTTTCCCCTCAAAACAGAGTGAAATTAACGTAGGGTAGACACTCATCAGTATCTGAAGTGCTGTTGCTCCCAAGTATCATTTTCTGCACTTGTCTGTGCAGTTCAATCCTGATCCAGGACTGAAAAACATATTAGTGTTTCAGTGTGCTATGCATTGCAGCCATTAACCGTGCCATGCTATCCCAAAGCAGCAGCATCACTCCCTCACAGATGTACCTAAAGCCCCTGTAGCAACAATGCCAGCCGGTGTGGTATACACCTCTTGCCCCTCTCAAAATACAGCTGAGGTCCATAGGGGATGGGTAGAGCTGGCTGCCAATCGCAAGGCCAGTCTGCTGTTGGTTCTGATAGCAAGATACACAGGAAGTTCAGATAGGGCATTAGGAAAATTGCCAATGACTGAAAGGTCAAACACTGGAACAGGCTTCTGAAGAGGTGGTTGATGCCCCAGGCCTATCAGAGTTCAAGAGGCATTTGGACAATACCCTCACTTAACATGTTTTAACTTTCGATTAGCTCTAATGAGAACCAGGCAGTTGGACTCCATTGCTGAAGGTCCTTTCCAACTGAACTATACTAAACTGGTACATGCCGAGAGCCACAAACATTACTGCAGCAGCTGTGATGGGTAAAACATTGATTTCCTCCTTTTGGCACTGATTGACAAAAAGCCCTAGCACAGATACTCATTGTTTCCCTACAGACCCACCTTGCTCCCTTTATGCTGAAAGGGTCACAGCCTCCCTGCGGAGATACCTTTAAGGCCTGAGTAAAATTAAAAGGAGGGAACCTAATGGCTCTTGTTAAAGATTAAACGGGCACACTGATAGCTCATTCAAATTAAACTTAACACCTCAGGTTGCTCATGTCAATTTTCTGAAACATGGGGAAAAAAGGTAATTGTCAATTAATGAGACCATCGACTTGGGTTTGGTGGAAATCAATAACATGAAACAATATGAAGCTATATAATCTTAATCAGTATTCTATAATGAAAAGGCTTTTAGACAGATAAACAGAGTAATTGGCTGTTCCCTTGTGGCCCATCCTCTACACTATACAACAGTCCAATTAAAATATAACATCAGGAGCTACACAATTATTTGTTTGGGCTTTGTTTCATTTTCTATGTTTGATTTGTTTTTGTGGGTTGTTGTCCCCCCCCCCCCCCCATGCACTTGGTTACCTTTGCTAAATCAAAAGTTACAGATGTTGAAACAGCATACACAGAAAAAGTCCACCAAAGACCAAAGCCCAGGGATCAAACTCAGGTCAGATACCAGAGTCACTCATTTTAATTATGAAAGGCTTCCAATCCACTGCCTTTCTAATTATACGTACAGACTTGACCACAGCATTCACATCTCTTGGGCTCCATAGCAAAAACCAACATCACTCAAGTAGGAATTCCTCTTTCCAAGATTTGTTGTAAATTCCTCTCAGGACAATTTCATGCCTTTCACAGGAGAAAGACCATTGCTTTGTGATTAAGTATACTTATTGCCACCAAAGCATAAGAACCCATGTAGTCTTTCGGAAGTAAAAGGGAAATCATTACACTGATATGGGAAGAGTTCTTGAAGAGGATCGGAAAAGCTGGATGGGTATAACTGTAGAGAGCTCACGCTCAGGAAAACTTTTCCACTTACTTCACAGGCCTGTGTTTAAATGGTCCTGTTTGTGCAATAGAAGTTCTAATATGCTTTTTTTTTAATTTAAAATATATTTAGGAACTAATGAGACGATGAAAATCACAAATATTTTCTTTGGCAAATTATAAAATAAGCCAGATGATTCCTTTCTTAGCACATACCAGTTTGAGAATATTAAGAGAGCAGCATAAGGAGTTGGTCAATCAGAGCCAGAGAGGTTACTCAGTACAGGACAAAACGATGGCACAACTTTGGACAGTGACACTGACACACACACACACACCAAGAACAACAGCTGTGACCCAACACATTACATCTGTTAAAATTTTGTACTGCTCAGCTACAAGAAAGAATTCTTCACCTCACTGAGTTTGCTCTCCAGCAATCCTACAACATATACAGGTGCTACATAGGGAGATGTATGAGGGCTGCTCTGAAAGTAACGCCTCCTGTTTTGTTATGCCAGCCCAGGACATCAGAGGCAGATGGTGGCTGTATGACAGTAGAGGTTGAACCTTCCCATCAATATTCTGTTACACTTTGTTGCCATGCAACAGATGGCAGCAGAGGGGCAGTTTGACAAAACAGTGCCTGACATGGAAGTTGTGCATGAAGCAAAGGTGCGTCACTGAATTCCTCCATGTGGAAATAATTGCACATATTACATTCATCAGTGCTTGCTGAACATTTCTGGAGACCAAACAGTGGATGTTAGCAAGCTTGTCAAGTCCTACTGAACCAATACAAGCTTGAAGGTGACAGTTTCCTGGATCACATAATAACTGGTGAAGAGACATGCTGTCAGGACTATGAGTTGGAACCAAAATGGCAGTCCACAGCAACATGTGAATTCCCATAAAAAAAGTTCAAGATGCAACCCTCAACAGAGAAAGTGATGCACACCATCTTCTGGTATATGAAAGGGAGAAAGGGGTGATCCTTCTGGATTTCATGGAACCCAGACAAACCATCAACTTTGAACACTACATTGCAGTGCTGACTAAGCTGAAGGTGTTCTGACTTCCATCTGTTCAGACCAACAAAAGATGGACTGCGTAGAAAATATTTTCTAAGCAATGACACTGTGATAGCAGCTGTGAAACAGTGGGTCACTGCTATGGTGCAGATTTTTACTAGTGTTGTATGCAGGTTCTTGTTCATTACTAGAGAAAATGCATAACTACCACAGGTGACTGTTGAAAAATAGTGTTTTGTAGCTGTGAATTTGTTTTATTAAATACTATTATTGTGCTCTTTGTAACTGTTGTAGTTTCCATGGAAATAAATAGGAGGTATTATTAGTGGAGCAACAAGCATATTTTTACATTTCCTTAAGAGCAGCAGGTAGGTTAGAAGCCAACAAGACACAGACCAGCAGCTCTTGCAAGGACAGATTCTCAGCCACTTTGACAGAAACGACCCCCAAAACATTTTGGCTACAAAGAGACAACAGATCGATCACATTCACTTCAAAGAAAAAAAATGCACCTTCCTATCTGCCTTCAGAAGCTGTATCCCCCATGAACATTCAGGCAGTGCTACGTAGGGGCAGGGGGGAAAACAAGCACCTTGCTCTTACAGGCATGGAAGAGCCAGCAGAAATTCTAAATGCTGTGATATCTAATATAGCAATGCTAAAAAAAAAAACCATACATTGTCTGGTTTGCCTCCTTCTGGTAACTCAAGAAAAAACACTGCACCTTAGTATGGATTAAAATTCCAAAAGTGATTTGGAAAGATTATTTAAACCCTCCGAGAAGGAAAAGCATAGTAGAGGTGTCAGCATTTCATTAACAATACAGTTATTACCCACCATCCGCTGAAAATACTATAGCACTTGAGGTCTCGTTCATATCAGAATCACTCAGTTATTTACAAATAGATTCTCACTCTTGAAACTGAAGTGAATCTTAAGCAGTGGGAACGTCACAGCGTGTTGGACACTGTCACACAGGCCATTACAGTTTTAATGCACAAGCTAAGCAGCAGCACAGACACATTGCAGAGAGACAATCTAGAGTCATGTTTGAATAGCAGCGTGAAGCTGTTTAATTAAAGACAGTTTTTCTACAGAATTATTGAACTTATTAAATTTAATGTCAGGCTTGAAATTAAATACCCCAATGTATTAAACATTTTTAAAAAAAGAACTACTTTAGCATCTCGCACTACATTTCAGCTGTATCATAAGTTTCATACAGATAGAAGGAGGAAGCAAATATACAGGGGGAAAAGAATGAAAATAATGCAAACCAGATCATCAGTTCTGGTCTAGAAACCAAAGCTGGTGGAAGTGATTCACAGTGTCACAGTTGTTCTTGTAGTGCATGAAGCATATCAGCCATTGCTTTACGTGGAAAGAGGGAAATGAGAAGTAGAGCTGGTATTACAGGGGATCTCTATTAGAAAGGCAACTGCCCTCAGCTAAGGAAGTTTCTGTAATGGCTCTCCCTTTTGTCCTGTTAGAACTGTTCTTTGGGGGCTTTCCAGAATTAAAAAAAGCTTTGCTGATGTCAGAACGTTTACAGGCTCTATAGATTCCTTATTTGTTAAGAGCTATACAAACCCTATGACCTACTTTAACATTTACAGGGCTTGTTAAAGGTCAGCAGCAAACAATCTTGAAAGCAAAGAGGCAGTGGAAGATTAACTTTTGAAAGTGAAAGAAAGAAAGGATCACTAAAAATAAAGGGGGAAAAAAAACCATCAGAATGCCAGTAGTGGTGAGGTGAAATTAAATCATCCCACCCTGCCAAGCATCCTCATTCTTCTCCTGCAAATACCACAGCTTTTATCATACAGCTGTCAAATATCAAGACACTGTTTATCATGGAATAGGCAAGTGCAAAATTCAGCACTGGAATTTTCATATTCTGTAATAGTACACAAATAAAAGGAAGCCCTTTTAAATATGAGTGCAAAAAGCCCCACAGGATACAGGACCTCCATTAGTTTTGAGATGAAGGTCAGTCCCACAATCAAGTTCATAGCATGCCAGAGCTTTCTGGTTTTAGTAACAGCATAGGAGATGCGGACAGGCAGAATTCAGTCTCAGAAGCAGCATTAGAGATTTAGGAATTCCAGTGAAGTTAACATAAAAATCAGTTTTGATTTGGTGTGATAAATACAGCAGTAAGATCAGTATTTTTCAAAGGGCTTGCCAGTGACATTTAGAATATCTGCCATTACAGAGGAAAAAACGAGATGCAGGAAAGGCAACACGAATTTTGATCGAGTCCTTGGACAGCTTGAAGCAGTTTGCATACACCGTCTCTCATTAAGCTCCGGTCATTGCAGTCTCCTCTGCAACAAACCAGGCCACAGTCTGGTGACACAGGTGAGATTGCACAGCCAAAGAAATGCAGTATGGGGCTGTGTTTTGCTGTATTCTTCCACCCAAAGTCCTGTCCAGCACTCTGCAAATGTTAAACTGCACCCCAACAGAGTTATGCTATGAAATCACCATTTTCTACCTTGAAAAAGAGAAACGCAAAATATTACTTGATGATTTTGAAGATCTTTTCCAACCTGAGCAATTCTGTGATTATGGACATATGATTTAAGAAACTGAAATGAATATAACACCACCATCACTCCTCTTTGCCAGCCTTCCAGAAACAGCTGCAAACTTTGGCATATACCACAGGTTTTGTGTAACAGGTTTACCTTACCATGCCCATTTTAAAGGGTCGTGAATGAAGAAACTAAAATATAAAACTAATTCCAAACTCAAAAATAGCTAGCAACAGAGCTCTACATGTATCTACAGAGTAGCAACTGCCTGCACAGCTCCATGTGCCTCTTAAAAACCTTTTAACACCCAAAGCTTTCTACCCCACAGCATCCTTCTGAGCTTGAATGACATCCCAGCTGGGCTTCTGAATCTCAAACAGTAGACAGGTATCAGAGACTGTATGGTTTCACATTTGGATTGCTTTACAGAGCACCTACAGCAAACACCATTTAAAATCTCCAGTAGTCCAAGATCTAGAAAGAAACATTGCTTCATTTAGTAAAAGCTTGAAATCGACTAAGGAAAGATAACACGTAGAAACATTACCCCAACTGAGCTACGAGGTCTGATAAAAACCCACAGGGACGTTAACAGCAAAATGCATCACGATTTAAATATTCTTTCCATTCACTGGGAATTGATTATTACTGAACCTCAGAAGGACCCACTAAATCCAGCAGAAGTTATCCACCTTTACATGGGCTTTACTTACTAGTAGAAAAAAATGCTTCAAATGCAAGACTGCGTTGGTAGAAAATTAATGGAAGTTTTTCAAAGCATGCATGCACAAGGAGTGCAGTTCAGCACATGAGCTCATGGCAGTACTGAACCATATTGCCCTACTGAGGATCTTCACAGGATCTTCACAGATGTCTCTCGTCATTCTCTTCTCCTTCATTTGTGGGGCCCTTCCATCAATAGAAGCAAATTCAGATATTTTCTGAATGGAATTTCTGTCTACTGCAAAGAATTGCAAAATGGAAGTACTTTCACAGAGCCAATAAAGCTATCTTCCATCCTGACATGAAATTTGCCTACAGACTCCATAAGCACAACAAATAATGGACAACCCTGAAAGAACGTGTTACAGTGACTGTTCACTGATGTTTCACTTGTGCTTGAAAGAACTCGTTCATAGACCCCTCTCATTACGACTTTTCACAACAGGTTCCCTCTTCTTATCCACCATCAAAATTCTAGATTTTTTTATCGCTGATAGAATAGAATCATCACATTGCTCAGGTTGGAAAAGACCTGACATCTGATTTCATTCTGCTTACAGATCAGGAAATAAATCAAGACTTAACATTAACGATGTTAACGCTATCTTCTCCAGCATCAGTTCAATTGCCTTGTTCTCCCTTTCCTGCGTCTCCCCAGCTCTGGCCCCAGCGTCAGCCATGAAGAACAGGTATTTGTGGAAACTGATGTCTGCAGTTTTCTGGAAAAACATGAAAAGCTGTATACAACTGTCCTTTCTAAAGGGTTGGCTATTACTACTTTTGAGGACATGCATGTGATAAGATAGTCATAAGAAAAGAATCTGGCATACGAGAATGATAACAGTTGGAAATGCTAGAGATAGAAGGAGCATCTTTGCAAGCTGAAGATGTGTAAAATTGTGTTATGTACAAAAACAGCATATGAGAGTGGGATTGGGAGGAAGGAAGGACAATTCTTCACTGATTGAAGAAAATCAAAGAGGAAAAAAAGGGTAGCTGTACACACTCCTTTTCCTTGTGATTTGAGATTTCAGATAGTAAAGGGAATTCATGACTCAGGTTTCATATAACTCAGTAACCTTCCCTCTGTCCTACTGCTACACATGCATCATGCACACATTAAGAGTGCAAGACTGAGAAGGAAAATATTTCTTCAGCTATCTCTGTGGCTGATGGCATTCTGCTCCTGTCAATGTGGCAAATGGAGTCTACCACAGCGTACTCATCTGTATTGAGAGAGAAATTACTCCTGCCCATCAGTCACACAATACAAGCAATACAAAATCTGTTCCCATGATGAATAAATCAGAGTTAAATAAGGTCAGGGTGTCTTCAACGTCTGCTGGCAACAAACTTCATTTAAGGCTATTACATTCTTGTCAAAGTCTTGACCAGGCTCAGTTTACGTACCTCTTTCCTCCCTTCCTGCATTTCTTCACTCAGCTTTGTAAGTATTTACTGCTTCACTTTTTAGCATTGTCTTCTCTAAGTGGGGGATCTTGCCACACTATGATAAAGAGCTTAAAATTCAAATAGTATTCATTCCAAGTTTGCAGATGGAAATGGAAAAAAAAAACAAAAAATGGGGTAAAAAAGAGGAGTGAGATTTTCTCCCCCCACAACCCTTTTAAAAAGGTGTCAGTGTCCTAGCTGTCCAATAGGAGACTGATCCCTACACCTGAAGGGCTGGAACCCCTGAAAGAAATCTGACCATAGTTTTTAGAAACAAGCTGAAGCCGCAGATAAAAATTGTTGTGCAATCTGAAGAGCGTTCTTCCCCTATTCATCAGGTGTAACTGCCCAAATATATCCTGGGCACTCCAAGTTGGGCTGAAGATCATTTTCCTGTCAACTCATTACTCATAGATCTGGTTTCCAGCATGGTGAATAGATGTAATTCAGCACACAGGTCACCGTCTCAGACCAAGTGCTCGTTCTGAGGGCGAGGACAGTTAGTTTCTCTGAACTAAAAGCTTTCTCATGGTCTCAAATCAAACCAATGACTACTAATGGACTCCAAACAGATCATTCAGAGAAGCTGTCCATTTTTCCCCATACCAAACTGTCCTCACAGAACCTCTTATCTCCATCTGATGTTTTGTTTTTTTTCCACGCTGCAGGGAGAAGTCAAGTGAAAAAATTGTTCTTTTACTCTGAAAACACTTTGTAAGTTGAAAGTTAATTCAACAGGTCATTTAAAAGAGCTGCTGGTGCGACAGAGACTCCAACTATTTGGTAACTCTACAGCTGTACGAACATGTCCCCCTCACCTGCCAGCAGCTCACTCACTGCTGCTGTTCTCCCCCTAGTCACACTCCATGATCTACAAGGATACAATTCACTTCTGCGGCAAAACAAAAAAACAACATTCCAAACAAATGGTTAAAATCTTGTCCTGGGAATTAACAGGCACATTTAAAGACTTATTTCCCTCTTGCACCTGCTTCAACAGAAGAGAAAGAGCATCTTATGTAAGGTTTGCTTCCCCCTTCTCAAAAGTCTTAACAGATCCTCTCAGCCAGTCATCAGTCACAAGACTACAGTGCTTCAGGAATAAAGCAGTGGGCAAAGCAAGGAAAAAAGCATTCGGCTGTGCAGGCGACAAAACTGAAAAGCCCTGGGGCAGTGGGGAGCTGCACCAGAACCACGGGCCCAGCCAGCGTCCCCGGGCTGCCCACCTCCAGCTGCACCAGAAGATGTGAAGCTGTGATGCAGACAAGGCAATCTGGGTGTTTTCACAAGCTTTACACAGCCGTCTGGAAGCAGTTCAGAGGGCACATCTCACTTTAAGTGGAATTCAAAGTACCCACTGAATCAGCAGGAGGTTTCTCGATATGCTGGGAGGCCGATCTGAAAGCAAAGCAAAGAACTCAACACCTACAGTTTGCACTCCTTTCAGTATTTAGCACCAGTAAACCTAATTCCTGGTGTGGATAGCACATCCTTTTAATGACATCCTATTGCTGCTGGGGAAATTTGGAACGGTTTCCACACGAGGACATCGTCATAACAGGAAGCACGAAGAAAACTTCAAATAAAAAGAGGAAGGGAACTAGAGGAAAAAGAAGCATTACTAATGCTCCAGGTTATCTTCTTGAACTTCAGCCCACAGAAGCAGCGAACGCACATAGAAGAGCCACCCTACAACTCGAACCCTACCGGTCAGCAGCAGCCAAAGGCAGACCTGGGCTCTCACAGGGATGCCCGGCCCGGCGCTCGGCAGCCCTCTACTGGGCTGCCTGCGGCAACATCAGCAGCCGGAGCTTCCACGGAGCCCCCGAGTGGAAAAATCCCAGCGCTGGAGCGCTCCCACCCCGGGTCCCAGCACCACAACGCTGAGCGGGGACCGCCAGAAGGAAAAGCAGCGACAGCGACACCGCTCCCGCAGAAAGCTCTGCCTGAGCAGAACAACTCATCTGCCGTTTACTGCTCACAAGCTTTGTCAGGAGCGCTTGACTATACAGGACAGCTGAAGAAGGTGCTTCAGAACAGTTGTGAACGCGGCACTGACTGAAAGCTGCAGGTGCCAAGCCAGCAGAGAACACAGGGGCAGGCTCCTCAACGCCCTCCCTTCCCAACTAAGCTTTAAGTGCTTCTTTTTAATAGTACATGTCAGCATGCCAGGTGGTTAGCTTGCATCGTGTGACAAAATGAGAGCAAGCCTCCCAGTTAATCAAACACCAACCTCTCATGCCATATTAATGATACCTGGATCTGAGCCGAGAGAAGTGACGTCAGAGTGCCAAGATCCCTGCTCTTTCCCACTGCCTAAATCACTGTGCTACACCCAAGCTGCCAGAAGCGTGGTCATGTAAAGGTGCCCTCCTGCATGCTCTCACAAGGCATCTTTAATAATACCTGTGCTAGCATCTTTCTCCGTAATGCTTGAGAATGCCAGGAGAGCCTCACAGCACTTACCAGCCCCAAGCCCTGCCCTCAGGCTGCATGCAAGTTCACACATATGCTACAGGCTCTGCTCAGCTGGACAGTGCATCCTTCCATCTGCATTAAATGGGAACGGTGGAGAAGTTGCTCCATGTGGTCATGCCCACGCTTCCTGCAGAAAGAGGCAAGCTCTCTCTTTGGCTGCACAGCTGCTTTGGGGCAGCGCTGGCAGGGAATGAGCAGGGCTCACAGGAACATCTCCTGCACTACTCTGTGGACACACTGCTTAACCCAACGACCAAACTGTATTTTGATTGCAGTTGGGTTCAGGTAACCACAGCCTTCGAACATCAGCTAGATTTCACAGGAAACAGATTTATTTACATAAAGTAAGCAAGATTTTTAGCCAATACCCAGCCTTGGTAAGTGCATCTTTTTCCTTTTCAGCAGGAGGATACAAGATCCATACACTGGAAGCACTTCAGCAATTAAATCCATCAAATACTTTAAGCAAAAAAAAAAAACAGCCCCCAGATGCCAGGAACATAACACTGCAATAACAGTAACACTATACACACACACACAGTCCACACTCAAGTAAACTTACAGACTCCATTTGCATTTCCCAGAGGCCTAAGTTTACAGTGTTGCTGTCACACTCCTTTAAACCTTGGGGTTTTGTTCATTAGGTTTTGGAGACACGTAAGAGGTATAGGGCACTACATACTATTACTTTCCAATACTGAGCATGTACAAATTTGACTTAACCAAAGATGATTGCTTCACATAACTAGCTAAAATTATTCCAGTTTTGTGCTTAAGAAATAGAGGAATTTTTAAGGGGGGAAAAGCTAATAGAGACAATCAATAAGGTCTTGAATACCCATCTTCCCCTCCTCAGATCTCTGGAGAAGTTGGGGCAGGAGGGAAGGAAAGAAACATCAGCAGTTTACAGGTATAGAAAATGGTCTTGGGCTTCTGCTTCAAACTTCTGCATAGGGCTATCACCTTTACAACAAAAGGCAAGTTCCAGAAGGGTGAAAGCAGCAGAACTCAACTACATTATCAGTTACTTAGATACGGACACAGGGATGAATAGGTATTTCAGTAAATGGCACATGCAGCTACACATTCTGGTCTCTTCATCTCCTGCCTGCCCCTTGGAAGCCCCCAAAGACTTGCTCCAAAGGTGAAGTCTCTGTGCTCTGGTGTTTTTTATACAATTCCAGTCTATTCATCTATTGTCTCTACTTCACAAAGCTTCCGAGACATTCTTTTAAAAACCCCAGATCCTCAGAGCCTCTCACACAAGCCACGGAACCATCAAAGCCAAGTTTTCACCATTACCTGCAAGCTTGATTTAATATTTTATGAGAAGAAAATGCATTTTATTTCCTTCTGGAGATGACCTGGGAAAAAAAAAGATCAACTAATATAACCCAAAAATACAAAGTTGCCTCAAAGTTTTGCAGCAGGTACATCCTGCTGAATGTTACATACCTTGAGCTAAAACTGAAAGCCATCAGCACGTACGTTAGTTGTACAGGGAAGGCATAAGATAGACAAAAGTAAATACAATACAGTTGTAGCTAAACTCTTCCCAATTAGGCAAGATGCTGGCTGGATAGAAAGAGGACAGGTCTCCCGTGAGATGGGAAAGTAGTACAACTGCTTGAGAATCCTCCACGTTAATAAAGTAAGTGCCTTTGTCTTCACTGTGATCAGAAAATTACAGTTAAGACACACACAGCAGTGTAAGGCTGCTCCCAATAAAAATTACTCTAGAGCTCTACCTGCTGCTTAAACAGCAGAGGAAGAATAGTATTTATTTATTGAAAGAGTACTACCTGGGAGGGCAAGGATGTCAGGCCCTCCGTTTTACAGCTCATCCTTAAGTTCATGAACAGCTTTGAAAAAGCCCTCCCCTTCAGCATAAGGGCGGCTTTGTGATCCAGAGCAGCCGGTCCTGGAGAGGCCAGGCGAACCACGCAGTCACACTGGCAGCTAGAGCCGTGCTTCAACTCGTTTGCAAACAGCCGAAATCAAGACAGGCAGCCAGGCTGAGAGTACAGATGCTTATGAAATGTTAAGTGGGCATTTCACTCCGTTTTGAGGCAGAATTAACAGCCTCATGTACCAGCCTTATGATTTAATCGCCTGCTATAACACTGATAGTTTAGCAGTTCAAGATACCATCATTGTTAACACACTGATATACCGACTCAATTTCGTTTCTGACCTGGATTTATGGCACTGTGCGTTCTTATTTAGTACCTCCGACTGTGGCTGTAAGTAAGCGAGATTCACCTGCCTCTTTTCTTTTTTAGCCCATTAGAAATAAATATAAACCACTTTCTTTTTTCAGCTTTAGAACTTGACCGATAGCTACGGGTCCAAAATATTTAAGAACAACCGGCCCAGATCTACATCAAAATGAGTAATATGGTGTAGAAATATATGTTCTCCTGCATTTGTGACTTCTCTGTCTCTAATTATTATATAAATGGTGAGAAACACCTGCTGCTTCAGCAGGGCAAAAAGGTATGCCACTTTCACTCACAAAACAGAATCCTGACACTCTTGCAGTTCAAAACCCTATTACCAGGATAAAATACATTCTCTAGTAATTGATACAGATTTATCTTCTGGCAGAAGCTTCCCATTGGCCCTTCACCCAGGGATGTCTTTACATTTGGGTGATGCACATTACTTACTGTGCCAAGGCAAGTGGTAAAACTATCGTTGCCCCTATCCTATGTGCAAACACCCTCGGGGAAAAACAGATGGTTATTGACTCGCTTCCCACCATTACTGTATTAACAAGATCCACTGATAAGAGGTTTCCCACACTTAAGCTACAAGAACCTTTCTTCTGGAATCCGCCAGGCACTTGGAGGCTATTTATGCTGCCATTAACAGCATATGCTGTGCACACATACAACACTTAGTGACAGAATGATTTGCAGGGCATGGAGGAGGCTGGAGAAAAGGGATGCTGAGCTGTCAAAGCAACATCTCATTATATCATATAAAGATAGTGAAGAGGAAAGAATAGGGCAGAGGGAGAAGTGGAATAAAAACAATTTAAATAGCTTTCATGCTGTTTCTAGGAGACCACGTAATATAGCTGCTGAACGGAAGATGCACATTGTCAGCAGCAGGTACACAACAGCAATAATACAGCAGGGCTGCGGGTGAAGGAGGGGGAAAAATGGGGTACACGCTGGGTCAGTATTTTCTTCCAATTTCAGACTACCGATTTCCCTCAGAGAGCAAAATTAAATAAAGCATGAGGAAGCCTATCTAACCCTGGAGAATTCAAATGAGGGAGAATCTCAGCTTTCACTAAAGTGATGATAGTAATAAATTAAACAGAAACACGGTATTAGAATTTGGATAGATGTCAAAATGCTTTACAATTCCATCAGAAACACTAAGGTAGACTTTGAGTGCAAGAGTGAGCTGATGCTCCGGGTCATTTCTTTTTGCAAAAACAAGAACTTCCTTGGCCAGCAGAAGAGTATGGCTGCATTGAATCTGTGCCTTAAGAAGAGACAGATGATACTGAAACGTTGCACTCCAGCCTCAGGCCATTCACAGAAGCAGCTCAGGAAATGTTTTTACAGATGAGAAGACATGCCAGGTACATAAAGTCCCAGCTACAAAGAACAGACAGCCTCACTGCTAATTTCTTTCTCTGCTCTTTAAGAAACCTGTCTTCCTCTTTGAAGTTACCTGGCATGTTCAATCACTGTTTTGTGGACTCAAAAAAAAAAGTCTGACGAGTTATATATCAAGTTCTATATTATTTATGCATTGCAATCCTATTTTTCTGTATTAGCTTTCAAGTATCTTCTACCTCCAAAAGCTTAAGAAGTTACAATTTGCTTTCTCAACCATCTCTATTTATAAGAATAGTCAATTCTGTTCCGTACGCAAAGAATAATGTGGTTCAAGGAAGACTTGAACCATTTGGCTACTACCATAGAACACGTCAACAGCAGAGCTAGGAATAGATCACCGTTGTCCCAGTTCCCAGCCATTTGCTTTAGCTGTATGACCACAGGAGTAGAGGCAAATCCAGGCTGAGTGTGTTGCCAACTGGCCATCAGACAAGAAAAGCAGGTCACTTAAAGAGCTCCTCTGTGGAAGGATCGCACTGCTGGACCTCAGTAGGCAGCACATCAACAAGAGCAATTTGACTTGGGAAAGCAGAGCAGGGCTTAGCAAATAGCATACCTACAGAGAATTTCTTGACGATATTAGCCTGGTAGACTGTGTAAGCACATGCATATGTATGTATGTAGTGGATTACACTAAGTGCCACAGGCAACTTTAATGAAATTCCTTCGTATTAGAAAAAGTAACATTTTTCAGCACAGAGCTTAAGACTGACTGGAAACTTAGTGGCTATAACTGCACCATTTTCCAGCATATATCCTTTGCACTCACTTAGCTTCCAAACTGACTATCACTAACACACAAAACACTACTTGCAACAAAAAGATAGAAAACACGACACAGCTCAGGTCTGCAGCATTTACATCTTGGTGTGGCACCTACTTGCAAAGAGCCAGCCTGACAACAAAACTCCATGGCACATAGAGATGTTTCTCTGTCAACACCACTTTAACTACTGGGGAAAGACACCACATACTCATGAGAAAACCAAACTGCTTATAGGAACATACTCATTCAACAGCATGGATGCAAACTGAACGTCCCATCTCAGGTGACATGCTTCAGCCAGCATCTTCTTGCCAACATCGGTCCAGTATGAAGATAACTCAAGTTACTTTCAGAAATTTCAAGTGCACAGCAGTACCTGAATTAAAATGCAACTCTACTTTTGGAGCTAGATGAACACAAATAACACATCTAGGTGAAACATGACACGCTTGCACTCAAAGGCAATCCAGAATGAGTGATCCACCAAATCCCCCAATTCCTTGAATGAGCAATTCCCAAACTGTGGATAAGTAGTCCTAAAGCTTCCCACAGAAGTACACAATATAATTCTATCTTGCAGAAGATATAGAACAGCAAAAAAAAAAGAAGGCTATATGCCTCCATGGAGACAGATTATAGGGCTCACACGAGATGCTACGTTTCAAATTGGTGCAAATCATCTGATTTACAGGAACTATCCGCGTGCGCTCTTTTACTCACAGCAAATGTAAGAATTTGAATTGGGAACACCGCAGTTATTTGGAAAGGAAATTCCCCAAGGTTTGTTGTATACTGCAGAGCTGCTAAGACCCACTGCTTTTAATAAAGTTTTATTCCACAAGGCTCAATCCATCAGCAACAAAGAATGAACAGCCCTACTAGGTCTGAAGGCTGCAGAAGGGATGGCACAGACAGTTCAGACTCACGCTCACTGATGGGCCAATCATAGCATGCTGGCCAACAAAATGCTAATGCTTTATGTATAAAGACCATGGAAGAACAAACTAGTCTGTAAGCTCCCAAGAGGGGCCTCCTGCCATTAAGCAGCAACGCAGCTTTTCAACCAGACCACAGAATCTTGCGCTAAGGTTTAGCACACTGGATGCTAATTAGCAGTGCAGGGCCAAAAGGAACAGCCATACCCCTGAACGTGCTAAGGGTTCATTCCTGGAACGCATAACAGTTGCAGCCTGACAAAGTAAAGCCACTTTCCCCTTAAGAATTAGTGTAACAGACAGTGCATGTACACAGACTTCAGGAAGACTTTTAATACACAGAAATAATACACACAAGGTGTAAGACCACAGGATTGAGGAACAGCTTAGGTTGGCAGCAGCCTCAGGGACCACCACATCCATCCCCTCCTCAAGCAGGAAAACTAAGAGCAGGGCCACAGCCAGGCAGCTTTGGAAGACCTTCAAGGAAGAGACCTCACAGCCTCTCAGGGCAGCCTATGCTAGTGTTCTGTTACCCACACAGCACATAAGTACTCCTGTTTGTGCTCACTGCCTCTTGTTCTGGCACCAGGCACCACTGAAAAGAGCCTGGCTCCATCCTGTGGTCTTTCACTGGACTCTCTCCAGTGTGTCCACATCTCATGCACTGGTGAGTCCAGAACCGTAGGAGAGCTGTAGGAGCCCAGAACAGTAGGAGAATGGTCAGGGTCATTAAGTCATCAAACAGGAGCGATCAGCTCATCTAAAAGGAAGTGCTAGCTACTCATAATGGATCACATTACAGAAGCTCTAATCATCAGAAGATTGCATTGCCATCACCTTTCTTGGGTAATTTATGGGAAAGGGACAGAAAAACAAGCTGGTAGTAGCAATTAACAGTATGCTGTATTAAATGGTCAGCAAGAGAATCCTGAAACAGCAGAAAAAAATAACAGATACAGCCAGGAGCTGCCGTACCCAGTCAACAAAATGAGTGACCATACTGCCCTTTAACAGCAGCCGTTTGAGGTGACAATCTACTTGAAAGCAGATCAGCGTTCAAACACACCACAACAGATCAGTGTGTCACCTCTTGCAGAGACAAAGGTGCTTCACGCTACTTAAAACAGACCTGCTCCTCTCTAGAGATGGCTGCCCTTCACTGCTTGAATTGCTGCAGCTCCGACACCTGCCTTCTGACATACAGGGCATGTTATCGAGGCTAAGGAGAAAGGAAAGGCGTGCACGCAGAAGGAATAAAGACAAACACGAGTCGGGCAAAGGAATCATGAAATTAAGTAAAAAAATAGCACATTAAGGAATCAAAAGCTTCTGGGGCTTTGTAGAAGGTGCGGAAAGCCACGCTTAAAGCGGCTTTCAGGAGGAAGTTCACAGCTTTAAACCCTTCGTCCCTTCCGCTCGGACGCGGGCACACACACCCGGACCGCGGGCTTTCGCCGCCGGAGCCCCGCGGCCGCCCCGACGCCCGGCGCTCGGGAAGTGCTGCAGCGCCCCCCCGCGGCCGCACGGCGCCGTACCGCGCTGACGGGGTTCTGCCGGCCCGGCTCCCGCCGCACTCCGCCATGAAAGGCCGCGGGGGCGCACAGCCGCCCTCGAGGGGCCTTCCGCAGCTGAAATCTTTACTCGGTTATTCTGACAACATTAAACAGTTAACTCGGTAGATTAAATGGATTTAGGTCACCACTGGATCTGTAACTGTTACCTTTCGGGGATTTCCACGTCGATTTCTGTTTTACACAACAGACCTTTCTCCCATCTCCGGCACGCAAAGCAGCACGTGCTGTACCACTGTGCCATACAGCTGCTTATCCGAGAGCTACAGGGACAATGAGCACGTTAAATCACCCCCTTCATCTGTACAAGGCCATACTGCGGCACTGCTCACAAATGCGACGAACCCTGAAGAGAAACCTGTTATTTCACTGCAGCATTCCTAAAGCACCTTGTTCCTAACTCCCCCCTTTGAGAAGGGCATACAGGCAGCACCAGCTGGCAGCCAGTCACTGATGCAATCTTCTCAAGCTGTGCTACAGGACACAGGCCCTGGACAGCCCTCCATCCCTGACACGCTCATTACCATCAGGCACAGCAACACAGCTTACCCATTGCAAGGCATTTCACTTGACTAGGAAAACACTATCAGAAGAAACCAGAGAGCAGCAAAGAGCAACAAAGATATTATTTAATGGTATTTCATACTGAAAACTTCAGAGATGTGTTTCAGTCACAGGGTATCTACAATCACTCCTGCAACTGTACTATCTCCACAGTAATTCTGGTTGGTCCCTGCTGGTAGATAGCAGCTTCTGAGCAACATTCCTGCTATTCAAACCCACCAATTCTAGCTGTCATTTCAGCACAGTCCTGATGGTTGTTTTTCAGGAGCAATTTCTCCCAAGACATCTCTATTCCTGTCATGCTCTCAGTATCCTTCCTGTTTTGTTAGTCTTGGTATTGCTGTCAGTCAAAACAGTTCCCATTTCAGACTTTAAGAGAACCCAGCATTTACTGCACCACTGCCTAGCCAAGCCAATTCCAATGTTACAGTTCTCTTCCTCACACCAGCAAAGCAGGCATGGCCAGGACACACACATTTCCCAGGCCACCCAACAAGTCACACATGGAATATTAATACTGACACTTCTAATCAGTATTCAAACAAGCAGAACCACAGGCAGAAGCAAGAACTTTCAATGACAGAAACTCAGCTTTGCAAAACAGTCACATTTAAAAAAACCTGATTACACAATTCAAAGGCATAGTCCAACAATCTTAGTCTACTCCTGATGAACTGATGAGTCAAAACGCTCTATGTTTCACATTTCAGAATTTGATCTCCAAGCTCATGTAACCACCAACTCACGCTGCTGACAATTCTAACTTCAACTATGCACTGTCATTATATGCTGACTTAACATTACTTGGAAAGAACAAAAATCAGGATTATAACCATGTATGTATACAGAGGATGTTACCGTTTTCTCACATGCATCTCCTTCTGGCTCCATAGAAGTTGCAGAGACCTGCATTTCACTTACCTCTCTGTCATCATTGCCAGACAGTATACAGGATGTCAGAGCAACAAATTAGGACTTAATGTTCAAAACTGTAACTGAATACTCAACAGGGGATAGAACAGCAGACACGTAAAACTATTTGGTTCATGAGCTCTTTAACAATGGCTGTCAGTATAAATGCTATATCAAGAACAGATTCTTCTCTTAAAGAAAAATATAAAACACATTTATGATTCCCATGGACATGTCATGATGTTTCAACTGTAAGCTGCTAATGAGAACCTCAGCACACTCTGGGTTGTTTAAGCTGTCCAGAATGATTATGAGCAGTTGTGTTTCAAAAGTCACTGAACTGGAAACAAAGCTCAAAACACCACTTGCTGCAATGTTACAAGCTTCTATTCAAAATAAAGTAACATCTATTTTGTGTGTGTGTGTATATATATGTAACTACAGTTACACAGTTGAAAGAGTCCATTCCCCCTATACATCCAGAGCATGTCACTGCAAACACGACTTTTAATTAAAAATTGGCATTTCTGAGCCTCCCACTGACTGACAGCCTCTCACAGCCTCCTCCTCAGATGGCTAAGCTGGCTTCCAAGAGAAATGGCAGAAAGAAACAAAATCAAAATGCTCATCTTTAACAAGGCTCTGCTGCAGCCAGTACCAATAGCAGAAAGCTGCACAGCTGACCACTTTGGAAGCCTTCCCTAATTGCTCAAGATATCACAAACAATACAGGAGGCTTTTTATTCCTAACCCTACATGCAGGATGATCAGGTAGGACAGTTTTAATCAGAAGCCACATTGTTAAAGAGAATGCAGAACGTTATGAGCACTGCAGTGGGTGCAGTACTCTTCAGATGTAAAAGTAGGCTTGGGGGCTGGCCAGAGCCCTGGGTGGGAGGTTGGCTCAGCTCTCAGCAAAGCCTTATCCCTTGCAGATAAGAGGCAAAGGTAGGCCCTCAAGTCAAATCATGAATGAAAAAAAGAAAAAACCTTTCTTGACCTGATCACTTCCCCAGTTTAATGCAAAGAATTTGTACTGAATGCCATTACAGTACCTTCGGGAGGTTCTTCCCGCAGATGAGGGGGCAGATCTTCACTTGTTGTCTCAGTTTCATCTTCCACCATCTGTGTTTCTATGCTAGGTCCCTGTAGAACAGAACAAGAGGAGGTAAGCTGGAGAACATTCAGAAAGGAACCACAAAACTAATTACTGGATTAGATAATATGCCAGACGTTAAGGACACGAGGGGCTCCCTTCAGCTCACAAAGAATGCTGCTGGTAGGTTTGTCTGTGGTCTGATGACTTAAAGGAGGGGCAAAAAAAGAACTCTCAAGCTAGCAGAACAAGCAACTAAAAAAGTATGAGGGTCCGAGTGGGCTAAAATAGAAACTGATCATTTAGAAATTTTCACCTTTCACTTATAATGCATGGAACGGAATCAATTCAAATCCTCCCTTCCCAAGGGTGGCAGCAGATTCACCATCAGTTGGAAGTTTCAAGAAAAGAAATACAGTCTTTGATTTAAAAGGATTCCTGTACATCTCACCAAGACCAGGTTCTTAAACACTGGTGCCCTGCTGAACACAGTAGATAAACATGAGTTATACAAATGGTCCCAACACCTCATCTTTCAAAGGAAGACAAAGCAAACTTGTTTATCATCTCCTAACCCAACCAGGTCTATTGACTACGTGGTCTTCCCCTATCAGTCACATTTGTATCTGCACATGCTACACAAATCTCTATTGGAAAACTACCAGATTCCTCTCCAAAGTCCTGCAATTCTTCTTCCCAGCCTGCAGAATCTTGGGAAGAGCCTTCAACATTGCTTGTGTACAGATATGAGCCGATTTATCAGATTTGCCAACTTTGAGAGCATTCAGTTGTATTTAAGACAAGTGAATTCACTGCAGATCTATGAAAATACTGTTGCTTTTTCAATGTCAAAGTATTGAAGAAAAAAATAAACAAGGTGCTGTCCTCCCATTCCCACTCCTCTTTTAAGTAAAAGCAGAGTGAACCGTAGGGATAGTTAAGGAGCTTTTTAAAAAAGTTTTCTTTTCAAATGCTAACATAGCCAAAGTGAAATCAGAAGCAGAGCACCATTAGAAACAAAGCTTTGGGGCTCTTTGAAAACAAACAGGCTTGTAGCCTACACTACCTGAAAATGTATATCCACATACACAAGCACAAGCCCACAAGCATACAAGCCTACTGTGTGTGCCACTGTTGTAACCCCGATGCCAGCCAGCCACAACTGCACAAACATTACTTAGGCTTAAAGGAGGACTTCCTCTGCATTTAAAATAACACCTCATATCAACAGCACCCAGCTTTGATTGAAGTGATAAGACCACTACAACGTATTGGTTAAAACACTGCATTAAGCCTTATGGTAGTTATCATGAAAGGAGAAAAAAATATATATTTACCACAAAGCATAGATAAGAAAGCAGTAATTGGACTGAAATAACCTGACCCAAAAACTCAAACTGAAGAATCAGTTATGGACAACAAGGTCTCTCTCATCACTTCACCTGGCTAATATGATCTATTTAAGAATGTGTAAAGAAAATTCCAGACAGGAGCAGGAAATTGAATAGAGTACACACTTCAGTACATTTCTGTATCTGCCACGGGCAGTATATTCCAAAACATTTCTATCCATTAATGCTACAGAGGGAGAAAGGAAAAAGACAACTACGTTAGTACACTAAAACAAGATGTATTTTCATATGAAAAGTATAGACATGTAGGACACAAGGTACCAATATTTCACTGCAAACGTTCTGAACCACAGCTGTAAGAGTTCCAGACAAGGTCTCCTAATCCTCCACCCGTGCTTTCCAGTTGGCCAGATCAAAATTACTTAAGAAAACAAAGCAAACCAACGCACAGTTAAAGAACCCTGCACACGAGGCAAGGCTTAAAGGCCATACTAATTGTATGCTGCCCGATGAGACATTCTGATTGCCCAGGACTAAAGAAAAAAAGCAGACATTAACTACAGAAAACAGAACCCAGAGCAGATCCCTACAAAGTCCGTGGCTGAGATGCTGTTGGATAACACTCACTTCCAATTCAGAAGTTGAACACTTGCTACTGCAGTCCCACAGAAGTACATGATCCAAGATTACACTTTTATAGAACGTTCCTAACATCTAACAGAGAGAGAGAAAGAATATTTAAAGCGAGGTTTAATCAAGAAATCACAGTAATTTGAGCTGTTTTCTGAACACTTCTTTGTATTTTTGATAATTGTTTCAACAAACACTGAACAAAACTAATTTACTTTCCACATTTCAAGATTTAACATTAAAAATAACAAAAAATAAAATATAAAGCTGTCTGCAAGGAACCCTGAAAACTCTTACTTCCTACAATAAAGTTGGAAATGTTTTCTATGGTATAAGCCAAATTATTCAGTGGTATTTTATCACATTCATATCTTGCCACTAATTGCCTTAAGTAAGGAGCTCTAGGAGAAGCAGTCTCAAACATCTGTGTTTATCAGACTTCAGTATATCACTTTAATCACTGAGAGCACTGAGTAAGTGTGCAGAGTGCCAGAACTGAGTTCCACTAGGTGATTAAAATGTGAAACACTTAACAGTAGATGAGATGCTAAGTTCTAGTATCCGTACCTAGAAGTAATACTCAGGGCTCAAAAATTGACAGATGTTATCCATGAGATACAAACTCTTTACAACAGCTCTGTATATTAGATTAATATGCCCATCGCCATTTTAGTTATATCTATTGAGTTCAGCTCACCAGGTCTGCTGCAAGCTTGGTAATCATCATCAATATTTAGTACAGCAGCGTGGTAATCTACAGCAAACAACAAACCTAGGAAACTCTTATAACAAGATTTATAACTAAGTTATAGGTTAAATTGTTGGTCTCCACTTTGTATTTTAAATGATTATTTCTAGAATGAGGCATCAGTGAGGTTTGCTTTTTTCATTCTTAAGGATCCTTGACAGATGAATAACAGAGTGGAATACATACAACTGCATAAGTTAATGGCTTACAGATGAGCAGCCATGCAGTGTACAACAATTCTATAATCATCTCAAGCTTCAGCTACGGCAGAAGTAATGCACACAAACATTGCTTTTACATCGATGCTCCCTCCAATTGGATAATGCCTTTAATAATGTGCTTTACCTTTTGGCTAGCCTGAAGAGATCAGGCAGCTGGACTTTATGATCTTCATAGGTCCCTTCCAACTGAACTATTCTATTCCAGAAGCATTTAAGAAGCAGGAAGATGCATCAACAGTTCAGAAGCATCAGTAGGTTGTTAACTGCACAATATTCTTTTCATTATATAGGCTTGTATAGTCTTTTAAATTGAGAAAGTGGTTCAATTCCTCACTAGAGGCACTGAAGAAGCACTGATTTAAACATGTACTATTATAGGAATAGGTTATGGCACAGAGCCTAGGAACATACAATTGAAAAGAACTGCATTTTGCTGTCTCACATTGTGTTTCACAGAAGGCTATGTATTTATGGATCGAGAGGACTGCCAGTATTGAATTAAATAAGTGCCATGAAAGGGAGCATAATCACTTATCAGCACCTCACACTTTTCCCTGGGACACAACACTTGAGTATAATTCAGGACTTCAGTGTTATGCCAGGGTTTTCAGTATATTTAAGGACGATATATTTTACAAATGCTGCAGTGACAGAAAGGAAGAAGGTTCCCACCCAGGGAGGGTATTTTCCACAAGGTATTGAGTTATCTCAGTGACACTGAAATTGACAACTGTATCAATATATGATTTCAGCACAGTCAGTCACACAAACAGCCTATCCCATCTCATTCTCAGCAGTTTATACAGGAATAAAAAGGAACGACAGGAGCACTCCCAACACTAGGCAGCCACGATTGGCCCACTCTGCATTTAAGTCAACAGTGACACAAGACTGTCACTGTAAATACCCAAACATGTAAGTCATGGGAATTGCTAAGCTTACTAGTAAGTCCCTACAAGCAGTGTTGAAGTAACCCAAAATCCCAGTCCCCTCTGCACACACACATATTCAGGCCTTCTGGACTCTACTTCTCCAGTTTGCACTAGTTATCACATATAAGCTTAAAATGAAGGCTGCTTACTCACTGTTCAATGAACCATGATTAGGCTAGCGAATAACCTAGAAAAAAAAGAACAAGGCCAACAGCAATGGGGGAAAAAAACAATATTAAAAAAATCCAGTGAATTTTTTCTTATTATTGAAATTTCATGCAGTTTGGGGCAAATATTTTTGAGCTCCCTTCTGTTTATGACTAGTAAGAAAACAGCTTCACTGCTGTTCCCAAACAAAGAGAGGCACATACTTTACAATTCCAGCCCTGCTTGTCATTCGTACTCTATTCCTAGAAATACTATTTTTTCCTAGATAAGTTGTACAAAAAAAGCCAAAAAACCAAAGCAAAAAGAGCCCACTGGGCAACACGCATGAATACTCTCATACTTCGCTCCATTATAGTGAAGTCTATTAGGAATCACTTCCCCTTTGTAGAGCTGAAGCTGGAGGAATTTAAAGCCCAAAGCCATGGCTGCACCAGCAGTGTTGTATTTCAGTTCTTCGACCAGCCTTTAAAAATTACTCTGGCCTCCTGGCCAAACTCCAGCTACTAATTTCTCTGTGCAATTTCAAGTGAAAAACGTATGTATTTCCTGACCTAGATTGTACATCTCTATTCTTGTTCCTGAACACATCACAGCAGTTTCTCCTTTCTGACATTCATCTTCAAATTTGTCCCTGCACTGCCCTTAAGATTGGAGCTTCACTTCTTCCTTCTAGAAAATCCTCCCTGTAGAGGCCCATGAGGTCACACCTCCTGCTTCATCCTACACAAACCTACAGCTGCCAGCCTATATCATCACGTCCTCTGTCCTGCCCAGCACCCGTGTTCAGATCTGGCATTCTACATAAACATCATTCCAATAAAGCAATTTAGCAGGAGGAAATTAACAGAAGTGAAGGCTTCACCACTCCACTCTGAGCGCTAATCCAACACCATTTTACCTTTTTTGTTTTGTTTTCTATTTATTTTTAAAGGTAGCATAAAACATATCTCAGCTGACAACTATGAAGGACAAATGTTTCTCTAGAGAGTTCCAAAACTGGGTGGATCTGTGGGGATAAAGAAGTGAAATCATCCCTAAGCACAGGAGAGCTTGCAAAGTACTTTGGGAATCTAACACGACATTTTCAAAGTACCTTAGTGAAAGCATTGACCTTTTCTTCCTTACATTTAAGGAATGCTTATTTCACGCCCACAAGACTAAATATAATTGGTTTCCAGTGCATCACATACTTTCCCCATTCCTAAAAGCACAAAAAGCCCCCAGCAGTTATTTGTTTCCCCCAAACAGGAGGGGAATAGGACACATTATGGTTAGGCCCAATGCATGCTGATGTTAGGCTTGTCAGACCCAGTAGCAACAGCTACATGTCATCCAGCTTTTCTACAATGACATCATTAAGGCTGGTGTTAATTTAGGGTCTCTCCTCTATGCAACCACTGTAACAAAGCTCCAGAGAACTTACTTTTGATATTTCATGTTTAATCAAATTAAGTTATCCCATCTTTCACACTTGTAAGTGACTTGTGGCTTAGAATGGAACGTCCTTTCCACTTCTATTGAAAGACAAAAAGCCTCAGTTTCTAAGGAAATGACTTTCTCTTTGCCTTTAACAAGAATTTTTCAACAAGTAGGACCCTGTGTAGTTCATCACAAAGCCTCTTTTCCAGGGAGCTAATTGTCTACAGGTACTTCATTTCAGCTAAGGCACAGGACTACCCAACACTACCAACTACCAGCCTAAACACCAGTGCTGGGAGCTGCTCTCCAACTGCAGGAACAAGCTGGAAGCACTGTTGCTGCACCTTCTGGAGGCAGGTGTTTGTTGCAGCTGCAGGTTTTATTTCAGCAATAAACTTCCAGTATGTTGTAGAATTAAGACTTCCATTTAAATTTCTCTAAATGCCATAGGAGCGCTCCAGTGAATCAGTCATCACTTAACTGCACGCCCACACCTCAGGGGTTTCCAAAGTTGGCTGCACTTCTCCTGTAGAGAAGAGGAAAAATTGATCTGCAACCATAAACAGTTTTTTCCACTTTCCTGTAGGTTGAAGAGAGCCTCTTGATGGATGCTTTGCTTTTAATTCCACAAAACAAGGTTAGCTCATAATGAGAGCTTCTGTGCTAGGTTTCAGCCCAAGGGGAATTTGAGTTGCAGTTATAAATCCCCTAGAACATTAAAGGAAAGTACAGAAATAGAAATGCTGAGGATGACAGCAGTGTAAAATTATAGCACTTTGTTCATAGTACGCTGTGAGAACGTACTGGAAAAGTTGCTTAGATTACTTGTTCTTCTCTGCACTTGGGCAAACACATTAGGAAGGCTGTGATTTCAACAACATCTAATTTTGTCCTAACAATGGGGCAGAACATGCCTGCAGAGGAAGGAGGCAATGAGGCCGAGTTTTTGTGCAGCTAACCCCAAATCAAGCCCAAGTTCTATTGTTCTCAGCAGAAGAGTCAAATCCTATTTCTACAGTAATAAAACAACCTCACACCACGAGTAATTCCAATTAGGATTTGCTTGGCATAAATAAGTTCCCAACAAAGCAACGCCACAGTCTAATCTCTATTCAGCAAGATAGTAAACAGTCCGCTTTGTACTTCTTACCCTCACACAACAAAAAGTCAATACAGCCAGCAATGGTTCTGACAGTTCTGCACTTCTGAGCTAGCAATTTGATTGAGTTCTATTTTGATTGACAATCTTTTCCATCTGGGTTCAGTTACTAAATCAGTGTTAGCACAGAAAGCATTTCTGAAAAATAAGCAAACAAAACCAACACACCTCACTTCTGATCATGTACTGGCCTGACACAAAGAGCACTCCTCTCTTGGAGATGGTTCAACAGCGCAATCACCAAGAGATAATATACCACTGCAGCATGAGAGCTGAGAAATTACCCAGAAAAAGGCTCCACGATTTGTTATCAACTCCAGTTTGAACTGCTGTCTTTGCAAGGAAGAGTATTCCTTGTCCAGAATGCTTTTTTTATTATTATTTTTACTGAAAAACTGACTGCATAGAATTGCACTCACTTCAAAAAAATAAGTTCCATGAAGGCAAAGTGTCATTGCACAGAGTAACTGAAACATTAACAAGCAGTAAAGTGGGGGACAGTCCAATACATAAAGTCACTACAGCAACACCTGACAGACTCTGAAACAGAGCCCAGATATGGAATGATGTTGGCCCAAAGCATGATCCCACAGCACCGCACACAACTCTGAATGCAATTAATAAACAATATATCAAAGTATCAAGTAACCTCTAACAACAACAGATCATTCTCTGATATAGGTAATATCATAAGGGAAGAGGAAGAAATACTCCTACCATCAAAAGTAAACACTAATGAGATGCTACAACCCACAGCTTTTTTCAAATAGCAAAAGCAGTATGTTTTCCCCACCTTGTTTCTTGGCAGGTAGATTTAATGACTAACAGCAATGTCACTGACTAAAGAAACTGGACAGCATACACTGTAGGAGGAATATTTCCCATTTTCCTAATGAGACCTGCAAGTATCTTTACACTCTGGAAAGTTGGAGACCGCATGAGAAATTTGTCTGAAATACAGATAAGCCCTCTGTTTAATAACTCAGGCCTATACCAGAGTTCATTAATATTGTCTTAACCACACTACAGACAACCCTTTTCCTTGCTGTTGTCCTCAGTGAGGTGTGGCTTTGGCATGCCGTACTTTAAAGAGCTCACAGAGAGCTGCACTAAGCAGCGTTTCTAAACAGTGGTTTCATATGGCCAACTTGAATTACATTACCTGCATGCATTTCCTTAATAGTGCACAACTACTGTTGTAGCTTTAATGAGCTGAAATAATCAGTTGCTCCAAGGGCTTTCACAGCTAGAACACAATGGTTTCTGTGACAAAACTCAAGATACATAGTACATAAGCATGTATCCAACCCGACAAACACGAGCACCCCCAACAGAGCTTTCCATGGAACAGCCTGAAACAGAGGCTGACTTCTTCAGAACTCACAATTCCATTTTTTTTAATTAAGACAAAACTTAACAAGGAGATTGTAATATGCTGCACTTACTGCACATCACTATCCCGATGCTTCTGTTGATAGCTAGCTAGTAAAGTCTTTTTTTTTCCTCATGAAGGAGGATGTCAGCTCTTTAAGCTCAGAGTGTTGCTTGTTGCTCTGTGCATTTGCTGTCATAGTGTTTTACAGGCATAACATCTCAAATTATTTACTTACCATCCAGAGCAAGCACTACATGTGCTAGCCCCGAGCTCTCCAATTTTACACCTAACCCCCATGCATCGACTCAAAGCCAGAAGTGCTGCCAGCAATAATGCCCCTTTTATTTCAGGCATCGTAGAAATCTCTCTCATTTGCTTCTAAATTAACCACAAGAAGTGTAAATAAGATCACAAGTTGCTGCATACAGCATTACAGCTAGAGTTACTTCACCCAGCAACAAAACAGCTGTCAGACAGAGAAAACACTTGATCATAACAACTGCAGACATTGCACCCATTGACTTATAAGGAAAAATTCTGGCGACAGTTGCTAGCAGTTTGGATCTCCAAGGTGCACAGGTTTTTCCTGGATATTTACATAGAAGGAAGGCAGAGGAATTGCACCAGAACTTGGGCAGCAGTGCACAAGTGGTAAGATCATAAAGTCTGCTAACACAAGGCATAAGCCGCTTTCATGACTTCAGTCACAAAATGAACTGCATCAAGAGCACCCCCCCTGCTAGCACATACCTTGCCCAGAACACTGAAGGCATGAAACCTCTCCCTGTCCCCCTGAAATTCAGCTAAAACACTGGGAAAGGAAAACCACTACAAAGTTCATAAGGTTGTGTGCTTACCAGAGATGCCCCCTCATAGGGGAATATTTAAGTCAGAGCTATTTATAGTATTCGTACAGTCTGTGGTCCCTTTTACTTTTCCTATCAGTTACATTCACTCTTCTCCCACTTTCTATTAAAAATTTAGGACTACATGCTGGAAAAAAAAGACAACATACTTCACAGCAAGCAATACCTCATCTGTTCTCCCTTTTATAAGCTGTTCCTTTCCAAAGTGCTTTTCATTTCAGCTGTCCTGTGATGGTGCCTAGCAGGGCTCAGACACAAAGTTACACATACATCAAGTTTTGACAGGACAATCCACGACACCCCTCAGGAACCAAGCTGTTTGAAATTACAAGCAAGAAAAATATTTACTTTGGTTTTCCTTAACTTTTGATGGGACTTCAAAACACCTGCCTCTTATTAGATCTCCAGTATTCACCCGCCAGCATCAGGTATCAAAAGCAGTTAGGAAAAAAAAACAGAACAACTACAGGCAGTAAGTTCACATTTGTTTTCTTAAATATAGCTAAAAAAGTTTCTCAGAGTTTCATACAACACACTCTCATTCTAAAGTATGTGAACACAAGCACCACCATCTCTCCCTATACTTCTCAGAATCATCTGAATCCAATGAAAAGGGGAGCAGCTACTTCAACAAAATCACCTCTTTGAGCCTGCTTTCCCAAGGAATTTCAACACTGTCTCAGTGCCTTTCGTTCCTCTGAGTGCATTTAAGTTAGAGCAATGACAGGAGCAGCGCTGGTAGAAGCAGTTGCTGCAGCAGCTGGCAGTCAGCAGGGATGACTCTAATGCCCTAATTCATTCACCTGTTCAAGATGAGGTGTAAAGAGGTTGTTAGCCAGGAAGCGAGCACATCCTTCGATTCTGACAAGACCTGAGAAATTCAGAGTTGAGTTCCACAGGACAGTGTTAGAAACTCACTGTGGGATGATAACTGGTGGCTGACAACATGATGGGCAAGGGCTAGGTCCTCTCCCCACAGTTATCCACATCCCCAATAAATGGAACAGCCCTCCTACCTTAAAAGACTTGGTACCCAGGCTCCTAATGCAGCCTGGTACATTTTCCTGCTATCATAATCTTCTGCCCTTGAAGAAAAGCTTTTGCTCTTGACATATTTCAGCCAGAAAACATTTCATATTTCAGCCTTGAGAAAAGAAGAGTGAGAGGGGATCTTACTAATGTTTATAAATATCTTAGGTGTGGGAGACAAAGGGATATAGCCAACCTCTTTTCAGCGCTCTGAGGACAGGACAAGGGGAAACAGCCATAAAGTGGCACAAAGGAAGTTCTGCACCAATATGCAGAAGAACTTCTTCACAGTAAGGGTGACAGAGCACTGGAACAGGCTGCCCAGGGAGGTCGTGAAGTCTCCTTCCATGGAGATATTCAAGACCTGTCTGGACACATCCCTGTGCAGCCTGCTGTAGGAAGCCTGCTTTGGAAGGGGCTTGGACTCAGTGATCTCTGGAGGTCCCTTCCAACACCTACAATTCTGTGATTCTGATATGTAACCTGTGGAGAATATGTACTCCAACGTATAACTACGGTTCACCCTCAAGCTGACTGCATCTCATTCCTGTCTTATAGCTTAGGAAATTGAGGTTTCAACCAATTTTATATTTTGGGTTGCCTGGAAAGCTCCATAGATGCCATCTCTAAGCATCACCAATGGCTGAAAGAGATGGGAGCAGAAGCAAAGTGAGCACTGAGATGATCCCAAATCCCCTCCAGCTTCAGCACTTCAAGCTTTAAACAACCAATTTGCCACGTTGCTTTCCCTGTACCTTTTAGATAGAATACTTATTTTATTTGATTGACTTAAAAATGAAGCACAAACTTCAGTTTCCCCAGCAACCACACACAAGTTACAGATCCTGGAAGGATTACTCGCACAGCAGAACTCCCCTGATGTTACTACTTCTCCTCAGCCACTTTCCACTCTTCCAACCAGACAGACCATCCTTATACAAGCCAGCATCAGCTTGTTTTACTCTGACAGCCCTGCATTCTCAGCAACCTGCTGATCAGCAACAACAAAAAAAGACTCAAAACAAATGCTGATAAGAAGCACACAACTTCAGATATACTTCCCAAGGCATAGCAGCAATTAGGGAAGAAATGGGGAAGCTAACTTCTCAAAAAGCTCGATTCTTAAATGTTGTTTCCCTGCACTGATCAACAATTTAGAGAACTTCACATTGATTCGTTTTAAAGTCAGGCTGAATTATTTGTGAGCAGATCCATGAAAAAGGTTCAGGCCACACAGAACCCTCCTCCTCCCCAATTTCTTCCCCATTGTATGAGCTCAAAGAACTAGGCACAAGCATTTTGATGCACTACAGCTGTTTATTAAAAACAATTACTTCCACCACACACAACCCATCTGAAGACTTTAAATTACATTGAGGAAACTCAAGCAAAAACTACAGCAGAGGGTGGTACACATGGAAAGAAATAGATACTGAAGTAAGTTACTTGAAAACTATGGAGCTTCTTATACCAAAATGCTCACAGTTGTTAAAAGGGGGGGTGGGGGGGGGGGGGGGGAAGGAAGTCAGACTCTCCCCCTGGACACACATGAATTCCTTCCAACCACAACACGACTCCACTCACGCATTGCCCTATTTTCCGTGAGGCCATTCAAAACAGCCATGAGCTTTCCTGCTCTGGTCAAGGCAAAAAAGGAATTCAGCAGAAATAAGGGGCTTAGCAAGAATAATCAGCAGTTTACCCTGCATGCAATAAAGCAGAAGCCGAAAGAAGGCTTTTCTCTATTTTGGCCTCAAGCTGGATGTACTACTCAGCCAACACGCCAAGATTTCTGTTGTGCAGTGCAAGCCAACAGCTTACCCAAGGCCATAAGGCTGTTTACAAATACCCTCCTCATACATATTTTTGTTATCCCACTCTATAAGAACAAGCAATCAAACAGAAGAAAAATCAACACCCTCAGCTGCTAAGCAAAATAAAAAACTAACGCTGCATAGCAGGAATAACTTCTTTACAGTAAGAGTGATGGAGCACTAGGAAAAGCTGTCATGAGAGGTTATGGCACTGCCTTCTACAAAGACATTCAAGACCTATCTGGGTACCTACAAACTATTGAACCTGCTTCAGCAAAGGGGTTGGACTCAATCTCTTCAGGTCCCTTCCTTACAGTTCTGTGACTCATATACACTTCTTTCCATACGCTTGGAAACTGCCCCTCTCCTTCCATCCGTGAGCTGCACAGACATCCAGAGCTGAAGCCCCTCATACATGTGCAGATGATACTTGACCTGAGTGACCAGAAGTCACATAGCCCAGCACTCAAAGTGTACACAAACTGGGCAACTTCCATCTCACAGTTGGCTCTGAGGTTTGCAGAAAGGCCTGAGTCAGGGTTCCCCATCACGACAGGTGCAGGCCATAGGTACATACAGTTTCTGCCTCCAAGAGCTCACGATGCAGAGGATGGATAAAATTCTCACTGCTAGACAAACCAAGGAGACAGGGAGCACCTGCTGTGCCTCATATTTCAGAGCGATTGACAGAGGGGAGCAGTTTGCAAGTATGTATCCTTATGAACAACAGAGATCCAGCACAGTAGAAGGAAACACCTTGGCACAACCGTAAGTCATTTTTGCAATGTAATCCTCTGTCTGACTCCTCGAGCCAGCGCAACAGCAGCAAAGACAAGCTTTCCAGCGAGAGCTATTGCGTTACAACTTTAATAACCCCATCCCAGCATCCACCTCCACCAGGACACCAAGTTCAAAACGAGACGACCGACCTCGTCCCTAACAGGGGCTGCACGGCAAGCTAACCGGGAGGGCTGCCTTCCCGCATGCCTTCGGAAGGGCCCGAGAGAGGAGAACCGCAAGCGAAGCCCGGAGCCGCAAGGAGATCGCGGAACCCCAGTGCTGCGGTGCCGGCCCGGCGCCCGCCGAGCCCCGGCTCCTCGGGGGGCCGCCCCCCGCCTCACCTTACCTTCATGCCGCGTCTCCCCGCGCACCGCCCGCAGGGGATGGAGGGCAGGCGGCCGTCGTCGCCGGCTGCGTCCCCGTCTCCCCCAGCGCTCCGGCTCCTCCCGCCCGATGTAAACACACACGGCGGCGGCTGAGGGTGGGCCGAGGGGGGGCAGCGCCATGGCAACCTCGGCCGGAAGAGGAAGCGCGGGGGTCAGGGGCCGCCATCTTAGCGGGGTCGGGCGGCCGGGATGCGCTGCGCGTGCTAACGGCCGCGCGACCGGAGGGGCAGCTGTACGCCGCGGGGTGGTCTGAGGCGTTCGGCAGCACTTCATCTGGCGCTGCAGGGTTGGAAGGGCAGACCTCGGCTGTCGGCTGCACGGCGATAACAGCGCGCAGGTGGTTGTGCTGACAGGTGTGCTGCTTTAAGACCATCGCCAGGCACGGGCATACGCTGGATGCTACATAGGGGTGGTTCTGCTAGCGAACGGTTTGGTGCGATCCGTGCCAGCCAAACCATCCTTTCTGCACCTTGTTTGGAGTAACAACTTCCAGAACTGGGAAATAACATTGAGCAAATGGTGATGAGTTCCGTTTGCTCTGATTTCACGTAATCGCAGAAGCAGTGAAGACTGAGTTAATAGGAAACATAACTTCAACTTGACAAGTGACCGAACCCAAAGGAGATCTCCTTTATTTTTTCCTCTATACTGAGAAACAGCAGTTCCTTCTCTAAATAATATGCCCTCGATCATCTAATTCCTCCAAACTGTTCTCCAGTACAGCAAAACCTATTTAGTTAGACACCAAAAGGGAACGAAGTGCTGGCTTAAAGCCTTGGCACGCCTGCTCTCGGTGCATAGGAACAACAACCTCTCACACCTAACATTAATTATGTAACTGAAATACCCTCCTCAACACACCAGCCAATAAAGTTTATGTAAACAAAACTGACAATGGTATTAATAGAATTAGATTGCATCATTTTCCATAGCACATTAATAGCAATATGTATTTATGTTGTAGTCGGATCATGAGCACAAAGAAGTTTCTCATGCTTGCATTGAATTTAATATGCAAGTTATAGCCTTGCTGACTGAAATAACATTGCCTACATTTTAAAGGGTTAAAGATGAAACTATCTTTTCTTCTATCACAGTAAAATGATGAATTCTAGATTCAAAGTAAAGCAGCCCTCTACATTTGGCATTTAAAATTTCAGACAAACATAACGTGGTTTCTCAAGAAGCCCCTAAAATCAAATATGTGCAGTGTTTTAAACAAGTTAAAATGAGATTGTCTTGTTTGTGATGCCCCTAAAACATTCACAGAACATTCCAATTGAAAAACCAGAACATGCTGGAAGGTAGACAAATCTCAGGGGAAAAAAAAGGGGGGGAAACAAATTGCTTACGTTATGCTAGGAACAAGTCCTGAAACTACTTCAGAACTACTAAAAATATTCCCTAACAGAAAGTTACATGACATATACCACATGTACATTAGTAGGTAGTGTTGCTCACTAGGCATGAATTTGTTCAGTGAAACCATTGGTGCTGAGGACACCATGTCCTTACTTACATTTCAGGAGCAATTGCTTTGAACAAACTCTAATACTTTAGAGTGAACACCCATTAATGGCTGTACCAACTGTGCACCTGAAATAGGCTTTTCCAGGTTTGTGTCATCCAGCTGGATTTAATCCAGTTCACACAAGCCAAGCCTGCCCTGATACACAAAGCAAAGCATGACAAGTGGCACTGATTGTATCACCTCAAAATCATGAAATAAGGTTACTGTAGATACACCTACAGTTATTTTTTATTATTATTTACAAGCAGAGTTTATGTCTTTATAGCATAGAAATTATCTTCCCAGCCTTCCTGAAGGACAGAGAAGACAAGGAGATTTACCTGCCCAGAATTTCTAGTGAAGGCTGAGGACCTGAAGCACCAAGTTAACGCATGGTATAAACATGTGTAACAAATATTTTTTTAAGATGTCAAAACCAGTGGTAAAATATTTTGACCTCCAGATTTGGTCACAGTACATCCCTAAATGATGTTTTACAAGGAAGTTAAAGGCAATTTTACCATTCTTTGCATAGGGGTGAGCGTATGAAGTAGAGAGTGATACTTGGGTATAATTTTTGCTGTGTAGACTAAAAGGCACACCTTTCAGATACAGCACAACATGTCACATGTGCTGACTTCAGGAGATGAGATTTCAGCACTTCATCTATGCTTGTGACCAGACATGGCTCAGCAACAGACATCTGAACAATAACTGAGATTCCAGTTCTCAGCCCTACGATGATAGTGCTTTCCCTCAGACATATCTTAGCATACAGAGATAAATAAAGATCATTATAAAGCATTCAGGTAAACAAGCATTAAAAGAGTGGTTGGTTCATGTGCTAAAGGGTTCTGGTAGAAAGGAAATCATTTCCAGGCAACGTAGCTACTGATTAGTACAACTCCTCCAGACCTCCTGTTCCAGATTAAAAAGTCCTCCCTTACAATGATGAAATAAATTGGCCATTAGACTTACGAACCATCCCAAGAACACCCAGCAAGCAAGTCATCCACATCTTTGCAGAAATGTAAGCGGTAACCTTTGCTCATGCTTTACCTCAGTGAAAGACTCATGGGTTGAAATCATTACCCTGAATTTGTTTATCTTTACATGTGTATACATCTCTCATAACAGCAGCATTTAAGTCTCTTCCCTTGACCCTTACCACACCCCCAGAAAGTAAGGAGGTATCTACTGCATCAGGTCGCTGGGCTCCAGCAAAGTATGCATAGAATTCCCTCTGAGAATTTAAGTTCAGAGTTACAAAGGTGTAAAGGGGACTAAAATCAAGGGAAGCTGCATACCTGCAACAATCAGTTACCTGAACAATATTGTACATCAAAGTCTGAATGAAGCATCCAGTAGCACACAAAATATTAGTGACAGAGCAGGGACCATCACTTAGTCTCTTACATCCTGGACTGGAAACACCTGAACTCTGAAACTTGCGTCTTTTAAATACTTGCCCATTTGTTTTGAAACATCAATAAATCCTGATGGTGTAACAAGGAAAACCTAAACAATCCTGTGATTCAGCTGTGTCACTGGAAACTATGATCTGTAAGGAGTGTTCAGAGATCCTTAGGTCTCTACCTGCCCATTCCTGAGAGAAACCTCTGGCACTGAAGTTGAACAACATGGAATGCCAAATGCTCACATACTTTTGGGGTAATTCCTCTGTGAAGATCTCAGTGTCTCCCATCGTATTTCAGCATTAGTTGCAATATGAATGAACAAAGAGAGCAAAAGAAAGGTTTGGTGTTGTATGAAATAAAGATAAGCCATGCTTCCCTCTGGAAGAGAGAAGTCTAAGGAGGACACAGTATTAAAAAAAAAGAGTGATAGAATCAAGAGTAACCAAACAGCCAGCACATTTTTTTGAATGCCTTTTTAAGGGACAACAACAATAGGAAAGGCTTGGAAATAATTTCATTCATAAAGTTTGTTCCAACTTTTTCTTAACAAATTATTGCCTATTTTGTTCATAATTTGTGACTCTTGCCATTTTTAAGTCATTACACTCCTCCTGTTTAAAGCAGACTTAAAAATAGATGCACAGAACAGTACTACTGCACAAATAAATGCAAAAAGCAACTTCTGGAATCTAAGAATAAGGAAATGTTTTCCTCCCTGTGACTTTCAGTATCTCTGCTAGAGAGCAGATCTGCTTAATAAAATGCCTCAATTCAAAGTAATTGCGTGCACTAGTGTACTCATGCCTGAACACTGACACTCTATCATCACAAGGAAAATGGAGAATATACAGCCCTGAAGATACCCCTGGTATAGCTGCACCTCTTAACTCTCACAAAGGACATAAAAAGTCGACAAGGGGATGTCTGATTTAACTTGCTGTTTTCACTATGTGAACTGAAAGAAGAAATAAAGAGCAGGGGCAGAGAGGTGTTAATTAAAACAGTACCATCTTTCCCACTTTACAGATAACGAGTTTTAAGAACACATTACTTTTAACCTCAAAGGTATTTTCTTCACAGGCATTGGACAGCTGGAGAGATCTGTCATTTTCACTTTTGGGGCTCACTGTTGCCCTAAATTTTTTGCTTGCAGTCACATCTCACACACCCATGCATGCAGAGACAGCTTAGTGACTCCACTGTGAAGGAAGTTTAAAAGGTATTGGCAGTACAGTGTAGTAGAAAACACCTGAGGTAAGCATTCAGAGCTTGTGGGACCTATTTCATGGTCTTTATCTTGGGTTCAGGTCTGCGTAAGTATCTCCTTCCCTACTGATGGGAGAGAAAAAAAATGAAGCCATTGGCAGATTAGCCACTTAACTATTTCTTTTAAATGGTTACTATTAATGACTGGGATAGTAGATTTTCTTTTCTTAAGAGTTAAACATGCTGGAAAACTACTTGTTGTTGACCTTGGCTTCCACAGTGTTTTTAATTCTCCTTTCTCCCCCTTCATTCTGTGGTGTTACATTACTAAGAGGCTTGGGCATGTTAAATATGAATGTATTGCTCTTACAGAAGAGCCCTAAGCAAGACTATAAAGGTGTTATTTATACAATACTGATAAATGGCAGTAATAAAAAGAAAAACCTATTAGCCTTCCCTCCAAGCTGAAATCATCTAGCTATCAAGTAGATATATGGCAGGAACTTGGGACACATTGCTGCTTTGGATTACAAATGGCACTTTTGCTTTAGTCTGTTATGTTTTTGCTCTTACTTGGAAAGTTCTTACGTAAAAATCAATTTTAACCATCTTTAGTAAAGATCCTTATGCATAAAGATGTAGTGCTAATTACCTACTGGACCTGTACTTATCAGTCTGCCCATTTAAGAGAATGGAAATGTTTTTTGCACCATTGTGTGAAATCCTGAAGCCCACATAGCAGGCCAGCTTATTCTGACATTTTTTGTTCTTTGTTTCCTCATAGGTTTGTTTGTGCTTTTTTTATTATTAAGTATTAAATGAGGCTAGGTGTTTAATGCCTGCAGCTGTGCCTTTCACAAACTGTTACATGACAAGTAAATAAATACACCAAAGAGACACTGAACTATGACCATCCTCTGGTTGTCCTCAGAACACCAAAGGAGATTTCCCAGTTACACTACAGCATGCAGAATCTCACAATGCTTATATCATATGGCCAAGGCATTTCTGCCAGATGACGGCACCTTCTAGAGAGATTTTTACAAAAGGAGTTTTATGAGAAAGGGCATGCTATTGGCAACTAAGGATTCCCAGAGCCCATACACCACATATCACACACAGCCATGAAAATAGAATATATGTTTAGTAGAAAATGCTACAACTAGAAGGATAAAAAAAGATAAGGAAGAGATACTCATCATAGAAACACAGCTATAATGGTAGCATCTCACATTCATTAGATAACTTTGTAGAAGCATTCAAGGAATGAGATCCTTTCATTGCTGAAGTCATGCAGAATTTCCTCTAGTTTTGATAGGGCTAGACTTCGCTTCAATTTAAAGTATAGAGATATCTATCTATCTATCTCAGGTATCTTATATGTTTAATTTTCAAAGTGGTCAAGAACTGTATTTTGTCAGAAGTTCACATATTTTTCTCTTTAATTAGAGTTTGCCTTCTGTGAGAGTGAAGATACTATTTTAGTTTAATTTTAAAATTTAATAAAAGTAATCAGTTCAATCACACTATGATGCAAAACTAAATATATGTTAAGAAAGCCTCAAGATTTGAAAGCACTTCGTGCCAAATGAACTGTGAAACCTCTTATATGGCTTCAAAATGAAAACCCAGATGAGATGAATTGAAAAATCTACAGACTCACATGCCTTTAAAGAAACTGGAAGTTGCATTTCATGAAACACCACGTATTTGGCAATAAAAGCAATTTCTGATAATTTGAATGAGGAAAAAAATGAAAATAAGTGGGCTTGAACTTTTGAGTTTACTTAAACAAAGCTGTTACATTCCACATGCCCTTAGTTACACAGCATGAAAGCAATATTTTTTTGTATGCTTCAGAGTCTTGTAATAGACAACTCTCCCTGCCAAAATGCCAGGATACGTAACTGAATTCACATATGGGCTTCCCAGATTTCAGAAACATTCAGATACATTTCTACTCTGGACCTGTGCCAAACACTCTGAACTGTACAGGCAAGCAAAGCTCAGCTGCTGGATTCTGCTGACATTTGGAATCACCAGTGATTTGTTCTCAGGATGCCAGAACAAGGCTACAGATAACATTTCATCCATATCATAAACAATAGAACTCATATGGCTACCTCCATCTCTTCAGAGTATTTTGGAACTTCTAATTTTAAAGTATGCTAAAAGAAAAAAATCCACTAGCAATGTAATTGTTCTACAGGAGCATGACGTACTCATGCATAATGCTTGCAAAGCTATAGTTTTTCTTTAACCTGTGCTTCTGGCTAAAATCCTCTAATGAACTTAGCACACACATTGCAATTTCCTTTCATTACACTAAACTTTCTTCTCATCATTAATAATGGGGAGAAGTCAACTAGCAGCCTCCAAGCTCAAAACACAGAAGGAACAATATTAGTGGAGCTGAACTGACATAGTGAGACTTATTTCAGCATGAGCTGTTTCTTGCAGTATTAAGCTTTAATTAAATATTGGCTTGGTTAATGTTTTGTTGAGATCCCAAGCTGCTTTTGGAATACATGGAATTTTCCCTTCCCACGTTCTCACCATGAAATGCTTTCTTCTTTTTCCTCATCTTTCCACTCCTGCACTCACACACATATTGATAAGTTAATTTGTCCCACACTTGCAGGGGGGAGCAGATAAGCAGTTTGTTCCTTGAGACAGAGGTGAACAAAAGGTAAAAGTAATCTTTCCTAGTTGTTAGAGCAGAGTCTCTTCAGCCCAGCCAATGGTAGGTTAGAGATAAGACATGAAATAGCCAGCCTTTACAATCTCTCATACCACCCTGCACCTCTATTAGGAGCTTCTGGATAGCTCCAAACACAATCCTCTCCCAGCTTAGTTCCCACACTCCATCCAGCATAGCTTGAGCAGGAGTTACCAACCTGATCCTCCTTTCATGGAGCCTCCTTCTTTCATGGCTTAGAGTTCCACCCCTTTAATGCTGAGTCTCGTACCCTGCTCTTACTCATTTCTGCCAACAGAAGCCTGTGCACAACTAAACAGTCCTGGGTATTTATAAGTAATTAACTTGTGTGTCTCCTTAAACTTGCTGTTAAGTAGCAGGAACTAGAGGGAAATAACAGTACATAGCACTATAGCAGATGGACTTAGGATGTTACATGCTATAGCTCTACATGCTATCAGTAGAGCTTTGCTGCCTCTGTAACCAGCTCTGTGGCTTCCTCTGCATTAAGGATTTGCACCCTGGGATTGCAATGATTGTGTCTTTTTTCAGCCCAGTTCTGAACAGATGAATTAGGGAGCCCTACCTACAGAGGTATGTACCTCTACAGCCAAGCGTGCATCCTGATGAGGTGCAGCCACACAGCTTCAGGCAAATCGTGTTCAAAAGTAGGTTGGTGTCCTAAATTACCTGCTATCAAAATAAGAAACAGTATCCTGGGATATGCTTAGTGTTAGCAGTGCTCTCAGTGGATTCTTCTCTCAAGATATTAGTAAAAACACTTTAGACTTGCCGGGGCTATCCCCATTGTAAAACATTTTGATTTGTATGCTTTTTGAACAGCACAACAGGAAAGAGCTACATAAATATTTATCCTGATGAGAGATGCATGCCAGTATACCAACTTAACTACTCTTTGATCAATACCTTATTAACGTAGTTCTAGAGATGAGATGTTTAATAGCTGTGGTTTGATTTCCTGATGGGAACCAAGGGACCTCTTTGAAGCTCTACAGACCTGCTTTGGGCTGTGAACCGCTATTTCAGATCTGTCTGCCCACAGCTCTAGACACATGCCAGTGTCCTGACAGTGCCCCCTTACCACCTCTCCCATGGCCTTCTTTCCAGCCTGACAATCAATCTACAGAACACCTACTGCTCTGGATCAGACCAATATTAATGTCCCAGCATACTCTGGAATAGCAACTGACAATGCTGTTGAACTGCCTCCCGAAGCTGGCAGAGACTGACTGCCTGGCAATCTACAGCAAGAAGAGGAATGTCAATGTCACTGTGTTGATACAGTAACTGAGAGATACTGCACTTTTCACACAAGCACACTTTGTGTAACTTTAAATACTATCTACATTCAACAATTTCTGCTCAAAACAAGTTTCTACTGAGAGCAGCTGATGCTACATGTTAATATAGATGGAAAAGTCCAATCATATGATAATTTTATTTTTAATCCTAATAAAAATCTTCCCCAGAAACAGGCCTGTGTTAAAGCTGTCTATTATTTCAGGGTAGCACAGATTTCAGTGTCTAGTATGATATCTAGTCCCAAAGGGTGGCAAATGCTTCAAATCAACCACTTGTATTCCAGAATGACTAGTGCTAAATAACCAACAGGAACAGATATGCCCTTATTCTGTGCATTATGCAATTCACAAGTGGCTTTTGCAGCTTATCATCAGCACAGATGTTGCTAGCTGCCACAAGTGACAGACTCCCTCTGAGTTTAAGGCCAGCTCCTCTTTGGTTTATAACCTAACTCTAGAGGACTTTCTTTCATTCTCTAGGTGCTGGTCTCACTTTGGGAAGAACAAGGGCCCCTACATAATGAGTTTGAACACAAGACATACAAAAGAAACAATTACAAGGAGCAGTGGTGCCTTAAGCCAAGTATTCCAGGGCAGTGCAAGGCTGTTATCCCCCTGCTAGGAATGGAAATGGGGAAGAATAGGAAAACAGTTAACCAGTTTACCAGAAGAGTATTCTTATGCTCTGACAGACCTTCTCCATAGCATCTCTTCTAATGCAGGATGCAGTGCCTGCAAATTCTAGAATATTCACAGCTATAACTGAAGTCGCAGAGGACATAGGTGATAACACCTCCCAGGGGATGATATGCTATGCAACCCTTGCTGTAAAAGCAATCCCATTTCATCCCTGACTCACAGCAAGGGATCGTGTGTATATTATGGTACATCAGGGTAGCATTCATACCTCCTGTACAAGTACTATGCAAGACCATTAACTTTCAAAAGCAAACAAACTTTCAAGATACCTGCAGAAAAACACTTTTCAGTTGAGAAAAATAGAAGAAACTCCTGCTTACAGAATATATTGCCTTCTTTCCTGCAAGTTACAACTAACATTAACAGCTCGGTGTTTGAAATGCTTTCTGACTGTAAGCCTCACATTTTGAATGAAATCCTAAATGAACACCTCACATGTGTACTTCTTAAAGAAGGCCTCCTAACACATCTTTGTAATGCACAACATCAGGTCTCAAGACACTGAAAACATCAGAAAACAACAGAAGGAGTTCATATATCCACGTTGTCCTAGAAGTCTCTTCAGTGCTTTTGTAAAGAACATCACCATTTTCCCATTTTGTGAATGCTGCCTTCACTTGTCCCATTCCTCTAACATGATGCTAGCACACAGGTCAGCAGCAACTAGAGTCAGTAGTCTTGAAGGTTCCTTCTAGGTTTTTACATAATACACACTCAGAACATCATACATTCACTGTGCTTGTTTTCTGCTAATAGACATCACTGTACATACTATATTTTGACACTGAAAGTCTTCAACACTGAAGCAATAATTATTTATGATGTTAAGATAATCACCTCCTCTCTCACAAGAAAAAGCTTACAGAATGCCCAATTCCCACTATAAACTGTATGCTGTCCAGGACCACATTAACTGCTACCTACAGCACTCAGGATTTGAGGCAAAGCACTTCTTCAAATAATGCAGAGAAATGAGCCACAGAAACATTAAAAAGACTCTACCTATGAGGCATTAGTCCTGATAAAGTTTCCAAAACTAAATATTCAGACTTTCTGGGAGCCACAGGTGATAAACACTTCTGAGGGCTGGCACACCTGTTTCAAATCTTAAGTCTGGAGGAAGGTTCTTCTTTCTAGCAGTCAGCTTTGACCACCTGACCTTAATTACATGCTTGGTTCCTTGGTTCAAGTGTTAATACTACCCAACTACCTTATAAGCCCGCATAAGAGAACATATGAAGACCAGATGCTCAGCTCCTTTACCAAATACTACTTACAAGGAAAGCAAGTATTCCTCCCTCCATAGTGGGGAGAAATACAGAACTCTCAGCTTCTACATAGTTTATATACCATTAGTGAGCGACCCCAGAGCTTTTACACAAGTCAGCACCTGTATTTCCATACTCACAAAAAGCACCTAGACTTCCCATTTTTCAGAAGAGCATTTCAAAATATTTTCAAAATACTTTGAATAGAACACATTAAGAAAACAGTGAACGTTATTACCTGTTTGAACATCTTGTGTCATTTCTAGCCTATTATTATGATATATTACCAAGCTACACAGCATCTCCACAAACATCCTATTCCATTTTTGAGGCTTCAACTTAATAGATCTACAAAAAAAAAACCTCAATTGCTTGATGCTTGCTTATTAAGAAATTATATCTGAAAGCAGTTTCTCACATGTAACACAATGGAAAATGCAGTAATGACAACAAAGTAGCAAGGCCCCAGGCTGCAACAAACAAGTATTTGTTCAAATACAGCAGCATAGGCACAGAAAAAAAAAGGGGGGGGAAAAGAAGCTCACCTTCAGAAGGCTTCAGGAACACAGAGATCTCCAGTAAAATACCCTCACCTCCACTGCCAGCCCCTAAATGAGGTCTGGGAAGGGGTGGATCCTGGTTCTACCTGTTGTGGTCACTCAAAGGCATTGCATGCAGCTGAGCTCTTCTGGGTTGGCCCTGCCTTCCCACCAGGTGCTCAATCACTGCTTCAGGCCATGACTTAGTGTTTCTGCTACACTAATGCATGGAATTTGCTTTATTTCTTAGCAAGGGTTCATGTTTCTTTCTCTGAAAGCAACTCCGGAGATGCAGCTGTTTTATGCTTCTCATTGCACAGAAAGAGATGAAAAATGCACAGTAGTAGCATGAGATGTTAAAAAGGAAAACTCACAGAAAGCCAAGAAGTTGGATAAAACAAGCAGCTAAAAGGAGAAAAGCTTAGAAATAGCATAAAAATGATGTACCAGAGGTAGAAATAAAATATGCGTATGCTATACACTGTAAAAGGCAACAATCACACTTAGACATGGGAAACAGTAGAAATAAAAAGAGTAGAAGTCATATCTGAACACTGAAATACATTCTGACAAATGAAAACTTGCAGCACACCTAAAAATGTAATAATTGCAACATATATATGTATTTAATGGCAGCATGTCAATAGGTAATCAAAATACAAAACGGGCCCTCAGGGAAGATAAGGTTACTGCACAAAAGCTGTGCATTTCTGAGGTTCACACTGACTACAGAGCAGGGCAGGAAAGTTACTGACCACATCATTCCTTACAGAGGTTGAATGTAAAGAAATCTCAGATTCAGGAAGAATGCCTCATAAATTAAAAATATCTGTACTCGGAAGAGAGGTTTTTAGCACAAATCAGTGCAATGAAGAGTAATGACTTGCCAGGAGCAGATGATGCTCATGCAGGAGTTCCAAGGCAGCTCACGTATGAAACCGCTCAGCTGCCAAACGAGGGTAACTGCTGCTTAAATCACTGCTGTGCCTGAGCTGTGGGAAAGTGCAATCGAACACTGAAAGGATCCAGGATGAGTGATTGTGTTTCTTTCGTACCCATGGTTAGAAGAAATATACAGTAAAAATAGAAGCAGTAGACTCAGGGATAAATGCCATATGTCAAGGCTGAGTCAACATGACCTTTACAGACATCCTAAAATATTATTGTCTGAGAGGCCACTGAAGAATTGGATGATTATCCAGCCAGTGACCCCAAGGATGTGGTCGTCCAGCCTGCAGCTGTGTTCCCTGGGCAGCTCACACTAGGGCTGCAGGGAACACGGAAGGCTGTCACAACACGTAACTACCAGAGCTGGATGGCTCCAACAGACCGTAATTGCCTTCAAGCAGTCTCACCTGAGGCCTCCACCACTGGCCCAGGGCTCCATTTAAGCTCTGTCCTGGGCACCCACTCTGCTTAGGCTGTGTTGTAGGAGTGCTTATCTCTGGTTTGGTTTCCTTGCTGGAACACTGTTCTGTGTATTTTTTTTTTTTTTTAGCCTTGTTTCTGTTGATAAGCTCTGGGTGCAATTCAATGCCTTGACTTGATTGGCCTCATTTGTGGATTGTGTTATCTGTCCACCCCGTAGTGCTTGAGTATTGTGGGACTGCATTATGTTTAGAGGAACATGCTGGGGTACAGATCCTAGTGAGTTCTCCCTGTGAGGCAGCCCTTCTGCTGCTCTCTCCTGGTCAAGTTGCTTTGGTTTGCATTCAATACCTGTGAAGGAACCACACAGATAAGTTGAAATGTGGAGCTTATGATGTTAAGGTGATGTTCAGCTGCAGTCAGAAGAGAACTTGCAATCTACCATATAAACTATACCATTGTTTTCAGGAGGGTTTATTAAAAAAAGTGAAGGATTTAAAAATAATTAAAAACTAAATAGGGAAAGTGGTGCAAGTAAATGGTTTGCTTTCCTAATGGACTGCCAGAGCATCTCAGAAACCTGGTAAGTGAATCAGTGTGTGAATCCGGAGAGGGTGAGTGGCAAAGTCAGAGGCTGCAGACGCCACATCAAAGTTTTGAGGTAGTCAGGGCCGAAACTGATGATCACTTGTTGGTATAGACTGTAGGACAGGTAAGGTACTCATGCTGCCAGGCGTTTTCTGCAGGAAGCAACTACTGCTTTATGCTGCGTAGGTGGGAGGAAAAGGAGTGAGCAGGATGAGTTGCGATGGGAAGTTCCTCCTGGTCTTTTCCTGAAAAATGTCCCACTTGCTTAAATGGCAAACCACTAGAGAGCAGCATTACATCAGTACTTCTGTTATGTATCAGAAGCACAACTGGATAAAATAGTGTCGGGACGATCTGTGTGGTTTTAGATCAGATTGGTTTTCTGATCAGATTTTCAGGAGTGGGGAAGATAGAGACCAGTCGTCCCATCTGGTTCGTTGCTCACTCTTTGCTGTGGGATGACACTGAAACCAAATAAGCATCACTAAGAATGTGATAAACATATATTATTAAAACCAGCAGTGATAAACTATCTGGCAGCTCAAGGACGGTATGGCTAAGGACAAAAGTCAAAAGATGGTGTAAGAGGAAGAACGCACAGGAGGAAGAGCACAAATTACAGATGCGTAATCAAATTGTTTGGAGAGATACTGAGTCGAAGACCTGAAGATTCTACTAGAATATCAAAGCAAGCATAAAGTTAGATAATGTAAGCAAGCAGTACTGAGATTTTTTTTGCATCTACAAAATAACTGCTGACAATGCGTGAAGTTAGCAGGTGATATGAAACTTGAAAAATACCCAATTCTTTCTGACAGTCAGGAAAATGAGTGAAGCAGCAGTAACTCTCCTGACTCAGGAGTTACTCCTGTCTGTAGTCTGCAACTGGAGCCAATAAGGTATTACAGCCTTGCCTGGAATGGATATGCAAAACTGCATGGCAGAACTTCAAAGCTCCTTTCTGGCCCTCTGGACTCTCACCCAGAGTGACCCAGCTCCAGGCTCTGCACAGTGATCTGTTTCTTCTCTCTCACTTGTACTGTCTAATAACTTTTGCTCTCTCCTTGATCATATCGTGATGTGTAGCAACGTGCTCCTGTGATTCCCCCTGCCTCTTTTGTACCTGATTCCTCAGTAGACATGGAGGTTGCTCAGAACTGTACAGGAGGGCCTCTGGTTAGCAGCATAACTAACTAACTAATGAGGGCTTCTGAATTTCATCCTGTTATCAGCCAAGGGCAAAGAGAGTCCTTCATACCTGTTATGGGAGTATAATCTACAAGAAAGCTGTAACTAAATGAATTCTGGATGTCACAGAAATGTGCAATACTTTAGAAGGTTTAGGGATTAACTATCAATGTGGTAAAATGAAAATTTTCATAGCAAAACTTTAATATCAGTTAAAACCTATAGTGAAATACTTAGGAGGTTCTCTCCACCAATTCCTGCTGTGAACCCTGTAGATATCTTGAAATTGTCTGCAAAAACAAAATTCACACATTTTTCTTGTTTGCTTCCTGAAGATCTAAGGCAGCAAATCCTTGGGCTTTTCTCTAGCACTGAATATTTGCACAGAGGCTGAAACGTGGAGCAGGCCTGTGATTGTTGTCACGTAGCCTCAGTGCAAACATCTCCATTGTGCAGCTTGCTCTTATGGTGTAGGTTTTCTAGGATTCCGTGCTGTGCATCTCTTTGGGCTTGTTTCTATTCATGGGCATCAAATGAAGAAGGGCATCCGGGAGATGGGAAGCCAAAACTCAGGGAGCTCATGGTTTTATAAAAGATCCAATCACCACCAGTGATGATGCGATATTGTGTAATAGGGTAATGGGGGGGAGGGGAGGACAGAGGGAAACAATGATCGGCTTCTGTCTCCAACACATTTCCATTGCTCTGGGCCAGCAATATCTGGCTGAGAGCTGGGCTCTGCAGAGCGGGGTGGCTCCTGGCAGCATGCAAAGCCGTTTCTAGGACAGGTAGTCAGTACAGATGGATCAAAGAGTTCCTTGACATTGAGTTTTGCTGTAAACAGACTACTACCAGATATCCTGTCCCTAGGTCAGCAGTGAGGGAATTCGCAGCAGTTCATGGGCTCTTAAAGATGAGTCACTTCAAGGTTGCTGGATTTTCTTCCCTATTGCTCCACTTCCTCTGTTTTCTCTGAAGATAAATAAGAAATAAGAGCAATTCTCCTGAGGTCCTGCAGCTTGTTTATTTTGTGAAACTGCTACTCGTTATCTAATTTTGTTGCACTTGTTAGCGGCAGCTTTCCCATAAAGCTTGTCCCAAGTAAGCTAGCCACGGCTTTGAGAACTGAGCTGCAGAGCAGGGAAGATCATCTCAGAAACTTGAAGATGAAGTGCTTTCTGCTGCCAACTCAATTTGCCTTTCTCTATAGCTTTGTTCTAAGTAAACCTGTCCAGGTGTGTTGCTGCTCTGAGATGCTGAGACTTCATATTGCTGTTGCTGTGTTGCTCTGACTAGTTTAAAATTATTTATAAACTGCTGTGATTTCACATAATAGAATTGTTCTGCCATTGAGACAAGCGTGTGTAAAAATATGTACTTTTTTTTTTCAGAGAGCTACAAGAAACAATGCCTTCGGTGAGTTTGACTGCAACTATTCTATAAATAACTGCAATTTTTGGTGGGGGGTTGCTTCTCTATGCTTGATTCTCCATATGTGGTCCATTTTTCTTATTGAAAATGTTTACTATATTCATGGAAAATAACTCACAGAATTCAGATGTGCTTTAAAGTCACATCCAGTTTGATTCTGATTTGATTATTTATCCTTGTCACAATAAAGAAATTAAGAACTACCGAGGAATTGTTATTTTGAATGTTCCTTTCCACGTGTGCCCTCAACAAATGAGTATACGTTTGACTTTGATTTCTTCCTGATGTGATGAAAGTCACTTCCCCCTCTGTTGTATCCCAAACTATTGTACATTTTTGACATTTTAAGCAGTAGCTAACGTTTGTGATAAATATACGGTAAGGAAAGGCAAGCTTGACCAGTCTTAGCATAATCTGCATACTAGACTCACTCCAACTGAACTCACTTATCTTTTGTCACGTTACTGGAAAATAAACTTCAGTGGAAAAAATTTCCAAAGGTACAAAAGTTTGGTTAGTCTATGCTACTCATCTCCCTTTTGCACTTCTCTTTGACGTCTTAGTGCCTTGAATGTTCATTTTCTTCATCTGCCAGACAGTGAAATAGCTGTGTACGAAGGAGACATTCTCCTCAGAAGAGGACAACGCAGTGCAATTAACTGTGAGAGCTGTTTATGGCCCAAGTCACAGGATGGACTAGTCAAAGTTCCAGTTAACATCTCCTCTGATTTCTGTAAGTGTATACACATGGATGCTGTAAAGCTAGCGGTGATCCTTTAGTCCCTGTTCTTCTATTTTATGATGTTGTGCCATGCATCAGATGGACTCTGAGTCCAAATGAGATCAACATGTCTCTTCTGCTACTCTCTTGGCCCTATGGCACTTTGGCTAGGACTCCAAACATTCTAGGCATAAACACTAAAATGTGGTTAATCAAGCGGTGCTTGTTATATAAATACCAGTTAATTAATTTTAATTGCAAATAATAGTTCATTTCTGTTAGCTACTATGCACTTTGATATTTAGCAAGTACAGAAGAAAAAAATACATAACTTATCCACGCTAGGAAAGTATTTGTCGTAATTACCACTAGAAGCAATTTTTTTAAAAACTAACTTTGTTCCAAATATGTCATAAATAGATCTGACTAGTGGAAAAGGCTGCAGGGCCTTCATATGGAAAACTTTGTTCCAGAAGGTTTCTTATGAGCTGAGTGGGTCCTCCATTTCTCCCCCGTTGAGGCCTCCCTGATGTCAGGTTTTCCTGGAGACCCTTCTTAAAATATCTTGGAGGGAAGCTGAAACTGAGGCAAAATACAGCCTGGACCCAATTCCCTGAGAAAAGGAAATCTTTGGGCTGCCAGTTTTGCTGAGGAAAGCCCAATCTTAATTGCTTCTCTGCCCATGTGTTTCTAGAACGTATCTAATTGTTGTAGTTAGGTAAGGGTTATTCTCTCTGCCTTGCTCTCTCCAAACTTTAAAGATGAGGAAATTGATACGAACGGTAACTGTAGATGACTCATAATTGAGGAAGCCAAAATAGGCTAAAATGTTCAAAAGCAGATAAACACTCCAGTCTATATTTGGTACCTGAACAGAAACACTGAGTTTCTGAGCTTCCTAATGCTGGCTGTCTCAAACGGTTTCAAGGGGTGTGTGGCAGACTTTCATTACCTCTGATAAACAAGCCGCTTTTTCCATACTTAATTAGGGTCAAATGGTTCACTTGGGATATTTTAATCCAATTATTTGTAGCTCAAACTGTTTGTTTTTTTCTATTCTGTCTAAATGGAGAAAATAGTGTCAGTCTTTTGCTTTTCACCAGCCACCTCCTGCACAATGTATATGGATTAGCTATAATTGTTACTTATTCCTTCAAAATGTGATCAACTTGATCTCTGAAGGCTCTGTGCCTTTCTTCATTACACTTGTAGGATAAAAAGGTAAAGAGTGCTGTAGAGATCTAGAGGAATGCATCCTATCGATGAGCCTTATTTTTTGAACAGCTAGCCAAGTAAAACTTCTGGCCCCTTTCTCATCCTAGCATTGGCAGAGAGGTCTTGGATTGCTGATGCTCTACAAGAGGTCTCCACACTGACCTGTGTCAAGTTTGTAAATCGCACTACAGAAACAGACTATGTATATGTCGAACGCGGACAGAGGTAAGCTCCCTGTGTCTGGAAGTGTACAAAATCTTTCAGTTTCTTTTCTATTTTGGTCTGGTTTCAAGTAATTTCCCTCTGTATCTTAGGAGTCAAGATTTAGAAAGCAGGTGCAATTTTTCATTTTTCTTTAGCTATGCTGGTAGTTATATCATCCAACAGGCTACAGGGGAAAAAACAAGCGAACTTCATTAAAGAAAATGGGTTATAATCCAAAACTATTCTTTTCCACAGTTGTTGAGAAAATTTAGAAGTGTAATTCTTTCAGGTTCTTTGCTTAACTACTTGAACTGCTTCATCGAAGTTTGCTATGCCCATTTTACAAAAGCAATTTCTCCCTCTGCAGTTTCTTTGGCAGCTCTCAAGTAGCCAAGATATCTCACACCAGTGACTGTGTATGTTCTCTCTGGTGGCTGCATATCTGGAGGGTCGTGGTGGCATATTCAGTATATGAGTTTCTTTGCATTTGCTGAATGCGACCATTTTTGTTATCCGTTGGCCTTTCTTAGCTGCTGGTCTTACTTTGGAAAAATCGGAGGACGTCAAGCAGTAGGCCTGGTGAAAAATGGCTGTATGGATAAAGGAGCGATCCAGCATGAGATGAACCACGCGCTGGGTTTCATCCACGAACAGGCGCGGAGTGATCGGGACAAGTTTGTCAAAATCATGTGGGAACACATCACGGCAGGTAAGCCTGCTCAGTGTTAAAGGAAAACAAATGCTTTGAGATATAGGTGAATGTTTCTTCTGAGAACGGCAGTGCACATAATCATCATCATTAACACCTGGCTGAATAGCTGCAGAGGCGCATGCACTGTGGTGGGATTTCTTGGTTGGTGTGAGTTTGGTACTCCGTGGCAAATGCAGCCTGAAAGTAGTTCTATGTTCTTGTCAAGATTGACATTCTGAGCCCAGACTTGTCTTCTACCCACAACACCAAGCTCATAAGGATCATGAAATGCTGCAAAGAGAAAAGGAATCATCTCCTTTCTGTGGTGGGCAGCACAAGAAGCAACCAGTTACAATCACTTGAACTGAGGTCACTTTAGGAAACCACTTTTGGAAACAAAGATGGTAAAGCAGTGGAATATATCAGCCAGTTACATTGTGATGTTTCATTAACAGGATTTCTTAAAGGAACTACTTTTTAGAGGAACTACTTTTTAAAGGAACTCCTGAACTACTTTTTAGTAGTGCTCTCTCTGATGCTCTTACGCTCTTTGTCTACAGTCTGAGCTAATGAGGGGAAATGGAAGGAAGACTAGAGTATGCAACAAAAGGGGAAGGGGAAAAAAAAGGCAAAGGTGTGCAGGGAAATGAACTGAAAAGATATCTATGTTTATGAAGGCTGTTAGTGTACGCCATCTGTTTATTAAAAACCAACAGAACAATGTGGCTAACAGGGCTGATGGTGGAGATCCTCGTGACTTCAGTGGTACAGAAATAGACCTCAAGACATCCGTAGGCTCCCAGTTCTCCCACACAATCTGCTTTTCCCTTGGCAGGACAGCATAACTATGGATGTTTGGGGTTTTATTTTTACCCCCCTCAATTTACCTTGGAAGCTGTCCAAATCCTTTGTTTTGACAGTATATAGCCTGATCGTTTACTGTCCTCTTAGCTACTTGAAACTCTACTTGTTTTTCCCAAACTTCTTGGGAACAGAACTGTACTCCGAGCTTCCTTTTCTCTCTGCTGAGTCACTGCTCTTCGATTCTGGCACATCTTTATGTTGTTTTTTGTTTTTTTTTTAGTGGAGACAATGGGTTAAGTCCCCATGCCTGTGCAGGTCTGAGCTCTCCAGCAGTTACAAGGCAGCACAGTTTGCTGGCAATGCCTTTGTCCAGCCAGGCTACTGTTACTGCTTTCTTTAATAAAGGAGTTCAACAAAGTATCTACATGCCAAACAGTAGCCACATGCTTCCATGTTGCACTGCATTTGAAATGCTCTCTTCTCTATTCATCATCTCAAAAGAAGCTATGAAGTTACCGATAATTCTTAAGTCGGTATAGCAGATAAGAGGAATTGAGATAAAAATGTAATTGAGCAGGGAAAGCCAATGCTAATGAGAACCATTTTGAGCTTTCATGGAGTTTTTGAGCTACAAAAAGCTCCAAAATAATGTTTGTTCCCAAACCTTGCATAATTTAAAGTTTCTCTTCGCATTTCTTAGCCCTCACTGGGACCAACACAGATGGATACTATGGGAAGAGACTGGCTCTGATTGCAAACTTGCCGGCCAAGTTGAGTGAGCTCAAGAGTCAGATAGTCAGGATGAGATTCTGATAAGTTTCCAGTGTTGAACCAGATGGCTTGTTGTTTACAAACCTCTAGTTACAATAACAGAGGTACAGATATTGAATCAAGAGGGACTGCTCAGTGGTCAGGACATTAGCCTCAAGGCAATGCTGACTGCATTCAGCTCTGCTCTGACACTGCTCACCTCTTACGGACAAGAGGCCCAGGACCCAATTCAAAAGCTCTCCAGGCAACAGAGAGAAATAGGTGCATCCATATTAGAATGGGATGAAACTCCCTCCAGCTGTGCCTCAGAGAACGAATGCCAGGGGATGTGAATTCTAGTCTGTCTCTGGGCACCAGTCCTTTATCACTATGATACTTTCTTACAGGAGTTTTTTAAGGCTAAACAGATGAAGTGGGGAGGTGCTCAGCAGCTATGCTGAGGGAAGCATTATCAGCAGCTGTGTTTGGACAGATTGTTTCTAACTGGATTTACTGAGTGCCCGTATTTCAAGTAAGTTATATCATTTGGCTGTAGCCATTCCTGACGATTTGACTAGAGACAAAGCCAGAATATGGCTGATATGACACACACTTCGGTGTGAGTAACACGTAAACCTACTACCTTTCTCTTGAGGTCTTATACCCCTGCATTAGCAGTTCATTGCAGATGCACAGTGGAAAGGCTCAGCAGGACAGCTTGATGGGTCAGTCATATGTACCTCTGACCTGTTGATCCAGGCAGTCAGACAGCTTTCTCTCTTAAGGTATGGACACAGCTCTCAGGACATCAGTTGGATGCTTCTAATGTCCGAGATAATGTACTGAAATGTATTCGGAAGTGAAGGTGGAGGGATGAATACATGTCCCTGAAGAATGGAAGTAGATTCATGGATTACACTGAAATGTTTTTGTGTTTTCCTCAGTTTATATTCTGAAACTTGCTAGGTTCAGTGGGAAAAAGCTCCCATGGATCTTCCAGAACACCCAAAACTTTCTGATGTCCAAGTGCGTAAGGACTTCGTGATTTGTATGCTAATTTAGTTTCATTAGGCTTATGACAGTGTCAACAGCAGGCGGTGTCTGGTAGCAGTAATACTGTTCTAAATGAAAGGTTGTTCTTCTGCCTTACAGGAGAACAAGGGAACTTTGGAAAAGTGAACTCCAAAAATCTGGGCCTTCCCTATGACTACTCTTCTGTGATGCACTATGGCGCGTGAGTTTTCTGATGTGTGCTTCCATAGGATTTACACAGATCTAGGGAGACAAAATTGATCTGTGCAGACAATGAGGTGTGTGTTTGTTTGTTTTGCTGTTCGCTTACAATTGAGTTAATGGATGTAATAAGTGTGAGTATGCTTCATCAGCAGGAGTCTTGGAAAACAGAATTGATATCAATAGAAGAAAAAAAACCAAGGATAATGTTTTCTGTCACTATACTTGCCACTCTTACTAGAGGCCTTTGTGGCTATGTTCCAAAAACCGAGACACTGAGCTAAAGCAGTTCAGAAGTCCACGCTGGGCAGTTACTAGTTACTACCACATTAATTTTAGACAACACTATTTGGGTGCAGAGAGAAGACGGAATTTTTTTACATCATTAAGATGTATGTTGTCTCATGGAAAGTATTTATCCAGGACTATTACAGCTGTTTTAGTTCATGACATACAAGCTTGTATCATGTACCATCTCCCTTATTGCTGTTAGCAAGAAACGACTTCTAAACAATACAGTGAAATAAAAATTGTGAGGCACAGCAGTATGATCAAGTTCATATTTAATAGAAATGATTTAGAAATATGACTTCCTTATTTCTATAGGTATGATTTCTCCAGCACTCCTGGGAAACCAACTATTGTACCGGTTCCTAACCCCTTGGTGCCCATTGGGCAGAGAGAAGGGCTGAGTAACTTGGATGTAGCTAAAATCAACAAGCTCTACAAGTGCAGTAAGTGCAGTAACACAACCAGCTCAGTTTTTATTGTAACCACTCTCAGACATCCCCAGAGGAGTTCAGCCCACTGCTCATCTCTCCCCAGCTCTACCAGAGGGCTGGTATGTATGTGGAACAGAACTGTTCCTGTGCCAAGCTGCAGTCTTCTTGGGAAGGACTGCTTTCAGTCATATGCTATCATTGAGTTATGCTGACCTATTCCCTGCCCTTTGACATAAGCAAAATCCACTAGAAATCATGGTAGTGTTTCTGTCAAATCCTTGTTTTAGGAAAGCTCTGAAGATTGGAAAGCATATGAACAATCCACAGCCATGATTAAAGTTTACTTTATTCTGCAGTAGCGCCAGTGGGCTTCTGATTTCTTCCAATTAAAAAATGACTGCAGGACTGCAGATAAGTATGGGTATCACTTAGGCTTAGCAGAACATCGTTGAGAGGAATTCTCTTGGCTTTTTGTTCAGTTATCTGCCTCCTTGCCCACATCAACTTCTTACTCATTGCTGTGGTATCTGAATGTCTAGAAATGCTTAACATTCCTCTGAAGCAGGAATGCTTCAGTTGAGAGGCACAAAAGAATGTAAGTAAAATAGCAGACTTGCTCCTGCCGTGTGCAGTTTTTGTGCTGACTCCCAACGCATAGGCTTAATTGATCTATATAGTATTTGATTTTTCAGAGATGTTACTCAATTAGTTTCCACCAAAAGAGTAAGAAACATGACTACAGTTAGTGCCAAATTCTGCTTTGAATTGTGTAAGTACTTAAGTTAAATAGTCATCAGCAATTAAAAGGAATCAGCATTTCTTCACTTGAGTATGTAGGTAGTGAATTTTTCAGTTGAGCTGCAAATAAGACATGTTTTCAATTTAATTGCATCTGTCATAGTCTCAAAGGTAACTACAAAAAGCATTTAACAGTGTTCTTGGTAGCAAGGCTGGGAGTGAATCACGCTCCAATAGCATTATTATGTAAATACCTAATTTAGATTTGTACATTTGGGAAGAAGGACCAGGTTTAAGAAAAACAAAACACTGAAAACACAGACCTGATGGAGACCCCATCAGAAATAAAAAAGGACAGAAAGTCCAGTTCTCCTGGCAAAAGCAGGGAGTGAGAGAAAGATGTAATACACACAAGATCAGACATTTGTATACCATTCACTAATTTTATAACCTGACTTCGGTGCTGTGTTAGTTTTTCCTCAGTGCCTATCCCAGCCTTCGCTTTGACAGAATCTGTTTTTAAGCTTTACTTTGCATACACCTAAGAATGCACACACATTTGTCGATGGGAATTTATGTACTAACGTCAATGGAACTGCTATTGGTCAAGGTTAAGCAAGTTAATGAAAGATCCAGATCTTTTTCAGTAAACTGAAATAAGCGGGTGAAGCCCTACTGTTTAAAAATAATAAAATTAGTAGATGAAGCAGCTAAGTACCCTTACAAGTAGATTTAGTTTGCTAATGGTTTTCAATATTTTTTACACCAGGAACATCAACACAATTGTAGACATAATCCTTTTACAAGCTTGACTGATCGTAGAATCACTCAGGTTGGAAAAGACCTTAAAGATCACAGAGTCCAAGCATGATCTAACCATACCACCCTAACAACCATCTGCTAAATCATGTCCCTGAGCACCACATCCAAACAGCTCTTAAACACATCCAGGGATGGTGACTCAACCACCTCCCTGGGGAGCCTATTCCAGGGCTTAGCAACCCTTTCTGTAAAGAAGTTTTTCCTGATATCCAACCTAAACTTACCCTGGCACAGCTTAAGGCCGTTTCCCCTTGTCCTGTCACCAGTGAGAAGAGACCAACCCCCCTCTCACTGTAAGCACCTTTCAGATACTGGAAGAGAGCAATAAGGTCTCCCCCCAGCCACCTTTTCCCCAGACTAAACAGCCCCAGTCCCTTCAAGTCTCTCCTCATAGGGCATATTCACCAAGCCCTTCACAAGCCTTGTTGCCCTACTTTGGACCTGCTCCAGCACCTCCATGTCCTTTCTGTATTGAGGTGCCCAAAGCTGAACACAGTACTCGATGTGAGGCCTCACCAGTGCCAAGTACAGGGACAGGATGACTTCCCTAGTCCTGCTCACCACACCGTTTCTGATACAAGCCAGGATGCCATTGGCCTTCTTGGCCACCTGGGCACGCTGCTGGCTCATATTCAGCTGACTGTCCATCAGTACACCAAGGTCCCTTTCCATCAGGCAGCTTTCCAGCCATTCCTCCCCAAGCCTGTAGAGTTGCCTGGGGTTGTTGTGACCAAAATGCAGGACCTGACACTTGGCCCTATTGATCATAATGGTTGGAGAGAATTGTCTGGAATTTCTGGAAGATTTGTGTAGTTTTCATTCTCTTCAGCACTGTTTGGTTCTTCTCTTCAGATTGCTGTAGCTCTGTATTGCCAAAAACCAAAGGCTCATTCTCCTCCGTCAATTACCCGTCCCCATACCCGAACAATAGCAACTGCCTGTGGCTGATCCGCATCCGTCGGAATAAGGTAATTTTTAATAGAAAGTTTGAACTGCGGCATCAGGGCTACACCACGTTGTTTTATCATTATGACATTTATTCTGCTATATAGCGAATGAGAAGCAAGTCTCAACAATTTTCATAACACTCCTGATAATACCATAAAACGTTACTATATAACTTCTTTATCCAGTTAAGATTATGTGCTTTTTAAGGATAAGCAATAACCAAACATCAGTTATTGGGCACAGTAGCAGAGATGCCGGGTGAAATTCTATGTTCCTGTTGTACAGGCAGTAAAACTGCAGTGACACATGGGTAGTAAAATGAATGGAAGTTCCAAGTTCACTTCATAACAGTTAGATAATTTGAATCCTTCCCTGTGTAAAGCAGTAAATCCAATATGTGTTTTCTTGTTTCTCAAGATTTTCCTGCAGTTTGAGGATTTTGATCTCCAAACCTCCTCAGACTGTTCGTCTGACTATGTAAAAGTTTACAGTGGAAACAGCAAGAACTCTCCTGTCTTGCTGGACAAATACTGTGGGCAGGGGCCGCTGCCTTCCATTGTCGCTTCGGGACCAACAATGCTGGTAGAGTTCGCAAGTGACGAGACTGTTACAGCCACAGGATTCAGAGCCTCCTACAGCAGGGGTATGAACACTCCTTAAAAGAGCTTGGAGTACAGTATTAGTTGTATTTGTATGGGAGAACTGAACGTTTTTGAATGGATAATCCAGGGCAGGTTTATCTCTTAGTCTTTGCACCTCCATAGGTATTACTAACGCAGTGATGGTGCTGAAGGTTAGCAGTAGGCAAAACAGAAGGCTGCATGGGTCACACTAGTAATTCTGAGTACCCATTAGCATTCTTCTCAGAGCCTCTGCTGGGCATCTTCACATCTTTAGGAGAATTCACATAAATAAGAACAATGCAATGACTGTGACTAACATGAGCAGTGCGAGCAAAGAACAAAAAGACTGCAAAATGCCAAGAGAAATTCTGCCAAAGAGAAGCAAAGCCAAGATCTGGTTCATATGTTATTGAAGGCTTTAGGGCATTTTGTGCAACAGGAGAGAATAACCTTGGGTAACTTATACTTTGTGAATTCAACACTTCTGTTATGCTGCATGAAACTCAGTGCTCACTGTATTCACTTCTCGAGTGTCTGTTTTACAAGCACACAAAATGCATTGTGGACTGCTGGAGAAAATTCTGTTGTGCTGCAACATGCTTTCAGCTGGAAGGCAGTGAACAAATAAGTGGTTACTGTCTTACTGCAGCTTAAACTGCAGTAAGATTTAAAGCCTTAAATTAAGTAATTTAAAACTGTAAGTTGAAGACGTCTTAGAAATGTATCATTGTTTTACTCCTCCTGCGTTAGGCTTGATGGAGTAATTTCTAGATGGCATTAGATCTAGCTCAGTAATGCAGTCTCAAATACTTAACCTAATTCTTGTCTTGAAAGTGCTGGTAGGTAGTTCCATTAGAATGCTACGTTAACATGGTAACACATATAGCAAATATAGCTTTAGATTCATCTGTTCCCTGTCCTCCAAAGGCTTTTTTAGTAGCCAAGTTTTCAGTTCCTTTGGTACAGCTGCTGACAAAAATGCCAAGCAGTGAAAATCTACTGCTGAAATATTTTCTTTGTAGCGCATCCTTTCCTGGCTTGAAGAAAGAATACAGAAGAGCACAAGCAAGCTTCTTTCTACTGTCAAAATACTTGCTAATATACCTTTCTCTGTTTTTTCTACTACTCAGTGAATTGTGGAGGTACTTTCACAGACTCCAGTGGAGTCATCACCTCTCCAAGCTACCCCAATAAATACCCCAAAAACCGGGCATGCTTCTGGGTCATCAGCTCTCCAGTAGGATACAAGGTAAAGAACTGATTCTTTCACTGGTTGCAGCGATGTTCCCTAATGGAATCAATTTTTTTTTTTTTGCCTTGAAGAATAACAGCTGTAATGGCATTCTCAGAGTGAAAATCTGAACACATAAATTCAGTTTAAGACCTTATGCTGGCTCTTGGTATTTGAGGTGATCATCAAGGGAAAATCTTAACACTTGTATGTGCAACTTTTATGAGTTCAGCTTGTACTTTGCAGGCTTTGCTCATAATAATCCCTAGGTAAGAGCTCCCACTAGAAAACTGAAATATTGCACAGGTGTTGTTTTTGTATTTCTTGAGAAAGAAATTTAAAGTGTACAAAATGGATCTTATCTCTTGCTTCTCCTTTCAGACCGAGTGCTTATGAACTAAGCAAACAATTTGCTAATGTTTTGTATTACTATATAGGGCCAGGATGTGGGATGAACACAGAATGAAAACAGGGCCTGTACATAAAGGATCTAAACAATTAGTACTTGTTAAATACGAAGGCTAAGAGAAAAGAAACTGTACTTTCATTGTGTTTCCTTCAGGTATCGCTGAAGATGTTATTCTTTGAGCTGGAAGATAATGACAGATGCATCTATGACTATTTGCTCATACACGATGGGAGCCGACCTACGTCACCAGCAGCTGGCCCTTATTGTGGGACAAATAAGGTTGCAGACTTCACTTCCACTGCAAACTTTGTGCTGGTTGAATTTCACAGTGACGCTGTTTGGGAGTTGCCTGGATTCAAGCTGAGCTATACATTTCATAGGTAACAATACACAGATGGGAACTGGAAAATGCAGAACGAAAGTATGAGACCAACTAGCCACTGCTTCTGAGGCTCAAAGCTTTTGTTATAGTAATCCCATTGCTGGTGTTGCACGGCAAGACGCAGTGGAAAAACAAACTATGTAAGCAGATTCTCAGTTACCCGTAGCATTAGAAACCACCCATGAAAATATTGGAATATGGCTATGGAGCAACTTGTATTCTGGAGCCTGTATTCTGACAATACTATTACGTAACCCTAATGTGCATTCCAGTTTTCATACAGAAAAACCTTCAGACGTATTTGTTTATGCTTTGAAGCCAAGCTTGCTTATACAGTAGGTACAAGCACAGTGGTTAGCCTGGAAATGACCACTTCACATTGACGATACATGTTAACATTCCTGTGCACAATTTCAACTCAAATGCATTACTGTCATAAGCAGAAACAGAGCAGGGAACAGACTTGACTGAAGAAACTTAAGAATGGCAGGAACAAGCAGTGAGAGAGAAGGAATGGAGGGAAGTACCTATTGCTGCCACTTTGTACAGGTAAGCCATGCCTTGAGTCAGGTATTGAAATCTTCCATTGGGATATTACCGTGTTGTTTTTTGTTTTTTTGTTGTTGTTTTCTTCAAAATGAGGCCTGAAAACATAATGGAAAGCCCTCTGAATAGAAATAGAGCCAATAACTTTGGAGCAGATCATATTAGGTGTGAAGTATCTTGACTTCAGAGTGGCATCTCCTACCTCTTATAAGTCTGAAGAAGAGAAATAAACCACTATTCTGGACAGATAACAGTTTATTTTTACTTGATATACAGAGAGTTAAATGGCACCGCTAAGCTGCAATAGGATAAAATGTAGTAAATTTTTTTGCAGCAACAGTATTTTTGTGAAGAAAAGCACATAGAAAATGCCAGTTTGAATTCCCAGTGCCAGGAAGGCAGCTAAGAAAATCTTGAATTATGCAGATTTTTCTTTTTTCTTTTCTGAAGATCTGTAACATTTTCCTTTTTAAGTACTGGATAATTTTTACCCTCAGAAGAATATCTGACGAGCTGTGGGCATAAAGGTCTAGAGCCTGGCTGCACTGTGGTAGTTCACTGTGGTACTTCAGATTTTCTTTTCATGGCCTGATGTGGGGCTCTACCATCAGGCTTCCTAGGTTCAGTGTTTTAACATTCACAGGTTAGAAAGAGAAGCACAAACAACACACAAAACAGTAATTTACTGCACATAGGAATTCTAGTCGTGCAACTAGTCCCTAGGAATATAGTATTAAATAGGAATCTTAGATGTGGGAATGTGGCATCACCAGGGTGCTTTATTTGTAAGCAAGCCCTTCCTGCAGGCAAGTCATAAGCCCTAAGGGGCAGACAGCTTGGCTATAAAAATTCCACTCTCATTGGTTTTGAAAGGAGGAATTCAACAGTACTGATGTAGGCTGCATTCAGGAATGCATTTTCTGACATACATTATTCATAAGTTCCCTCCTTCACAGGAAGGGCTTTTCTGTCTGAAGTCTAAAATTTCCACATTTCAACAGCTATGTTAGAGGTCCTTGTTAACTGCTTTCCTTTATGAACATGCAGGTTTACTGGAGCTTCCACACACATTCCAGACTATCTGCCACTCCCTTCTGTGGGTATCAAAAGCTTCAACATTTCTCCAACTGTTCTTTGAATTCCTGCCAGCAGACTTCAGTTAAATTTGTCACTTTGCTATAAATTTGCAGCCCACCAAACAGGGAAACGCAGCATATAAAACATTCCTGTTATACTAACTACTGTTCATTTCCACCCACCGTTAGCTGTGAATCTTAAATGGAGGATTTATACAATTCAGACACCTGCTACGAGCTTAGGCATGCTCAGTTGCCTAGCAGAAGAGGATGTGCATCTAATAGACAATTATCAGCCCACAATGGGCATTGCCCATGTGTAATAATGAGGTAGAGGCTTGCTATTAACGCTCAGTTTCTGAGGTACATGAATTAATATTCATCAGACAATAGACACCAGGGACATCATGGTCAGAGGTTCAGGATTCAAATATCAGCACTGATTTTGAGAGGTTCTAATCAAAGCTCATCACATACTACATACAGCTTGGAAAACCAACATGTAAGGATGTGACCTTAAAAAACAGAGTAACAGCGGTAATGAATACACATGTACGTATACATGTATTCCTGTGTATGTACCAGCCTTATAACACAAACAGCTGTTATATGACAGATCTGCGCTCAAATACAGCCATTTCCATGAGCCTGTGCATGTGGAAGAGACAGAGCAGTGTTTGTGTCCGAGTATCCCAACCTTACCTGCTGTGGGACTGTGCCAGCTCCTTTCTGGGAGGAGAGTCGGGGCCTCTGAGCAACAGGCCTTCTTAGTCTGTAAAACCAGAACAGAGGTTTGCCAATCACTTCTGCTGAGATGAAAGCAGCCTGAAATAAAGCACTACAGAAATGCACCCCAAAAGCATACTACTCCTACGTTTGTTTTTGTTGTTAAAGGGCATTTCCCTGACGTAAGTAACTGTGGCTGAGACAGCATTCTCTTGGACTATAACACCAAGAAAACAAGGCTAAGACAGAAAATAAGGGTAACTTTGGCATGCTGATAGTACAGCTGGTTCCTCAGCTGGACAAAAACTGAAACTCAGGTTCCAGATCCAACGTGGGGATGGTTTGCTGCTTCTGTCACGCTGAACCCCAAGGAGGAGCCACCCAGCCTGGTGTGCTGCAACTTGTGGAATGTGGCATCGGCAGCTCTGTGTGGGACGGAGAACGCGTGACACTGTGCCACAGCTGAGCTTGGCAAGGCACGCTGTTAACTCGACTACCTCCCGGGTTTCAAACGAAGCTGCCCTTACCCGCTCCCGTCGGGCCGCGCGCAGAAGCGGAGGGGCGGGGCTGGGCCGGGCCGGGCCTGCCGGCTGAGCGCGGCGCTGTGGAGCGTGGTATGGCGGCGTTGGGAGGGTGATGGAGGGCCGCTGCTACGGGTGCGCCTGCAAGTTCAGCCTCTTCAAGAAAGAGGCAAGTCCGGCCGAGGGGTCGGCGGGGCCGGGCCGAGGGGAGAGCCGCAGGGCGCGCCGGGCCGCGCAGCCTTCGCTGCGTCCCGTCGCTGTGGGCCGGCGCGGGCCGCGCCGCGCTCCGCCGCTCGGGAGCTGACCCGGCCGCTTCGCTTCGTGTCCCCGCAGTGCGGCTGCAGGAGCTGCGGGCGCGCCTTCTGCGCGGGCTGCCTGAGCTGCAGCGCCCCGGTCCCCCGCTGCGGGAGCGCTCCGCAGAAGGTGTGCAAGGAGTGCCACGGGAAGCTCACCGGGTAAGTGCGAGCGGGACTGCCCCCTGGGAGCTGCCCTGCCTCCTGCCTTTGGTTTTTCTTCCAGCCTTTTTAATGTTCGTGGGTAGACCCCGATGTCCCGGTTAGGAGAGGCCAGGCTAAGCCCCGCTTAGTGGAGGGAAGACGGGATTCCCTGTCTTCCAGCTTGCAAAACGACCTTTTTTCCCTTTACAGCTCCCAAGACATCTAGAAAAAAGTCAGCCTTTTCCCACGTTACTTTTGTTGTTGAGTTGTTTTTTGCTTGTTTTGTTTTTCCTTGTCTGTTTGATATCAGTACTGTAGAGTTAGAGCAGGAGGAATCCTTCCTTCCCCGGCTGGGTAGCAGGCAGCTCGGGTGTGTTGGCTGTGGTTCTGTAGGCCGCATCAGTTGGTGTTCTTTACAATCAGCTTCCACAATTAAAGCCTTGGAAGTTGAAAACGGTCCAATGAAGGTGTTGCCCTTCTTTGCCTGTGCGGGCACAGTGCGGGTATCTGTAGCCGTGCCTTCTAAGAATGAATGAAGTACGCTAACAACCTTATGTAAGCGTAGTTCAGCAGCTTGACACAAACACAGGGAGGTAGACAACAGTTACACAAGATTTACCTGTGATGTTCAGCTGTCCTAGAAGATGTTGTCATGATACTGGCGATTACATAATTGTTTCTATAATGTTTTATTTAGCTTGTGCACTATATAATTCTATGTTTGTTGCTCCTTTCGGGGAGCTGTCCTGTATGGAAGCTAATTACCTTGGGAGTCCTACCTAACTGTGCTCTCTGCTTGCTGACCTGGGGTGTGCAGGCTCTGAGAGGCCAAGGGTATTTCAGCTCTTCCTGGTGTCCATACGAAATCAAACAAACTTTGTCCAAAAACAAAGCAACAAGAAATAGGACTAGAAATGAAGTCACCTCCTGTCTAAAGCAGCTGTATCATCTTAGTTGCTTTCATAAGCTGATCACTCTCTATATTAATGGGGTTATGAGAGGCCTGCACCAGGCGGTCAATACAAGTGTATTCTGATTCCTCTTGGGATGAGAGAATAGATGATTGAAGCAGTGCTGGAGTCTCAAGTTCAGAGATAACAACAATATCTTTATGTTTCAGACAAGAGTCTCAAAGCAGTTTGGCAAAATGGTCGCCACCAGAAAACTACAAGAAGTGAGTTACACTTGCTGATCAGCCGCCTGTATCCGCTGTAGGGTAACCTTTCAGACCTTCAGCTCTTTCCCCCTCTGTCCTCATAGAGGCCAGCAAAAGAAGGAGGTTGTGATGTGGATGTTTGCTTGTTCGGTATTGGATTAAGGATGGGCTTTTGCTTTGTGGGTTGTTTTTTTGGCTGCTGTTTTGGAGGGTGGAAGGAGACGCTCTAATTTGGAATGCACTCATGAACAGCAGCCTGTCTGTGTTAATCTATGACTGACTGTGGTTGGCTTGGAAACGAGCCTGGTGGTGAAATGTTCCTTGTCTCCTCAGAAATGGTGCCACGCCTGCTGCACCCTGGGAGTTATGGTTTTCCTTACTCATGGCAGTACCTCATTGTGCCGGTAGGGAGAGCCTGGTACAGGAATGAGAGGCTTCTTCTCTGTGCTGGTATTCTTCAAATGGCTTGTGTTCATAGAGGGTGCTTTCGTATCTCAAGATTTAAACCTCTGTTTTCAGTTGTCTTTTTCCATCCTTGTCACAGGCGTGTAGCAGCGTTTGAGGCTAAGCAAAAACAGCTGAAAGGACAACAGAAGGCAGATGGAAAACCACTCGGTCAAGATGGCTCCAGATACCGAGGGCTCTCCAAAGAGGATAGAGCTATTGCAGAGAGACTGGAGAAGCTCAGGGAGGAAAGGAAACCCAGTGAGTTTTGGAGGGCACCAGAAATTCCCTGGGAGGGAATGCTGCTACTTGAAAAACGGTGGGAGGGAAAGGGAAGTGCTGGGCATTCAGTATCTGCCTTCTTAGGGAACTGAAGGCAGTGATGGGATCAGAGCTGCCACAGTGGCCAGGTTCTGCAGTGGTTTTAGATTAATCTTCCCCTTGAGATTTCTCCTGAAATGGCTTCACAATCCTGGGGTAGGGTCTTACCTATGAAATCACTTCCTCATTTTTTCATTGTTTGGTGGTAAAAATCTGTGTTGGGCACAGTAGCAGCAGAATGAAAGAGAGAGGTCTTCTGGCCAATCCATTTTGCAGAAGTTATCCTATATGTCATTGTGCTGAGCCACAGCAGTACCGGTCTCTGTGGGATTATATTCTGAATCTTGCCTCACAGGGAACAAAACCAGACTCTTATCCCAGTCCACAGCTGTCAGGTTCTGGGAAGGCCTTGGAGTGCCTGTTGGAAAATAAACTTTAAAAAAATCTTGTAGTCTCTAGGAGGGAGAGGCACTGCAAAGTGGTTACCTGATTATGCAGGAGAGTTTTCAGTCTGATGGACTATGTTAAAGGATGTGGGAGCAGTGGGCTGTACCTCCCTAAAGGACATGTGTTTCTCTGCCTGTCCTTAGTATCTGTAGTCAGCTGGTTGCCAAATGAGGTTACACTAACACTGGTCTTAGGACTGGAAAAATAAGCTCAGGAGGAGGCAGTGATTTGGGAGAGAAGGGTGGCAGAGTAATCTCATAGTTACTGCAGTGTGACTCTTCCTTTGAGTTGAGGACTTGGGGAGTTTTTTGCTCAGGTGTTCAGAGCATGATTCCAGAAAAACAAAACAATAACAAAATAAAGCCATCTCGAAGCCATTTGTTTTCAATAACCCCTTCCTTGGATTATTCTGAATTGCAGAGTCCATCCCTTCACAGGCTGAGATCGAAGCTAGGCTGGCTGCACTGAAGGAGGACTACCATGGACCCGTCCCATCCGCGCAGGAAATGGAGGACCGGTTGGCTGTCCTGCAGGGGAGAGATCCTCCTTCCCAGGCTCCCAGACCAGTAAGCTTTCCCACCTGTTTCATCAGCTCTGTATTCTAAGCTGGCACAGCATGTTAGCCTTTCTTCGTCCTTCAGTGTTTTTTGTCCAGGTGTCTCCCTTCAGAAATCTCCATTTCCTGTGTATATTATTGCTGGTCATAGCAATGGTCTTGTCCCTGAGAAACTGTTTCCTCGTACTCCGTTTTCAGCAGTGATGCACATGCAGCTATTCTTGTGGGCTTTAGTGGGGTTGGTGACAGGCACTGTTGAGAACGGCACTTTGTTTATATTAGAGGCAGTGGCAGAACTGGGTTTGGGATTCATCAGCATCTACTGCTGTACATTCAGCCCCACTTTGCCTTGCTTAGGTGATTGTGTTAGAGTTGTCTGCATTCAGCAACACTGAGAATGAAACCTTGAAAGTCTTAGACCAGATACCTATAAGCTGAGTCTCCCAAATCAGTAGATGCATCTTTTTATACTGTTTCCTCAGAGTGTTATATGGTTACTCCATTTTATTTTATTTTTTTCAGTTGAGTATGCCACTTTCCTCACATTTGCTTTCTCCCATGCCCTCCTCATTTCTTAGGTACACCAACCCCCTGATACCAGAAGTCTGTCTCAACAAACAGATGACCTGTTAACTCAGCTTGCTGAGGAAGTTTCCATTGATGAGCATTACAGTCCAGGAGTCCAGCCCCAAGGTATCTATTTTGGCTTCCAAAGATCTGTCTCTTAATGTGTATACTACAGTGAGGAAAAAAATATATGTTGCCCTGCCTACCTTACAGGTGATCTAGGTGTCTGATGTGTTCTTATGTCCCCTTGTGACACACAGATTGACAAAGAACAGCCACCCAGCTCAATACTGGAGCTCATTGTCTTTGCCTGGGAAATGGTTCCATTTTTGTTATTTTCTTGGGGTTGTATTACTCAGCTTGTTCTGCTGTGTTTCTGTAAGCTGACACTTACCTGGGGAGAAGCTGTTGCTACTCCTAATACGTCTCTACTCTGTTCTGAAAACATCAGAAATCTGGGATACTGTTGTCTTCCCAGCTGCAGTGTTTGCTCTGTAATCTCCCTGTGAAATGCAGACTGACTCACTGCCTTCTCTTCACATACAGATCCTGTTGTGACATGCCTTCTCTCATTAATTAGTGGAAAGCATCAAGGTGCTCACATGCTATTGCTTTAGTGGTGTTGGCTGTACCCAAGGTACACTGGTACATGTTCACCAGCATGTTCTTTGTGTCTGTTTTCAGCTGTTAGTGACCGAAACTTGAATGATCTGAGTCGGGAAAGTGAAGATTGTGTTTCCCATGCAAATCTGGACCCCAGACAGCTAGAGGAAGAAAAGAATAAACTTTTGGCAGAGGCTGCTGCTGAGCTGCGAGAAGAAAACACTAGGCAGGAAAAAATCTTACAGGTTGCTAAGAGATTGGCAGTACTCAGAGGCCAAGACCCAGAGAAAGGTGGGTATCAGAGAAGAACGCAGTCCCAAGAGAGAGACCAGGTTCGTGTGTCGGAGTAGTTTCTCTTCTGAGGGGCATTTACCTGTTTAATTCCTCTGTTCTGCAAGAAGCAGGCTGGGATTTTGTTATCTGTAAAGTTGTGGAGATTGATTCATGATGAAATCAGCGTGGAAGGTTTTAGCTAAGACTAAGGTTGGAACTGTAAGCACAGGCTTTTATCTTTCCCTCTTTGAGATAATTCTAGCATGCTCTGAGGTGGTTTTTAAAAGCAAAGCTCTCTTTTTATCTTCCCCTTCCAGCTTCAAAAATGCATGGCAATGTGCTTTTTGAAACTGTCCCCCTCTAAGGGAATATATCTCTGCCAGAGCCAGAATGCCTAAACCAGCTCGCAGTACAAGGGACTGTCTCTGGAACATAAGTGACCACAAAGTATGAGGCCAATGTGGGTCACAGTCTCTTGTCTCTCATTCCTGCAGTTACACTGGAAACTTACAAATTCCCTGACAGCGATGAGGAACTGGATGAGGAGGAAGCCATTCAGAGAGTGCTAAAACAGGTCAGAAGTGGCAGCTGTGGCCTTGTTTACTTTCCTTACTTTCCTTTCAGTCATTCCCAGTGTTTTTGTTCCCTAGTGAGCATGCAAATGATGTGCTTCTGTTCCTGGGCAGTCTCATCCCTTCCTTCTCCTAGTGCTTTTCCAATACCAGCTCCTGTGCAGCCATTCAGTTACAGGAGGAGCATTTGCTGATAGATGCACTGCAAAGCATAGTGCATTAGCTGAGGTCTGGCCCCTGCTGTTGCACTGACTGTTCATAGTGCACACTTAATGTTCAGAGTGCGGACAGAACAGACTCACGTTTGTCTGGATAACACTACGTAGATGTGTTCAGACCAATCATCTTCAGTTACTGCGTGGGGGGGCAAGGAGAAGGGAGGAAGGTTTGTCTAGAATGAGGTTCCCAAATGTATTCAAAACAAGAGGCTTCTTGCTTTTTGTTATTGTCAGCTTACAGAGGAAGCAGCCCTGGATGAAGCGAGTGGATTCAACATTCTTGCAGATCAGACTACTCAGCCAGGATTCTCACAACAGAACCTGCATAAAAAAACAAAGCAAGGGGTAAGTGAGCTGGTCTGGATTTCTTGGAATGATATACTCTGGGGCCCAAGGAGAGTACAGCTCTGCAAGAAAAGTTTGATGTATCCTATGGTCAGCTCTGGGAGGGGAAAAAACTACCCAGCTTCTCCAGAGCAGACAAGCTGAGAATTAGTGGCATCTGCAAGGCTGACAAATCCTGAGCACAGTTGTGAGTCATCTTTTACTTCTAAAAAGAATTGCTCTCTGGAATCCTTTCAGGCTGGTTTTCTGCTAGAAAAGTCGATCAGAATTGACCTAGCAAGGTGAATATTACAGAATTTCTAACCTGCCAGTAAAATTAGATCAAGGAAGCCATGGTCTGGTACCAGAGCCTGAACCAGGGTAAGTGGGAGGTTTGCCAGTGCTTTCAGCGTGTGCAGAACAGAATCTCTAGATAGTAATCAATTGGCTGAGTTCTCTTAAAACGTCAGAGGAAGGTACTGGTAACAAGATACTCTACGTTCAGAGTGGATACCAGCCTATTATGGAAATGTATACACCTTCTCTAATGTATATTATGAGAATTAAGTGGACATGAGTCACAGACACCTGACAGACCTGTCCCTGGTGCAATAAATTATTTAATGGTAAGCATTATTGAAAACAGCCATCTCATAGGTATGCCACCTTGCACTTTTGCGATCACAGAATTGCAGGGGTTGGAAGGGACCTCAGGAGATCGAGTCCAACCCCCGTGCTAAAGCAGGTACAACTGATCTAGAAGCCATCTTATTGCAATTGTGTTAGGATGCTGCCCATGCCAGTGGTCAGGCAGTGTGTTTCGGTGTGCGTAAGGTTGTTCAGTTTTCTAAGGGTTCTGTAAAGCAGGAGACAATGGGGGCCTTGTGAATACAACTTAACACTATAATTCCAGCATATCTTTTCAGCCCAGCCTCAGGTACAAATGAGTGCTAGTGGCCACCTGGCAGACTATTTTCTTTGTCCCTCAGTTTTCTGTTTCTAACAGAGAAAACTGAAACCTCTGTTTTTTCACACCTTCCCATTGCTTTCTCTCCACATGTAACTCCTTTCAGCAAAGCTGCTTGATCACTTGCCTTTGCAGCAGGAATAGTCTGTTACTTGGTGTTGCTGTGGTGCCTGCTGGAAGATCTGGGCTTCAGCCTTTAGCACAGTACAGGCAATGTTGATGTATATTGCTGTAGATACTGAATCAGGGTGCTTACCTTCTAAGCAGTACAGATTCATGGGCGAATGTTAGTAGTGAGTATCTTGGGTATTTATTTAACCACCTACGTACATGCATATGGAGCCTATCCTTTGGCTTTCTTGCAGTGCCTGAACACCCTTGAACTATTTGACCTTCTGCTGCACTACAGTGAAAGTCCTGTATAGTATCTGCTGTGGTTTGAATTGTGTCTTTGTTTTCTTTGTGAATTAGAGCCAGACTCCAACTGCCATAGCTCTTGCTGAGGCAGGTGACAGTGATGAGCATGAGTTACCCTGGTGCTGCATCTGCAATGAAGATGCCACTTTGCGATGCCATGGCTGCAGTGGGGACCTCTACTGCCAACGCTGTTTTCGGTAAGTCTTCCAACTCCTCTCATGTGAGGGACAGGCCATAGGTAAGCTTAGCTGCTTGTGTTTGTTCTTCCTCTTGGGCAGAAGAACAGAAAGTAGGTGGGAAGATTTGAGGACCTCGGGTCTGAGCTGAATGGTAGTGTTTAATGGGAATACTTTTTATGATCAGTAATTACCCGAGGCTTCAGGCACTAACTGGCCCTGGACAGGAGCATTCTGTCTGTACTGCTTGTTTGGGCGCTTTGTTTCAACTGTTATCTGGAACAGTTGATGTGTGTGGGATAAGGGAGACCATTGTTCAGCACCTCCTATGGTTGTTTTTTTTCCTAATGACACTAATGGATAATCTGGGCTGGATTCTCCTAAGAAGGGAGATCAGATAGAAAAGCTTCAGGAAATTATACTTAGCTTGAGACTGTGAAGTCTTAAACTGTATTATAAATGTCAGGTATACAATTTCCGTGTTGGAGATGTAAGCTTCTGTCTTAATACTGACTGCTTTGCAGCAAGACTATGACAACTGCCAATAGACTGTACTTCAGCCACAGCAGTTATTTTTCAGAGTCCTATGGAACAGACTGTAGTTCTAGCTGTTATCACTGGAGTTGCTAACATGCCTGCAAATCACAGACATGATGCTGAAAATGTCTCTGGTTACAAGAAGCTCTCAGGGAGGGGAACAGAAGTTTGCTGTCACTCCCCCATTTCAGCAGGCAGGCATGAACAGAGCTTTTCATAAAGTGCATCACAGGTTTCCGTTACAAACAAATCTCTTGAGTAAGCAGTCCACATACTTGCTGGTGTGGTCTTATCAATTAGCCCTTGGGATAGGTTTCTTCTAGAGACTGCTCTTGTGCAGTGGCTAAGGGCGAGTTTCCTGCCTGCGTATTTACTCCTGACTGAAGTTTGTGTTTGCTTCTCAGAGAAGGCCACGATGAGTTTGACATGAAGGACCACCACACCTCTCGGTATCGTCCTTCTTGCAAGTAGCGGTGATTGCAGTCATCATTGGCAGAAAAAGAGATGGACTCCTCCCATCTGGCCCACTCCCTCTTCTCCTGCTCTCCAAGTGGATTTGCAGCCAAAACGGGTGATGTTTTGGACAGTAAAAGGATGTGCTGTTAGCTAAGAGGGGCTTGGAGGGCACGTGTCTTGGTCCTTGGAAACCCAACCAGAGGAGTGCTGGGCTTGCCACCCATGCTTGGGATAAATGAGGATTTGATGTGAGGTGGTGGCTCTGAGTCTATAAATATAGACAGTAAGGCGTTGTGAGTAATGGTGAAGATGTATGCTTAAGGCAGCATTGGCTGGTTGTTAAGTAACCTCCTGCTTTTGCTAACAGCTTACACATTGGTTCACAGGTCAGCAGAGCACTTTGCACTAAGAAATTGTCTGTCATGGTCACATGTGTGATGAGAACTTCCAAAATGTAATAAAACTATTTACAGCAGGCTGTGGTTGAAATCTCTTCTGGAAATGCCCGATAATAGCCCTTTACAAAGTGTCACCCTCTTGTAATGGTATCTCTGTTGTACTGCCAGGTGGGTCAGGAAAATATGAAGGATCGTGAAATCATGAAAAAACACTTCTGTAGTGTTGCGGGGCTGGTGCAGGGGTGTTGTGCTCCAGGGATAGCTACTCTGCCTTGATGAGCAGTGATGCTTATATATTTGAAGTGAAGAATACTTTTAATTTGCTACAGATGCACTGTATTGTGACCAGCAGTGACTGTGCCTAAGTTGAATGTAGTCTATGGGAGCAGCATGTTAATCTGGAAGAGGTGTGTGTTACTATGAAAGTGAGGTTTGGCTCTGCTTATTATTTGTTCCCCTGGTAGGATACAAATGCTGCACGTGTGATGATTTTTTTACCTGGCTATGAGACAATCTCAGTTTACTATGCTTGTATACCACCTAGAGATAGTCCAAATGCATGCGACACGTGCCAGTGGCTATAGCACCCAGAATTGTTTGAAATACATGATTAAGCTTTCCTGAAATCAGCTCTAATATCCCATCAGGGTGAGCTCTTGCAGGACTATAGTGTGACTTGAGACAGCTGTCTTAAGGTTGACAAATTCCAGGGCGTCTGAACAAAAAAAACCCTAACCATTTCCTTTTGACAGAAGATTTCCAATTGATCTTGCCTGTCTAGTTTGGCACTGCCACTCCCAGCTGTCTGCCCTGCCCCTGTGCTGAAGGTCACTGACTCTTTAGGTGAGCTGACAAAACAGTGTTTGCCTGCACTTCAGCCACCTCCAGTCAGCCATCTGGAGCACAGTAAATACCTTAAAATGCATCCAAAGGTGGATTTCTGCTGGACTGGATCAGCTGTTTCAGTAGTAACCTGTATCAGACAACATGGTGTAGTAATATTTCTGGTTGACGCAGTGAGAAATTGCTAGTGTATCTGACAGTGCTGGCTAAACTTGTTAGGAAGGGATGGTGAAGCCCAATCCAGTGAAGCACAGACTGTTAGAGGAAAGAACATCATTCACAAGTGCCTTAACTTTAGAACAGACAGGAGGGAAAACTACTGAATTGTCCTGATGCAGGAGCTCACAATGAGTCCTGTTATACAAGATGTAAGTAGATAGTTACTGACCTGAGGAGTTTGAAGTCTTCCTTTTTAAGACTTGTTTTTTTGGCAGTTCTGGCTTCATGTCATTGTGGGAATGATGCTTTCTTCGTTGTTATTTGACCAGGATAGTTAGTCTGACAGCAAGACAGCCCGCTGAAAATTCTGTCTCAGGTTAAATCCTTTGTGTTTTGCATGTACAGAACATCTAAACAGCTCTCTTCTCTCTAAGACTGATCTACTCCTTTGGGCTTCACCCTTCCCAAGGTTCTTTCCAAGCAGATAACAGGCAAAGTAATTCTTGTTTTACAGCTTTTTTTCCCCCTCCTTGTTATCTATGAGCTGGTGATTTACTTGAAACAGCTTAAATGTTTCATCCACCGCAACACAACTTTGAGCTCCTTGTGCAGTTATGTAGCATGAGTCCAGTGAGCCCTGCCCTGTGTTCATCAATAGTAAAGCAACAGGTAACAGCCTGAAGCAGCTTATTTAGTTTCCTGGATTGGTTTCTGTGGGTTCATCTCAAGGAATCCAGAAATGCAACCAGCCCAACACCTGAAATAGAACTTAGTCATACATGGAAGACTCTCTGGTCATTCACACACACACTGACTCTTTCACTGCCCTGTCTCTAATGAACATTTTTGTGGCTGCTGAGCTTTCTGCATGTAATTGGCCATTTTAGTGGCTGGCCAATCACTTTCCCCTTGTAAAGCAATCCCCACTGTAGCTCATGCCTCCATGCAGAAGGAGCAGGAGGGTGATCTCAATCAGCTGTCTGCAGAAGCACAATAAACAATCTGTCATTTGGAAAGAGGAGTATTGCATGACCTTTAGCTGGTCAGTGCACACTTAGCTGCGTTGCACACACCTTGACCTTGGCTTTGAAAAGGTGCTGGTAAAGCAATAAAGGTACTGGTAAACCATCAGATCCTCACTGGGAGGATCGACCTCAGTGATAGCCATTCAAGGACTGAAGAGAGTTTGGGATCTACAGAAGGAATCTGTTTGTTTCCTTCTTTGTTGTGTGCCGTAAGGATATAAGATGATTTTCCTTTCCTCTCAAAATGTTTCATACATGAAATATCAAAAGTAGTTTCCTCCCCAACAAGAATTCAAACTAATACTAACAAATGAATTTGGAATCAGATTAGTTCACAAAGAGAGGTCTCAGATATACTGCGTTAATTTGCAATTGCTGTGGTTCATGCAGCTGTGCTTTGCCTTAACTGTTGTACTGTGTCCAAATATAGCTGCCTGAATATTTTTAAGGGGAATGTAAGAGTAGGTCATAATAAATGGAAAATGATTGGAAGGTTATTTTATGCACCTTCATGACATTTTAATTAGAAAAACACATGACATTTTGAATGTTTTGAGTTATCTTGGTATAATCAAGAGGCAAAAGTTACCTTAAAGAAACGTTCTTACCGTGCTATCTGCAAACCAAAGGTTGCGGCCTTATGCTAGTAGTGTGATGGTGCTGAGAAACAGCAGAGTTGACTGGAAGCTGTTTGTAAACAAAATGTACTTCAGTCTGTCCTTAAATGCTAAGCTGAGAGCAGCCACAAAGTAAATAAAAGCAAGTTCGACTTCTGTCTTTCAAGAACTAATCCAAAAGTTGTTCTGCCTTATGTGGTTGTTTTCTTTTGCGCCAGAGGTGAGAAATCAGCTAACACTGGCCACGTCTTCTTGCTTCGTGCTCTGTTGTATCTTTGTGCTTGCCTGAAGCGCACTCTTGTGCTGTAGTAATGTTTTGATATACTGGCACAACTGCATATCGCAGGGGCTACAGCTTACTCATTTTTCTGCTGTTGGAAGAGAACACACAAAGACAACTTCTACTCAAGCAGAGTTCCAAAAGCATTTTTTTTTTCCCCTGGGTTCTAGTGTCCACCTTTAAAGCACAGCAAAACATTATCACCACTCCAAACTGAGTGGGTATGGAATTAACTCCCTGCATGGAGAAAAATCTGTCTCTTGTGTTGGTGGAATGGCCCTACAGATCTTTGTGCTGTCAGAGCTCAGAAGGGTAAAAGCTTCTTTATGGAATGTGTAATTAATCTGGACATCTGTGAACTTGCGCTGCAGCAAATGACAGCTCTAGTGTAGGACACAGCTCAGGGGCCTGTCCACCAGGGTCTTCCACCTGAACTACTGAGTGAACCTAGTCTGTGATGTTAACAGTGCTCAGAGCACTTTGGCACTGTGCTGCTTTCCTTTCTTGAGAGCTGTGATTCATCAGTGGCAGCAGGTGTGAATCTACGAGCAGTGCCAGACTAACAGCAGGTACAAACCTGGACTGTATTTTTTGTTGTTTTTCTTACAAATCAGAGACTTCAGGAGGGCAGGCATGTCCTGTTGGCCTCATATCAAGCCAAGCAAGGTGCTTGCCCCTGGGTACATAGAAGTCCTTTCAGATGCAACTCAGCAACTCATCTCCTGCGTTTGAGTGGCAAGCATGAGAGCACAGGGACATAACATGAGAGACTGCTCGGCTTAAGTAGTCATCCTCCATTTGATGTCTTAGTTCCCTGCAACACGTGTCAAGTTACCGACTTGCTGAGAGCCTGGATGTAGTTTCCTCTGTATTTTTCCAGCCACACATTAGTTATAGCCTGAAGAGTTTGTACAGCAAGGCTGTGTCCTACTTTGTTTCTAATTTGTGAGACCTACCTGTCTGTGAAAGGCTTGCTGCTCAGGAGCAGGTATATTTTCAGTTCAGTTTTCTGTACTGTCTAAAAAGAGAGCAATTTGAGGCAGCACGTGGCTGTTTTTCTCTGTTTTAATATACAAAATAAGTATTTTACAATGTCTTTTTAAGTGGTGAGAAGAATCATTCCCAGGCCTCACTCCTGTAGAAGGTGCTTCCAAATCATCAAGTTCTAAATTCTGCAAAGAGGAAAAACATCTCTCTTCCACTAGCCTTAGCAGCCATTTTGTCAGCTTCCCCTTAAGTTCTGACCAAATGCACTTGGATGTTTTCCTTTGACCCTATTGTATATTTTCTGTTGAACCTTCATGGCTAACAGAGGCTTAATAAGATCTACGAAGTACGAGCAATGCTGTAGAGCCAGGTATGGCAGTAACAGGCAAAAGATCACAGTTGGGTCCCAGCCAGACTTGAAACAGGGTGCAGCTTCACAGTAACCAACTTTCTGTGCTGATGAAGGAGTGATAACCAGTGTCTTGTTTTCCTTGCAGTGGATGGAAAGAAGGAAGTTTTTATGTGCTCCTGAGAATTGTATTCAATGCTCCCAAGCCAGCTTGGAAATTCCTAGAAGAAACTAAAGGAAGGACATCTTGTCCCACTCTCCAGGTTAAAATGCCCTTTGAGAGTCAGGAAAACATACAGCTTAGCCTCCTGCTATGCATGTAGATCTGGAAGGAGTGGAGACATCAAGCCACTGGTACAAAGTTCACAAACTCTGCGATGTTTCTTAAAACAGTAAATCCTAAATGTATTCTGAAGTGATCTTGCTGATCTGTTTTTTATGGGGAAGACGCATTTTTCCTCATGACCAAAGCTGGATGTCCCTTATGGGTGAGGTAACCTCTTCTGAGGATTGGTGATTCTCCGGAGACCTTTCAATCGACTGAGCAATTCCGTAATGAAGTCCTACAGTAAGAATTGTAGGAAGAAGGATGTTAATTCTGTTTCTCGCTGTCCCAAAGAGTACTATGCCTTTTACATTATTTGCATGTTTCTCTTCACGCTGAGCAGAAACCAGGGTTTTGACATACGTTAAGCAAATCTATATTCTAGCTTAGAAAGTGAGACCTTTTGATGGCTGAGCAGGGTTTAAAAGCCCTTCTTCTTTCCTTCCCTGGTTCTGTCTAGAGCAGCCACGTTTGCTTTTTTTTCTGCAGCAGCTAGCCTGCCTTCTTCCCAGTGCCTGCTTATTCTACCTTGAGATGACCTCAAGATGCTGTTGTTTCAGGCTCCCCTGCTTCCTGTTGTCACCATAACCTCCTGCCCACTTCTGCTGCCCTCCCAATGTAGGGCAAAGCACGCTGTCCCTCTCGTTGCTTCCTTGCTGAACCTGTAAAGCTTCATGTAGGGGATTGCAAATCTCACTGGATCAATGCCAGTTCTACAGGGAAGTGGCTGGCAGAGAAGGGGGTGGAGCAGGACACACATAAGACTAATGATAACCTGGAGCAGGGGTTGAGGACTGGCAGGCCAGGTAGTTGAGCAGTTAATGGAGATAAACCCCATTGCTGACACAGCCAAGCACTACGGACCTAACTGGGTCATCTGGTTATTCCAAACAGAAATCTAAGCAACTATTTGGACTTCTTGATATTCAGGTTGTGCCCTCCATTCCAGTAGATTAAAAGAGTGTAAACAATATTAAATTATTTTATTTAACATTATACTAAAAATAAACACTGTTGGTTCACAGAAACCAGGAATTTCTCACACCGTAAATTCTTTTTTATTGGCTAGTTCTTGATTTATTTGTAATTATTAGTGCTATAATGGATCAGTGGTTGGACTAGATGATCTTAAAGGTCTCTTCCAACCCTAATGATTCTGTGACTCTGTGACCAGTGCAAACTTTGCCCTCTCCAGGGCAAGTAACCGCACTGTAAAGACAGCACTGTAAAGGCATCTGTATCGCTTTCTGTATGTTTGTCGTTGTACAGCTAAATTGAAAGGCTGGATAAGGCATTTTGATTGATGATGAAAAACATCTGAGCACAATGTTCACATGCAGTGCATGTGACTGAATCAGGGATGGGGGGCTCTTCTGCACACTGCAGTGTGCAGGGAAGGCAATTGCTGTCTGATGTATTTGCCACACAGCAGAATACTGGGCTCTGTTCCTTTGAATACTGTGACAGTTAGTGATGTTTCCTTAACTCCCTAACTCAGAATTGAGACATGTAGGGTTCACGGGGGGAAAAAAAGCGTGTGTAAAACTGACATAAGGGGTCACTGCTCAACAACAATCTGTACAAACAAACATGCTCTCAGAGCACAGCATAATATATGTATGTCAGTGGTGCCTGACTCACCTCTGTTGGGCTGGAGCACTCATGGAGGATTTCCTGAAAGCCAAGGAGACATCATTTTAATATTTCATAAGTTGACCCTTCCCTCCAGCTGCAAAAAGGATATATAATCTTACTATTCTTGACTGGCTACAAGACACAGGGAAGCAGCATACATTACAGTATGTACATTTTCTGCAACCCAAGCACCACTGCTATACTGTATTACACCAGCAGTTCCTGTCTTGAAGTTACCAAGTTCCTCTGTCTGACCTGTAGTTTTAATTTCTGTTGTTCATTAGGTACTTCCAGGAGATCTTCAAGGTCAATTACTGGTCCAGGAACTTCTGCATCCGTTTTCTCTCTTAGCTAAAAAAAAGAGAATAAAAACCAACATAATTCATAAACCCTCAAACTTTTAAGAACTCTAGAGACCATCTTTGAAGAACTGAGCATCTGAGAAGGAACTGGTTACAAGAGAACCATGCTGTAAAGCTGACGTCGAGTTACAAATCATCTCAAAATAAAGAGGTTCTTACCAAGAGGATGTATTCCAGCCCCTCTGTGGTGTCTGCTACAGCCACACATCTTGATTCATCATCCGCTCCCACCTCAACACTTGATCCCTGCTCAGGGATCATGGTCTGTGATGGGAACACCTTTTCAAGAATATCCAATGTCAGTTGCTAACTGCAATGCAGTGTAACCCAGCTTGGGACAACCTACTTCTGTAAAGAGTGCATGCAAAGTGTTCATCAAACAGAAGTCCATCAGGTTTAATCTTAAAGAGGTACTACAAATACAAGGAGATTTTAAGATTTTTGGCTACATACATTCACATAGTTGGTGGATTTTTGCAGTAATGAAGAAGCAAACAGCTATCCTTTTGAAAGGTGTAACTTACTATTTATAATAGGGGGATATAATATAGTTTTAATGTAAGAGAGACCCACAAGCTTTGGTGGTAGGAGTTACAGTCTCAGTACAAGTGAATGTTATTTGGGAACACTTGTAAACTTGGCCACAGGCACATTTTAGCCCCACATACCCCTACAAGACTTTAAGGCAGGCTGCATTTTCCAATGTAGTTGCAAAATGACCCTTTAACAACACAGCACGAGTGGTATTTTATCACAGTACTCAGCAGAGTAAGGATAATGAGTGAACAGCGCAGCACCTAATAGAGATGCATGTAAAACATTAAACAATAAAGACAGCATTTATGGGGAAAAAAAGAAACTGTTTCCCATCAGTCTCTGACACCATGCCAGAGAGGAAGCAGAAAAGCAGTAGGAGGTCAGCTTTGCTACACACCTGACTTGACAACTAAGAATAAAACAGATACACATACTGTACTGTGACCCATGCAGCATTTTGTCATAAAAGTAATAGTTTTCACATGACTATTTAGATAACAGGTGTTGATCTGGTCTAAGCAGGGACTGTGGTCCTGCTTCCAAGTGCAGGGAAAGGTCTTGAAAACGCAAATTGTCTCCCAAGTCTTAGTTTTGTTGTGAAAAGCCTCATGACCGTAAATAGCAAAGCAATCAGATTATCAGGAGGTGATGTTGGATCTAATCTTGCTGGCATTTGACCCTGAAGTGCCATTTATTCTGGCTGTCATGGGGGTTTCTGGAAGACATGGAGAAACGCTGCACTGCCAAGGTCAGGCGGAGCAAAGGGGGAAGTGATGGGGAACTGATGTAATGGAAGTCAGTGGGTCCAAAGAAGCCCAAGCTAGCAGGGCTAACTAAATCATCTTACTACAGTGCATGGAGCAGGGCAGGAGGACCTGCTGGACTCCTGGGTGCTTACAAGTCATATATTGTGGCGCACTTGTTTATTTGAATAGGTACTACGTAAACTTCTGTTGTACACTATTAACAATCTCTGATTTGGATCAGCATTGCATGATGTAGTTCCTGTCAGGAATGTCTTAGTTTGACCTGGTACACCAGGAAGTTGCTAAAACTGTTGTGCTGGAGTGGTGCTAGCAAAGGCAATCTATTTGCAGTCTGTTCCCATAAGGGCATGGCTGCATTTCTCACTTGTTCCTATTGGAAAAAAAATATATCCCCTCTGTGGAGCTACTCTGGTAACAGTGAACAGCTCCCAGTTAGTCAACTCACAGAAAAACAGAAGTAATAAAGTAGCCTGAGTTGTTTTTCTGACATCTCTACAGGTGTATATCTGTAGACTTAGACAAATGAGAGTAGTACATAAGGAGTCACAGCTTGCATTATGTTACTGGTGGTACTAAGAAATGCCTCACGTCTATCTCAAATGCAGATATAATAAATGCATACATATCTTAAGATGGAAATGAGATTGTCTCCCATCTCCTCCCTCAGACACTGCCTATCAGGAACATTTGTTTCTTCTCAGAGCACAGTGGTATTTTGGGGTGGCTATAACCATTTCCCCTTGGGGAACTTGGATAGATGAAATCTTCAGGTTTCCTCATAGCAGCCTTGAGGTGCTTGCACTTAACTTTACATTGGTGTTAAATTGAGAGATTCCAGTAAAAACCGAATAAAATAAAAGCAGAGTTAGCACCATCTTGACTGACAGGATGAAATAGAGGAAGTGGCTCCAGTCCTTTTAAAGCTACATAAACCTCAATGGTAAAAGCAGACATTTCTGACATGAGAAGGCTGGAGGGAGCATGTTGCTAAACAGGTGAAGCCTGAGATGGCTGTGTACCTAAACTTCCAAGGAATGCCAGGGTCTAACCTGCCTCCAAAGGGGCTCAGCATATACACTGGTCTGTCAAAATGTATATTCATCTCAGGCTATTGATCTCAGGCCAGTTCCCACACTGAGAAGTGCTTCCAGAAACACCACATATCCTGCACCATTCAGGCACTGGGCCTAGCTGCTCCCAAGTCTCCTGGTTTGACAACTCTTAGATACATGAGAATGATGTAGGACTGACCATTGCTGGTGGTAACGAAAATGCAGGCCAAGAAGGCTGCTCTGGGGAGTTGTGTAATTTGAGCATGTGTTTTGTTTCTCTTCCCCTGCTGCCAGTAGCATGTCCAGCAGCTGCAGCTGCAGATACAGCTTTATCCTCAGCGCTTCAGGATAAAGTCACAAAGTAGTGGCCAAAGGGATGAAGGATGCACCAAATACCTCAAACCCAGCTAGCACAGGTACTGCTAGCAGCAAAACCGATGGCAAGGATCTATTTCCAGTAAGCTGAGCCAGCACGCCTCTATCCCTGCACACAGCCTCTCGTCCCATTCCCCTAATGAGTGAGGGGCAGGTTTGCCCCAGCTACTCACCGGGTACTGATACAGCTCCTGCAGCCGGGCATTGATCCACTCCTCCAGGTCTAGCCAACGCTGTAGGTCTTTGCGGTTGTACTTTATGGTTAGCTTGCCCAGTTTCCTGTGTGACGATTCCTCCCCAGGCTTCTCCGGAGTCTGGAAAGTCACCCGTGGCAACGCACTGGAGTTGCTGGCCATCCTCACCACTTCCTCCTTCTTGTCCCTGGCTGCTCTCCTCTGTCTTGTAACGAGTGTCTCCCAGCAGCTCCTGGCTCACAGCACGAGCCACTCGTGGATGCCGGAGGCAGGCAGCATTGGTGGTGCCAGGGAGCAGTGGCAGGTGCCGTAGGCAGGGTTACCAGAGCAGGCTCTTGGGTTTCACAGTGGGTGCTGCTGATGAGCGGGAAGGGAGGGGAGATGGCTTGGTGTAATAACATCTGCTGTTAAAATAAGCCAAGTGAAGCGGGGAACCGATGAACAAAGGTTGTTAATATTTAACATACGTCAGCTCCAAGAAGCAGCAGGAGGTGGGGAAGAGAAGGTTTTGAATTACTTTTCCTACAGGTGTGACTGACGTGTGTGTGCAGATCCAATGGGCTGATCCACTTTTCTGCAAGGACAGGAAGGTCAGTGGTGCTACCAAACTCAGAATCAGCACTCCCAATTTAACCTTTTCTGCAGTCTGTACATTTCCTCTAGCTTTCTGTGTAGAAAACCCGGTGACCTGTATTTGAGGTTGACTGAGCAAGGCACTTCTGCAATAAAACAGAGCAACAATTATCTGTGCTCTTATTAAAACAAACAAACAAACAACAAACTATATGGCTATATGTAGTGTGGCAAAGAAAAAAAGCTGTATGGCTATATGTAGTGTGAGAAAGTGCTGCAGGTTAATGGATAAAGCATTATCTCCTTCCTGTAAAAAGGTAGTTATAGATGGTAAATAGGTCCATCTGCTGAAGCATTGTAAACTGTTAATGTTTATTACCATTGTTTGGTTTACAATCTCTTACTAGAAGATAGATTAAACCTTATTGCCATGTCTTATGTTAGGGCACATGGGCAGCACAGTTCAGAGGGGCAGAAATCAGACCGGACCTGCTTGTGTGGTGCCAGTTTCCCCTAGATGCTGTGTCACACCCCTGAACTGAGACTTTCCATCGTGAAGCACATCAGCAGTTCCAGTCCCATGGGCTGTATAGGAAAAGAAGTTATGCCAGTGCTGGCTTCCTCTGGAAGGTGCACCAGGTCCCCCTGCCACACCACATCATTGTGCCCAGAGGGATGGTGGCAGCTGGCCAACAGCAAGTCCTACATGGGCCACTAGGAAAATGGGGCACTCCAGCCCTTCTTTTTCCCTAAGTTTGAACAAAACCCAAAGATTTTCTTACAGAAAATTTCACAAAATTCTGATTCTGAAGCTTGCTTCAGCACCATTACAGGGAAGGATAAATTACACCTAAAAATGATATCCTTGTTCCCTGCTTTTCAGACAGCCTAAAGCTTGTATTCAGGAGACAGCTGGCAGGTAATTAATTTACTAAGCTTTCCTCGTTCTTCCTCACTACTTGACTGTATTCCCTCTCCAGTCTCACTCTGGAAGCTGTCTTATTTACACCAAAATTGCCCAGAAAAATCCATACCATGAGAGACTGGGATCATACTCCCTGAGGAGAGATTCTTAACAGTTAAAAATGCTCCAAAACCCCTCAAACATCTTCTGACATGTTTACAACTATTGACTTTTCAGAGGTTAATAGGCTGGCTGACCACACAGTAAATCTGAATCAAAGGACATTCTCTGCCAGGCATCAGTTGTCTCCAAACAGAAATGCTCTGTCCTGGTGTTCAAAGACTGACATTTTCCCCTTATTCCTACTGCCCCAAACACTGATTTTTCTGAGGAAATGGCACCTACACCAGGGAAAGTTGTCAACCCAAAATCTACAGTGGTTGAAGGTTGCAGCAGGAAGTTGTCCCCCTCCCTCCCAATCCTGTACAACAATCCTCTCCTCACCCAGCTCTAAATGGGCTGAGCCAAATTTATGAAGCATGAGATGGATGTGGAGAAGAGGGGAACATCTGGCCCTAATGCCTGCTCTGCAATCAGCTGGGGCCGCTGTTACTTGTAACCTCACTCAAGTGCAAGCTACAGGCTGAGATAAGGCATGTGAGAAGGCCATGGGCAATCTCAACGTGTTGCTTGCACTTTATCAACAAAGCAATAAGCACGGTGCCTTGGTGCCACCTGGGTCAGCCACAGGGGAATACCAGAGGCCTTCCAGGATAGCTGCAAGCCAAAGCAAGCAGCCTCACAGGATGTTTGTTATGCCACTCTGGATTATACGTGCTTAGTAATGAATTCTTTGTTACGAGAAGCTGGAGATACAGAAATAAATGTTTACAGATAAAGTAAGGCTCCTCCAGTAACAACCTAATTGAATCAATCATTAAACAAGAGGGAGAAATGCAAAGACTATGTGTGAAAGCACCCTGTGAAGGCGCAGGGCCGGCTCCAGGGCACAGCACCAGGTGCCCCATGCAGAGCAGGCCATGAGGCTGGTTCTCTGCAGGCAGCCTGCATCCCCATGGGTGCACAGCCACTTCCTGCACGCCTGCCCTAAGAGGGAAGTTTTGCCTCCGAAAGGAGCAGAGTGGGATTCAATGCAGAGGAAGGCTTCTGTGAAGGCCCAGGGCCTGGGTCAGGGAGGGCTGAGTGCTTGTATTGCGGTGCCAAACAGCCGTGACACCACGAGACCCAGGGCATGAGAGCTCCAGTTATGCTCCTCTCCACTTGGAGCTGATGACCTCTATCCACAGCTGTGACTGAAGATGGTGCTTCTCCTCCTCTGCGAGCTGACGGCTGTTATACACCTTCACTAATTCAGCAGGGCCCCAGCTCCTCTTACTGGAGAAGCAGATTGGCCTCTTTCCCTTGAGTCGCAGCCCAGAGAGGACATTTTTCCTTCCAATCATCCAGGAACCACTCTTCTGCTTTAGAAAATAATCACTTTCCCTGTGGTTACAAACATGGTAGTTAACATAAATTAAGCCAGGAAAGGCAGCAGAGGTGACTGTACCAACATGAGGTTGACACCACAAGGTAAGGGCGTGCTGCATCCTCTTGCAGGCGGGGGCAGGCACAGGAATGACCCCCACCCCTCAACGCTTAGGTGAAGCTGGCAGTTAGATTCCAAATGGATTATACTGGGATCTCTGAAAACTCCATCCATGTTGTTTTGTTGCTCCACCTCTCATATCGCTTTGCTGTTCCCCCACAGGAGACCCACAGCGCTGAAAGTGTGATTGGTGTTTTTGTGCGAGCCCTTGGACAGTCGGAGTTGGAGGCAAGAGAAGCAGTGGCAGAAAGATGAAGGGCATTCTCCTTGTTCCCCAACCTGCTTACAGCATTTCAGGCTGTCTGTGTAGTCCTTGCACCAAGAAGTGTGTCGTGACACAACCCCCTCCAAGGGGTGCCAGGGAATCCAGGGAAATCTCCATCCCCAGACTTGAGGGACAGAGGAGGCACTGGCAGATGGCCTGTCTGTGGCTATCCAGGGGCTGTGGCTGCTGAAAGAAGGGAAGGAGGAGCCCTAGAGAACTCCACAGCCCAAGAACAACAGCCGAGGATGCCTCTGGGGACTTCAAGGGGAGATGTTAAACTTCTACTTCCTGCCTACGGGAGGCTCTTTGCTTCACAAAAGGAGCCATTTCCATACCTATCTCCCGGTAAAAGCCTAGCACAGACATGGCAAAAATGCAGATGCTTTCTGGTGTAGCTAGTTTCAGCACAATTCCATCTTCCTTTCCGAGCGCTCCTGCCCTTAACACCTTACCGTGACTAGCAACAGTGAAATAAGAGCCAGAGCGCCACACAGGACGCAGACAGGAACTTCCCTAAAGGAACAACACACTCTCTTTGTGGTGCCCTCCCCACAGCTGCCCTTGAAGCGGTGGGAAAGGTTCTGCTGAGGACTCAGCAGCCTGTCACCCTTTCCCTGGCTGCATTCCGCAGGACGGGTTGTTAGTCACGGCCTGAGATCCCTCCCTGTCTCCTTCCCTTGCCACATCTTTGTGCCGTCACTTGTATCCGGGTCTCGCCCCTAAACCACACCAGGAGGTTTAACCTGAGGCAAATATGACAAAACAAGCAAGCAAGCAAACCTGTCTCCACAGCACAAGGTACACACAGAGTGGTTCCCAGCTAAAGCCAAGCAGAGTGCAGCCATCTGCAGCAGCCTGCGTGCTGCCGGGAAGCCACTGCAAGCCGTGGTGCCACTTGGCTGGGCGAAGGGGACCTGGAGCAAGTCCTCCTTGTTTGTCTGCCTTCCTGGCTCTATGCCTCACGGCAGCCAGGCGCCCAGAGGGTGCTGGGGTCCCCACAGCAGTGACATCAAGGCTGGTGACGCAGGCTCCTGTGTGGTTTGCTGCACGTTGAGGAGCTGCAATGATCCTGGTCAAATATTAAGCCACTGTGTAGTTTAACCCCCCAGCTGAATGCTTATTATTGCAGGACTAAGAGCAGGCACTTCTCGGCCCATGAAAGACAAACAGTAACCATGAGTCACTGTTACAGGACCCCTTTTAAAACACTCCCAAGCCATAAAATCACACAGCATGCTTTCTCTTCACACGAATATGAGTAACACAGGGCTCAGCTGCAGTCATGGGGAATAATTCATTTGGCAGAAGATGAGGCCCGAGATGGGAGCTCTGGGCTGGGAGCAGGTCCTGAGTTGGAAGGAGAGATGCTGCAATGGAGAGAGGTTTCCAGCAGAAGTCCTTGGTCCTGGGGCTGACCTCACTTAAAACTGTCATTACTGAGCTCTCCAGAAAACAAAACAAAACAAAACAAAACACAACAGGTATATTCAGTAATGCTGCTGGCACTGAAGTGAATGCACCACTTCTACAGTGTAGGACCAAACCCATGATGCTTAAAAGTCCACTAAACAAGCCATATTCATCTGCCAAACAGAAGTGGGTCACGTTTTAATAATATAAAGAATATAAAAAGTAAGGTCACGTTTTTAGGAAATTGTCACAGGAATTTTAGCTGGAGGCCGCTCAGCTGAAAATAGCAGGGAGAACAATCCATAAAAGATGTACTTTTCATAAGGTGTGACCTAATGTAGATGTTCCTGTCCAGCAGGGGGATTGGACTAGATGATCTTTCCAGGTCCTTTCCAATCCCTGGCATTCTCTGATTCTGTGATTCAGTCAGCAATACCCATATGATCCTAAGATGTATTTAGCAATGGGTTTCCAGCAGAGAGAGGGAGATCCCTGGTGATCCATTCTTTAGCCTATGGTAGGTAATTTTGCAACAGACTTAATAATTATACAACAACAAAGCCCTGAATCTGGAGAATGCACGGGAAAAAAAAAGCCACTAAGATAACCAAGGCGAAATGGAGGCAATGCCATAAAAGAAGTGATTAAAAGCTCGTGACAGGTTTGCACTAGCAGAATGAAGGCCAAGTTAGGATATGATTTTACTGAAGAAAATAGGAAATAAGCTTTTGAAATTAAAGGACAGCAATGCAAAAAAGAAATGAATGTAAAGTAACATTGAAAACCTTTAGGGCGAGCACTGAAAAGCCTGCAAGGGAGACTGGTACAGCCTTCTAATGGGAGCAAAGGAGATTAAGCCCCACTCCCCTTCAGGCTAGATCAGTTTAGGCTGAATCACTTTATGAAGGGGCTTACTCATTCCATACACATTGAAAAACAGGGAGGGGGTCTGAGTGCCTCGGGCAGTGCAGAAAAAATGGAGACAATCCTGGCGTTGTTTGATTTCCCCAGCATTTTCCCCGCATCACAGGGGCTGCAGGCAGAAGCAGGCGGCAGGAACTGAAAATTCTGGATGTGAGAAAGTTCCCCAAAACTCAAAGCCAGATGCTGCTCAAGGCACAGCCATGGCGCACCATCTCTGTTCAAATGTTTGCCAATCAGTACCATCTTGCAGTTGCTGCCGCCTTTGAAGTGATGCAATATTTCATTAAAAATAATGTCCAGGCAAATTACAAGCACTCCCAGCACTCCTAAGCTCGGTGACAGAGAGATAAGAAGAGTTTACCCAGGGGCTTTGGGACTGTTTGCAGAGGAAGGGGGTGGCACCAGTGTAGCTGAGGAACAAGGGAATTTGATCTCTGCTCTACAGAAGCAGGAAGGTAGGGAATGCAACCAAGTTAGGGCAAGCAGCCTTTGCGTTCCTGTCTGTGACTGAATACAAGAGGAATACTAGGCCCCTAAAGATTGAAACTAATGATTTTGAGCAGGAAACCTCTAGCAGTGGGTGCAGGCTGAGAGACCGAGCTGAGGATTCACTCATTTGGGTCAGCGAAACCTGGGCTCTGTGCCAACCCCCCAGTGATGCCGGGCCATGAGAGCTACCACCAGAGCACATGGGCTTTCAGCACAGCACATCTGGGCTTTTGACTGGCTGAAGCACGGCAAGGTGCTGGGTGCCCTTGCGCCTGTGCAAACAAGTGTAAGGCTCTAGAATACCCAGGGTTGCACTGGGTGCTCCCTGTGAGCCTTTGCTCCCTTGCCAGCTGAGCTGGAGATGGTATCAGCCCGCTCTCCTCCCCTTCCTCTTACGCAACGCAGCGTAGAGGGGAGTGACTTGATTTTTTTTCCCTCTCTCTGGGAGTTGGTTTTCACTTCCTGCCCCTTCTGTGCCTTTGTCTGCACTGGTCGCTGCCGAGGGCACACCTGAGGGAGGAAGGTGTAGAGGACCAGGGGGGCACCCCACTCCTGGCATTGGTCCCATCTAAGGCCACACAGGTAGGGGCTGAGAGCATGGGTTTGGGGGTGAGCTGCAGGGTGGGGGGACACATTGGCCACCTGGGCCAAACGGAGCTTTGGACGTGCTCCAGGTCCCTGCTCACCCCACGTTGGCACGTACCTGGACACCATCCTTCTTAGCTTAATTTGTCTTTTCTCTCCCTTTAGGAAAGGACTAAGGTCAGAAGGTGGGGAGGATCGGGGTGCCGAGATGGCCAGAGGAAGACCAAGTCGACAGACTGGACTCTGGGTCTGCCTGGTGCTTGTAGCAGGGGTGGTCTTCGGAGAAGAGCAGGAGACAAAGCCCTTTGGAGAAACGTGCCTGGAGGACTTTACAGCAGGGATACCGGGTTTGGTGCTGGACACAGATGCCTCCGTCCAGAATGGAGCCACCTTCTTATCATCCCCCAGGGTCCATCGGAGCAGGGACTGCATGAGGGCTTGCTGTAAGGACCCTGATTGTAACCTGGCCCTTGTGGAGCAGGCCCCAGCCTTAGGGGAAGACCACATCCAGGGCTGCTTTCTCCTCAACTGCCTCTACGAGCAGACATTCGTCTGCAGGTTTGCCAGGAAGGTCGGCTTTCTCAACTTCTTGAAGAGGGACGTCTACGATACCTACCACCAGGCAATGCAGAAACATGGATCTAGCGGTAAGGAGTCCATAAAGGATCTGTGCAAGCTGGGGATAGGCAAGCACTGAGGTCTTTGGGCCTCATTTCTACCAGATATTATTTGTGCTGCTGCATTTCATCAATTCAAGATCTGTTCCTCAGTTTACTTATTAGTAAACAGAGCAGGAGCCATTCTGTAACCTATTTGAAACAGGTGGAGCGTGTGTTTACCAAATGCAGGCTGTGTTTTTGATCCTTGACGAGGCAGAGAAAAATATACTGTTTTTCTTCTTTCTCCCTCCTTGCTCCTCCTCCCCAGCCCTGTAAGGCTGGAAAGTGAAATCCTCTAAAATTGAGACATCCCTGTATTTAAAGGGCTGCATTAAGCTCCTAATTGCTTGGGGGCTGGAGGCAGGGCACAACCCGCATACCTTTCCTTTTGCCACAGCTCCAGTCTTGTGAGGCCCCTCTGTGGGGCTTGCTGGGGCTGCTTGGTTTTGCCAGGTGGGTTTTGATCATATCACTTCCACCCTGGGTCCATTTCTCTCTCCCAGCCTCCACTTACCTGCTCAGAAAGTTTGCACCTGGCCTAAAACTCCAGGTGGAAAACAAGCTAATCTGTAACTGGCCACCAGCCACGTGCTCTGCAATCTCCTTAAAATGCTGTGTTCAGAAGCACTAAAACCAATTCCTCCTAACAAGCTTCTGATGTGACTTGGTCTTTGATAACCTTAACCAATTTACTGCCTCTGGAAGGATGGGAAGAGCTTTCAGGAGACTCTCCTCAGCCCCCCCAGCCCACCCCTGGGGTATAGTGCAGATGTCCAGGGGAGCAGCTGGGTGCCTGACTGGATCAATTGAGCTGTATAGACTCAGATCTTCTGCTGGGATGTGCCAGCCTGTGAGGCCAACAACTTTTGGCAGAGCAGAGGTGGCTCTCCTGCCCTCTCTTTCCCTTAGTCACTTCCCACTGCATTTTAGGGCTTTCTGCTGAATCTCAGCTCCCTGTTAGCAGCAGTTGTTCCCACGCCTTCGGTCCAGGCTCAAAAGCCTTTCCATGGGGGTGCAGCTAGTGATGCACTGAAAGCCATATCTCCAGGAGCAGAGGTGGCATGCTGGCAGCTGCCTGAACTCCCACATGTTTTTCTGTAGGAAGAAAAAGGAATGCATCATCATCAGTGCATCCTGGTTTCACAAGGTTAGATTAAAAATATGTGCTGTTGAGCAATGGGGTCCCTTCACCTCTGCAGACCAGCAGGCTGCAGCCCCCTCCCCAGGCTGCCCGTGGCTGTGCAGGGCCGGCTCCCGTGGCTGGGCCTGGGGTGGCAACGTGGAACAGGAGGACCACAGTGAAAACGGAGAACATGGCAGAAATGCTCTTTGTGCCACCTGACAGCAATAGGGAAGTTGGATGTGGGTTTTGCTTTCGGAACTGCTGCGGATACCTGAAGAGGCAGGATGAAACTCGGGGTAAGGAAGCTGTTTTCAGCACACTGGGCTTTCCTCCTATGCTTTCCTCTTGGACCTAATTTTGTGCTGCAGACAAAGCTGTCTGCTCACTGTTGTGCTGCTTCTCTGTGAAAATGTGAAGCTTTGTGGCTGCCCTAGACCTGGGCTGTCATCATCCCTATGGTTGGGAACTGTATGATGCCCTCCTTTATATGCTGTCAAGTGTCCTCAGAGCCCCGAGGGTGTGCTCGGAGGCAATCTCCAGATGGGCTCTTAAAAATGAGGATCAAAAGCATGCTTTTCTAGCCAATAGTGAAATATGTGTTTATGTGGCTTAGCGCCCCAGTGGGTAACATTAAAGGGAACAGCCACATGTTGCAGGACTCACAGTACTGCTACAACAGACCTGCTGGATTCAGAGGCTTATGACTTTTCAAGTGGAGATAGATAACACTTGAAAGAAAGCACAGCTGGGGACTGCTGAAAGACAAATTTAATTGCGGAGTGTTTCCTGATGGAAGGGGCTGAAATCTAGGAGAAGGTTACAGAGGAAGCATTGCATATGGAAACAGCACAGGGCCAGGGCAGCCTTGGTGCGTGCCACTGCCGCCCTGCTGAGGTGTTACAGCTTCAGGAAAAAAACCTCCAGGTATTGGCAACAGCAAATGCTCTTGCTGGCATAACTAAGAAGCTCTACCCCCTTAAATCACTCTCCAGCCTGAACTTTGCTGCGAGTTTTCTGCCTGGCTCACTGGGGAGGGGCAGGCTCACCTACACTTCGCTGGTAATCATGGAGGCCGGTGCTGAGGTAACCACCGCGAGCTTATTCTGGTCTGGGCAAACCAGTTCTGGGCGTGAGGCTGGAAAATAACCTCCCTGAACCTTTGTCCGTTTCTTGAACTGAACCCTCTGTGGGGGTTGTGAAATGCTGGGTGACACGCTCCAAATGCCCGGTCTGGGTGGGAGACGGGTGGGCGGCAGGGAGGGTCTTGCACCCCCAGCTGGGCTTCTGCCTGAGGGCCTGCTGAGGGGCTCAGCGGGGCTGCTGGGTTCTCCTCTGGCAAAGCTTCACGTCAAAGAGTGTTGAGAGCTGTGTGACTTGTGGAAAATCTTCCTAGTGTAGGTGTCCAGCCTTTTGGCTCCTCGGGGCCACAGTGAGCCACACCAGGGCACGGTGCGGGCTGTGGGAGTGATGGTAAACAAGCAGAGGCAATCTCAGCACATTCTGCTGTATTGAGGTAGCACTTCACAGTCTCAAGTACCCATGGTGTGGCGTTATCTCTGTGAGTGCTGGAATGGAGGAAATCTGGTTTTCTGTGAATTTATGTCTCAAGGGCGGCAGTTGGTATGTGAGCACCAAAATAGAAATCCTCACACTGGGAGCTTTGCCTTCTGTAGGGTTTTACCAGTGTGTTCCTTTTCTGACAGGAAGGCCCCTGCTGGGGTCCCTTCCCACCCCTGTGCCTACTTTTACAGCCCTCACTGGAATTCAGCGTGGTTTAGATTTCTGATTCCCATCCACTTCGGTTCAGGTTTACTCACTGGTGGAGCTGAAGCCAAGTAACCATTCACTACATGAGCCTTGAAGTGACATGAAAATTCTTGAGAAAGCAAAAAACAGAAACAGGCCTGAATACCCTATGAGCCACTCAAATGGGGAAGACTTTAGTTGTGAGCATTTGGGATTTACTCTATCGAGTTTTTCTGCAGGATCAGTTAAAAAAAGATAAATCCTTTTCCCGTGTATTTTGATTGGAAGCTGAAATTGTCACTCGATGACATGACTCCAGCAGCTGGTGCCCCACAGAAAAAAGCATGACACGGAACAGCATCATAAAGCTTTAATACCCCCGTTAATTACAGACTTATGCAGAAACTTTCCGGAGTCCAAAGAGCATTAGAACAAAGGCAGCTTTCATTTTTCAGACAGCCTTTCAGAGCAAAAGGAGCTGAATGGAGAACCTCCCTTCCCAGAGCAGTTTGTTGGTATTGACCCCAGCTCAGTGGGCGCTTGTTTATAAAGTTCAGGTGGAGAATGCCCACCAAAGGCTTCATATAGTCAGTGATGAAAATACACCAATGTTGGTGAGCTTTCTCACATTCAAAGGAGAGAAAGAAGAGCCCTCTGAAAATGAAGTCCTTCATTTCTAGGGAAAGGTCCTCCTTGGCAGTCCCTGCATACAAGCAAACCCTCTGGCTTTCTGGGGATGAGCATGCTTGGGAAATGTGGCTCACCAAAGATGGGATCTGGAGAGGTAGCTGACCCTGTGACCAGAACTAACCTTTTACTTCACTGTGCAATCCATAACTAAAAGCAACTCATCCGACCTGCAGTGTAGCATTTATTTTTTATTTTTTGTGTTGTTGTTTTTAAAGTATGTGTGCTTAAAAATGTCAAGGAAAAGCATGACCTGGAGTTGATGCAAGTTAATGACCAATCGGTGGCTCTGCAGAACTGATCTTTCACCTGTGTCCTCCCCCACCTGATGGGCTCAGCCTGGCAGGAAGGCAGCAGGGAGCAGATTGCATATCTCAGGGTTGGGCTCATGGAATCTGTTGGCCCAGCAGAACAGCAGGAGCGTCCATTTCCAGAGCTCATGGTGCTGTGTACTACATAGCTGTGGGGCTGTTGTTTCCTAGTTTGTTTGGAGAGCACTGCCAGCTGCAGTCATTTCTTTGGCTACAAGTGCTCCTGTGACCCTTGGCAAGATCTCTTGAAAATAAAACAAAACTCCATTTATTTGTTCTGCCAGCCCTGCTCAAAGCCAAGAGGGCCAGGCTGGTCCAGCACAGTTTGGTGTCTTCCAGCTGTCTTTGTGCCTCACTGAGGTCAGTTTCTATCACTTTGCAGGCAGCCCTTTGGGAGGAAGCAGCAGGGAGAAATGCCTCACCCAAAGGACACTGGAGTGGGCACCTCTGTTTGTGATGGAAATACCATCTTTCTGGCCTCTGCTTGTTTTGATGGCTGCTGCTAAAAGCCTCATCCCATGGTGCTACATGAGGAGGGCTAAAAGATAATGCTGGTGACAGACAGTAGAGAGCAGCTGGTGTAATAAAGTTAACCAGAAGCCCTGCAGCTGCACAGGGTGATTAAGTTGTTCTCACATAGCAAAAGGCAGCCTGACAATGGGGGAAGGAGAGCTGCAGGTCTGCAGCCAGGAACAGTGCTCAAAGGGATGATTGGTTACGCTTGGTGTCTTCACCAAGTATCAAAAGATAGAAAAGATAGATGGAAAAAAGAAAATTCTGGATGGATATGTGGTCACTCTCACTTGGAGTACGTTGCAAAACCTTCTATCCTGATTAATTAATAAAGAACTAACAAATGGCTTGTTTTTAATGTCAGTTTTGTTTGCGTATATGCTCTATGCTACAGGTCCCTTCAGTAGGCTCTAGCAAGAGGCAACAGGTGGGACATGAATCCAGAAATACAGCAGAAAATTAAGACCAGATCTGAAAGAGTGAAAGTAATTAACTGATGGAATAGTTTTCCAACCAAACGCTTTGGGCAGTAATCCTCTTCTTCAGTTCCAATTGTAGAAAAATGGCAGTGACGCATCTAGATTGAAAATGAAAATTGATGCCTTTCCAGAAGGCTCAGGTTGAACCTGACCATTGAGTCCTGGTACAGGAACTACCAGGTGGGGTTTTATGGTCTGAGCCAAGCAGAAGGCGTTCAGACCAAAAGGAACAATGAGTCAGGCTCACCGTGTGTCACTGCACAGTCTGATCTTGCTGGCACTGGCAGATATCAGTTTTCATCTGCTACACTCACTGTTTGTAGAAGAGTTTAATGGACCGCGGGGGCTGCTAGTAAGCTAATCTGTGGAATGGGACAAAAAGTAACAATGGCATGAATGGCATTTGTTTGCGTTTTCTAAAGCACCTGTGTCAGTGAGTGGTGTGGAAGATGAGGTGGGGTCCATCCAGACCCCACCTTGCACAGCTCCAGTTAAGTGCACAATGCAGTGCATAGAGCCAGCAGTAGGAATGATGAGAGTCCATTCCACATTCTTTACCACCCACATCAGGTCATCTCCATAAGTGGTGGGGTGGAGATTGCTTTGTGCTGGTTGCGAGGCTATGGTCCCACTGCTGGAAGCACGGCGGCTGTAGCCACAGGGAAAGCCACCTCCTGGGATTCCTGTGGGCAGATGTGGCTCAAAAGGCACTGCCAGAGTGAACTGTTGAGTTACTAAACGGCTGAGGGCAGCAGCAACGGTACTAATCACCTGTTGCTCACACAGGCTGCAAGAAGCACAGCTGTATCAAAGTGTTCCCCTTTTAGTGGATGGCATCCATATTGGTTTACCCTGGAAGAGTCCCCTTTTCTCACAGTGTGGACAAGGACTGGAGCACTGCCTCCTACCAATGCTTTGCTCTGCTCTTCCTCCACAGATGACCGTCCTCCAATAGCCCGCACTGGCATGGACATGCGGGTGCAGCCAGGGGAGTCAGTGATGCTGAGAGGCACAGACAGCACAGATGACCATGGGATTGTCGCATATGAATGGAAACAGATCCTCGGTGACCCCTCTGTGGAGATAAAGGTAATGAGCTGCACAAAGGAAGCAACTCAGTCTGTGTCACCTGCAGTCTGCTCTATGTTGGGATCTCCAAATTCAGATGAGCTGGAGCAGAAGCCAAGGCTCCTGACTAGCTCCAGCATCTCTAGGGCATGAACACTACTTTGTAGATGTTTAATGGGACTTGTGGCTTTAGAAGAACAAACAGTTGCTGTAAAACTTCTGCAAAATACTCTAGAAAGCCTTGAAACTTTTATGGAGCTCTTGTGGCACCTTCTGGGAGAGTTAGTATACCAGCTGATGGCAGATTTTGAAGAGTAGCAATATCTAGGTTTAGGGGGCTCTGGAAATCTGGAGATGCTGCTCTCCTTCTTCCTTTCCCCTAGCCCAGCCAAAGCAACTTTCATGAAAAAAACAACTCAAAAACCAAAACCATAAGCCAAAGCACTGCAACATTTTTAATGCCAGAATTCTGCTTGGGGATTTCCAGCCAAGCTTGTTTCTTCCTAATACAGCAGAAACATGGGCCTCGTTCATCCTCTCATTTCACATGCCTTTTCTGCTTTTATTGTGCATTCTCAGAAACTTGAAAAAGACCAGGCAGAAATCTCCAACCTACAAGTGGGCACTTACGTCTTCCAGCTTACTGTCACGGACACCGCCCAGCAGCAAGACTTCACCAACATCACCATCATAGTGCTGAATTCTGAGCAGACTGAAGGTGAGCCCACAGACTAGTCAGTGTGCCTGAGCCGGGGAGCTTTGCCAGCCCTGTTCTCAGGGGGCAGATAGGAAAAGAGCACAGCCAGCAGAGTGGGCTTGCATGTCAACTTCTCACAGTAGAAGCCTGCACCTAACAAACAGTGAGAGGTCTCTGCATTTGTAGCTGTCTATTTTATGGTTTTCTCATCCTCTTGTAGAAGAGGTGGCCTGCAATAATCTGATCCTCTCTGCATGCCATTGCCCCCTCTACTGGGTAACCCCAGAGTAGCTAGGTCCTGGGGGTACATCTGAGAGCAAAAGAGAGAAGAACCCAAAAGGATCTGTTGACTCCGTGGTTTTATTGTGAAGGGCCTAATTCCCTTAAGCCACAGGAGAGGTGAAGCCATCTGTGTGATGTTCAAAATGGCCCTGTTGTTATCTATATATTTTACTATAATGGCCTTGTTTAATGATCAAAGTATTCAGCATTACCACTGCACTGGGGCAATGAATTCTTGGACAAATTGTGGCCTAGCTGTCAAGCAGAGAATTTCTTCTTGTGCCTCAAGTACCATAAAAATAAAAGAACAGCCATATCAATTCACTGTCAGAAATCTAGTGCGCTGCATCCAACAGTGTCCAGAGTTTGACACTAGATAATAGCAAGAACATGACGTGCTGTCAGTAAATCCTTGGTATGCTTGGCTAGCCACCAAGGAATTTGCAGCCTTTTTAAGCGAACAAGGTGTCTTTATATTAAATATCCATGGATGAATCTTCACACAGCAGCAGCAGCATCCTGAAGCAAGGAGTTTCACAGCTGAACTCTTTGTTGTGTGCTTTTATGAATATGGCAACTTCTAATTTGACTTTGTAGTCTGTCCTCTCATATAAGAAAATGTGTTAGGTGATTCCCTACTTGCCTTCTCTGTGCCACTCAGGATTTTGTATTTCTTTTCAGACAAACATCTGCACTGTTGGCAAACTTTCCTTCAGAAGATTTTCTTTTCTGTATGTGAAGGTGAAACACACTAAGACTCTTATTTTAACTTTCTTGATAGAGCATTGCTTGACTCCAAAGAAGGTTGGTTGGTGTCGGGGCTCTTTTCCACGTTGGTTTTATGACCCAACTCTTCAGCAGTGTCAGGAGTTCATTTTTGGTGGCTGCAAACCTAACAAGAATAACTACTTACGGGAAGAGGAGTGTAAACTTGCCTGCAGGAATGTTAAAGGTGAGTCTGCTTCAAAAATCAGCCCCTTCTTTCTCATAGGATCGGGATGTCCCTATGGGCAAGTACTGCACCTTTGTGGCTGGCAGATAGAGGTATAGTCTGGAGAGCTGAGAAGATGAGGCTGATGAGGGTCCCACAGTGCCCAGTTCCTGGATCACTGTTTCCCTAGTTGATGCCAAATCAGCTTCCCTTAGCATCAGTCATCACCACTGGCCACATGTTGGTGTAACCAGCCAGGACGGGCATCAGCAAGAACTGGCTCCTTCTGGCACAATGTCTTCAGTGCCACATGTCCCTGGTATTTCCCTGGCTGCACAGACCCTCACCAAATTTTCATCCAGCATCCTTAACCTAAATTCTGTATTTCTACTCCTCACCACTACAGGGCTTTGTTCCAGAAAAGACACATATCTTAGGTGAAACATGAAGCAGTATAAAGCTGATCCTAAGCTGACAAAGCAGTGTGGTGGTAAATTTACTTTATTTTTCCCCTTGTCTCTTCAGGCTCTGTCAGCGGGCGACAAATGCCAGGTAAGCCTCCTGCTCCTCTATGTAAACCTGCTGTAAGCTCAGGCTTAGTGTCTCATACCCATTCCTGTGGCTTTTTGATTAGCACTCAGTGTGGAAAGTGAGATGTCAGGGACTAATTTCTTTACCAAGCCTTTCACTTTCATGTCATAGGATAATTCAGGTTGGAAATTATGCCTGGGATGCAACCCACTGCTCAAAGTAGGGCCAGCTTTGAGTTACGTCAGGCTGCTTAGGGCTCTGTTCAAGCTGCTTTTGGGTATCCCAGAGGAAGGAGATTTTATGTTCTCTCTGGACAGCCCTCATATTTGTTTTCCCTTCTATTCAAATCAGTTTATCTTATTGGATCATGTGTCTGTTGCTGCTCACACTATTACTGTGCATCTCCAAAAAGAGTCTGTCTTTTCCAAAACTTCACACTAGGTCATGTGCTCCAACCTCTTGCTGCATCTCTGCTGCTTCACTCCAGCATGCTGGTGTCTGTTGTGCATTGAAGAACTCAGACTTGGGCAGAGCACTGATCAGCTGGGACCACCTCTGAGGCAGAGGAGAATGGCCACTTGTCTCTGCCGGCTCTCCCAGCCTGCTGTGCAGTTGGACATCCTTGCCACAAGAGCTCTCTGCTGACTCACGTTCGCCGTGTCCACCTTGACTCCCAGGGCTATTTTGCATGACTCCTTTATCTCTTCTTGGTGTCCAGATGCTGTTCTTGCGTGGAGTTGTTCTGTCTCAGGTGTGGGACTATTAACTCTCTGCTTTGTCTTTGCATTTGCCTTTGTGCTGTATGAGCAGAGCTGGAAGCCTTCTCCCGCCTGCCCAGCTCTCCCTGCATGGCATTGAGTTCCCTGCTTCCCCCATTTTCAGTATCACTCAAAAAATTCTAAGTGATCTGTTTTGTGAGGAAGCATGGCTGTTCCCATGGCTGTTGCCTGGCTTACAAGCAAGAAGCAATTTTCTTCTTTTTTGAGTTGAATGTCACAGAAGAGAGACCTTTGCCAGCCCTATCACTGCTTTTTAAGTCCTTCATAACACATCTGTGTGGCAGGGAAAATGAACAAATTTGAATTAACTATCTGAACTGTTTCTGACACAGTATGCAATGGGAACTGTCAGGCTTCCTCATTCAGATGCAAGGATGGCTGCTGCATTGATGCCTATCTGGAGTGTGATGAAACTCCAGACTGTGCTGATGGATCAGACGAGGTGTATTGTGAACAGTGTAAGTTCTTCACATTCTGGCTTAGAAAACTTAGTATCTGCACAGGGATGAGTGCTGTGCTCAATGCTTGACCCTGCTTTTTGTTGCTCTGTATTCTCCTGACCCTGCATGAGCTTGCACTATTGCCATGTTTTCAGGTTCTGTCATCTCCCATATCTCTGACTGCTACAGCTGATCTCCCTGCTGGGATGTTTCCTTCTACTCTTTTCCCTGTGCCTGCCTGTAAGACTTCAGAGCCTGCCTTCCCCTCCCCTGCCAATGTTTTATTCCTGAGTGATCGTACCTTCTCTCCTAGTTTATGGAGGTGGGAAATTAAACCATGATTTCTCCCAAATGGTCCAGCATCAAAAATCCCCTTAACATCCTTATATTATGCTAAAATAAATGCACAGTGGTGAGCTGCCGAAGTCTGTAATCTCTTCTTCCTCTCTCCTCCTCCTCACAGAATTCAGATAATCTCTTCCCTATCTGTGGGTATTTTGTTACCTTCCCAGCCTTCTTATTTTGCCCCCGCTTATTTCCTAGACTAGTGCTTTTTCATGCTTCTTAAAACCTGGGGTGAGAGCATCTTCCCTTTTTTTTTCTTTTTTTTTCTTGGCAGAAAAATCTACAAAAGTTGAACTCAAATTGGGAATAATTTCTAGTTGTTACACTGTATTTTCCCATGTTCCTCTCATGGCTTTGAGCTACCTACAAACCTCAGGGTGTATCTCCTTTCCCCTGTCTTGTAGCAAACAAATGTGCAGGAATGCCCCACCTAAGATTAATATAAAATATTTCTCTTGCAGATGCTCGTGAGTTCAATAGACTGCAGAAAATCAACATCACACGTAAGCAAGGTACGTACTGTCAGGAGCACTTTGGCTGACATCTGCCATTTCTTGCCTTTTCCTTCAGCCTGATGTTCCATAGTGGCAGCTCACCTTGGCCTTTCCAACTTGAGCAGCTGCCGGCTGGGTGGTGGGCACCCAAATGCTATGGGTCTCACCGTGGCTGCCCTTTGCTACAGTGCTTGTGCTCTTCTATCATGAACAGAGGCTGGTGCTCTGGTAAGACGCTGCTTGGGCTAGAGCATCTCTCCTTTGCTTTGCCAGCTCACTGCGTGGAATTGCCTGACACTGGACAGTGCACAGAGAGCATCCCTCGCTGGTACTATAATCCCTTCTCTGAGAAATGCGACCGCTTCACCTACGGGGGCTGTGATGGCAACATGAACAACTTTGAAGAAGAGGAAGAGTGCATGAAATCATGTTCAGGCGTCACAAGTAAGCAGGAACAGTGAGGGCTGGAATACTGATCAGAATCCCTGCAGATTAAGTTCTATGGTGACAAAGAGGCAGTGCCTTGGAGCCTTCAGACAAAGCAGCTCTGTTCTCAAATCCTGGCCATGCCCCACAATGTTCTGCAATGTATTGATTGCTTACGAGGAACAGTGCATGTCTACAGCATGTTTGCAGTGCAGCCTGTCATTTGTCAGAGCTGGAAAAATTCTGTAGATGCTAATGTTTAGAAAGGTACAGAGGAGCATGACAAAACTAGCCAGAGGTATGGTATGACCTCTCTATAGGGTATAATTTTTAAGCTTGGCTCCAGTTCTCCACAGGTGGGAGGAGAGAAATGAAGACAATTCTCCGTATTAGGCAGAAGTTCTAAACTACCAAGAGGGAAAAATTTCACACTGCAGTGCTCTGCAGTCATTGCTGTGGAGGCCAAGAGCATAAATAGGAGGAATTCTGATGCTGTATGCATTCAGTCTTCACAGTACTGGAGATATGCTCCTCAGAAGCCTGTCTCAGCCCTTGTTCCTTTTTTTGTAAAACTCTTTTCTCCCTTCTTACTCCCAATTCAGAAAGAGATGCCATTGGTCGCAGATGGGAAACATTTGAACCTCACAGTGATACGTTAAGTGAGTAACAGTTCCTCATACAGAGCTTATTTGTTGCTGTCACTCTGTCCCCAAAAATATTTTGTCCTTCCTTGGAAATATTAACCTTTTTACCTATTCCCTGTGCCCCTTCTGAGACCAAGGGAACAATGCAGTATTTGTAGGACACTAGCAAGGACTAGAGAGATTTTTCATGCACCTCTGGTCCAACTTCTGCTTTGTCTATGACTCTGTAGGTCGTTGCAGAGGCTCCTCATTTCTTTTCCATCAACCTGCACGAATGCTGCAGTGTTCAACATCAAAAATATGTCACAGAAAATTCCTCCTCAGGGCCATATTTACAAAAGGACCACTAAATTCTGCAAACAAGAATGCCCAAGCAAGCATGCAAATAATGTTGGGTGCTAGACTAGGGTGAAGTCTGATGACCCTATAAACCCTCTCTACAACTGTAAAAAACACCAAAGCCACTGAATTGAAAATTCTTTGTATAACAGCTCATCAAGCTTGGCGCCCTTCACCGCAGTGCACTACATCTTTTCTTTAGTAGAGAACTGGAATTATTATACACCTTTGTTTTTCAACCCTAGAGAGTGATTTAATGCTCACGTTCGCTCCAGCTGTCAAATGCGTCATGTTTGACAACATCTCTGACCACGATATGGGAGTTTGGTCAGTTGTAGAGAACCACTGACTGCTGTGTGCTCACAACACTGCTACAAGCTCTTTCCCCATGAACTCAACACATTCACCACCGCATCTCTCACTCCCATGGCATTCTCCTGGCCAGGAGTGCTCCCTGTGACCTCCCTTTGTGGCCTCCCTGTTGGCGTACGAAGAAAAGCCAGTACTGGAGAAGAGTCTGACATTTATAGGTATGCCAAATGGCCAACTCTGCCAAAGTCACCAAATAGCCTTTAGAGGGCGTGGTGCATCCAAGAAATGATGGAAGCTGTGATCTGGCAAGACGGCAGTACTCTTGCCAGACCCTTTTCCATGTAGTTGTCTTCTTCACTTAGTTTTGCAGTGCCCACCCTGCTGTCAGCCCATCCCTTCTCCTCTTTGCCAGCACAGTTTCTCCAGCAGCTTTTGTGCTTGCTTGTTCCTAGTGTGCTGCTGCAGAGCTTGTGGAGCAGACCCCCTCACTTGTTCACGTTCGTGTGTCCCCTGCAGGTGCCTTTGAAGTGGTGATTGCTGTGCTCCTTGGGATCTGCATCATGGTGGTTCTGGCCATCATAGGCTACTTCTTCCTGAAGAACAGAAGGAAGAGCAGCCGCCGCCGCCAGCCAACCACCGCTACCAACTCTACGCTGTCCACCACAGAGGACACCGAGCATCTGTTTTACAACGGTGCCACCAAACCAGTCTGACCTGCTCCAGTCTCTCCCCAGCCACACACTGGGACATTCCCAAAAACTTCTGGAGTTTTGCTTTTAATTGGGGGCCTGTGCCTGGAAGGCTCTTTCTTAGAAGACATTGGTAGCCTGAGGCCAAGATCTAGCCATGATTTGGCAGTAATGTGGTTGTGATTGTCCTGGCTAAATGGCAGCTCTGGACTCAGAGCCTGGGAGCATTCTGATGCTCTCTGAGGTCTATCCCTTCCTAACCTCAAACAATCCAGTGAGACTCTGAATGACATCTTTTTTCCTGCTCAAACCCGGAGCACAGCTCAGCTCTGCTTACTGAAGGACCCTGAGATTGAATCTGTGTAGCATTCATAAGGGTGAATGGTACAAGCTCACCATGGCCAGCAATTTTTTGTTTGCAGTGCCACTTCCTGCCACTCAGCTTCAGATTTTCTGCCCTTTCCCCCAGACCTTTGCCAAGTTGCCCTGCCTTCCAGCTGTCCTCCTGGTCGTGGTGAGCCCCATGCAGGCTGTGTGCTTCTGGTAACCGGCTGGACCTGTTCTGAGAGCCCTGCGACACTCTCCAGTGGTTTCTGTTCTCAAGACAGAAGGAAAAACAAATTACCTGTTTTAATCACTAGGCTTTGCTTTTTAACAGAAAAGCACACCTAGAGTTTTTCTGCCTGGCTGCTGTGTTGCAGCCACCTATGTACAATATGTGTCCTCTGCTTTGTGAGTTGCCCTGGTTGCTTTTCCAGTGTTCAGTCTGACCCTGAGCGCACTGACAGAATACCTATTTATTCTCACGTGAAATGAAAGGGAATGCCCTAACTTTTCCTGCTGATGGTGAGGGGAGGGCAGAAGGATCCAGCTCCCCATTGCTGCTGTGGTGCCAGCAACTGCTGCCCATGGGAAATCTCTGCTCCTAAAGAAACCTTGGGGGAAGCACTGCTTGCAGTGCAGGAAACATGCTTGAGGGAGGAAGGGAAGGAGAGGTTGTTGGGGCGAACACAGTGAAGGGATGCTTGAAGGAACCAGATGGTTTCCTGGAGGCACTGATGCCATTTGCATGGTCCTGGCTGTGCCAGTGAGGAGAGCGGGTAGCCAGCGCTCACTCCAGGAAGCTTGTGCTGCTGCTTCAGTGTTACTGCCCTCTCCTCTGAGCCCACAGCCTCTCACCCGAGTCCCTGGCATCAGGAGCATGGCCAGCCAATGCCCCCAAATGTCCTCCTTCCTGCTGGCCTGTCCCTCTTGGTGCAAGATGAGCTCTGGGGAGCCCAGAGCTCATCCCTGGCCCTGTGGCAGTGGGTAACAGCTCCACCTCACTGAGGTACCATGTTTTCCCCTTGGCTGATGGAGCAGGGTGCCCCCAGCTTCATATGGCTGCATCTCCGGCATCAGGCCTGTGTCTCTGGATGCTGAGGGCTTCTGCTGTGAACAGAAGCTGATGTTTCTGTAGTCCCTGGTACGCTCTGTCTGGCGTGGGGTTGGTACCAGTCCCTGAACCCCTGTGCCTGCTGCTCCTGGAAAATTGCTGTGAAAAGAGAGGAAATCAGGGTGTGTGTGTGTGTGTGTGTGTGTGTGTGTGTGTGTGTGTGTGTGTGTGTGTGTGTGTGCATGTAAGAAAGCACAAATTTATGTACAGATTTTAGTTTAAATTCTTTGACCCTTTCAAGGCTGGAAGGGAGGAAATGGCTGCCCGCAGCCTGGTGGCAATCCAGCTGTATGCCTCTCCCTGTTGCAGGAGGGCCTGTTTGATTCCTCCATGGCTTTTCATGGTCTGTCTTGTATCATTTCTTCCATTGCTCTGTTTTTCTTCCAGCCTATGCAATAAACATCTTGATTTACTTTTTGTGCACCCGCTCCGATAATACAAGTTGCAATAAAAGGGAATTGTTTGTCTTATCTGACTTGGGAGTGGTGTCTGAGAAGCAATGACCCGCAGAGGGGAAGGTACCGTTCCCATGCCTGCTATCTCCCACCCTTTCATCTGCAGGTGTTGCTGCAGCCACAGTCCTGCGGTTTGGGGGGGAGGGGGGCACACCACGAACAGGTGAATGCAGCAGGTGGGGTTAACCAGAGAGAGCAATCCTTCCTTGGGAGAGCTGAGAGTGAGATCATTGCCCACTAATTCGGAGAGATGAGGCAGGGTGTAACCTGAAACTGGGCTCCAGCTGGTCAGACTGGTTCTGGTCTGAAACCAAGAGCAGACACTGCACTTCAAACAGAACCTGCTCCAGCTGCATCTCTGGGCTGGCGATGGCTCAGGCTCAAGATCATGCCGATGGATGCGCATTAAACTTCACTGAACAGAAGGCACAGGGTGTCCCAGCACTGCTCCCCTTCACAGGAAGGTTTTCTTAGCTGCGCTCTGTGCTTTGCTGTCACTGTCACCTCTCCCCCAACATCCCCCCCACACACACACCAGCTGTCCTGTCCAGCTGCTGGTGCCCACACTGCCCCTATGTGCTCTCTGAAGGGCCACCCAGGAGGCACTCAGGCCTGCTGATGGAGTCACCAGTCCTGGAGCGGAGTGGGCAACTCATGGTGGACGTTGGAAGCCAAGGCTGCCTCTCTTCATAGAATCATAGAATCACTAAGGTTGGAAAAGACCCACAGGATCATCCAGTCCAACCATCTGCCCTTCATCAATGGTTCTCACTAAACCATGTCCCTCAACACAACATCCAAACGCTCTTTGAACACCAAAGTTCTTCTTGACGTACCCTAAGAGAGAAGGCTATGTTATTACACTCTCATACACTTAAGGCACATCACTGTGTTTCAAGCTGTGATGGAGGGCACGAGGGGCATCAGGAAGTCATCATAATACAGCACAGGGAAGCTCAGAGTCTCTGTTACTGCTCAGCTGCACACCCGAGCCCTGCAAGCCCAAGTTGCACCGTGTGGGGTCACCCTGCCCTGCCTGCACACCCTGCTGCAAGCAGAGCCCTGGCTCCCTGCTTCTGCCTGACAGCGTGCAACTCCTGGCTCTCTCCCTGCCTGCAGCCAGAGACAAGCAGCTATGCGCTGCCTTGGTCTTTCTGGGGCAGAGCCATATCACCCCGTGGCAACTGCTTTGCTGTGCTGCAGCCCAGAGAGTCCCAGGGCCTGGGACTGACTGCCTGAGCTTCTGACTGGCTTGATCCCATAGGGCCTTGGGAGCCCTGTGTGGGACCAGAGGCAGGAAGCATTAGCTCACAGTTAAATATCGGGTGTCTCTGGCTCCCCTATGGCACAATGGCTCTGTAAACACAGCAGCTGCCCTGGCACCGCAGGGGATGGCCCTGGCTGGCAGTCCAGAATACTGTCTCCCACACAGAGGCCACGGTGATGCGCTACCTTCTGATAAGTTGCTTCAGCTCCCTGTGCTAATTTATTGCTTGAGGAAGAAATCATTTTGGCTTTGAGGTCAAACAGTTTGTTCAGGTTATCAAGAGAGCTCCCAGCCCAGGCGGAAGGAGGAGTGGGCCTGTCTTCCTGCTCTGCAGAATGTAAGAAGAAATCCCGAAGGCCGTTTCTCCCCCTTACTAGAAGCACTGGGAATGACAAGACTTGCTCTACAAAAGTGCTCTAAGCTCTTAGATGTGGCTCCCAACTGAGGAAGAGCTCTGCAGCTTCAAAGCCCCAATGCTCTGCCCTTCTCTTTCCTTCCACGTTTGGGTAACAGCCTCCTAGGGTTTAAATGAGTAAATGAACCCCCGGCAATCATTAAATGAGGGGGTACACAAACTGATCTGGGGCTGTCTGTGCAAGGCAGTGGCGTCACTCAGAGCCTGTGTCTGCAACACTTGTCCTGTTCGAAGACATTCCTCTAGAATTAGATCAGATGCAGATTTGAAGCGCCATGGCTATTCCAGAATTTAGGAAGCAAACACTGCATGCTAAAGCAGTGCCTGTATGGGAAATGGGCTATGAAAGCTTTCATGTCCTCATGTGAAGCTGCATCAGGAGTTTAGAAACTTGCCATTGGTTCCCCTGATAGCTCTCCACGATTTCTGGCAAAGGCTAGTCCCAGTGGTTAATTACTGTGTATTTAGCACATTGCCAGAGCCTGCCTGTGTGAGACTGTAGGAGATGGCAGTTAGCAGGTGACTCGTGCTGCTGAGGCTCAGGGCTCTGGTGGAGCCAGCCAGGCACTCTTGCAGGGAGGGGGGAAATTTCCACACATCTCAGCATAGACAAGGTATCTTGTGTCTTTGTTCTCCTCTGACACACCTGACCCACATGCTGCGGGCTTCAAGATTATAATAAAAAAATACTTGCAGCTGTTCTCTAGTAAAGCACTGACTGTACTGGCCCAAGAATTTGAGCTGCCAGGACTCCCCCAGCCAGAAACTCTTCTTTACATTAAGCCACAGTGTCCCTCTCATGTAGGCTTGGCGGGAGCCATTCATTCCTCCTCCAGCTGCACCCGGGTCCAAGCTCTGCTCCCTGTGCCTCCACCGCAGTCTGCCGGTTGCACTGATGTGGTTTTTTGCTCATTTGGGTGTTGTTCAGCCAGAGCAGGTTCCCAAAGTGGTTTTCCAGCCCCACTGAGGTATCCACAAGGAGGAGCAGCAATTTCCTAATGTCCCACCAATGCTGCCTTGAACATTGCAGTGTCAAACCAGCAGGGACATCTTGCGCTGCTGACACTGGACACTTCAGTGTGAGATGCCATGACCATCAATGAGTCCCTCAAGCTGTGGGACCTTGTTCCCTTCCTCCCCATCCATCATGATCCTTGTTACCATGCCCCAGCCAGCCTGCAAGCATCATAGCCAACTAGGAGGCAGCAGAGAGCTGGGACAGCCTTCAGAGAGCAGAAAAATGACTGTGGGTCTCCAAGCTTCTTGTGGGTCCTCCACGCACTGGGTCTTCTTCCCCTTGGGTTTGTCATAAATTGGCAGTCATACCTTCCAGCCCTCACCATATACTCCTTTTCTCTGTCTTGGAGGCAGCTGCAAATCTGTATTAGGGGCTGTGGGGGGCATCTGTGACCTTTGCATAAGGGCAGACGCCTGGGAGCACTGGGTTTGTAGCAGGACCGTGTGGCTGTGCAGCTGGAGCTGCTGCTGCTGAGAATGCCTAGAGATGTTCAAGACCAGGCTGGATGGGGCCCTGGGCAGCCTGCTGTAGTACTAGATCTGGAGGTTGGTGGCCCTGCCTGCAGCAGGGGTGTTGGAACTTGATGATCCTTGGAGTCCCTTCCAACCCAAACCATTCTATGATTCTATGCACAGCTGCTGTTCTAATGCCCTCACTAGGGGTTTTTGGTGCACAAAGTTTCTGTTAAACCAGTTTGAACTGGTTCTCTCTCATAGTTAGAAACTATCCCTGCTCATGCTGTAGAATTACACCCTGTCAACAAACCTTCCTTTCCTTCTTGCCCTCGTATTTTGGGAAAGGGGGAGGTCTTTCTACCTTTCCCTAAAGCCTGAGTTAATCTGTCTTAAATGCACAACAAACGTGCCCAGGAACTGCCTCTTCCCTGCCATGTCTTCTGCTGACTGGACCATCACCACCCCCCCTTGCTCAGCTGTACCATTTCCGTGCTCCTTTCCCTCATCTCCCTAGAGACGAATTGGAGACAGGATCTGCTCAGAGAACAGGCCTGTAGATGGAGGGAAGAGCTGGCACAACACACGTGCCCAATATCATTTTTCCCGTAAATTTATACATGCATGTTCGCAGCCAGCAAGGCTTTATTTTCTTCCTTTTCTGTTGCATTCCCGTCGCACTGTGAGGCACACAGGGCTGTAAACCCCGTGACACCTACCCCGTGACACCTGGCCACCAGGAAAATGAGTAAGCTTGCACACCACCCGTGAAGCCAAATACTGCCTTTTGAATGCTAACACAGGGAAACTTCCTCTGTTGGCCAACCCTGGGCAGCGAGATGAGGTCCGGACAGAAGCCCAAGCACTGAAAAAAATACCTATTTGTTTTCATCGGTGTTTTTCACCTCTAGGCCCTTCTTTCCCCACAAGGCCGCAGATGGAAGGAGTGGATCTGAGAGAGCTGAACAAAGGGGTAATCCTCTGCTTTCTTTCTGCTAGAATTCCCCTCAACATACTGGCAAAATGCCTTCCACTTGTCAGGGACGTGTTTCCCACTAGTGCCACTCCTAGAGCCAGCTCCTGGGGCGCCGGCTGAGCGCAGGATGGCAGGAGGAGACCTTCCGGGCTCCTGCAGAAACAGAAACCACGGTGTCTTTTGGGGCGGCTAACCCAGCTGGGGCTGAGGGAGTGCTGCCCTGGACTGCCCTCACCCAGCATTTCACATGGACCTGCAACCTCATGAAAGGCTCTTCTTCCCCACACCTCCGGGCCCTCTGTAAATTGCCTCATCCCACTGCTGGGAAGAGGGGGCTTTCCCAGCTTTCATTTATTACCCCGCTGCTGCATTGGGTTTATGCTAATTGTGGGTGATTAACTGACTGTGGGCTGGAAACTCTTCTTACAGATCTCTGCAAGCAGGCTGCAAGGAAAGAGCCAGGGAGCAGCAATGGTGAACAACGCATATAAATCTGTAGGTTCTGCCTTGCAGCTGGGCCTGCTGCAGCAGAAGGCAGCTGGATGGGACAGTATAGGGTGAGGGCTCAAGCAGGATCTGTATTTAGGGCAAAAGGAGCCGCCTATCTTGCACAGCTGACTTGAGTTGTCAGGATGAGGACTGCCTTGGGACCTTGACTCAGGAGCAGTAACTGGGAAAAGAGGACAGTGGGGAGCACAGGGTGCTTGTCCTTCCCTGGAGGTCACTGTCCCACCAGGCTCCTTCCAAGAAATGCCTTTTCTGCTGTAGAGCTCATAGTGACTTTCCCTCCTGGGATGGCCTCATTGGTGGAGGTGTCCAAGAAACATTTAGATGTTGTACTGAGGGACATGGTTCAGTGGGAAATGTTGGTATCACCAATACCAGGTTGGACTGGGTGATCTCAGAGGTCTTAGAGGTTAAACTCAGCTTGCAATTGCCTTTGGATTCTGCTGCTTCTGCTCTGAAATAGAAGGGCTAGTGTGTGCCCAAGGGCTTGCTTTTTGTTGAGTATTGGCTCTTGTCACTGAGCTCAGAGCTTGGCCATGTACTTGTGCTCTGCAGGGCTGGAGAAAGATGGATGCTATGGGTGTTGGGGTTGTTCCTTTCTATAGAGAGGGGAATGGAGGATAAGCTGTGATTACTTGTGAATATGCCTGGTCTCTTTCAGCAACCAGATGTACCTGTAGGTCAGAGATGACTGAACTCTCTTCTGTCACCGTCCCACAGCCAGCTTCCTAAGCCTGGTAGGCAACATCACCCATAAACATTCGTTTCCTCTCCAGAGCCACCTAACACGCACACACATGTGCCTTCAGCAAGGCTGTGGCTGACTGACATGCTCACCGCCAGGCGCATCGGCTCTACAGGAACATCCCAACCAGCAGATCCCTTCTTGCCATGCTGCGTTCCTCCTGCAGCGGGCAGGCAGGGCTGCGGTCACACGGAGGGCAGGTAGAGCAGGTCCCTGCAACATGACGGGGCTTGCTCAAAGCCTGACTTCCTATTCCTTGTGCCTGCCCTCTTCCCCTACCCCCCTCTCCACTTTCCCATAAACTCTACCTTTGTTTGACTCTCAGCACTCCCTTCTTTTGTGTCTTTTTCTTTTTTTCTTTACAGGTGGGTGGGACTTCTGATAAGCATTGCAAGATGTCTGGAGCCATGTGGTACAACCCAAATATAACAGCACCGGGCAGCCTGAGAGCATTGTTCTCTGGTCACACAGGAAGTGTGTCTCTCTGAATGTCACCCGGAGCCTTTCTGCACAAGGCATAATGATGCCAGGAAAGGAAGCAGTAAGACATTTTTGAACCACTGAGGAGATTTTGGCACTGTGCAGTGCCCGGTGTGGGACAGCTCTGCCTTGCAGAAAGCATAATGGGAGCCCTCATGAATGAAGATGTGCCTTTGCTGTGAAAACAGTGGTGCCTCTAATTACAAGAGAAGCATCTTCAGTCTTAGAGCCAAATTCTTGATAAGGAAATGTCCTTGTTTAAGTGTATCTAATTGAGACCTGCACTCCAGCTCCTATACATAGGTGATGCTCAGCAGTTGTGTGGAAGTAAAAATGACCCAGCTGTGACTTCTCGCCCAGCTCTATGGTGCTTTACAGCAAAGCTGATGAAGCCTAGAGGTGTCTGTCCTCACAAAACCTCACTGCATCCCTCCATGTGTTATTGCTGCTCTGAGGGATGGCAGAAAGCCCCCATGGGGATCTCTGCTTGATTTTGGTGAAATTTGATGTTAATTTGGGATTACAATTGAGCCTGAATGTGGGAAAGAAAGAAGGCAGCTGTAGGTGCCTGCTGAGCTGTGATGTGGCTCTTCTTCTCTGCCTGCTGTCACAGGTTGCCCTGCCCTGCAGCTGCTCAGACCCACATGTAAACACTGAGCCACCAAACTCCTCTCAAAGTTACCTTTCATCTCCTGGGAGCAGAGAGTGAAACCAAAATCTGCTTTGCTGTGTTCAGAGCTCGGCTGGCCACCTCTCTGTGATGAAAGATCCTGCTGCCTTCATGTCGTGGCTTTGGGGCTGTCTGCTGGGCTTCTGTGCTCCCATCGCAGTGTCTGGGGCCAATTTTTGTGTTCTCTGACTCTAATGCACGCAGAGTCCTTGTCCCAAACCTAGCAGTAAGGAAACTAGCTGTCTGCTCAGCTTTTCCAGAAAAAAAAGTGATGGCTGGGAGGCCCAGTCCCTACTTAAGATGCTGCTATGATGCTTCTTGAAACTGGCTCCTGGGAGCTAGCAATGAGACAAACTGTGTTTGGTTCCTGACCAAGTCTATGCTTGCCTGTGACGCAATTAGAGTGAAGTAATACACGCTGCACATAGAATGGTCCAAATTTCTCGTAGAGATGAGTGTTAGAGCTGGGCAAAGCTCAGGACCTGTCCCTAGCCCAGTGGTAATTGTAAGGTATGGCAGTCCTTTGAAACTGCTTTTGTATGCAGGGCTGGAAGGGGCCTCCTAACTGATGCCCACTTACCTTCTATTTTCTTCAACTTTGTTGACTATTACTTTCCATAAACAAGACATGCTCTGTCTTCGAGGGGAGGGGCTTGTCCTCATAGTATTCCAGCTGAAAACCTCTCCAAAACCTGCAGGCTCTGTGACCAAGAAAGCATCTTCTCCTTTCCAACCTGCCTTCCATTGTGTCTGCTCCGTACTCATTTAATGTGCATCAAAAATTGTTCCTTTGCTTAAAAGTGTTCCATTTCTCCTTCAGCAAGAGAAAACTCGGAACCCAGTGAGGAGGCCAACCAGTGGTTACCTCTCAGCATCCCCATGCAGTTTGCCCCAAACTGTAGCAACTCGCATATCTGATGGTTAGAGCACTGGGTCTTATAGCCCCATAGGATTAGCAATAAGACATAAGAAGAGAGATTTCAGACATTGCTAGGATGTCCAGGGAGGCTGAGACTTACTGGCTTACCCCAGGGCACATCAAAAAGACTGCCCTACTGCCCGAGCATCCCTGTTCCTACCATGTGAGGGTAGATGTCAGAGAGGACTTGCAGTGGCCAGTGAGAGTTTCTAAGTCACTCACCTGCCAGCTGTACTCAGCCAAAGTTCAGAGAAGGTGAGTGGAAAGCAAACCTTTCTGTTTTCATGACAACATGTATTTTAACCTGGCTAGATTTGTTTTCCCATTAAACTTAAAAGCCCTCTTGTTTTCAGCCTCCTAGAAGTGGCAGGAAGTACTCCTCCACCTTTGCAATGCCTTTAGAGCCTGGCATGTTGTCCCTGCTGAATCTGGGCAGCTATCTAAATCAGTAATGGGAACTCCACTGATGCTGTCTGCTTCACAGAGACAAAAGCAAGAGATCATCCCAGCTCTGCAGGGCTGATGAGCTGACGCAAGCATGACCCCATGCCATCTCCACCTCTGGGAAGCCAGGCAGGTTGATGCTCTGCTGATAAACATATCTGTGGCTGAGGAGCTGTCTGCAGCGTGGCTTCCATAATTACTAACTCTAGTTCAAAGACTTTTATGCAAAGGAACAATGGGGACCAAAACAGTGTTGCAGTGTGTTATGTACCACAGTGATTTGCTGTGATGGAAAGGCTTGCCCTGTCAGACAAGCCTGCTTTTTGTGCCTCTGTCCTCTTCATAGCACAGAGGTAATTCCTACCAGTAAGGAGGCTATTGTTCATCTTTCAAGATGGATGTTTAAGAAGATGAAAACAAGTTTTCTCAAAAAGGAAAATGCCAGCCAAATTGTCCTGAGTGAGTGTGCAGGAGACACCTGTGTTTTTGCCTCATTTTCCTGCCTTCCCTTGGTATCGAGGCTCATGGCCTTTCTGCTCTCAGCAGGATGTAGACGACTCTGGGCCATGACCCACCACCTGGCCAGGCCCTGGCATCTCAGAGTGTTCATCATGCTGCTTTTGCTGCAGCCTGGCAGTCAGTGACCAACATTACAACTGGGCAGCCCCCCTACAGCCAGTGCCGCATCCATTTTGCAGAGAAATGCTTTGTTTAAATCAGTCATACTCTATTCAGTCAGCACTGATGAGACAAAGTTCACCCCAGCTGTGGTCACCTGGAGAGGCTGTAAAACTTTTTGAATTATATTACCCCTTAATGACTGCCATGTATTTGCGGAGACATGGTTTATTTCCAGTTAATTGCTTCCTTCCCAATACAAACCCAGAATAGAAGCCCAGTGTATTTGCACCCTGAATGCAGAGCTACGGGCAGCACCTTCAAATTATCACTAAATAACAGAAATCTATCCTGGCTGGTGGTCTGCTGGGAGGGGAAGAGGAGAATGAGAGAAGCAGTGGCATCTAGGCTCAGAGCTGTAAGGGCTGGAGGGGTGGCTCATTTCTTCTCATCAAGAAGATGGAGATCCTGGAGATGTCCAAGTCAGAAGTGTGGTTGGGTTGTTCCAGGGTTCATCCACACTGACTGTTGAGAATGGATCTGTGGTCCATCAGCTCTGTCTGCACTGCACGAGATGCTCACCAAAAGAATACTGTTTCACTCTAAAATTCAATGGAAAAAGCTCATCTAAAGAAAAAAAAATAATAATGTGAAATTGCCTGGCCAGAACCAGCTTGTAACCTTATTCTCAGTTCCATCAGGTGAGGTGAAAAGACAGGGATGTGAAATACATGGAGTGGGTAGTAGCTGGGGCTTGCTGCATACCTGGAGTTTCCCAAGTGCGGAATGACCAAAGGCGCTGAGGTCTCAGGGCAAAAGGGATGTCTGGAAGAACCTCACAGGGGGAAGTGATTTTCTGTGAGTCACCCTCAGCTCAGGTCTGATATCCCTGCCTAAAGATGCAAAGGTAATTGTGTCTGATTAATGCTGGCAAATCTCTGTGAACTTCAGTGAGGATATGAAAGGACTGACATGTCTCTTTGATATGGGGGTAAGATAGAGTATAGCCGAGTGTGGGAAGAAAACTAAGCTGAGATGTAGTTTTTAATTACCAATAAAGCCATGCTCTAGGACAGAGGGTTGAGGGCCGGACTTGGTCTCTTCCTACTGTTATGCTCCTTCAAGCATGGAGAGGAGGTTGGGAAAGAGCAGCTAATGCTCACTGTGGAGTCATATTTGTAATACTGGAATGTTCATGCTGGCCCCTCTTCCCTTCTGTAATTATTTAGACCACAGCTGTGGCCAAAGACTCCTGGTGGGTGCCAATAAAATACTGAAGGGGAGCATAAGTGAGCTCAGCACTTAGCAGAAGCAGGCTGTCCCTTCACCAGCTGACCACCTGGATGAGGAGCGAGGAAGGCTGGGCTCTGGGCTCTACTGTTCCCTGCTCAGAACATTCCCTGTTTTCCAGAACATGCAGTCTCAGGTTTCCTTCACCACCTCTGAAGGTTGGAGATGTTTGCTTTAGATGAATTCTGTGTTTCCTCCTTGATTACCTGAACACGAGAGTGGAGCTGTGATCACAGTGTTTGGTTTCCCAGATCTACTGAATTCATGAAAGGCAGTTATGGATGGTCAGTCTCTGGACACATCTCAGGCCTTTTGTCCTATCTTGAGAACCGTGAGGAGAAATGCTGTGATGTTCCTGGCAATAACCCTTCACGTGCTTTGGCACCCCGTGAAGGCCAGTTAATAAACTGTATCACATGCCATGGAGGGGAGGGAGCTCCCTTGTTCAAGAGAGAAAGTTGTTTGTCCAAAGCCACGCAGGGGACAATCTAACATCATTTCTAAATGATGTTAAAGCCTGGGTTAGTAATTCCACATTTCTGATAACTAAAAGCAGATTTAGACTTCTCCTCTCTCCCAGCACCTACCACAGTGCTTTTATCATCTGAAAAGAGATGTTTGGAGACAGGGAATAGACCCATAGCAAGGAAAGGCAGGAGCTCTGTTCCCCTGCTCTTACTGGTATTCTAAGACAAATAACCAGATGTTTCAGGATGCTCCTCCCAGGGTACAGGTGTATTTTACTGGTTAGCACATAATCCCTGTATTTCAGGCTTAGCATCTTTTGACAGGAGTCTTGTACATTTAAGGTTTTTCGGTTATACGCTGATAACTTGTTATTCTACAAGTCTATTTGGCTTACAGAAAAGAAAAACCCTACAGAAGATATCACAGCATAACACATCCTCACTTCCCCTCCCTTCAAGATTACACGCTGCTGCCCAGATAATATTCCAGGGTGGATGACATCTTTCATCTGCTCCATCTTATTAAAACCCCTTAGCACAGGGCATGAATATTCACGGGCACTATATATAGCACTGTGCATGTCAGTACCCATGGCTGGGTACCCGCACTAGGATGTGGACGTCTGGGTGTTTGTAGGGCCTTTTTCTCTGCGGCCACCCAGGCTCTTGCTGGCGGTGGCCGCAGTGTTGTGCGAGGACTCCGCCGCTCTGCTCTCCTGGCAGGGATTGCACAGGGTTTCAAAGCCTCGCTCCAGTGTGGTTATTAAAGGCTTTTGTTTATCTTGTGAAATCTGCTCTGTGAATGCTGACACCGGCTGAAGCACTGGGAGAGTTTCCCCGGCTCTTCCTCTCGCTGTCTCTCACGGGTCTATTCCCATGAAAACGATCTCAGGTGTGCGGTGCGTCATCATCCTACCCCGGGCGCTTTCTGCCTTACTGGCAGGGAAGATGAATGCGCACTTTCTGAAGCTCTGCCCATGCCCCGGTGCTCCTCCTGCCTCCCAGCCCGCTGCAGGGACCCGGGGCTCCCAGCAGGAGAACAGCCCATGCTCGGCAATACTGCCTCGAGCTCATCTGTGCTGCTCAAGCAGCATTTTCCCAGCCTCTCTCTCCCGTCTCACCCCGCAGGGACCCAACCTCTGCCAGAAGAGCAGAGTCCTCTCACGACAGGCCCTGCTGCAGCGTATGCCGCTGGATAGGAAAGCAACGCGGGCTCCAGGGCTGGGGATCTCAACATGGCAAAGCTCACACGGTGACAACGCCATGGTGGTAGTCCTCAGCCCACGACTTCCTTCTGCCCAGCCTGGCTTTGCTCATGGCTGAGGAGTGGATCCGCCATGCCGGCGGCCACATGACCAGCAGGACGCCCACACGAGGGGCATGCTGCAAGAAAGGGATTCAGCAGCCCCACTTGCCACATCCCTCCTCCTCTGCAGGGCCACGGAGGTGCCTCCACAACAGGCTGAGCTGTCCCAGCATGGCCCTGGCCTTGCAGGATGCCTCCTGCCACCAGCCACTTGCTGCAGGGGCAGTGGGCATACAGCCTCAGCCTGGCTCCTCCGTGCAGCGCTGCCCTCCACGCTGCAGGCCTGCGGGAGGTTGCAGCAGAGCCTGGCTCGCTTTCTGAGAAAACAAGGAAAGAGAGATTTACCCTAAGCCCTGGGAAGCCCATGTATTTTCATTGTATTTTAATTTAAAGCGATTGTCTGCCCCGCCCAAGATTATCTCATGGGAAAGAAAAGCCTGGCTCAGTGACTCGTGGTGAAACTTGTCCCCGAGCCAGATTTCCCACACCTGATGTTCCTCTGCAGCAGCAGAAACCGGTGTATTTCAGTTCACAACACTGCCCCAGGGGCAGCGCTGGGGGTGAGGGGATGGAGGGGGAGGATGGGACCCACATCTCCTCCTGCTCTCCCAGAACAAGTCAGGCAAGTTTGGGTGCTGAGCGGCTGGGTCCCAGAGCTGGAAAGGGCACGGTGTCACCCTGGGAATGGGCATCACGTGGTACCGCAGCCAAGGGAACCTGTCTCAGGGATACGTTGAAACATACCCTGCTCTCTTGTGCAATAGGTCTTTGCAAGTACAATGCTGTATTTATATGGTGGGAACCGAGAGCTCAGGGCTGGACTCAGCAGATGCATGAGTAAGCAGCTTCCAGGAGGCCCAGGTGCCGGCTGGGCCAGCCCTGCGATTCCTCCTCAGGGAGCAGATGCACACAGAGAGCTGGGGCTCGAGCAGGGTTTCCCAGCACGGGGGGGGGGGTCAGCTTTGGAGCTGTCTGTTAAAAGATGAGCGGTTTCTTTGTGTATAAACACTCTATCACCTGGATGCACTGAAGCATGATTTAGCTTGGCTCTGAGAGAGGCAACAAAGCAAAGGAGAGCCAAGATCTGTAAGCAGCACAAGCAGGCCAAAGACAGGTGGAAAAAGTCAAACCGGCCCCCTCTTCCAAACTGGAAATGATTGCTTCAAGTGTAATCCATTAGACAATTTGATGAAAAAGCTAGTTAGCACCTGAGGTGCACTTAAAAAGGTGGTAAGGCTGTTAACACAGTCATACCCCTGTCAGGAAAGGGGGAGGGTGCAATGTCCTTGTGATTGCATTTCAGCAGGGCTCCAGGCCCTGATTGCCCCCACAGCTGGGCTCACGTCAGCTCCTGGTCAGAAGTCAGCCTGTTCTTTCATAGTAAGTAGGGTGTAACCTAGAGAGCTTCAAGCTCTCGTGAAGGAGCCCTTGAGACTTGCCCTTCTGGCTCTGGGAAGGAGGCTGTGTTGAGTCAGATGAAACTCGGTATTATTTTGGGGATTAATTCCTTGTCAGGGTTTAGTGGAAGCTCAGGAAAACGTTGCCAGCTGGGATCCTGGCACAGCTGAGCCTGTTTAGGGTGTGCTACTTACAGAGAAAGGAAAAAAAAAAGGCCCCGGTCTTCTTCACATCCCTCCCATCACTAGCACCAGAGCTCTGTTGGGTCTTCATGCAGAATTACATGACGTAGCGTTTGCCCGTGCTGAAGGAGCTGCAGTGTTGGCTATGCCAGTAGGAATCCACTGATGAGTTACTCTGTTGGATGCAGGAGCTTGCTGACCAGGATCTGAGTCAGAAACCAAAGTAGGAAGGGTACTAGAGCCTTTACTCTTTATGCACTATTTTTGGCACTTGATGCTGGTTGCTGTGCAAATCAGATTGAACAAAAGTCCCTTCTTGTCTCAGGTAAGTGGCACTTGTATAGAATCACGCTTGCCTAGCGAAGGGCTTGGCTAGCTTAATTCAGCATGCTGGGGTAGTTTGTATTAGCAACAGTCTCCCAGGAACCATGCTGCGTTCTCAGCATCATCTGAAAATACAGGTTGGTCAAGCAGCACTGCCACACAGAAACAAGCCTGAACTGTACCAGAGCTCTCTTTGTCCTAGCAAAGCCACCTGGGGCTCCATTTAATGAGATAGCTTCACCACCACCCCTCCCAGGAGCTGGGCTGAGTTCGCGGGTTTCAGCGAGTTTTAGTGTGCTTATTGTGCACATGACAGGATATGGCTCAGTGGAATGACTCATTCCGTGAGAAGTTAATTCACACTTTCCTGCTGTTTCCATTCACAGGTCTTTCTGGGAGCTCGAATGCTGGGAAGCTGCAAAGCTGGCTGCACTTATCAGTAGTAATTCCCCGTTCCCTTCCAGTTCCTGCATTTCGTGTGCTCCACCATGGCTTTTTGTCATTTGAGCACCAAATGTGGACAGATAGGAGCCCTCCGTAGCCCTGTGAACTTCTAGGATAGAGTTTTGATGTTGTAGAGGCAAACTTTTCAGCACTTCATTAAGCACTTGCTAGTGCTTAACTACCAAATTTAAGTGAGCGCAGTGGCAAAATTACCCACCAATCTAATGACAGAGCAGCAAGCTGTTATTAGGGCTCCAAATGCAAGTTCTATCTGGGCTTGTCTGAGGTCTTCCAGACCAGTCCCTGGCTGATGGCTTAAGGAAGGGCACCGAGAGCCTTGAAAACTTATTGTTTGTCCCTTCAGCAGCCTCCATCCTGAGCAGCTGCTGAGGGAGAGGAACATTAACTGAGGCCACAGGAGGATCTTGAAGGCTTTCAATGATTGAGGGGGAGGGATTGTTACCCCAGTTAAGTCCCTAACTTTACAAGGGAGAAACGAGGCAAATCCCCCCCTTACCCTGCCATCAGTGAAATGGAATACCTCCTCCGCTATCTGTAATCCAAGCTCACTTTGCCCTGACAAAATGATGAACGCAAATTGCAGACATTAAAAAAAATTTATTTGAACAAATATTTGACACAATCACAGAGAAGGCAAGCAGCTCTCAGTACAGTTTCTTTTCCAGAATGAAAGAATCCCTGTTTATACCAAGCTACTGCAGGACAATGTTTGCTCACCCCAGCATGGGACAAGGCTGCTGTTCTTCGTACCTGTGGATTTGCTCTGTACAAGGATGGTGCAGCAGGTCACATCTGAATCCTTGCTTTCACAGGTTAAAGAAATGCATACAGACCCAACAGACAAACTGAAGAAAAGGTGCCTGTACAGGTAAGAGACGCATACAGGGATATATGGTGACTGAGAGCTTTGTTCAGTAAGTGGTATCCTGTCTAGAGATGTGTAGGATACCTCACCTCTAGCTACTGCCTTTGTGCTCTCCATCTCTTTGGATCCTTCACTGGACCTGGACAGTGTTCTGGCTGGGGGAGTCCTGGCAACTCATAACTCATTCTGATACACCAGTCTGTTGGGATCTCTAAGCCCTACCCAACAAGCAGCTCTGTGGCTGAAAGAAGACTTGCCCACCTTGTTCAGACCACTGATAGCAGCCCCTCATGTCACGTCCTGGGGGCTACGTGAGCTGTACCACAAAAAGAGATGTTTGCAGGCATTTGTTTGGATCTAGAGCCACATTAGATTATATGTACTTATTTTTGTACAAGCCCACTGGCCCAATTACGCGTTCTTTCACCACAGGGCAAACGTTCCCAACTATATCCCCAAACATCGTGTTATTTCAGAGCGTTCCCAAAGTGGTGAATCATGCCCAGATGCAGAGAACCCCGAGTATTGAAAACATTGCTTGACAGACCTGTCACTCTGCTACACAAGCCAGAACAAAATGTCTCTGAGAGAGAAGTTTTAGAAGTTAATGCAAGTTCTGCAATAAAGTGTGAGTATCCCCACAGAAACAGGAGTGTGGGCAATGAAGCAAACATAGCAAATGTCTGTCTCTGACAGTAACTTCATGAGTTTCCTTTGCTTTTGGTTTCAGCAGATCAAGCTGTGATCCTTGAGAAAGGAAAGCACAACAGAAAGAAGCCCTGAGCCCTCCATTCCTGCTCATCAACCTCAGGAAGGACAGCATAAGGTAATTGCTATTCTCCTGCCTAGGTTTGAAACAGAGGATTTTACTGACCAAGAGGAACTCTCTCTCTACAGATCCCTCCTTTTGATTCAGAATTTAAAGTATGGACAACATTACATTGAAACTGACATCACTAGTCCCTAGAGGACTCACTGATTAAGTAGAATCGCAACTTTCATTTAACACTGTTCCTTCTTTCCTTATCCATTTTCCCTTCTTTTACCTCTTTTTCCCTTTTATTCCCTTCCTTTTCTACCTTCTCTCTTTTTCTCTTGTAACATACGCTGGCTTTCCATCCACATTTCACCTCTTGGCAGCGTTACAAACCTTTCACTGACACAGTTTGCTCTCTGCTAGGCAGACAGAGCCACCCATGACCGCTCCTCACCTATTCTTTCTCTCTGATCACTACACACACAAAGGCCTTTCATAACAGGTCCCCAAGTTCATGACTGCCTCTTCAGATGGGGCTACGGCACCAGCACTCAGTGTGGAGTCCACAGTTCTTTTCAGAGAACATTTTGCTTAAAGAATCAATGCAGCTCCACACACATGTTCTCTTCAGCTGGCTAATGGCCTTTATTTAGGAAAAACCTTCTCAAGGGCACTCTGAATACAGGGCTTTTAAGAAAGAGTGCTGCTTTTTTTTTCCCCAGCCAAGTGGTGTCTACCTATTTGGGCAAGCAGAATCAGAGGAGAAACCCAAGTCTTGCTTTACAGTCTCAGCAGCCTGTGTTTGACTGCATTGCAGTCATCCATAGCTGCCCCTGCCCTCCTCACTCTGTCAGGACTCTGGAAGCGTGTTAGTTTCAGACAGAAAAATGGCCATTTTGATCAATGTAAGGAGCCTGCCTGTTCCGCAGTACAAAGTTTTGGTGTACTAAAGGCTCCCATTAGCCTGGGACACTACAGGTGTGTCCTGCAGGTACTTAGAGCTGCCTGGACCGTTCCACATCCCAGCACAACAGTTCATGTTTCCTAGGCATCAGATGCTGTAACAACCCAGCAAGAGCCAGGTTTCCAAGCCCAGCAGCTTATCATACCCTCCTCGCTGGGGCCACAGGAGCAGTCACTCCAAGAAGGTGTGGAGTAATACTGGCATCACGTGTTTCTTTTATCTCCCCTTCCCGAGCGCAACTTCAGACAAAGCAGAAGAACTTCTTCCAGCGGCACTTGGAGAGAGTTTTGATGCCTTTGGCTGTCATCTTCTTTTCCTGGCGTGCTTTGTGCTCAACACCGCTGACAATGGCCATGTCGAACACTTCTTTGAGGTTCTTCTGGGTCAGTGCTGAGCACTCCAGGTAGGCTTCAGCCCGGATTTTGTCTGCTAGACCTTCTGCCTGAGGCCGGGGCACGGGCTTCACGTGGTAGCGATCCAGGCTGATGAGGACATTGACATCATCCCGCAAGTCTGCCTGTGTCCCCACTAGGAGCACTGGAGCCCGGGGGTTGTGAGTTCGTATCTCGGGGATCCATTTCTCTGTAATGTTTTGGAAGGAGCTTGGGTTTACCACACTGAAGCAGACAAGGAAGACATCGGTGTCTGGGTAACAAAGCGAGCGCAAACAGTCAAAATCCTCCTGTAGAGAATGGAGAGGGGGGGAAAAAAAAGGTCTTCACTGGTCTGAACTCTAAGAGCATGACACTGCAGTGACATTTTCACATGTTAACTAGGACGTTCACCAGCCTGTGTCTGCCATAGCAGTGAATGGCTGACGCTGGGCTAGCAAATCTCCTTCCTTTCCAGTTAAATACTGCCTTCCACAAAAACCTGCAAACAGACCCTGCCCCACAGGATCAGAGCTGATCGTTCCTTTGACAGAGCTTACCTGGCCAGCAGTGTCCCACAGCTGGATCCGGACTGGAGCTCCATCCACCAGGACCTGCACTGTAGCAGAAAGAGAATAAGGATGAGACTGTGGAAGTTTTCCAGCACACACACACTTTTTTTTTTTTTTTTCCCCCCCTTGGAGTACTTTATTTTGCATCCTTCTAAAGAGACCATGAAGTCACTTCAGCCTGTCCTTGCTGTTGAGCATCCTCACACAACTCACTAAAACAGCTGAAGTTTGCACTGGAAACAATATGAGACACGCTATAGATGTCCTGATTTGGTTATCCCTCATGTGCTTTGGACTGTTTTCCAGTCTTTTCAAAGAATCACTCCGTGTTACTGAAGAACTCTTTCTTAGGAAGAAGAGCCCTTCAACAAACAGCGCCCTGAAAGCAATCTGTTGTGTTCCTCCACTCTCCAAGAAAATGAGTAAGGATAAACACAAACAGAACTTCAGCACCTTGTTCCCAGCTTCTCGGCTCAGGGAAGAAGCCCGAATCAGTCTTCAGTAAATGACCTATTGGTGATTTTCCCCATCTATTAAAAAACATATCTATTTCCAGGAGTGTCCCAGATAAGAAAGCAAATACCTAAAAGCAACTTGGAAATAAAGAAGCTATTAAGGAAGCAGTGACGAGTGAAATCCCCTTCAGAGGCTATCCACATGCTTAAAAACTGCTGAGTTACAAGTGTGAGGTCTGCTCCCGTTTCACTCCCTAATCACAGTAAGCCTTCATGTGGTATCAGCTGACTCAGACTGAGGGCTGGCAGGACCTCTAATGGAAATCTGGAATGAAACTGTTAGATGTTTAAGTGCACAGACACCGCAGAATCTGGCTGAGAACTGAGGGAAAGGAGAGAAAGATGCCAGAGGAACTAGCAATCACTTTAAAGTCTTGACAATGTGGATGGGGATGTGCTCTGCTGAATGGAGGCAGACAGACATCCTGTGCTAAGGTGACAATGGCTGGCACTTCACACTAGTTAGCTAAACTGCTTCTCTGGGCCCAGGAGAAGGCTTTATTGCCTTTTTTTTTTTCTTTTAATTAGAAAAAAAAAGACAAAAGACAGAAATAGGATCAATCTTTTTTTTTTATTCCTAAGGTAATTAGCCAGGTGACAAAAGTGACAGAACCAAATGACCTGGAGAGCCTAATAGAAACTCTCTGAGAACAGCTCTCCTCCCTGGGAGCAGACTGGGGAGAAGGAGGGAGGCACAGACAAAGCGTGAACTGAAACGGGGTGGGAGACAGCGAGTGAAGGCAAAATGAAGGGGTGGGTGAGTACACCTCAGTGCCACTCCTCGCGGCATAGCTGAAAGTCATAGCTTCCTTGTGACTGGGAATCGGTTGGATCGTTACCATATCTTTGCCCCAGAGGAGGAAGAGAAACCTGTTCTTGATCAAAGAACCTGCTAGATGCTGACTTGATCTTCAAGGCACTGGGCATTTGCCTTTCTAGTATCTGGTTTCTTCTGCCTCCTAAGTGTGCTGAGAGAACGAATTAGCATCTCTGAAGGGTTTTACAGCCTTCAGAAAAAGAAAGGCACCATGGATATTACCTGCTGCTCCAGTGCTTGCACAAGGATTTTTCGTACCTGCTGCAAGCTAAGCTACTCTAGCAACCCTGTGACAAGCCTCTACCTACCGCCCGCACCAGGTCCACACCCCGGGGATCGCGGCACAACAGCAGAGGGGCCTGCAGAACAGGATAGCCTGGTGGGGAAAGGTCAGCGGGTGTGCGCTGCACTCAGCGCTGCTGTGCCTGGCAGTGCACCCAGCAGCAGGCGGTGCCCAGGCAGTGGAGCTGGGTCCGGGTCTTGGTGCTATTCCCCCTGATAATGCAGCACTTTCTCCTATCTCATTACCTTCTTTAGCTCCTACTGGCTTTACTGTCCATTGGCCAGAATTTGCATTAGGGTGTAACCTATGCTACTCGCCTCTGCTGGAATTTTCAGGTGCAAGTATTTCCCAAGATGGGAAATTGGGCTGAAATTTCTGATTTGGGTCCTGAACTGTGCTTCCTGAATCCAGGGAGGGCCTTTTTTCAAGTTTATCCGACCTAACAGTGGGAAGGGAAATTCCTCTATTCTCCCACTTTGCACTCCTTCCAATAAGATGAAACCAGACTTCGAAGACAGATTGTTAATGATGTTTTGGTTTTATATCAGCTGTAAATGCAACGCACCTCTGGATGTCAAGGAAGGTACCTTGACATTCGGAGTGGGGCTAACCCTCTGCCCAGCTCTTCTCAAACTACTTGCTGCTAGGAAGGAAGTCTTGGAACCCACACTCACCTCCACCCTTTTGGATCATTTTCCTACGAACTTGCCCATTCTGAAAATGTGGAGCCTCTTGACCCTGGCAACTTCTCCTTTAGTCAAACCAAACATATGAGCTTGAGGAGAGTACAGAGAGCAGAAACCTTCTCATGGAGGACTTCAGGGCTCCTTGCAACTGTTCCCAAGGGGTTGCAGAACCCCGAACAGCGACAGCATCGTTGCTCACAGAGGGTCAAATTGGCAATTCCCAGTGCAAGAGTGAGCAACTGGGAGGACAGTCAGACAAAGAAAATGATCCCTGTGAGAACCCATGAGACTATGACACACCGAAAGTCTAGTTCCTGGTCTGACCTGAGCCCATCTCTAATCTACCTATCTGTACCATCACATACTGCTGTGTTTCTTCAGATCTGATGACAATCAGCAATCTTTCCAAGGGCTTTTTATTTTTCTGGGCTTCATATGAGAAGCTGGAGCCCCCCCAAAAAGGAGGGGTGGAGAGCAAGCACAAAGATGGCATTTACAAAAGTGGGAAAATTAATGAGAGCTCATCAGCTGACAGAGAAGGCTTTTCAGACAGACTTATAAAGCTATTCAATTTTTTTTTGCAGCCTCTGCTCCAGGCTCACTTCAACGACCGTGAGGGGAAAGGCGTGGTTTTGCTGAATATCAGTTGAAGACAGCAAGCGTGCGGTTCAATGCGGTGATATCCCTGAAGCTAACAAACCAAACAAGTACAAAAGCCCCTTCTCCTTACCCGTACCGCCACCCCGCAAGGACGTGTGGGTGGGCACATACCTGAGAAGGTGTCGAGGGCGGTGGGCTGGTACTCGTCCGGGTACCCGTTGGTGGTGTAGCTGACGACCAGGCTGGTCTTGCCCACGGCCCCATCGCCCACCAGCACGCACTTGATGCCCAGCTCGGGGCCGCTGCCCCGGGGCGGGCTGTGTCTGCGCAGGGCCGGCGCGTAGTCCAGCAGCTCCTGGGGGGGCATGGCTGCAGCGGGGGCTCAGCAGGAGTTGCGGCACGGCGGGGCCGCTGCCATGCCCGGCTGGGTGCGCTGCTACCGAACGGGGCCACCCTTCCCGGCCCGCCCCAAGCCGATCCTCGTGGCTACACCTGCCGCCCGCAGACCAAAACCGGCCTCTATTTCCATAGGCCCGCCCCGGACCGCCCCGATCCGCCTCTCCGGGCCGGGCCGGCCGTCCCGCGCCGCTGCCGGCGCTCCCGGGGCAGGTGGGGATGGAGCTGCGGTGCCGGTGGTCGGCGGGGAGAGGGGCAGCGGAAGGGAATGGCAGAAACACGTCGCCACGTCACGGACAGAAGTGGCCGCACCGTCAGAGCAACCGCTGCGTCGCCGTGTTACACCACCAAGCAGCAGAAAGCACTGCGGGGGAAGCGCTGGTGCATGCACTGCTTGTATTGCAACATCAGCTCTGAAAGTGGAGCTGTCTCCTCGTGGAGGAGCGAAACTCAGGCTGGCAATAGATGCCGCCATGTCGTTACACGACGTCCTTCACCACACGCAGGAAAGGAGAGCTGCCCGCACCGGGCAAGGAGCCATAGATGAGCAGCTCCCCAGCTTGTGTCTCACTGCACCGTGCACCACACCGTGCAGCTACCCAGGTATCTCATGTCTTAATGCTAGGCTTGAGAAGAGGTTCCTAAGCTAGGCACAGTCTAAAGTGCTTTTTCCCATGGTTGGCAGAGGAGCTCAGCAGCTCCTCCAGTTGAAGAGACCCGGCTGATGCGTGCACCTTTTGCAGACAATCCACAACTCCCTGGAGCAGCACTGAGCAGGTCGCTATCTCTGCAGTTTCCTTCAGCAGTTTCTTCCATCTCCCTCGTAGGCATTTTTACCAGCACAGCCTTGAATTTCTATAGGCACAACAACAGGGGCGGTACTGCAAGTGAGGCTGCTGCTAAAATGCGTGCCCAAGTCGTGCTGCAGTGAGCAGCTGTTTATTCCAGTAACTGGATTGCAGGAGAGCCTCTCCCAGTGCCAAGCTCTTTGGTGTCAGTTCAGTGGGCAACAGCAGAACGTCCTCTGCAGCCTCAGAAGGCACAGGGCCAGGCTGTATTCCCTGCATAACACACAGATGGGGCCGGCAGGAGGACACACAGCCCTGCAGCCAGGACAGGCAGCACAGCACACAGAGGTCACGCAGAGCATGTGCCAAACACGGGTGACATTATGTGAACCATGGCATTTCCATTCAATCGGAATAAACAAATGTAAATGAGGGATTATGCACCAAGTTATTCACTGCTAGCAAGTGCCAGCAGTAGCAGAGGGGTGAGATGAAAAGATGTCAGCAGCTTCAGATTCCTATTGGGTTTTCACTTGGGAATAGATTTGTGCTGGGAGGACGCACATATTGCCCTGCTCCAGCGACTGAATCCCTTTTTCTCTTGCTTCCTTCCTAAAAGATCTTGCTTCTGTGACTGTGTTTTTCCTCCTTTGCTGTTTCTGACAGCCGTTGGTTGACACGCACTTAACTTGTGGATGAGCTTAAGTGATTTTTAATCTATATTTAAACTAAGTGATTAAGCAAACAGGGCAGCTCCCACGGGTTCCTTTCTCAGGACTTGCCTTGCTCCTAACGTCTAACAGAAGACGCAGGTTGAGTTTCACAACGCAGCAAGGCATCGCACAGTAGGAGTCACACATTTTGATTCTGCAAGACTTGGGTGCAATTTTGGTTTTGCAGTGAAAGTCTGTCCCATTCCTAGAGCTGCTGGAGGGCCAGCAGTAGAGATGGGCTGTGCGCGCAAAGCAGTACGCCATCAGTTTTTGCCCGAGTGCAACATGTACAGTCTCCAAGGCTACGTTTGGCCTCTCTCCCAGGAATTATAATTAGTACCAATTATGATGGTATTCCTCATGATGGGAATACCCGTCTATGGGAACGAGGTGTAGAAAATCAAATTCTTCTAGGCAGACCAAGTCGAGATTTCAGATACTGTTCAGCCTCCGTTCAGCTGGGCTGCACTACCACTCGTAGCTTCTGCTTAACTCAAACAGAAAAGCAATGGGAACTCCATTAGAGTACACAGCAATTTACAGTGGAAATTCAGCTTATATAGGCAGAGTGTGGTTGTCACCACTGAACAAAGTTTATACAACTGCACAAAGTCCTATTATTAAAAAAAACAACAACAACAAAAAACACAACAGAGTTATTTGGAGGAAGGCACTTGCTTCTCTGCACACTGTTGTTAATTCAGAGAATCACAGACTCATTAAGGTTGGAAAAGACCTCTAAAATCACCAAGTCCAACCATCAACCCATCCCCACTAATCACATCCCTCAGTGCCACATCGACATGTTTCTGGAACACCTCCCGGGATGGTGACACCACCACCTCACTGGGCAGTCCATTCCAATGCCTCACCACTCCTTCTGACAAGAAGTTCTTCCTAATATCCAACCTGAACTTCCTCTAGCACAGCTTAAGACCATTACCCCCCATCCTAGCAAATTACAGCCACCTTGCTCACTGGAGCTGTGGCAGGAAAGGTCTGACAACGGGCTGAGTTAAAAAATCTAACTGAGCCAGTTTGGATGGAAAGGGGAATAGGAAAAGAGGGCTCATCTCTCATGGTGGGGGCAAACCTATAGGACAGCACAAACAATTCCATGTAATTTCCCCTCTGAAGTGCAGGGTTACCATCCTGGGAATTTTGTGGTCTTGACTTTCACTGGGGAGCAGTGAGCCTCAGATGTCATGGTATTCTGCCTCCCTTCTTCATCTCATTTCTAACTTAGCTATTACGCATGGCCACAGAATGGCACGCACGGGGAGCCACTATCAGAGCCTTCTGCACTCCCTGCTCAGAATGCCTCAGAAATAGCACTGCATGCTGTGGGAGATGGCAGACCTCTGTTTTAAAAACAGCAGGACTTCCTCCTTACCGAGAGAGATATGTGTCTTGGTCAATCTTGGCATGGCCACTGGGCGCTGAGCAAACCCGCTGCTTTACCTGCATTTGTACAACTGTATATCAACACACTCCCTTTGCAAACGATGCACTTGGATCGCATTTCTGAATCCTTTCACAGTACTGTGTGTGTCGGGAAGCACAAAACAATAAGGAAGGGGAGGTGATGAAAACAGAGAAACAATGCCGGCATGCAGCAGGGCAGGGTGGGTGCGGATCTGGATTAGGAGAGGGGCTAGAGGGGAGTGCAGGTGCCAGAGCAAACAAGATCACGGGATGCCATGGGAAATGCTGAAGAAGTCAAACATAGCCACTGCCAGCAAGCCGCTTTCATAATCCTCAGCAGGGAGACAGCTAATGCTGAGTCACAGGGCATTTTGTCATGCACCTGAGTTACATCCTCCCTGGGAAAAATCAAGTGTAATTACCACTTAAAAGCAGTGACAGACAAAAAGGTAGAGAAGAGCCTGCTCTGGTTTTCCCTCGCATGCACCTTGTCTAGTCACTGCAACCTGCAGGAAGTGATGTCAAATGCGTTTTCCATATCATTTTCTTACAGCCTTACAGAGGCGTAAATAGCCACAAAGCACCAGCCAGGAGCACACAGGGCTTCTGTTGTTCACAGAAAAATTACCACACCTGAAGTAAAAGGAAGAAAGGTCGTAATATTTGCTTTCCCATATAGATTTCTGGACTGATAGGAACTCCTCGGTTTCTGAGTCCACGGCAATAAAAATGGTTTGCAGTTTTACAGCAGCCAGTGGGTATTTCTGGTTTGCATCAGAGATGTGTGATTTTGAAATGACTTTTAATAACAAAAAAATATGTGGAGAAACAAGGTGAGAACGCAGCTCCCTCTGCCCTGGCCTCTGAACATCTTTCTTCCTCTTTGAAATTAAAAGCAATGCCATGGGGGATGCAGAAGGATGTTCTGGCTCATCTGCTCACTGCCATGGTAGCTCAATGCGAGGGCAGGCAGCTGCGCCAACGGTATTATATTAGATTTTAGGATTACTGAATAATAAATTAAAACAAAATGGCAGTGCCACTAGGTTCAAAAGTATTAAGTGTTCCAAGGAAAGATTAAGCACGTGTATCTGTGCTCAGCCCTTTCTCAAAGACAAATTATCTTCTATGTGACTTGCACAGAAAGGAGTCCTGCCTCTGTGATGGTCTATAAATAATTCAGAAGTATATTGCCATCTGCTGGAGAAAGTACATCTTTTATTACATCAACCTATACATGTGGGAAAGTGGGAGAGGTTTGAGACATCAAAAACCCTTTCTTGAAATCTGAAAAGAAACAGAAAACTTCTGGCTAAGGATAAATTGGGAGACAAATGCTCTAAGCTTAATTTAATTATGCCAATCAGTTAGACACCTTAAGTGAAAACACTTAACTGGAAGACGTGAGGTTTAGCATGTTTGTACTCTTTCTTCCTTGTGTTTGTATGCTCATTTTGGCACTTAATGGGTTACACCCATAGAGTTTCCATGTGGGCATTTGGTGTGCTTGCTAAAGGACACCATGCTCTGTGTTGCGTGTGTGACATCAATGTATTCTGATAGTTCACTTGTGGGAAAATTCCTTGAGTTGTTGGAGGAGCTGCAATAAGTTGGTCTGTGTTTGTTCCTCTGGCATAAGACAGTTCCATCCAGCCCTTGCTGGTGCAGAAAGCTGGCTTCTGACAATGGGCTTGGAGAGCATGGGAAGGTGGTTAATAGTAGGTGGCAAGCTCCTTTCAAGCTTTGATCTTTTCCAGTGTAAATTACAATTGTTTTATGGCTTCCCTTATAGGTTCCAGCTCAGATTCTCCTAAGCAAACATGATACCCATGGGAAGACAACAGTGAAACCTTCTTTCTCCTATAGTAATAGAAGGCAAGTGGTCAGAGATGCTGTCTGTGCTACCAGGGAAGTGTCACCATTCAAAGATCTCTTGACTGGGATACATAGGCATCTGCAGCATTTTCCCCAAAGCAGGTACAGGGCTGGCTGAGAGCTTGGCTGTGTATTACATCTTTGTTGGTATTTTATGGAATGTGTTGCTCTGGGAGAAGAATATGTGTTTACCTATGGCTTTTATGAATTGGTCCTGAAAGGCAGATGAAGATGTTAGATGTTATACAGCATCTAAATGTGGACAGCTGCGTCCATAGCTTGGAGAAAATGTTAACCATATAAGCTGAATCTACTGTGAATGTGAGCAAAGCCATAGAAATAAGACCAGGATTTGGTTTTCCAGTTGAAACGCATCATCAGAATTGCTCACTGAAATCTCTCCCACAAGTCCCCCTTATCAAGTTAATACTACTACAACACACAAAACATAATCATTGTGATTCTCCACATATTCTTAGTGAATCAAAGAGCTGATAAGTCCTTTGTCTGCAAGCCTTGTTTCCCTACTCTTTTCAGAATATCAACCCTGTGAATGCAGTCGTAGGATACGGTTACTGCATGTTAGTAAATTCAGTAATTACAAATGATACTGCAGAAGGATGGAGCAGGCTTGTGGGCCTGGGTTAGCCTTGGGCTGAAGATTCATTTCCAAATAAGGTGAGGATCTGACTTCCAATTTAACCACACCAAAAGAGGGCAAAGGTTTCTAGCGAGGAATCAGTCCTAACTGGGGCTGGTATCTGCCAAAATGCGAAAGAAAATCTCTTCTACTTTTGGACTTGATCAAGAAAAAAAAAAAGATTACAAAACTATGTCCTGGCGTACACTCTGAATGGAAATACTCATTGTAGCTGAATGCTGAGAAATTTGTGCACAAATTTCAGTTTAGCCTAATGCCCAGTCACATTTTGAGATGGTTTATTTTCCCCCTACTATAAAAAACTTTCAGTTTCCTACTGCCAGAAGTGACTAAAAAGACAAAAGTATAAGCATCATTAAGGGAAGAGAGAAGACCTCACCTGAAATGAGAGGTCAAAACTATATGCTACAGAAAAGGACGACTTTGTGTGCACCAAGGAACTGGCGGAGAAAGTCAACAAGATGTTGGTCTGGTAAATCTTGGGTTAGGTAAATCAGAATGAAATGAAAGCTCCGATTTGACTTTTGCAATGGAAGTTAATGCCGAATGGGAGGATTATTTACTCTACAGGACAGTGTTTGAGCAAGAACAAATGGATTCAGACATTCAGACTAGCCGTGGCTTACATTAGACTGGGAATCAGAGTTCAAAATCAATCACACAGTCAGTATTTGAGGCAGGTATGGGCTGGAGCAGTTGCAGAAGAATACCCATACTTTCAGACAAAGCTTGATAGGAATAGAGGAACTGCTGTATGACGTGGTATGTGCCAGAGTGGGAGAATGGAGCTGATACTATACTATTTCTCTTCCTAGCTCATTTTCCTAAACCTGCTCCTGCCAGGGAGCACTGCGAATACTACGTGTAATTTAGAGTATTATAGTTTATATATCGTATCTACACATACGTGCTCTCGTTTTATTTAAGATGAAGCCCAAAAGAGTCCTGTAAGAGATTAGTTCTTTGTTGATGCCATTGATGCAAATGCTGCCACCTTAAGCCATGGGGTAAATGCCAACTGCTGGCATAACCAGAACAAAAACTCATCTCTGAAGCGTTATTCAGTAACACAGAATGTGGGCCTCATGTGCTTCACCTGAAAGTTGCGATAAACTCGCAAATCCAGCCCAACACAGGGACAGCCCCACCACACGCTTTGCTGTCACACGGTGTCTGTAGAGCAGCACTTATACACAGCCAGCTGCTGGCTGCAGCCATTACGTGGATTTGCAGCTGAAGTAAAGTGGGTTGGGACGTTCACGTAGTGATTTACGAAGTACGCAGCCTGCAAACAACTCCCAGCCCCAGGCACAAACTTATTAGCCGCAGTAACGAAGCGCCGGCCGCCATCTTGCGGCAGCAACGCCCCGCCCCTCACGGCAGCCACCACCTCGCGCCCCGGGGAGGGCGGAGCCCCCGGTCGCGGAGCAGGCGCAGTGCGGCACCTTGCGGTCACGTGACGCGGGTCAGGTGAGCGTTGGCGGAAGCGGCAGGCGCGGGGTTGGGGTGCCGGCAGCGGTTGGGCGCCATGGCTTCCATTCTGGACGAGTACGAGGACTCCCTGTATCGTTCCGCCTCCGTGCAGCAAAGCCGCGCCAGCGTGGGCATCCCGCACTCCGGTAAGCGCTGGCAGCGCCCCTAGCCTCCTCCCCGGGTGACGGGCAGGCCCCAGCCCCGGCTGAGGAGCGGGGGGCCGGAGGCCTGCTCCCACCCTGTGCTGTGCGGGGTGCTATGGCAGGGAGAGGGGAGGCGAGGTGGCGGGCTGGGGCAGGGAGTAAGGCTCGGCAGGCTGTGGGAGTGCTTTCAGTGAATGTGCTTTCAGATATGTTGCTAACTTTGTGCTGCAGCATTCGCCTGCCCCTTCTGTCACTTGCTGTAGGAAATGTTTCAGCCCAGGGGATGCTGGCTTTCTCACGGAGCTCGAGAGTGATCCGTGTAGTCTCAGCAAAACTTGGGGGCTGCGTGTCTGTGGGAGGGCTTTGTAAGGCTGTACCCACGTGTGCCAGGAAGCAGTGTGTGGTAAAAACACGTGTGTGTGGGGTGCCATGCCTTTGTAGTCGTGAATCATAACCACTCCTCAGCACTGCTCGGTTCAAGGCTGTGGTAGCTGTCAGAGATCGTTCTGCTTTCATTTTGGTCCTCATCGAGGAACCTTGCTGTTACAGCCCCGGTATTCTGGTTGGGCGCTCTTTGAGAGGGTGTACACCCAATGTAAAGATGTGATGACCAGTGGGTTATTTCTTCCATATGCAAAAAGGCATGCAAATGGCAAGTATTTTTCTTGATAGAGTTGAGGTGAGCTCATTAGGTTCAATAACAGTTCTCCATCAGATGCCACCACACAATGTCACACTGAGTACTGAGTGAGAAATGTTGGTTGTGGGAGGATTCTGTTCTACCTGGTATTGTCACTGTGGTACCAGCTGCTGTGCAGCACTGGCATATGAGAGGTATATGTTTACAAACACAACGGCACATTCTTTCCAGCCTTTTCCTCATACAGTGTAGCCCACTGTTAGCTTTTGGGGAAACTGAGTCATAAGGTTTGTATATGTGTTGAGAATTGATAAATTGCCATGCCCTTTATACCATAGAGAGTAAATGCACAGATAGAATTACTCTGAGGTTACGCGCTTAAGTAGGTATGTTCCTCCTGTTTATTTTAACATGCATTAAATTACTTTGCTCTGTGATATTACATGAAGAATGAGTGTCCTCAAAAGGTGTTAAGCAAAACAGTGCTGGGATGAGCAACATTTCCAAGGATTCAGCTTTTCTTCTTGACTGCTGCAACACTCTCTTCAGTCATGGCTGTCTCACAGTTGAGAAATCTGCCTGCTTGTTGACAAATGATTTTGGCAAAGGAAGTTTTGGAAACTGCTAAATTGCAAAAGTGCAGTCCAATAAGGATTTTAGTCATTCTTAAATCAGACTACTGTGCTGATTCGGAACAAAATGTGGACTGGTAGAAGCTGTGGGCAAGCTGAAGTTTATGTTAAATGACTTTGGAAGAAGTGTACGTAAATAGTTAACTTCTCAAAGCAGTCCTTCAGATTAGGTTAGAAATCTTGGAAGAACTTAAAATTGATTCCCTTGTTTCAGTTAGTTGTTCCCAGTGCTTGGGAACAGGTACTGTTTCTCAAAGTTGTACATTTGGTTGCAGACCTCAAGTACAGCTGCGGTGTAAACTTCAGGTATTCCAGTTTCAGCGTGGAAAGAGCTACTTTGATCTGATAGACATGACTGATGTTGGTGAACTTAAATCTTTGAATAGATTCAAAGTTCTTAGGAAAAATGCAAGTCAGGATGGGAAATACAGCAGTAGGATTTCACCTGAACACAAAAGGGATGCTGGGGTCAGGACGGAGGAAGGGGACCTTCTGAATGGAATGTATGTTACACAACAGATATTTCCTCCATATAGAGAACTGTAAGCTGGAGAAGTGCATCTTTGTCCTGTTTTGGACACTAGTTAAAATTATTACATTGGTGATGATGATGCTGTGGTTGTTATCCCTGTAATGGATATAGCCTTAAAAACAGTGCATTCATAATGACAAGTTTAAGCCACGACATTGCAGCTCCTTAATCTGAATTGAAAAACGTATGTTTTACTTTTATTTGGCTGAAAATAGAGGAATGCACATTTGTGTAATTGGGTGATGATGAAGCAAGGATCAGTGTGTAGGAAAATCTGTGCTGAGCAAAAGGCTGCTTACTTGAATTGTGGTTGCTTTGTTCCTGCATATGTATCTTGCATTTAAAACAAGAAGCCCTTAAAGATCCCACAGCTGGCCTGGTATCGAGGCAGAGGTGAGGAGAAGCCATTGGCAGAATAGGCAGTGAAAGGAATCATGATGTTAGCAGGTGGCTTTCCACTACTATGCTGACCTTTTCAGTAGCAACAAGGCTGAAATTAAAGGCTTTCAGGGTAATTTGGGTGAGTCTACGAGTATTGAATATGCTTTAGAGAAGTGCTCTTTGTCCTAGTCTAGAGTTTATTGGGCACGTTCTCTTCGGAATGAAAGAAGTCCGTTTCCCCTGGGAGTTCTCAAACTCTACTTGAATTCCTCAAACTCAGGTTTATTTTCTCTGCTTGCATCTTGCTGGGTAGCTAATTTGGCCATGAATGGCTTTAACTTGGCATAGCTCTTTTTTACTTCCCCTTTTCTTCTAATCTTCCTGTTCAAACTAACTGCTGTGTGGATCTGCTTGCTTTAGAAATCCTTCGCTTGCTCACAGAGCAAAGCAGATGAGTTAACCTCAATATATCAAGTCTGTCTGACTTTCTAGCTTGAGGTAGTGTGGTCAGACAGATCCTGTGCTGTTTTCTTTGTCGGAGGGTTATGTAAGGCTTTGTGCGTATGGGAAACGCAGTCGGTGGGAAAACTTGTCTCAAGGGACAGATGGATGCAACTTTGTGATAAGATCTGTTTGTGAATGTACAGGTGTTCCAGGATTCTGCGATGATTATCATCACTTGGCTTATGTTTTGTATGAACGCCTTCATATTTTACAGTTCACTGCCATATCTGAGATCCTTTTTAGTGTTTCACTTCATGGTAGGAGGCTCATAAAGAGCATTTGCACAGGCCATGTCATTCTATTTCTGAAGAAGGACAAGTCCCATATTTTTGGGTTCGGAGGTCTATTAGTCTTCAATGAAGATTAAATCTGTTGTACGACTTCTCTGTACCCCCTTGTTACAGTACACCTGTCTTCAAACATTGTGTTTGTTACCTGCTATTCCTATGGCTAAGCCTTTGCCTTTGTTGTAGTCAAAGGAGCCGTTCTTGCCCATCTGCACTGAAGACCATAAGAGTTTTTTTTTAAACAGTAGGTTTCTGAGTTGTTTATTTAATAATTTATCTTTAACATATTTCTCCACAAGTACGTCAGTTTTCTCTGGTCAGACCTTTTCCAATCTCTGCCTTTTCCATCCAGATCTCACCCGTAAGTAATTCCTCAACATGCCTCACTCTGGACATCATGTTTCCAAAGCTGGCTGGGACTCAGCTGACTAGCTGAATTCTTAATCAGTTGCACAGGTTAACTTGTGCTGGTTGTATTCCTAATTTCAGTTCATTGATTTGGAAGTTTTGCTTCATTAGGCTGAAAATGCAATGTGTATCCTGCAACATGGCCATGTCTGAGCAAACTTCAACCCTCAACTCTAACCTTAACTTCATCAAGCACTTCTTAGAATTTGGATATGGTCCTCAGATCCTTTGGAAAACCAGGTTAACCTGGCTGTATTGTAGGATTTGGTTTGAAAAAGTAAACAGTCTGAATATGTTTTGACTCATCAAGCAGTTTATGTCTGGGCTGGAATTCTCTGTGATGAGCTTGCAGTTCTGTGACAAGACAGTGGAGCGTATTACTACTTTCTAGTTACATATCTGTGTGAGAGCTGCTCTCAGTGTTGATGTTCTATGGAGCAAACTCCCTTTACAGTAAAACCCAGAGCAGGCAATGGTCACGCTGTTTTTCTAGGCTAGAGTCTGATGTGAGCTGTCATGGGGTTTTTTTTGGTTTTGTTTTTTTGGTCTTAAGTACTCATATGTTTGTTTTTTTTTTTTCTCCAGGATATGTGAATGCACGACTGGAGAAGGAAACACCAATATTTAACAAGCAAAGGATTGATTTTACTCCTCCAGAGAAAATTAACAGCTTGGTGGTCTCCTCTAACCAGCTCTGTATGAGCCTTGGCAAAGACACCCTTCTCAGGTAATGCTGTTGGTGACCTGAAATTATTGCTTGTTTTCATCTTCTTTTTTTTTTTTAAGTTGCTAGAGAACTGTTAATTAGAAAAATGGTAAGCCGTGAACCTGCATATATTGAGAACAACAAGAAATTAAGCTCATGTGAACTTTGATTGGCAGCATGCATTTATGTTTTGTCTTTGCAGGATTGATCTTGGGAAGCCAGATGAACCTAATCAAGTAGAATTGGGACGCAAAGATGAAGCCAAAGTCTACAAGATGTTTTTGGACCACACAGGTGAGGTAATGGGCTGTGTATATTTACAGGTGATGGCTGGCAGCAGAGGCAATTGAACGTGCATACCAAGTATGGTTTCTGTGATTACGGCAGACAGGTGGTTCTCATGGAATTCCTTGTGGTTGCTTTGTGCTGTGTGTGTACACATAGGAATTTTTTTAAATGAACTGTAAAACGTCTGCAGCTCATCGTAGCCTTGGCTGATTGAAAAAACTAACAAAGCACAAGCTTGAAAAGTGATTTTCGTAAGTATCACAAGCTGCCAGGGATAGGAGAGAACTCTGGGAAACGTTTGTCCTTAGAACAGTTACTAAACTGGAAGAATACCTTTCCACTGAAATTTTAGTTCACAGCGTATGGACTGCTGTTCTGATCCATTATGGAAATACCCCACATTTTCATGAATGGGGGGAAAATTCCTGGATTAAGTATGTTGATACTAGTGCTTATCTAATGGAAGGCTGAGAAGTCTCAGGAATTTGGCTTGCTTAGGCACAATGTAAATCTGTTCTCTCCTTGTGCCCCTCTCCTTTTGTAGGCTCTCATCTCCTGATCGCTCTGAACACCAGTGAATGCCTTTACCTGAATAGAAGTGTTCAGAAAGTACGAGCGCTCTCCCGCTGGAAAGGCCACTTGATTGAAAGTGTGGGCTGGAACAAATTTCTTGGTACAGAGACCAACACTGGGCCTATCCTGGTGGGAACAGCCCAGGGGCAAATCTACGAAGCTGAAATATCTGTCAGCGAGGGAAGCCTCTTCAGCACTAATCCTGACCAGTACTTCCGACTGGTCTACACTCTGGAGGAGGAATCGGGATCTGCCCCTGTCTGCTGCTTGGAGATTGAACGAGGGATAGAAGGGAAATTTTTTATTATAGCAACCACTCGAAAGAGACTTTTCCAGTTTGTCGGCAAAGTGCCTGAAGGTACAGAGCAGCAAGGCTTCGGCTCCATATTTGCTATGCACGCTGACCACTTGCCCAGCTTCAGGGAGTTTCCAGCCAGCTTTGGATTCAGTGAGATAGCCTTTTATACTCCAAAACTGCGCTCCAACCCACGCTCCTTTGCCTGGATGATGGGAAATGGTGTCTTATATGGGACACTGGATTATAGCCGTCCTGACTCAATTTTGAGTGATGAACGGGTCTGGGTTTATCCTTCTGATATTGACGTAACTGTGAACAAGCCAATATCCATTGTGCTCACCCAGTTCCACTTTCTGTTGCTGCTGCCTGATCGGGTGATGGCTGTGTGCACGCTGAATGAGCAGGTTGTTTTTCAAGATCTGTTCTTGGAGAAATTTGGCACATTGACGCGCATGATCAAGGATCCTATGGTCCAGCAGATCTGGATCCACACTGAGAAAGTCGTGTTCCGCTATCACGTCCAGCGGGAATCTAGAGATGTGTGGAAGATGTATATGAATATGAACAAATTTGATTTAGCCAAAGAATATTGTAAAGACCGTCCAGAGTGCCTAGATATTGTGCTGGCAAAAGAGGCAGAACACTGCTTCCAAAACAAGAGGTATCTAGACAGTGCCAAGTGTTATGCGCTGACCCAGAATTATTTTGAGGAAATTGCCCTTAAGTTCATTGAAGCCAAGCAAGAAGAGGCCCTGATGGAGTTTCTAATTAAGAAGTTAAATAACCTAAAGCATTCTGAGAAGACACAGACCACTCTGCTGACCACGTGGCTAACAGAGCTGTACCTGAACTGGCTAGGTATACTGGAAGGAGATCCCTCGCAGCGAAATCTCTATTTGGATACCCGGGAGAAGTTTCGCACCTTCCTGAGCAGCCCTAAGAACAAAGACTGTCTGTTTAATAACCGGGCATCTATTTATGAGCTCTTGGCGAGCCATGGGGACACAGAACACATGGTCTATTTTGCAGTCATCATGCAGGACTATGAGCGAGTAGTAGCTCATCATTGCCAGCATGATGAGTACGATGAAGCTCTAAACGTGCTGTCCAGGCACAGAGATGAGAAACTGTTCTACAAGTTCTCTCCAGTCCTCATCCAGCATATTCCCAAGAAAGTAGTTGATGCTTGGATTTCTATGGGCTCCAGACTGGATGCCAGGAACCTTATTCCAGCCCTTGTTAACTATAGCCAGAGTGCCAGCACTCAGCAGATCAATGAAGCCATTAGATACATGGAGTTCTGTGTGTATCAGTTGGAGGAAACCCAGCAAGCTATTCATAACTACCTGCTATCTCTCTATGCTTTGTGTCGGCCAGATTCATTGCTATCATACCTGGAACAAGCAGGAACCAACCCAAACAGGATCCACTATGACCTGAAGTATGCACTGCGCCTATGTGCAGAGCATGGGCACCATCATGCGTGTGTCCATATTTACAAAGTGATGGAATTATATGAGGAAGCTGTGGATCTTGCACTACAGGTACGTGTGTCTGTGCATGCATGCTGTGAGATATGGGAACGTAGCTACTTCAAATTATCTTGAATAATCAAACATTGAGAAGAAGTGAACGCTCATCAGTATTGGAGCTGTGCAGATAAGTATAGGAGGAAAGACTTTTAACTTACTTCTGAGCTTTTACAATTGTTTTAAGTAGACATCTTTAACAACTTGCAATTGAGAGTAGGGACATGAGAGATACAAACAAGGGTTAAGACAGGTCATATTCTAGTCTCTAACAGAAAATAAAGTCTCTGCTTTATATATAAGGGCATGCAAAGCTACTCTTCAGGATTCTATTAACTTCCTATTCCTAGCTGTAGTAATGATCAGAGGAATGCCTTTGTTAGCTTAGTCTGACCTTCAGGGGGGTGTTTGAGTTCACTCCGGAGATGTTGCTATATCTTCATTGAAACGTGTGGCCAGCAAAGACAGTGTAACATAGATCTACCCTTATTGTAGTTCTGGGCTTTTTTCTCTGCTGGGTAGCAAGCAAATCTTCCAGCTGGAGGAATACTGGTTGAGTGGAGAGAAGATGTGTGACATGTAAATAAGCAGCAGGCCAGTAGTGCAGCCGTAGGCAATGAAATAGCAATAGGTTTTTTTTGTAAATACCTCCTATAATGGAGACGTTGAATGGTAGATAAACAGAGAAGAAAGCTTAGCTCAATTTCCTTGTCTGTTCACCTTCTAGGTGGATGTTGATCTTGCCAAGTCCTGTGCAGATCTCCCTGAAGATGATGAGGAACTCCGGAAGAAGCTCTGGTTGAAGATTGCTCGCCATGTTGTTCAGGAAGAGAAGGATGTCAAGAAGGCAATGGCCTGCCTCTCCAGCTGTGCCCTGCTGAAGATTGAAGATGTCCTGCCATTCTTTCCAGACTTTGTCACTATTGACCATTTCAAGGAGGCTATCTGTAATTCCCTGGAGGACTACAACAAGCACATTGAGGAGCTGAAAAGGGAGATGGAGGAAGCCACGCAGAGTGCCAAGAGAATCCGAGAGGACATCCAGGAAATGAGAAATAAATACGGCTCTGTTGAACCTCAGGAAAAATGTGCTGCTTGTGACTTTCCTCTTCTAAACCGCCCATTTTACCTTTTCCTTTGTGGTCACATGTTTCATTATGACTGTCTTCTCCAAGCAGTTTTTCCAAACCTTCCTGCCTATAAGCAGGCAAAGCTAGAAGATCTTCAGAAGAAGTTGGCAGCTACCAGTCAGCCTTCCAAGGGCCACCATCGTCCCAAGGATGCAGATACTGCTAGTCTGGGGAAGGGGCAGCAGAGCCGGGAACAGATCAAAGCTGACATTGATGATATTGTGGCAGCTGAATGCGTGTACTGTGGTGAGCTGATGATCCGGTCCATTGACAAACCTTTTATTGATCCTCAGAAGTACGAAGAGGAGATGCAGAGCTGGCTGTAGTTCTCCAAATCTGCAACTGTCATTATACCAGAGAGGTTTTGCTCACAACTTGTAAAGCTTCTGTGGTGGAAGTAAAATCTCCGAAAATGGGAACAGAGTGGCTTCTGTGGAACTCTTATGGAAAGAGTAATGGAATCTTGTCATCAGGATTATAGTGAACTAATCTTCAAAAAAGTGCAGATATAGCTATTGCTGTCTAAGAACTCAAAAACTAATTAGAGCTAATCTACTGGATTTTTGTTTTAGCAGATGTTTGCTGTTTGCAGTTTTGAGGTTCTCAGTGTGAAACTAATGGAGTGCCTTGTTGCCCAGAAGGAATTGGGGACAGCCTTTGTTTTCTCTTCCCTGTTGTGTGGTATCTGTTTTTTGGTGAAGATGCACTTAAATTGAAGGCAGTGAGGAACACTTAACAGTGTAGTCTTCATTCATCACTTCCAATGCTAGAATTGCCTTTGGTTTCCTTTTTTTGCTGAGTCTATAGCCACATATGCTGAGAGAACATGAAAGGAGAAGTGCTCTTGCGTATGTATTTTGTAAACATTGTGCTACACAAATACATGTTTCTGCACAACGTAGTATAAGAGTGTGTATAATTTTAAAGCAGATGTCTCAGCGTACAGTTAAGTCATTTGACTGCATTTCTCTTTCTCACAAGCTCTGTGGTCAAGTCCATGCATTTTAATTTTCTCTGGGGGCTTTACACTTTTTCTGATAGTGCTTCTTAGTCTGTTTACACCTTCATCCCACTTCCACTTTGACTTCCTTTGTATAGGGGGTCTTGTTTTCATCTCCACCCCAAACCAGTGTTCCAGACAAGTAGGAGCACTGCCCAGTTGTATTGCTGTGCTCTGGTCCTCTTCAGGCTGCCCTTGAGCACTGGAATAGAGATGCAGTCATAGATTTCCTCAAGGACAGACTACAGAAAACTCTTAGCTGGTGAAAAATTTGCTTTCCTTTTTAAAGCCAGTGCTGGGTAACCAGCAGTCTTCTGCCCTCTTGGCAGTATTTGATGCTTTCTGGGAATGGCTGCAAGTCAGTGTTTCTGTCTGTTGCTCTAATTTGGAAAATTCTTCCCAGAATTGTGGGCAAGGGAACAAAAAAAAATCTCCAGCACTTAGCCTGGGTTCCTTGTTTTCCTACTGAAGAAACTAAAGTTTTAATGAAGTTCTGCTGGTTGTGGCTGAATTGCAAAATTAGCAGAATTGATCCAAGTTAAAAGTGATGACTCTTGTAAGTCAAGCAATAATATTGTCCTCTGAAAAGCTCTTCTGTTCTTTCACAAGCCTGTGCTTGTCTTGAGCACTTGCCTCAATCTGCAGGTACCTTATGCTGTTCATAGGATTGTAGAATTAGGTCTCGTGCTTCATTACAAGGGAATATAGATTGGTTTTCTCAAGGAGCTGACTTAAGAATTTTGATAACCATTCATAGCTTCAGAAGACCATTGGTACATTTGCTGCTGGGAGCTTCAGCCTGTAATGAGTGAATTTTGTCTGTGCAGAGTAAGTAATAAAAAGCAGAGCTGAGGTGGGAAGACCTGAGATGGCTATTTTTCTGCCTTCTCATAGAAACATCAGTAGTAGCTTATTCTGGTGGAGAGAGTAATTTAAAGTTACTCATTTTCTTTGGGACATTCTTAATATTTGTTCTGTCTCTTTACTTTTTGGTGTTACAGCATGCTTTCCTGGTATATTAAAAGTATTAGCCTTACATTCCTTCCCTATTAGTGCAGCAGATTTGTTACAGTGTTAGGTAAATGTTTGTTTTTGTCTGACGAGGAATAATATTTTTTTGCTCACAGACCAGGGGGATCTGGTCTGTGGAATTAAAACTCACAAGTCTCTGCCTGAGGTGGGTTAGTAGGGGAAAGTACCTCAAAAACCCAATGATGTCGGTCTTAGATATTCATACACGTCAGTTAACAATACTAAAACTACATTATTTTTAATGGCCAGTATGCTGTGTTCTGTGAGGGCTCTAGGCTTGTGCAGTAGATAAGTATACCACAAATGTAATTCTTCCTCACCGCTGTTTACTGAAAATCTTCTAAGTTATTTGCTGTTGAGGCTGTGGAAATTGTTATACCACCTGAAGAGACTCCAGCAGTGGTTAAATGACCAGTGTCAGTAGTGTAAGAAGCTATATAAAGATACCTTCTGAGCTTTCCTTACATTGTCACATACTTCAAGAGTTTTGGTAAATTCTCACCTGTGCTTTGTGGCAACTTTGCAATACCACTCCCTGAAAATGAGGTGTTTTTTTGGGAAGGGCAGATGGAAGCAAACTGTTTACTGTACTCCAATAAATCCAGTCTGCAAGATCTCTTCCTCTGTGCTTTCAGAACGGTGTTTTTATCTTCTCTTTGTAATTTCAGCACAGTTACGGTTTTTGAAGTCCTTTGTATTTATTTATTTTTGTTCAACTGTGAATGAACTGTATACTGGCTGTTACAAATGACGTGTTTTTGAGCCTTATCCTTGTCTGTGTAAGCAATCTCTGCCATTTCATTTAATGCAGGTAGAGGAGAGCATAACTAAAAGGGTGGATGGGATCCCAAGCCCTGTTTAACGTGAATAAACATCTGTAGATAGATTTATGATGAAGAAATTTAGGCCTTATCTGCACAGCTATAGCAAACGTGCCTGTTATCTCACCTCAGCAGCAAGCAAGTGACTGGGGAAATGCTGCAAGTCATAGGAGACAGCAGTGAATGTGTATTATGGGAGAACTTGTGGAGAATTTCAGATGCACTTGCTGTTGGCCTATCACATCAGAAGCACATCAATAAAATTCTGGGAGCTGTGTGGGCTGTCTCATTACTAAAAATAAGTGACTGGGCTGGAAATATAGTAAGGCAGGTTCTCAGGGAGCCACTAGATGTCATTGCTGTCCATTTAAGTGCTTAGGCTTGCTGCAGACAAGCTAGAGCTTGAAAAGTATATTACACAACAGTGAGGAAATCTTTCAGATTCTTAGTCTTAGCTTTTTTACTCAGTTAAATGATGTTTTTAATACTCTTGTTTAATTGCATTCCAGTGTAAGTTCCTCCAGAGGCTATCTCACTTTGTCTCTTGAAGTGGCACCTGGTGGCCTTGGATCTGGCCATTACCTCTGCTACTTGTCCTAGCGGCAGAGATGGTAGCAGTAAATGTGAGGCAGCTCCTTCATTGCTAGAGTTTACATATGGTATCTGTTAAAAGCACCAGTAGAGCTGGGTGTGTTACAGTGTGAGTGAGACACTGAGCAGTGTGACCAGAGATGTTCGTGTTTGTTTCTGTCTCTGAATTACGGGGTCATCATCTCAATGGAGGAGCAGGAACATCCTGTATGCCATCAGAATTAGATGTCAAGTTATTCAGAAATCATCTGTTAACATTCAGTTCTTTGAAAGGCAAGTTCAAATTAAGTATAATGCCCTGCCACTGTCAGTGTATAGACTGTTTATGAATGCAAATACTTATTTCTAGTGGGAGTTAATGGGAAACCTTTCCGTTAGGTCCTTGTATCACTTAATTCAACAATCCTGTACTAATCTGTAGGAAGACAGGCTGCAAATGGGCTTCTTCCTTTCTGAAATTTGAGGTTTGAAATATGCAGGGCTTATGGATTTAGGGCTTTTGTTCTAATGGCTTTTTTTTTTCAGTTGGACTCAATCTTTTTCTTCAGAATAGATGGAGAACCATGCAATTCACTGCGGTAAGTCTGGTGCTTGTGACAGACCCTTACAGCATCCTCAAAGCAGGGAGACGCTGGCTAGAATCTTCTGGTCCACCTCTTGTACACCAAGGTGGGAAGAATGTCCTGGAAATTGGAGGGAATAGAGATACGGTTTGGTTAAGCTTTGTACATTTGTCTGACGTCAGAGAAATCTTCTGATTGGAACTGTGGGAATTACTGGATCTGTAATTTTCATTCTGAGGTCCTGAAGAGAAGGCTTGTTTTCTTTTGAATAGGAGCATCAACATTTTAGTAAATTTGTAGAGCTTGGGACTTTAAAAGAAAATATTACAGGAATACTTTTTATTTGCACTGAGTTTAGGTCTCTGATTGTGCCCCATGTAGACTTCATACCCTCAGAAGCCTTCTAGGAGTTGAGGTTTGTGCCCTTATTGCGATGTTGGAGACATAATATTCCCCCCTCAAGCAAACTGACCTGCAGATGCTTTCAGGTGGAGGAAGGGGGGAAGAGATTAAACAGATTTTAGATCTACCAGTTGAAACTGGTTGGGATGGAGAGAAAGAAGGACTGAGCTGAGTGTTTCTTTGTGATGCCTCGAGGTGCTCGAGAAAGCTTGTTTGGATAACATTGGTTGCTTAGGAACAAAGAAGGTACAGGAGCACTCTAAAATTGTACATCTAGCCGACTAGAAATCCTGACTATCAAATCCTCTTCCTCCTAAAGAGGATTTGCTACAGCCTTTTGTTTGTTAAACAGTTTGTTTGCTTTATTTATAATAGAACAGTACCAGTGGAGGCATCTGCAATGAAAATGCCCAGGAGAATGTGAGTCACAGACTACTCCTCATTTTTTGTGTTACACTGAATTGTTCTTTGTAGGTAGCAGCTAATGTGAAAAAGATTGACAAATGGTTTGGTATCCAAAAGCAGGTATTCTCCACTTTGTGCAATTGAAGTCTAAGTGCCAGTCACTTGACATGGGGCTTGCTCTTTGGATCACAACCTGAGCTTGATGGCTGTTGGACTCTGCTTAAGCAGACGTCTCTGTTTTCCAATTAGTTACTGAACAGTCTTTTTTCATCTCTGCATGTACATACGGAATAGATTTTCTAATAAATACATGTTTGCTACAGAACTGGGATCAAAAACCTTTTCTTACCCATAGGTTTTTTTGTTGGTTTGGTTTCTTCTTTTATGGCACACAAGGTGCACAGAGGGGTTTTCTTTGAGAGTAGATCTAACATTTTTCAATCTCTAATGTTCCACCTTTGTCCCTCTTCACACAGAGGTGTGTGTCCATTGGGCCACTACCTTTGGGTTAATTAGGAATGTTACAAAGAGGAATGTGATGGTTGCTGTATTCGTTTTTTAGGACTTCTCCATACAGACCAGGTTGTGACGGTTACTAGAAGCTGCTGTTTTTTGATGGCTACTGTTTCTCATTCATATGAACAATTCTGGTAAGAGACAGCAAAAGCCTATGAAGATACAGGTAGTCAGAATTTGTTGGTGTTTGGCTAATTAACACAGTCCTAGCAAAGTATTCTAGTTTTCCCCATACTGGCTATCATTCAGCTCTGCATTAATATGTATAGCTGGCCTGTTGGTAAAATAAAATAATCCTCCCAAGCATAGCTGAACAGTATGTTGCCATCCTTGATAATAGGGCCACTAACAGCTCATGCTGTTTGGGAAGACCGCACAGAAGGTTACTGGGCGAGGAGGAAACTGGTAGTCAAGGCTTACTCTCCTCTGTGTCCCAATTCTTTGTTTAATACTTGCCTGTGTGACACAGCATGACTTGTCTCAGAGTGACATCTGCATTTGTGTTGCGGTGGTACATTCTGCTGAGCAGCCCTTTTTGGGAGAAAAGCACTTCCTTATGTTCTACAGTCTGTTTCAAACCCTTGCCTGCTTTCCCGGTTTATGAGACTGCAGTGACTGGAACTGTGACATCTTTTTGCTGTGTCCCTCTGGAAGGCGGTTTATGGTAATGCTGTGTACGTACTTGAAGGACTTGCAGCAGTAGGGATTCCAAAGCTAAAACAACAACAACAAAAAAAAAGGTAGTATCACAGGAAATATCTAATGAAAGTGGGAAATTCAGAAACCTATTCCATAATAAGCAGAGTTTGTTTTCACTCTGTTAAAAATTCTTAGCAAGAAAGTAAGCATAAACTGTAAAGTAACTTTTCTTTCATCTCAGACTTCTCTAACATGATGACAGTGCCCCATGTATACTTATGGAGGGAGGGACCTGGAAGGCGGTAAATCCATGGAATTAAGGGAATTCAGTATTATGTTTCAGCAGCTCAGAGTTACAGGGAGTCGCTTAGTTGATACAGTGGCACCTGAGCCAAAAGTAAAGGTGTGGATTATTTGCCTGCCAGGCATCTTGTCCTGCCTGGGTTGTGCTGCTAAGAAAACCAACCACTTGGGAAGTTCATGCTGAACTTAAGGTGAAATGAGGAAGAGGGAAGAATTTCTGCGCACAACACAGGTATTACTGTCAGACTTCCTTCAGCACATGTGCATAATGCCAGGCCAGAACAAGCTTTCTGGATGTTCTCCCTAAGTCAAAAACAATTTGTAGGTAGGGCTTTGGGCAGAAGTTCAAAGTGCTTCCTTCCAATGTTGTTCTTCAGAAGTTAGAATGCTTCTAGATCTGACTGCCTTCTTATGAGGCCCCCAATCAGCAGCAATGGCAGAGCCATTTCTTCTCAATGCCTGACGTGTGTTTTTTATTCATTCTTCCATCACTGGGGCAGGCACTAGCTCAGCAGCCACCTCTTTCTCCAGCTCACTTGCTTCACCTCTGCTCGCTGCTCTAGCAAAGAACTTCTTGATTCTGGCATAAATACGGGATGGGTTAACACGAGGTGGACTGTAAAAACTCCCTGACGTGCAGGTTGAAAAACAAAGGAAGGGAGTTGCACTGAGAGGGTAACCAGAGCCCTGCTGGCTTTCAGGCTTCTGAAGGATGAAACATGCAAGACGGGTCAAAACTGTGCCAGGGTAGTAGTTACTGCCTAACTGTTAAGGTGTCAGCAGGACAATTAAGCATCATGTCTTTGAATGCCACTTCTCTCTTGCCCCACGTGGCTGCTCGGTGCGAAGCAGGGCAGTAATAGGATGGACATTTAAATGAAGTTTAATACTAAAATCTCAGTCCATTTCCAGTACCACAAATGACAGCCAGAAAGGATTTGGCTTTTCACCATTACCCCGTCTTTCTGACTAATACCATTTAATGAGTATGGGAGGCTCAAGATGGCCGGAGAAAGTAATCCTTCCATTGACAAACAGCTATCTGATCTTATACAGGAGGGACTGAGTTCTGCTTCCCCCTTTCCAGATGGAGCTACACAAATCCCCACCCCAAAACAAATTACAGACAATGCATGCACGAAAAAGCAGCATGCCAAGACTGTCTCTTTACCAGCTCTGTTTCTCTTAACTCCCTGACATTTTTAAGGCATAAAAGCGGGTTTCTAATATATACAGAATTCTTGGTTTTTGATGGCATTTCAGATAGGTAATCTACAAGGTTATTGCACGCGAATCCCTGCTCTCTGTGGCAAGCGAACCAGCATGTTGTAGGCTGCATCCATTACACAGAGCCTGCACAACATCCTTGGAATGCTGAATTTATATTGGAAAAGTAAAAAGAAAAAGTTGTTGGATTTGACGAAGTGGAGATGTTACTCTCTGCCATAATGTGTAATTCAATATATAACAAGGCACCCCTTTCCTTCAATAGAAGTAAGAGAATAAGATCTTTATATCTTGGGAATATGTATTTAATATTAGCTTACTTTGGCAGCCCTCCCTCCTTTTAGTTGCTCTGCATAATAAAGTTTCACTTTTTAGTCACGGCAGCCTTGGTATTGGATTGCTGTAGGATGTTGTTTTTCTGTCATAGCCTCATTAACATCTTAGTTTGGGTGTTGGTGCTCCTCTCCCATGTTCAGGTGCTTAATATAGTTCTTATCACCCCAGCACAGTCACTTTGGATCCTAGCCCAGCATGTGTGGGCACTGGCAGCATTTGGATATTTATAGGGATTTCTACTTCCTTCTTTTCTTTGGGCCACTTTCTTACTACCAGAATTTGTTGTTCCTTCCGTGTTGCAATGGATGTGACACTCCCAGGGTGGTGTCTGAGCAATGGATGTTGTGTATGCACCTAACCAGCTGCTGGGGCAAGTACAAGCAGGAGGGTAGCACACAGCAGTGGCACACAAGGGGCATAGTTGAAAAATAAATATTTGCCTCTTTTGCCTCCTTCCATCTATTCTGGCAGATGACTAAGGCTTGTCCATTTATTGTATCACTGTTGAACCGGAACATCTTGAAATCCTGAGAACTGTTATCATGTGATAAGACACAGCTAAATGCTGACAATCTTTCCAGTTGAAATTGTTCTCTCTGTCTATATGGATTGGTAGAAGAGCAGGTGTTATAGAATGGCTCTTTCAAATGGTACAGTGTTGTTTTTATATTGATTCGTTCTTTGAAATGTGAATTGATAAAGTCTTATTCTTTCAGAAGTCTTTACGCTTATTGCTTAAACTTTCATCTCTTTAGGTGATCCCAGTGGAGAACGGGCAGCAGCTGTGGTATTCCTTGATGGCTCCCACATGTGCAGATTTGCTCGGTGTTTGCTGATGGACCAGCCAGTTGATGAAGGGAAAGCAAGCAGCAAATTCCTCTTTGCTGTCCTTTGGTGGAGGTGCTGGCTGGGTTTCTCTTTTTCACCCAGCAGTTGTTTCCCTCCAAGTTTTTAGGAATCTGGTAATTTTGAAGCTTAGAAAAGAATTCCAGAATGAGACGAATCTGTTAGCACGTCTCTGTTGAGAGCTCAGTACCAGTAAGTGTGATTTTAGAAAGCTTCATTTATTTTGGAAGGTGGGTGATAATGAGAATGTTGTGCCTGAGCTGCTGTGATCAAGACTGGGAAGGACCACATGGAATGGAGCCGGATCCTGAATGCCTGGCTGGGGAAGACAGCCTGCAGAAGCTGTATTTTTGAGCAGTTCTTATCAGAAGGCACTAAGAGACAGAACTGGGAGCCATTACTTGAAAGCGTCTGTAGCATCCTCTGCTTCTCATTAACAGATGGTTCAAAGGGGCACGCGTGGCAATGCAAACTCATGCATGTTTGTGCTTGCTCTGCTCTGCGCCTCTCCTGGCAGTGCTCACTGGCATAATCTGTTGGAAATTAACCTTTTGCTTAAGGTATCGTTACAGAGGCTGGTATAATTTGTCCTGCTGCCTGCGATAAATCTTTCTCACTCTCCGTTCTTCCAAGAGGGAGGTATTCTGTCAGAGTGGCAGAGATACGCTGCATGTAGGATGTCACACTTGTGACAAGCAAACTTTCTTCTCATGCTATAAGTTTGTATGTGCTTTCATTGCCAGGATTGGCCCCACAATCCTCTACCCCAATTACCCATTGATTAGGGCTCCTCTGGTAATCTGCCAGATGCAGGTTTGTTACCAACAGATGGCAGAAAGCATCTGAGGTAATGAGAGAAAGGATAACGATTGCTGATCTGCATAATAATCAGCTTGTGAACAGGTTTCATAGTTTTTTTTTTTTTTTTTTTCCTGTATTTCCACTGGCTTAAAGATCCCACTGATGGACAACCAGGCATCTTCTCTTCAGTTAGAGAAATAGTAATGAAGGAACCTGTTTCTGCCTGGTCACAGTCAGTATTTCTGAAGATGCACATACCACCAAAGACAGATGGAGCTAATACCCAGAGACTGAGACTGTACCCAGAGGGCTAGGAATGAACACCCAGTCCTTCTATGATCACGACCACTGCTGTGGCCAAACATACTTTTCAATCTGCTCTTTGCTTTTTTTTTTTGTTTTCCCCATAAGCTGGGGAAGATTTTTTTTTATGCCTTCTCCTTGGATCCGTTTTTCCTTTGCACTGTCCAATGCTTAGTCTGAATAATGACTTTCCATTTCCATATGCCTTCAAGTTCCTCAATGCAATTCTGCTGCTTTGCACATTTAGAGGCCCCATTGCCTCTTACAAGTCTAAACCTGAATGATTCTGGAATTGTTGCAGGAAGAATTCTTCTCTGATGAACTCCAGAGCAGTGTTACTGAAGCTGTCTACCTCATAACTCACTGATTTCCTATGCTACACAAAACATGTAGTATGGATTTCTACTGTTTGTCTGAAAGCTGCACGCATTTGGACTCCTTCCATTAGTAATTCCCCATATATGTAACAAGCCTTCTTGACTTTGTGCCATTCGCTCTGAATTTTGCTGTAGGATTTGAGGTAATGAATTCAGTGCTGTGCTATCTTCCATTTATTCCCCAGCTGGGCTGGTAGACACAAGTTTCCATCCAGCTCCCTTACTTTCATGAAGTCCCTTCCATGGATCGAGATCTACATGGATTTATTTGAAATTTGGACTCAATCCCACTGAATAGTAAAGGAAAATGCTCTCCCTGAGAATCTTTTTTACTCTGAGTGCTGCCAATACATCAGCCAGTTCTCTGGAACAATGTTGTTTATCAGAGGCTCAACTGTATGATGCACAGCCATGCACTGGTGGCAAGTAACTTGAGTGTCTAAGCCTTGCACGGCAATCACTGTGTGTTGCAGCTGTATAATGTGGGGGAAAAGGAGGACTTGTATTTTTGAGCTTATTCAGAGAGAAATACGCACCAGGATTTGCTATTCAGTCTTGATGCTGTGCTACAGACATTGCTGTTGGTTGCCGGATTTTCTTGTCCTTAGCCTGGTTTCTAAAGAAACACGGCCAGGGCATCTGAGCTTGTGTATGTTTGTTCTAAAAAGTTGCTTGTCTTTTTCAGATAAGGCCTAGGTCTATTCCCCTAACACAGTACAGCATTATAAGCTACCTTTTCAGGTGCTGAGATACTTATGTTGTGTTTATTTTCTGGGAAGGGAACGACTTAGCCATTTTCTATGTTATACGGATGTTTCCTATGGGAAGCTGGGAGCATTTAGCAGTTCTGTTGAACAGGTGAGCCCTGATTAAGTTGGGTCTTGCCCGGAAGCCTTGCAAGGAAGGAGGAGAGCCTGAGGCAGAGATTTCAGGTGCATCTGAGTCGGCATTCATTTCTTCTGGCTTACAGACAGTACCAGTGGGCAACAGAGCTGAGGAAGAATGTGTAAGAAGAGAAGAGATGGGGGTAAAAGCAGGATGAATTCCATTTCTTGGTAGTGGTGAGCTTTTAGTTTACTGTATCTCAGGCCACGGACAGTTGGGATATGTAAAGACAATGTGTATTCCAAAAGCATGATCTCTTTTGGTGGAAACAAAAATCATGACAAATGGGAGTCAACTGTGAGACTGTGTGTATCCTGACGGCAGCATGCTGGGTGGAGAACAGGCTTCTTGGAACTGACTGAAGTGTAAGTAAAAACAAGTGCTTGGGCTTTTTTGTTTTGTTTTGTTTAATTTTTCCTAAGGAGCACTGTCTGTTCCTATTCATACTTTCTTTGCTGTTACCCGGAGATTTGCCTGGTGTGAAGTGACAAGCAGAAAGGTGGTGCAGCATTACTGTGGGGCTTATGATCCTTCGCAGTGGGAATCTGAGCGTAGATGGCTGCCATTTCTGTGTATTTGCATGTCTGTCCAACCCTGATTTGCACACGGAGTGCTGCTGAACTTTTGTTCACTGCTGATATCGTGGCAAGGCGTTGGTGCTTGGCACTCTGCAGAAATAAGCCCTGTGATGTTTGGGTTTGTTTGTCCAGTACACCTGCTTCTACTTTCTTCTTTTCCTTCTTCTGTGGAATCCCTCAGCAATGCCACTTTCAAGGCTTCAGAGAGTCAAACTGCAGCAAAGCACTGTCAGTGACTTCACAGAAAACAGTGGCTGGCACACGGCATCTTATTCCATGTAGTGCTTAACTCATCAGAGCGCTGAGCCTATTCATTAGCACACACAACACCAGCACTGTGTGGTACTTCAAAGAGGGAATTGAAACTCTGACAGTCCTACTGAGATATTTCATTGCCTTCGGCTTGAGGCCCTTTCTTCCTGATGAAGATGCCTGGCTTCATAGGGGCAGGTTGCTTTATTTACAGATGGCGTGCTTTTAATTTGACTTTAAAGAGACTCTTTCATAGCAACCTTGGCTCTAAAGTGCATCTGAGTGTTTTCTGTGTAATGTATGGGTAATTCTGAGGGGGCTTCTGTAGGCTAATCTTGCCCTACCATAGAGTCATTTTGATTTGCAAGGAACCTTTAAAGGCCATCTGGTCCAACTCCCCTGCAATGAACAGGGATGCCCACAGCTACATCAGGTGCTCAAAGCCCCGTCCCGCCTGACCTTGAGTGTCTCGAAGGATGGGGCATCAACCACCTCTCTGGGCAACCTGCTCCAGTGCCTCACCACCTTTATTGTAAAAAAAACTGCTCCCTCGTATCCAGTCGAGGTTTAATAAGAAAGCTATGCAAGGGAGTACTGCAGCCTCAAGCAGTATGAGCTTTTGGGTCCCCTACAAAGCATTCCACCCCCGGCCCATGTGAGCCCTGTGTGGGCAGTGGTGAAGCAGGACACATCACAAGCCTCTCTGTACTTGGGATCTCTAGATAATTGCTAAATGCTGCGGAACAGGATGATGCTTGTGCATAGGCAGCAGATTATGCTGAGGTGGCTGAACAGATTACTGTCCCCAGCTGTTCTATCCCTCCCCAAAGTTGTTGCCCTGCAGCAGTGTTGGCTATGAGGATCTGAGGAGATGAGAAAATCAATGCTTGGATTCTAAGAGGACAATTTTTAATCTCTTCTTGAGCCTGCCTGAACTAAGTAGGGAAAGAGGATCTGGTGGTGTGCAGTACTTTGTCTTGATAGTTTACAGGGGACACACCCCCACACACTGTGAAGTTAACTTTGATACGTGAGGGTGGTGGAGGAGCTGCCCTGCCACTTCACCAGCTGATCCTGCAGTGGGGATGCTGCTCCACACTGCCTGCTTTATAACTAGCACAGTCTGACCTGCGTAAGAGAAATGCCACCCTTTTCTCAAAACTGATGAAAACAAAACCCAAATAAATTATCCCATGATTATTGATCTTTTCTTAATGCTTTTTTTCTTTGAAGATGTAGAAAATGTAGCACATCTTCCTGGTTATGATGCTTGCCTGCTCTGTGACCTCGGAGTCACATAACGCACTGACAGCATGGGAAGTGCGATACCTGTGGCAGATGGCTGTGTGGCTATTTCAGGCACTCAGAGGAAACGTGAATGTAAGACTTGCTTATTTCTGACTCAGAAAAAGCTCTGTCACTATACATAGGAAAGGAAAGGGGAAAGGAAGTCTCCAAAAAGTGCGTGTTGGAGGTTTTCTGTCCTCTGCCTGGATTGATGCCAGAGCTTGGATGGCATGAGCGTTCTGACGGATTGAAGTTCATAGAACTATAGAAACATCAAGGTTGGAAAGGACCTCCAAAGTCATCTAGTCCAACCATAAAGTCAGCTAATCCAGCTACAGGAGACCCCCAGTTACGCATGAGGAAGCCAGGAAATCTGACTGTTGCCGCTCTAGGGAAGAAAGTACTCTTTCCTGAATGTTCAATTCAGCCTATCTTATTTCAGTCCTACCTCGCTGTGAGCAGCTGTGTCCTTGGTGGTTTCCTGCTGCCTACTGCCCTCATTTCCAGGAACTGAGGAATGCTTTAAAAGCTGCAATCTGGGGGCAGCTCACCTGTTCACTTTTTAATAGATTAGTGTTACTGCTGCACTCTTAGATGCATGTCATTCTTCACCTTGATCAAGATGTTACTTAGGAAAGCAGCACTGCAATTGTTACCTAAAGCTGTGCGAGATATAGTAGCAGGGAAACCACATCTTGCTTTGTCTGTGCAGCCACAGTGTGAGGAGATGCAGCTGTGACCCAAGCATAGAGGGATGCTGCACAGCCGTGGCTCAGCCAGTGGCAGCACATGCAGCACGTGGCTCTCTCAGATTCCCCTGAGCTGGTACATGGGGTCTGCCGTCCTCCTAAACTCATGCCTATGTCTGTGTAGCTGATGTTCTCTGCCTTCTGCAAGAGGAAAAGTTAATGCTGTTCCTTAATGAAAGCAGTGCCATATTTTTTTCCTGACGTGTTCTTGCCAAATGCTGTATCTGAAAAGAATCTTTATTGTGTGCAAATTTTCTTCTGCAGCTTGCGAGCTAATTGATCCCCTGTGGGTCAAGGAGAGAGTGCCAGGGAAGGGAAGAATTAAGTTCTGCCTCCTCAAGACTAATCCTGCAACACAAGTGATCGCATGCTGGAAAGCCTTTCTGTACATTTCTGAGAATTATGAGTATAATCCAATGCAGCTGTTGTGCTAGCATGCCCATTCCTCTCCTCAGGCACTGGATTTGGCTGGCCTCTGAGCTGCTGTGTGTTCTGAAGACCTGTACAGGAAACCTCTGCACCTGATAGTATGAAATGTTTCGGCTTGCAATGATATCCCATATGGCCCAGCACTCAGCAGTAGTAGTCATTGCCTCTTGTGCTGCGGGGAGCTATGTTAAAACTGGCCAAGGTGGAGGCAGTTGGGCTTGTGTGCTTGGTCAGGCTGGGGGGCTGGTCACCACACCACCAGAGCATCACCCTGTCTCAGTGGGGTCAGCCTGGAGCCAAGTGGTGCTCTGCCTGCTGTAGGCTTTGCCCTGACTGAGATCGATTTGCAAAAAGCAATAAGGGTGTGGGAAGAGAGGACAAAAAAAAACAGTCTGGCACAATTAGGAATAATCTGTGTGTTATTGGGCTGAGATGCATTTGCCACAGTTCTTTGGGAATTTATTCTCCCTTTCCTAAAAGAGAGGAAAGGGGAGAAACATCAGCTCTTTAATTTAGCCATTTGTCGCTAACTTTTGCAACCGCTTTTGCAACCCCCTCGAATTGCTGTAACAATTCGAGCTGCTCACAAAGCTTACAGGCTCCTCTACCTCTCCAGCCCTGATTTTTCAGCAATGGAGAAATCTATAGTTCCGGCCCCGTGGCACTTTTATAGGCGGCGGGGATGTTAATGCCAGAATCTTGGCACCTTTCCAACCAGAGTAATTACATTCTGCCGACCTGAAATTCTTCCTGCTCGCACACAAGGTCACTTTAGGCCCCGACAGAGCTGGGGCTGCAGCACTGAGCCCCATTCTGCCCTCCCCTCTGGGTTCCGTGCTCACTGTGAGGTGCCCAATGCTCTGTGAAAACAGCGGAGGAAATGGATCTGAGCAAATCCCCTGAACTGCTGTCATCAGGTTTTGAAGTGTGACCCACTGTCCCGCATCCTTTGATAACTCAAGGCTGGCGTATTTTTAGCAGACAGTGGCTCTTTTCTTGTCCTCCCTCCAATCCCTTTTGGAGCCAGTGTGGCACAGCTAATTCATGGAGGAAATTACATTTATTACTTTTCCTAACAAATGCACCCTCTCCACAGTGCCGTTTTGTGCGGCGTAGGGCAGATGCAAGTCAGGCAGCCCATTTTCCTAATTTCATTTGGAAGGATCAAGAGACATCATGCTGCTCTCACAGGCTGGAGGCTTGTCGAGAAAGAGAAGGCGCAGCAGGCTCCCGCATCGATGGAATCTGTGGCATTGCCCCAAATGTTGGTTGTACAAAAAAAAAAACCTCAAGGACAAAGTGTATCCTTCCAAAACCAAAACAAACTGTCCCAACAAAACCAACCCAGCCGCTGTGACAGCCGTGGCTGGGAGGAAGGGAGCTGGTGTTGGGATAGTAACGCAGTCGTCGTTCTGATGTAGATCTGCTTGTGCTGCCTTTGCCTCCCTGTGCTGCAGGGCAGAGCTGACAAACCCTCAACCAGAGAGCACTGATACTCAGGCGGCTCCTCTTGCACGCGGTATCTGCTCAGCCATTGCGACTGTGTGCAGGTCTACATTTCCGTGCTCTTAAACCCCAGGTCTTTGAGGAGTCATTCTGTACAGTGCCTCTGTACTGTAGCCTTCCTCTTGAACTCAATCTCTCTTTGATGTCCTAGCCTGTAGATTTTTTAAATGGCACAACCTAGAGAGGATTTGGGGGAATAAAACATGTAGGAGAGACCTGCTGGTTCTGGGACTGTTTTTCTTGTCAAAGCTGCAGTTGCCCTCAGCTAAGCCCTCTGTTTTCCTTTTCTTCTTCCTTTCATTTTTGTTTGATTGTTTTCCTTAGGGAAGAGGTGCCAGGAGGAGGCACAGCAATCGCACCTGACGTGCCTCATAAACCAAAGTGATTCGGACATCCATCAGCGTGGTTTTTCAAGCTCTCTGAATCCAGCCATGCTATCCAAACAAACGTTACAGGACTTGGACTTAGACTTGTTGTTCTCTTCCGAAAGTGATAGAAACTGAACCCTCATTCAGAACAGTTTCTTTCCCGCACCCTGTCTCCACCTCAGGTGAATTCAGTGCTTATATGTGGAGATCCAGGAAAAGAAAGTGCAATTAAGTTTCTAGTTTAAACAGACCTATTCAGAACTCTGTGAAGATTCAGTCTTTGCAGAGGATGAGGTTAGACTGAGTGCTGTCTTTTGAAATGTAGAAGTTCTGGGACGCAGTCGGGTCTGGGAGTGACAGTGAAACTGCATGCAGGAGGAAGCATGTGTGTTCTGGGTGCACGTAGCCACGTCCATGTGCCTAGATGTGCCCTGTGTTTCTGCAGCTCTCTGCATACCCACACACCAGGGAAAGGCCCGCCGTTTCCAAAGTGATTCGCCCTTTGGGGCACACTTCCATGCAGACTGCCTCATCAGAAAGAGCCCTGGGGGCACCAAATGGCAGTCACCTTGCAGACAGTGCGTGGGGCACCCGTGGGCAGGCCCAGCCCCGCTTGCTGCAGGGCCTCTATGCCAGCTCTGACACCAGCGTTGCACCCGGGCTGAATGTTAACAGCAGCCTCCAGGCTGGGCCTGAGGCCAGATCTGCCGCCGGTCTGCACTTGGGCCTGGGCTGAGGGTGAAGTGCGAGTGCGTTCAGGAGAGCGCCTTGAATGAGCTCTGTGTGTTTGCTCACTCTCGGGCAGATCCCTGCGTGCCAACATGCCTGTCTGCTGTCATGGAGGTGGCACATGACTGACAGGCGCACAGAGCACCCCGGGCTCCTGTCTCACTTCTCACCTGCTGCAGAGCAGCTGGGATTTGAGCTGCACCACGCCATGGGACCGGCCCAGCTCCCCTCTTTGCCTGGCTTGCTCTGCTCAGTTGTGCATTTTGGCAGCTGCACCCTACTGGGAAATGCCATTACTCCTTCCCAAGCCAGGTTCTGCCTCATCACCTTGGAAGGCCTGGGCGGGACAGGCCCCGTTGTACTGAGTGGCATCCAGGCATGCATGTAGCATAGCGCTAGGAAGGCTCTGTGCTCTGTGCATGCAGAGAAGCCTTCTTCAGTCTCCATGTAAAGTTTCTCAGCTGCCCTGTAGAAAGTTCTCTTGTGCAGGGCTCAGCAGAGAAATGTAACAGAAAATGTACCAATAAGATGCATGAACAAGAAAATCTGTCTGTCAGCCAGCTGTGCTCTGGCATGAGCTCGAGGTACTGCATCAGCAAATTGTGAAATGATGGTGCTTTTTCTGTAAAATTCAGTTCACTCTGAAGAAACAGGCAATGTGCATCTGGTCAAAATTAGATTATTCAGTCAGCAACAAAACAGAGGCTTGGGATTGGTTTTGGGTTTTTTGGTTTTTTTAATTGTTTGGGCTCAGGCACGATCACATGTTTAGTTTCCTCGCCTCTCTTTTATTATTGTTTTATTTTGAACTTCTAAATGCAGTAGAAACAGCCCAAACCTGCGGAGCTATCAGTGTTCAGTAGTAAACTGGCACGGCATAGCATCATGCTGGAGCAGGGTGGGTCCAGAAGCAGGTTGCTGTGCTATGATCTAAAGCCCTCCTCCAAGACAAGCTCATTGCTGCTTGGGGATGTTTGGTTTTAAGACCCTGTCCCGCAGATATCCCCAGGTTTTTCTTAGAGATGGATTTGCTGTGAGAAGGCGGAGTTCAGACCTGAGCAACACAGGGCTTAAAGGAACTCTAAGGGTGGTTGATCTCCCCTGCAAGGCAAATAGCACCAGGCAGGTTGGCAGGGGCTGGTGTATGACTGCCTGAAATAGTCCTCTGCAGTCTTGGGCTGCACCCTCACCCCTGTCTCATGCCTAAGCTGAAGATGTGTCCCTTGCAGATGAGGATCCAAGGAGCTCCTGCGCCCTGCAGAGATTTCCTGAAGGACTGCAAATGAGGGGGTGCAGCAGAAAGAATTGCAGATGTTAGGATGCATCTCCTATAATACTACATGAAGTACATAGCATCGTTTGAAAACAAAACAAAACATAATTACAGCTTTTGTGTTTTCTGTGCCACGCTTGGATAAAATTCACTGGCAAGACCCTCTGCTTTCTGGAACACTTTGGTGCAAAGGACTGAAGGTGTTAAAGCGGCATCAGAGTGACTCACAGGATCTGGGTGATACAGCACACCTGGGGAAGTTCCATGGTACTGGAAGTGCTGCAGAAGCTGTGGGGAAGATCACCACGCGCCTGGCAGCGGGGAGGCCAGCGGTGCTCCTACACCTGGCACAACCAGGCAGATGCTTTGGACAGGATGCTTCCTTCTCCCCAGATGTCTCTTGGGCTGCTGGTGGGCTGCGATCCCTTTTGCAAGAGACAACCACGAGCTGGTGGACAGGGCTCAGACATAGTTCCTACCACAGCAGCTGCTGCTTGAGCTGGCCACCAGCAAAGGATGTGCTGAGAGCTTCCACACACACCAAAAAAGCTAGACACTTCCATTCTGTGCAGTTCATCTTGTGCCAAACCAGAGGAATGAAGGGAAATTTTAATGCATATGCCAAAACACATTAAGTCCACAATTCTGCATGACACCCTTCCGCCACAATGTGTTTGTAAACTGTTTCCAGATTACAAACAGAGCTGCTTAATGGTGTTCATTAATTGTTTAGTCTAAGGAGTTGGGGGTCTGGGCACAGAGTTTGGCAGAATTCAGCAAGCTGAATTCAGGGTGCAAACCCAGAAATTCCCTGTCACGCTGTCCACATCTGGAACAGGCTGTGCTCCCCCCCAGCTGCATTGCCAGGAGAGCCCAGGTACAGGTCTGCCCACCTATCTGCTTTCCCTCGGCCAATATGCCCCATCTTGCCCTGTTAGCTGTGGCCTGAACAATTTTGCTGGAGTCTTGTGTCACTCTTGGCCTATATGTAATCTATAATTTGGACTATTCTATGTCCGTGTGGCATGGGAGCATCACTGTGCACACACGCCTGTTGAGTTTGTCATTGTGTTTGAGGGCGCAGACCAGCATTTCACAGCACCTGGATGAGAACTCATCAAGACCACTTGGGAAGTAAATACAGCAATGGTGGCATATGAGAAGTGATTTTAAATTCTAGAAAACAAAGATACCTTTTGTGACCACGACCCTTCCTTCTGCTATACCACTGTGGCAGTAACAACTTGGGAGTCTGAAATCAGTTTTTAAACTCTTGATCTCTTGGTGTGAAAAAGCAGCAGCAGTGGGAGGTGTTGGCTTTGCTGAGGGTAAACCTCTTATCCATAAACTCTTTCCATTTTAATATCACTCACAAAGACTGCCGTAAATCCATGGGAAGCACCTATATTCTGTGACCATTCAACTACCAAGTGGGATGCATGCCTGGAGGGTGGACTGTGAGGAGGCTGGGCTCTGAGAAGTTTGCCATAAATTCACACATATTACACCTAGACAGCAATTAGGTTATTCGAGCAGGTTCTATTACATTCATGTTTATCTGTATCAAAGAGATCCAGAGAGCAGGGACCTCTCACTCCTGGGTAGGAGGTGGTGTAATGATGGTATTGCAACACTAACTTATTGCTGCTCTGAGACCCTGCTTTCCTTAAGGGGCTTTGAGAGTCAGAAGAACAAAGTAAATATTTTTAAATGTCAGTAGTTGACAGCTGATCATAGCAAGGGCTCTGGGAATCACCTTCTTCAGTGCACGAAAGAGACAAGCCGCTGGCATCTTCCCTGTCTGCAGCTCTGCGGCAGTGAACACGCTGGGTTTGGTTGGAAGACATCAGAGCCTTGGGAGCTCCTTGCAGCCTGCCTTCCCCTTCCTCAGTCTTTTTTTCTTTTTCCCCATTTCTCCCCCTCCTCCTCCCTCAATGAAGTATTTCCGTATATGACCGGGCAAAACTGCTAAACAAGGTAGGTCCCAGTGATCTGCACTAGGACAGGGCCATTTCTGCCTCTGACGACTTTGGTGTTGGGCAGGATGATGCTATGGAAGCATGGATATCTGCTTTGGCCTGTCATAGAATCATATAATAGAATCATAGAATCATAGGATGGCCTGGGTTGAAAAGAACCACAATGATCACCTAGTTTCAACCCCCCTGCTATGTGCAGGGTTGCCAACTGCTAGACCAGGCTGCCCAGAGCCACATCCAGCCTGGCCTTGAATGCCTCCAGGGATGGGGCATCCACAGCCTCCTTGGGCAGCCTGTTCCAGTGTGTCACGGGAGGCAGAGCTGTCTGTGTTATAGTGCTCTAGCTGCTATAGGCTGTAGAGAAGAGCATGTTGACCATCCAAGGAGAGCTCGTGGCCTCTGTTCACTGCATCCTGACTCCTCGAGTGCCAGAAGCCCTCCAGCTCTTCCATGACACTGCAGCAGCATGGTCACCTGCCAGCCTGCCTGCAGCCCCTGCTGCCAGATTTTGCAAGTCCCCAGCCTGCATACTTGCTGCCAAATACATCCTATCACCAAATACACCATGAGAACTGCGATCTGCATCCAGCTGCATGTATCTAGCTTTTCATGGGGCCCATGGGCTCTTCCCTCGCTTTGGCTTCTCCCAGCAGCAGCAAGGGTTCTTCAAACTTAAATTGCCCGGCTGTTGTTCTTCCTTGTCCTTTCCCTGCAGGTCTTCAAATGACCTCAAACATCTGGAGCACCTGGCACACTCAGGTCAGTGAAGGAGCACAGCGCTGGGCGATTTGTCTCTCTGGCTTCGTGCTGCTCGGGGAGCGTGGGGCCAAGCTGCTGAATGGCTCTGGCCTGCCACGCAGGCAGCATCTCCCCCTCCCCACCCCCAGGCAGCCCCAGATGCCAGGGTCGGCAAGCGAGGGCACCACGAGGGGACCCGCCAGCTCTGCCACTGCAGCTGCTCCCTCTGTTGCTGGCAGCTGGGCTTGAATATTCATGGCAACAAAAGATTAGCGCTGTGTGCGCTTGGCACTGGAGGCAGATAAACTTTCTTGAGGTGCCGGTGGCTCTGTTCTCATCCCATTCAAAGAGCTCGCTCCCTCTCCCTCACTCCTCTTGTCTGCTTCATCGACCAGCTGATTCCCTCGCTGTATAAATGGCCTCTGTTGGGAGAGAGGGGCGAGCAGCTTGATTAAGCATTCAGCAAAGTGGTTCAGACTCCAGACAAGCTAACGCAGATCTTGCCAACACTTGCACACGGTTGGCACTGAGGAAAGCCAGGAAAAAGGCTCATTTATAAGTGGCTGAAATTGAGTAAGGCATCAGACTGGACTTAAGAGCTGCTGTCCACAGTTCAAGTGATTTAGGCATTCAAGAGCACCGTCCCCCTGACTTCAGTTTTTGAATGTCTGAAGAGCATTTGAGAAGGAGACTTAGACCTTTCGGTTACTTAGGAACTTTTCAGTGTCACCTCACACCATTGCTAACTGGTTTAAAACACTGTCTGGCACTTCTCCCCCTGCACTCTGACCTGGCCTCGAAATCACAGAACCAAAATGAACACGTGGAATCGAGGATTGTTATCTAAGTATTGCTGCTGGTCAGAAGTGGAAGACTAGAAGTCCGTTGCTCTCCTACTTTCGCCACTGTCAGTGCTTGGGGAAATAGCATGGAGTCATGGCAAATTTGTAATGCTGGCACAGTGGCAGCATGAGATGGCTGCTAGTAGTGAAAACTGCCTCAGATGAAGGGATGGCAGTAGACAAATAAAGTGCCTGAAGTGCATCCCCCCAGAGCAGCCAGGATAGCAGCACCCCAAGGAGCATCTCCAGCAGGACCCTGAGGAATGGCTCCAGCACTGAAGCCAGAGGGCTCTGGTGGATGAGCCATGTTTGTGCTCTGAAGAACTGGCGTGGCACCACAAAATGCAGTCATGTGCTCTCAGTGGGGATGAGGAGTTTTCTAGATCTTCCCCAAGACCACACATAATGAGTCTTTGGGGGCTCAGGAGTAAATGAATGCCACAAAAGGCTGCCTAATGGGGTCTGCTCAGAGTAGCCGAATAATTATCTTTGGCAAGCCACACAGGTCTTCAAGTCAGGATAATATTAATAGTTTATTATTTGCTGCTGTGTGGGAAATGGGAATAATCTTGAGTTTTCAATAATTTGTGAGTAAATCACCTTCTGATGCCAAAAGCAAGGTTGCTGCATTGCTAACCATTCTCCAAGGATGACACTGTGGGAAGAAAAGAGCTTAGGGGCATGGCCACCTGCTCCTTCTCCATCTGACACTGCCGCAGTCGCAGGCTGCCCAGATTTGGCTTGACAGGTCTCTTGTGAGGGCAACTGAAACAACCTCATTAGAAAAGTAAAACTATTCAGAAATGAAAGGTAAAATTTGCCTCTGCCATATTCATGGGTCTGTTGGGAAAATGGATCCCCACTGCATGTGAAGCTGTGTTATGAGGTCGGTGCCATCCAGGAGCCCACAGTGTCTTGCTGTGATGTAAAATGGCCAGCTGCCTTAGGGAAGGATTGGCCACTTAAAGCTAATGTTTGCCTCTGAAGCCCTGGCAAAGGAAGTCCTGGCAGCGCCGGGCACCCCCTGGGTTGCTATGTGGCTGCCATAGGCAGGGAGGATGGATCGGGCTTCTCTGCTACATGGCGCTCTCTTGCTTTGAGAACTCACTTGAGAAGATGGCACAACATTGTGCTGTTGTCATCACTCGTTCACCATCTGGGTGTGCACTGGGGTTTATCCTCTGCCAGTTTCCCTGGAAGAACGGAAGGGAGAAGAAACATCCCCCTTGGCAGCACAGGGCAGCTGCAGCTTTTCCCCAGAGTGCAGCCCCTGGGGCAGCCCTGCCTCGTTCCTAGACATAAGGACAACACGAGGGAATGATTCATGTGGAGAGCAAGGCCAGCTCAGCCTGACTCAGCCTGCAGGAAGAAATGGCCCAGGATGTTAGGCCTTCACCTGCTCTTCTTATTTAAAACAATCTAGCTGATAAATCCTTTCCTAATCTGGACCAAGTGGCTGGGAAGGTCCCCAACTATTTATTCATCGCCACAAGTGCTTATATAGCAGCCGGATGCAAGCCTTTGTCCTGCACTGTGAAAGAGATCTGATGGCCACAGGGACATGGTCACAGGACAGAGCCAAGGTTTGGGACTGCTGGACCCCGAGCAGCTTGTTCCTCAGAACCAGGTCTGCTGCTGGGCCCTTTATACAGTGGCCACTGTTTTACAGTCCAGATGCTCTAAAGGATTGATGGCTAGCAGATGCCAAAATCTGTGTGACATTTTGTAGGACCCAAACCCAGGTTTCCTAGTGTTACCACTTGCTTCACTCTACGTTTAGCACCTAAAGGCTGAGCCAGGGACCCTGTGCTGTTATTCAAGGTGACTTCTGGCCAAGAGTCATGCTGGCAGCCACAGCCAGCACTCTGACCCCACTGCTGCCAGCTGCCTGGGCTGCAGCTGGAGAAGCTCCAGCACACCCTTGTGACACGGGGATCCTCACGCCGCAGGACAGACAAAGCAAAAATATCTTTTTTTAGCATTGGAGTTGAATTTTCCAAGAAAATGCACCACCTAAGTCAGCAACAGAGAAACCAGCTAGTCCACAGAAATGGTCTGGGTTGTAAAATAAATAAATGAATAAAAACAAATCTCCTTGCTATGTGCATGAAGATTGCAGAGATAAGAGTCTTTGAGTACAACAGGAAACTCTGAGCTGGCAACAAACCTCCTATAAGGAATCTTGGAAGAGCTTTAAAGAGTCAGAGTGTTGGGACAGGGAGGGGAAATGAGTAACAAACAGGAACCTTGCACACAAACAACTGCCTTCTGCAGGCCTGTGACACTGGCTTTTCTCATGCAGCACAGGGGGGCGAGGATGCTTCATTCTTAAACTTTCACCTTTGACAACAAGCAGGCCAAGCAGCAGTGCTATGTACCAAACCTTGGAGTTTTACAGATGTTCTCCCATCATCCTTCCTGTTTCTCTTCCATAAATCAGTTCCTATCTGTTGGCACACCAACATACACACACACATCCATACTTGCGGACAGTGGGTCTCAGCTTTCTCAAGGGCAGGCACAGAGCTTTCCTGGTGACACTGATGGGCACAAGTGCTTCTGTTGCTTTGGGACAGAGACCCCAGGGAACGTGTATAGAGCATGTGACAGGGTTGCAGTAAGGTTAGATGTTGTCTCTGGTTGAAACATAGTAGGGGGAGGGAGAGAGGAGCTGTGCACTGGGGTCCGCATTGCAGGAACAGGTGGGCAGAACTAAAGCTTCCCTTGGCTGCAACTCCATGCCGTGTGCCAGCCCCCGTCATAAAACACGTGTTTACTCCTGAAGCTGAAGTTTACGGAGAGGAAAATCCAGATGTAGCTGTCTTTCCTGGCTCTCCAATGACAATGGCAATGATTAAGCCCGAAAGAATTTCCAAAAATATAGAGAAGTAATGAGTTTACATGTTGCAGTTTAGTGCTGTGCATGCTTTTGGCTGAGCTTTTGGGTTTGTTTTTTTTAAGAAAAGAATTCAAAAAGAAAAGCCAGGTGCCTTTGTCGGTCTCATTGCACACCACTTTTAAGCCTTAGCACGAAGGCTCTCAGGGCTGGAGCTGCAGAGCACAGGCAGATTTCCTCCAAGCGATGAGGGGAGCCAGTGAACACAAGCAAACCTTACGGCTTGTCACAGAAGTGTATGTGAACATCTCCCACTGACAGCACCTTGGGGAGATGCGTCACCCCAGCCAGTCATCCGGGCTGCCGGGGCCGTGGTATGGGGTCAGGAACTGACATCTTCTTAGTGCTGTGAATGTTTTGCAGCCACAGGAACAAGTTGGTAAGTGACTAAAGACCGAACGAGCGGAAGCAGGGTGGGATGAATGAAGTCTTCGTTAGTATCTCAGAGGAGAGCCTGTCATTGCAGGACCTCGGAGGAGCAGAACATGGGACATCTGTGCGTGTATCACTTGGCGAGCTGTCGGCACAACATGCTAGCACATTCGTAAGGACCGCCTTCAGATGAACCATTAGGAGGCCAAGTGATTAATAGGTTGATCCGTCAAAACTGTTACGTCTCCTACGAGCGTGACAGAGAGGACTCATTGCTTACGGTACGGGGAGCATTCCGATAGCTGTTTTTCGTTAAAGACATCTGTGACTGAGAACTGTTTGGTTTTGCAGTTGTGCCTTAAATAAACGAAACGCTGCATTTGTATACCCAGCACATGTTTCCTTGAGGGGGGTCGCTTTCAAAGCAAAACACACTGTCCTGTGGCAGATGCAGCTGATAGGTACCACTTCGCAGCCCAGGGCTTTCATCTCCACTGGGGACACTGTGACCTGCAGAGACTTTGGGCTCCTTTGTCCAGTATTGCTTTTCCATGCCAAGATGCTACGCTGCTTCCATAGCACATGTGGACCCTAGGCATTTGGGAACTTGCCTTTTGGCTGCCATATTTATCATGTACAAATGCTGTGGAAGAATTTCTTCTTCCCCACCCACAGTGTCACATACGTGCTTCGAGGTTGTGCCTCTTTCTCCAGCTGTTGGGCAAATCAAATCAAAACAGTAATTACCAATAAATTCTGCCTCAGCAAAAGAATCGATTTGCTGAAACTTGTCAGCAGCGTAGGAACGACCACGGAATTACAACTGGGGCAAGGAAGTCAGATGGGGCAGTGGTTAAAGACCGATCTACCCTGAGCAACTTGAGTTCAGCAGCCTGCTGAGTGGCCTAGAGGTCTTTGGACGTGAGAGCTGCCTTCCGCGTGGGCTGACTGAATGAAACCTGTTCTGCGTCCCCACAGATAGGTCCTTGCAGGCTGATTCCTGCTGAAGGGGAGCAGGAAAGTTGTGCAGGCCCTTTTGTGGTTCAGAAAGGGCTGGCACTTACAAGAAGTTGTGTCACACTCCACTGTGTTCAGGGAAACTCTTGTTTAGGGTAGGAGGTTGAGACCCTCCAGGCTTTGTTATAGCGGGGCCTCTATGTACACACTTTGGGAGTATACAAACTGCACAGAAGAATGCTGATCCATTGCTCAGGTCAAAAGGGGAACAGTAGTAGCAGACAGAATAAATTCCCTGTAAAACTGGGACAGGACATGGATGGGAAGCTGTTCTCCAATATGGGAAGATGTTTTTACTGAAATAGATGACGCTGCCTTGGATTTTCAATTACCAGCAAGCTCGACAATTTCCTCAGCAGATGGGATGTCTCAGCTCATGATCATTTTTGTTACACCAATATTCAAACCCCACTTAGTGCTCTTTTGGTGAATCATGTTTGTAAACTGTACAGCGAAGCTATTCAGATATTGGGCAAGGTCCCCTCGGTTTCTTTATGCTGGGAGTCTGGAATCTATTTAAACAATCTGAAATGTTCAAGAAGAGACTATTTTATTACGTGCAGATCCTGATAATATCTTTCTGGGTCATCTGCCATGGTTTGTACCTCCCTGGAAGTGCCCCTAGGGCATGGAGTAAAAAGTTCCTGGTGACAAGCACAGATGGAGAGGTACCATGTGTGCTAGTTGCAGCATGTTTTCGTGTTGTTATTCTGAGTCAGAAGGTGTTTATGCAGCTCTCTGCGAGAGATATGCGAGCAGTCCCTTTCTGTGTTTTTGGCTGACTGAAAACTGTGTAAATGGGATAGCCATGACATCAGGGCTGCTTGAGAGGAGGAGAGCCTCCGCGATGGTTTGGCAATCCTATCCCACAGTCATTGCTGTGCTAACCAGGTTCCTGCTCTTTGCAACCTCATCACAGGGTAAATAAAGCGAGTTTATGGCTGCTCACAAAGGGCCACATCACGATGCTCTCATCCAACATCCTTCCCATGGATCTGCTCTGACCCCAGAGCTAGTTGCTAAGCACGCACCTCACAAACGCAGTGGTGACTGTTTAAAATATAAGGGCCTGATTCACAGCAGCCAGAGGAGAGAACCCACCAGCGAAGGGCTCAGTGTAAACCAAGCAGGCTGTGCTTTCCTGAGTCGGCAGACAGCTTGGAACAATGGCTCTGAGAAGCGCGTCCTGCCTTCATTCATCGCACCAGGAGCCTTGCCACCCAGTTCCACGGAAACAATGTGAACGGCCATTTTCAGGGTCTCGCTGCTGATTATTTTAGCAGACAGGATGGGGACAGGGTAGGAATGAGACCCATATGGGAAGTGGGAATTGCATGGTAGGAAGTAGGGAGACAACACAGAAAAAAATCAGGGAAGGGGGAAAGAAACAAAGACAGGAGGGTGTGAAAGAATGAAACCTCAAGGGCAGACATGATGGTGATAATAAGGTACTCGCTCTTTATCTTCGAGTGTCACTGGACGCAGTGTGGCAGGAACAGAGCTAACAGGATGAAGATAACTGGGCCATTTCTTCCTCACCGCATATCTCAAGTGTCTGCTGTGTAGCATTTTGGGGAATTGTTTTCTGGCTGGAGGAGTCAAGCTGTCCCTTTGGCATATTGCAGTCTGTGGGCCGTGAGAAGATGGCTCCTTTCAACCAGGCCAACGCCAGCCACCAGCGTGGCCCTGGACTCCGCCAGAGACCAGCACTGACAGAGGGGTTTGCCCACTGCTGTTCTTTTGGGATGGAGGAACCACGTCCCAGAGGTGTCCCTGCACAGGGAGCCAGGCTCCCCGCCAGTCTCTGGGGAGGCTGGTCCAATCTGATGGACGGGTAGGAAGAGTGGTGTGCTCCATGCTGGGTGTGCCTGCACCGCTCAGGACCAGCACGGTTTTCTCACCAGGCCCTCAGCTGTGTCTCCTGAGCGTGGAATACGGGAGAGATGACTGAGCTCAGCAGTGTGAGCTCCAGCTCTTCCTGTGGATAGAAAGCAGAGAAGCCAGGCTGTGCCAGAAGCAGTGGGGCTGACAGCCACCGCTATTGCACAATGGGGAAGCGTCCTTGGCACCACCAGCAGCAGGATGTTTACTACCAGGGATTTGCAGAAACTATCAGAAAGGGTTGCGATAAGTGGATCTGATACATTTTACAGCCCTTGAGGGCCTTTTCCTTAATTGGCCACATGACTTATCAACCTGTTGTTGTCCTCTACCGCTTTCCACATATTGATGGCACTGACCTTCAAAAGCCCACGGCCTAGCATGTTGAATGATATTATTGTGTGTGGAAAGGCAGCAGAATTCCAGGTCAGAGACGGGGGGTACGTGTGAATGTGGTGGGAGCACAGGCTGCAGACCATGCCCAGGTACCAGTTGGTGTAGACCAGGTTTGCAGAGGGCTCAGTGAGGCACAGCTGCTGCAGCTGCTGCACGCCCAGAGAAGCAGCTGCTTTGCATTCCTCTGAGCCACATGAGGATGAGCTCCTGCTGAACCCTACAGCACAATGCAAACCGTACCTCATTGAGTCACGCCGCAGTCTCGCAAAATAGTGCCATCATCTCTGCTTTAGAGTGGGAAATGTGAAGGACGCTTAATAAATAAGATTGCAGATAATCTTAATGAATAATACTTGCAGACTGCACCGATGGCAGAAGGAAACACAGCAGTCTCCTAAACCCCTGCTCTTCCCATTTGAGGTGAGGCGTCATCCTGGGATCTTCTTCCTTACAGAGTTTTGCTTCGGTTTCTCAACACCACTGCAATAAACACTGACCTCAGAGGCTCTTCCCCTCCCACTCACAATCATATACGGCTGAGGATGCTTCATTGCACAGGAAATTGTGACATGGAAATGGTTAATGTGCCAGTTCTGCTGCAGCTGCTGCATGAAATGCAAACAAGGGTCAGGTCAGCAGCCGTCCTCCATGCACTTCTAGCAAGACATCCAGTTTCCCTCCCATCTCAAGCGATTCTATGATTCTATTCCTGTCCATTGCAGGAGAGTTGGTCTAGATGACATATAAGGGTCCCTTCCAACTTAACTGGCTCTATGATTTTATGCACCCTTCATATTAAGGCCAAATGTGGACTGGACTCATCAAACCCAGATGATGCACCAGGCAGAGAGGCATTCACCCCGGGGTCCCACAACTGGAGAAGTTCCCTCCAGAACCGAGGAGCCAGGAGCTGCTTTGTACTGCCTGTGCACGGGGCATTGTGAACCTGGCATTTCTAACAGGTCAGAAATTGAAACAAGACAGGGCGCTGGTCTTTACTCCAGATAGAATGCACAGTAAACATCGACACCGACCTGTTTCAGACAAGCCCGTTTCCACCCAGCTGCACAGCCCTACACTCTCCTATCCATCTCCTTGGTGGCAATGCCACACGCCAACTGAGCGGGAGACTGCGGGAGACGATGCTCGCCAGCTGGAAGCGGAGCACGACGACCAAAGGCAACCCCGAGCCGCTCCCGCTCCCCGCCGCAAGGTGGGGGCCGAGGGCCGAGGCCGGGGCCAGGCGGTACCCCGGTCGCCGCGGGGCGGGGCGGCTGCGGGGCCGGGGCGCTGCGGGGGTGCGCCGGGGCCGCGCCGAAGCCCGGCTGGGCGGTGGGTGCCGGGTATCCCCCGCGGAGGCATCGGCTGTCCTGGTGCGGAGGCAGAGCGGGGCCAAACGTGACTGAGCGCTTCCTCAGGAAGCGGTGCGAACCTGCGGGCGGCCGGCAGCCAGCACCGTCCCCAGGTTGTAGCCTTTCCCTAGGAAACGGAGCCTGGGATTCCCTGGCTCCTCCCTAGGGAGTGCTGCTTGGGCTGATGGAGGCACTGGTGCTGGTGGTGCCCGGCGCCCGGCTGCCCGCAGAAGCCTCCAGAGCCAGGGCAGGGCATTGCTCCTCTCCGCTTCCCGCTTGGGTTGTCGGGCTGCGGTGAGCTCGGCAGTCCCGTGGCATCTGCAAGAGGACGGGAGCACCTGACCAGGGTGGCTTTGTCCGAAGCGGCTGCAGGGAAACGACCCTAAAAGCTGTTGCCTCCCAAAAAGCAGCCCTCCTGCATCTGCCGATAGTGAGGGACATGGAGTGAATGAATCCTCCCTAAATGAAAACGGATGGGACGGCATCCGAAGGCAGTGCGGTCAGCGCTGTCTCGCAAAACTTTGACCGCTGAGACGCACAACTCCCCAGCTGCTGCCAAAGACATCAAAGCCGATAGATCAGGAAGTGTCAGTTTTGGAAAAGGAGGCTTTGCAAAAGCTGTGTACAACCTGATAGTCCGGATCCGCTCAGCAGACAGCACACGTATCCCCCGCAGCATCCAGGGGCGCGCACTTGGTGGGGGCTGGCCTAGGGCACGCCAAGCAGGCCTCAGGCGGGAGCCCCGAACACACCTTTCACAGGGCTTAGTGCCAGCACACCATCTGTGAGCTCTGCACACAGCAGCACTCATCCTACTTCTGCCAGGTGCCCACAAGCTCACAAGGACCGGCCTGAAGCAGCGATCCCACTGAGAAGGCTCTATTTTTACAGCGTTGATGGGACCGTGCCGCTTCTTCTGGGAGCTCCGGAGAAGCTCCTCATCCACCTGTGTGTGACAATAATAGCCGATGAGTCAGGACAGCGGGGCTTTGTGACACTTCCATCCCTCGTGTTGAGTCACCGGCCGGGATGGGATGGGTCCAGCTGGGAAAGCAACGTGCAGGATGTGCCTGAAGCACAGAGCCAAAGCAGCAGGTCCTTTGGTGCGCCTGCCTGTGCGACCGAAAGCAAATGGGGATGGTACATGCAAGCCAGGCTGGCTGCAGGCCTTCAGGCCGTGTCTGGATCGTCACACTGCCCTGTGCAGGCTCAAGGTGCTTCCGTCAGAGTAACTTAACTGGAATCCTTGATCTGAAACCGAGTTTTCAGGAGAGCTCTTAGGGTGATTCTGTGTTTGCTCACTGGCTTGTTTTCCCCTGTACAAGCATTGTTTTAGGGCAGTAGTGGGGGTGTGCACGTGTCCTAAGGGTGCATTTCTTTAACGTAATGCATCATGTGGTGCAAGTGTAACAATTAATTCAGACACCCCCTCCACAAAGGAAAGCAGAAATTCTTCTCAGCACGTAGAAATCAAGTGCGCAAGTCTGTTTTCACTTACCCTGAACTCAGTCAGGAACTCAATGAGTTTCATCTGGGGGGAATTAGTGATGGAGAACGTGTCCTGAATGTCCACATACATGAGCTGCTGTCTCAGAATGTCCTCAGATAACCCATCCTCTTGGACAACGGCTGCTGTGTCAGCAGCGTAGTCAATGAGAAGCTGGGTGAGGCTGTGGGGTGCTGCGGCAGCCTGCTTGCTCCAAGTACCCACACTTTTGCAATGAACCTGAGCAGAGCCACGGCCGTCGCAGCAGTGGCTTTGTTGTACCCATCCCCATAGGCAGCACCGTGTGGTGTGTTACACTGACACGGGCTCTGGGGAGCATTTCGATTGTGTAAGGCTTCTCTGACTGTTACCTCACTTCCCACTCTGACTCCTGAATCAAGGAACTGGAGTTCAAGTCTTGGCACTTCTGCCTTGCTCATCCAGCCTCCTGGAAAAGGCGTCACTGGGGATGCAACAGGAAGAGCTGCAACAGCTGAGCCAAGGATGGCATTTATGAGCCCCTCTCACACGAAGGCCCGTCTGCCTTGCTGCATGGGGAGTAAAAACCATCTCCATCTTTAAGCGACAGGAAGTAGTTGGGGACCTCTTACAGTTCCTCGAGCAAATATGTGCTTTTTCTGCCTTTTTTTGTTGTTGTTGTGGTTGTCCTTTGTTTATACGGTTACTTTTTTAAAACAAATGGTTTCTATTCTGGTTTAATTTGCATTTTAGGCTGCATTTTGGGATTGATTGTTATTTTGTTTGGATCCGACACAGACCTCCCATTCCAAGTGCCCCTGGGGTTAACAACTTGAGGCAGCTCCCATTTAGTCTGAATTGGGCTGAACTGCAATGTAAACTTTGGGCAGGCCAGCCTGCTTCCCAGATGTTTCTGACCGTGGTTTTTCAGACAGTCCCTCTTCCCAAAATCATCTGGGGGATGTTCTCAGTGTGGCAACATGGCCAGGAACTTGGATGTAATCCCTCGCATCTGAAAGGGCAGCAGATGCCCTCCCAGCATTTTTTATCAGCCATAACCCAATCTCCGTGCAGTATCTGTCCTAATTGCTCATAACTAACATACCACGAGCAAGGATCAGCTCTCTGCTTACAGGAGCAACATGTTTATGTTTCATTTCATGGCAGCAGCAGGAGAGGCTGGCTGCCTATGCTGCATCTGCTTTCTCCATGCTGGCAAATAGCCGCCCGTGCTTCTCAGAGCAATCCAAGGAGAAAAGCCCCTTTTCCCCAGCTTCTCCCAGAATTTTCCTTGAAATTACAAGGGACAGATTTTGTGTTGCCCTCTTGGCAGGGTTGTGCTTCAGCGCTGTGGAGTCCCGAGTAGCAGTTAGAGGTTAGCTTTACAATGGCTATTCCTAAGCAGTTTTATTATCTTTTTTCCCCTGCCACAGCCCCCCGACACAGGCAGTCTCACAGATGCCATGTGCCTAGGGCCAGCTCAACCCACCACGCCATTTGCAGGCGCCAATTACAGCCCAGGTCTCGGGAAGTGGAGAGGAGTTCACAGTTACAAATCGAAGATGGATTTGGGAAGAAAAGTTCTTGAATCCTGCCCCATTTCCACGGACAGAATAAGGGACACAACTTAGATCAGGAGCTGAAGGCACCTCGGTAAGCCTGTTTTGCTGGAGGTATTTCTGTGTCATCTCTGGAAAGAGACCGGGCATCAGGAGTGCAGGGAGCCTTGTCCAGCTCCTTCCTCAGGATGGGACTCTGTGTTTGTCTCTGCTCTGTCTCCCAAAACACAGAGGAAGGGAGGTGATGATTCCCTTCCCCACCACTGTCACACAGAGCAGGGCTATTCTTCCTCCCCAGCCTGTTTCACTCCCACCTAACCTCGCAGTAACTCCCCTGAGCCCTTCCACGATACGTTACATTTTCTTCCTGTCAGCTCCTCAGGGGAGCTCTCTAGCTCAGCACAGCCCCGTGCTGTGTCCCCCGCGTGGGCAGTGGGGCCAGAGCAGGTTTAAGCCCTGACTACTTTACAGGACTAGCAGATGCAAAACATTGGCATTGCTTTTGTAGCCGCTTTGCACTGCTAGCAGTGTAGAGCTTTGTCTCTGCGGCTGCAGAAACAAAAGCCCTGGTATTATGTGTGTTTTCATGCCTAAACCCCGCTTTCTCCAAATAAACAAAACGTGAATTTGCTTCAAACTAATGCTTCTTATCTCTTAGCTTGCTTCAGCTTGCTTCAGCTTACCCCCATCATCCAGTGTCCTGCTGCCTCGTTGAGCCCAAGGCACAGGAGCAGAATGATCTGACGGGAGCTGCTTTAATACTCCCAGCCTGACTGGGAAGCATCAGAAATATCGCAGAAGACTTGTGATATTTCCAGTTCACTTCCAAGCCAGAGTGGTTTGAAGAACTTCCATTGGGCACTCTGAACAAACAGCGATGAGGCTCAGCAGCTCTCCGTGGCCAAGTGGCAGTTTGGCATGCCACCAGTACAGACTGCGTGGGAGCGCAGCCAGGATCATCAAGATTCAGGTGTTGCAAGCAGAAGCAAAGTTCACAAGCACACAGCCAGGGGAATGGGAGAGCTCATTAGAAACCTCAGCATAACGTCAGCTGATTTCATGACGATGGGCACAAAGGTCACCAACCTGCCGGCCACCAGAAGATACCTGTTCTGCCTTTTGAAGGGTGGCACAGGTCCTGCTTCTTCCCAGCCAGCAGCTGTACCTGAGGCTAAAGTACAGCAGGCAGATACAGGCAGCAGAGGAGCAGCCTCCACTGGCCAAGCCTCCTTCCAGGAAGCAAATGCTTTTCCTTCAAATGTTCAGGACAGTTTTTTTTCCTTCCTTTTTTTTTAGTAATGGTGTTAAAGTGCAGCCGGCCTCAGCAAAGTTCTTTTGTGTGTAAATAGGCCTTGCCTGATGCGATCCCTGCATGTGTTCAGAGCCAGACCTGCTACCTGCAGTGGCAAAAACACAAACTGCTCTCCTGCTCCTCTGGTCTTTGCATGTATAACCATGTGAAGCTTGGATTCTTTTTACCCCGAGCTTCATCAGCAAGACCCAGGCACAGCATGAACTTCACAGACATCAACTCACACGAGAAGTAGTTGGTCCTTGCTTTCCTTTAGCCAACTAGCTGGATCTCTTTAGACATGGGAACATGCCTGGCTGCATCTGGACCTCAGCTCTGGAGCTGTGCACTGTACAGATGCCCAGCAGTTGCAGCACTGAGGTACTTGGCCAGCTGATGGCTGGTGCCCTTCAAAATGCCAACCACTCAGATTGACGATTCACTTATTCACAAGTGGGGAGCGGGGAAAGAAGAAGAAAGGGGACGCTTGTACTGCTGCACTCATAGTGGAGGTGCTGCCTTGAGGAGCATGCACTCCCACGCTTCTCTGCAGGCTGGAAGAGCAGCGGGTGCTTCCCGTCGTCTGTGTGGACAGGCATGTTTGTGTTTGTCCCCTCCGTGTCAGGATGAGCCGGAGGCACGCTCCGCTCCCCACCCCCTCCGCTCGTATCCTGTTTTCCCTGTGAAGGAAATCTGGGCAAGCGGGACGGAAGAGCAGCGGGGGTCCCAGCCACGGTGGCAGAGCTGGAGAGTGCAGAAGAGCACCGGGCCACACACCTGCACCACCAGGCAGGTGCCACCCCTGCAGTGCCCACTGTCCTGACACCACCGCGCCGAGCACCCTATGGCTTCACCCCCACGCTTTGCATGCACAGAGAGTGTGGGGACACCATTGGTGGCCATGGGACATGGGAGATGACACAGACAGGAGAAAGTCCAAAGAGCTTTGCCACAGTTATATGGACTTTCCTCAACCCTACCCTCCACAAGGCTAATCTCTTCCCAGCACCACGTGGCCATAACAATGATAAATGCTGGGGCAGAAATCGCATAAATCTTATTGCTGTGTGACAAGAATTTGTGGAGAAGAACATTGCTGTGCTGTGATTAGGGAGAAGGTAGCACACCAATCATTGCATCCGTCGTTGCGTGGACTGGGAAGCTGACCTCACAGGGTGCAAAGCAGGGGACAGAGGCAACATTGCCATGCAGGGGAGGGATTAGAGTTCCCAGAACAAAGCAAAACAGGCAGGGTCAGGCCATGCCTTTCAGTGAGCCTTGCCAGTTCTCCACGTCCCCAGTGGCCATGACTGTTTGGGGTGAGCTTCCCTCAAGCCACAAAAACTGACCTGCGAGCCTGGTGCTGCAGCTCCTTGGAAGAGGCACAAGGCTGAGGCAACCCTCCTGCGCACTGCCCAAGTCTCTGCACCCTCTGCCATGGGTTGTAATCAGATGCTGTGGGAACCCTCTGGAAATAGGAATTTAGGGGCATGTGCTGAGGATGTTGTGAGGTAGACTGGCCTTTGAACTTACAGACTGGGAGATTAACAGAAACTAGATAAGGAAACAAATTTAAAGCACCCCCTTCTCCCTAAACATGTTCTCCTTTAGAAGGACACTGATTGTTGTATGTTCCATGCCAATAACATTGCACTTGACCAAGCATGTAATGAAGATGCCCAGAGGAGAAAGTAGGGCCATGAGGTGGCAGGACATGTTGGCTAGGTGGTGACAGCAAATGTTGACTTCCAACATGGAACAGCAAAAATGACCCATCCAAGAGGGAAAGCAAAGCAGAACTGTGGGCCTGGGAGGAGCTGTTGTCACCACTCAGCTTTCAGTATGGGCATCAGAGGCCTCAGGAAGAGGGAAAGCAGGGGGAGTTTTTGAGGTGGAAAAGGGAGAGAATCAGACTATGGGAGGAAGGTGGGATGGTGGCTGGAATCTTTCATAAGTCAGTTATAAAGAAGCCTGTCTGATGATCCCTGGAGGCTCATGGGTCTAGGGGATGCTGCAGTCATGGCAGAAGGGGAATCCGGTCCGCTCACCACTGAGCTGTGCATGGGCGTGAGACAAGAGAGTGACTGAGAGGAGAGAGTGGGTCGACCCATCAGCCCTGATGATCTCAGCCAGGTCAGAATAAAGAGCAGGAAAACCCATATTGAGGAAAATGAATGGAAACATCCAGTTCACTGCCTTTTGAGACCGGGTTATTTTTTTAGCTTTACCACTTCATGTACACAGCTCAAATCCTCAGCTGCTGTAAACGTGTGAACCATGAGCCACAATTAAACACGAGAGCCGGATGCACTGTCTATAAGTTAGCTAAATAAGTTCATGGCAATGAGACACCAGTTGTGGAAATTCACAGATAGGTTTAGCTGTAAGCTAAGGAGATGAAGCTCTTCATTCCAAAAGGATGACATCTTAGTCACAGTTTGGGAATGCCTGGGGTTCAAACAGCTTGATTTCCAGAGGTGGCAGAAGAGCAAGGTTAATTTGTTTTGTTCTTCAGTATGATGAAATGTCCCTAATCACCATATCCCCACCCCCAGCCACTCTGCCTGTCTGCATAGAAACAGGTCTGGGATGCTGCACCAGACGAGTGTGCAGGAAGAGGGCTCTTCCACTCAGGAAGGGTATTTTTATAAACAGGAAGTGTATTCTCCTATCAGATTTACTTCTACATCAAGTCCTGGGTTAGGTGGAACTGTCTGATCAAGGAGAAGAAAACAAGAAGCTCATTCACAGGATGGCCAAGCAAGTCAGCATATGAAAAACACACGTTGGCCCATTTATCTTCTCAGTTCTGAGTTCAGAGGGGCAGTTGTTTTACCAAGTGAGTTGAGTTGAGCTGAGCACAGAACAAAAATCAGAAGGGTCCTGCGTTTTGTAAAGGATATGGCAATAATAATAGTAATAACATAATGACCCATTGACTTCCATGAGATCGGTCCCAGTAAGCATCTGAAGGAATTTGCAGGACTGAGGCCTGATGAGCTAACAACCAGTGCATGAGTATCTCCATCCCTGGCCATGAGACTGTCTCTTCCTCTCCTGCTCTGTCCTTCCCTTGACAACTTCTGTCTTATTCAGCCGATGGACAGTGGCTTAACCTGCTCTTGGTTTTGTTTTCAACTTCTGTTTTGGAAAATGGACTTGCTGAATGCACAATGCAATGCAAGTATCTAAATGAGATGTAACTCTACGCCTGATACAGATGCACATTGCATCAGCCAGTTGTATATGGATGGCTCCCATGTGTTGCAGGTTGGTGGCAGCTGCCATGACTGTGCCCATGCTGTAGCTGGCTCTTTTAGCCTGGGGTGAGTGCTAGCTTGTCAGCACACTTCTAAGCCACACACTGAATGAAAATACTTGTGTGTTTAGGCCGTATCCTCACCCATCTCAAAATCAGCTAAGTCCACGGAGCAGGAATGCAGGGACTTTAATTTGCTCCTGTCAGCAGAGCTGCAGGGGAGTCTGACACTCTGGGACTCATGCATTTTGAAAAGCATCTACATACCTTACAAAACAAAGTGCAGGTTCCCTCACTGAAATGACATTCACATATTTACATACTTAAACTCCACCTTTGCATATCCGTGTTCCTTTTTACTACAGCAGTGGTGTCTTGCTTGTCCCAAACTTCAAATCTTAGATTTTGGTCCCAACGGGAGAGCATTCTACCCAGCACTGCAACACCCAGGAGAGGCACTACTAAGAGATTAGTGGAGCAGCTCAGAGCACCATCAAGCAAAGTTTTGCCGTACAATTACTTTTTCCTCAGTCTCCAGTGTGTCACTAGCAGGGCTGAAGGTGTTCAGCAGCCAGATCAACAGTCAGAGACCCAAAATCGTGGCACAGCAGAAATGCTGTCACAGCCTGAAGCAGTGACTGAGCACCTGGTGGGAGGGCAGGGGCAACCCAGGGGAGCTCAGCTGCATGCAATACCCCTGAGTGACTGGAAAGGGTGGAGCCAGGATACACCCCTTCCCAGACCTCATTTAAGGGCTGGTGGTGGAGGTGAGGGTATTTTGCTGGAGGTCCGTGTGTACCTGAGGCCCTCTGAAGGTAAGCAGCTTCTTTCCTTTAGTTCTGTGCCTATGGCTGTTGTGTTTGAGCAAATACTTGCTGCAGCCTGGGAACTTGCTATTCTGCTGTCACTGGTGTGCTTTCCGTGGTGTTACGTGTGAGGAACAATATCCTGACTCTGCAGCCTGCTCCTGGCTATGGTGGCATTTCTTCAAGATAGATCACCTGGAAAACACAGCCTATTTCCTTCCAGTCCCTGGGCTTCTCTCTCCTAGTTGCAGCTCTCATGTAACACCAGCCTTCAAAGGCCCCCGTTGCTGGGCCTGATGCAGGAGAAGCACCAGCCACATCTCCCTGCTCTTTCACTTTCCCTTTCTTGCCCTCTCCCTCCCACGTAATGTCAGGGAAATATGCACAGAGCCTGGTATCCCGTTATTGCACCAGTGGATCTGGGAATAGATAGCTGGAGGAGCTTATGCTCAGGATACATCTCAGGGGCCAACTTCCACTGAAGAAGCAGACTACATTTAAAGGTGAGATGTTCTCTCCTGGCCTGCAACACGCATAATGCTTAGTACAGCCTGCATGAGCTGTTATCAGAGGTCAGGCCAATTACAGCACTGATACTGCTATGAAGTGCTCTTCTGCAGGGCTATTTCCCACATGGAAGGCTTTTATCTCTGCAGCATTTGAAGACTTGTGGTTTGCGGCCGAAATCCTGTCTGTGAGAGCTGGTAGTCACTGGTAGTTCAATCTCCTCTTCTTCAGCTGGCATTTGTCATTAAATAAACAGTGTGCTTCCTCTTTCAGCTAGATTAGTACAAATAGAGAGCAATTCCGGCTCAGTGTCAGCTTAAAACAGAAACTGAAGGCCTAGGATACTCGTTATTTGTAAGGAGAAGTTCACAGAGGAGCAAGGTGCCAGATTAATGACCCAGGGGACCATGAGTTTTATTCAAAGATGGCCTAATTCCCAGCAAAGTCCCAGTGCCCAGTTTCCTCCTCAGCAGCCCTGCATCTCTGAGAGGCTCCCTGCCAGGAGGAAACACTCATCTCCTCCACATAGGTAAGACCACAGGCACGAGCAGTTCTGCAAAGCCTTCCGGAGCAGGTGCACCAGGAGCTGGGCACGCAGGAAGCTCACAGCCTCGACAGGGATCCCCAGTCCATGGGTGCCTGAGACTTCTGCCACCATCTGCAGCCGGGGGACTGGTTCCTGTGCCATGGCCACCCCTCCAGCAGGAGATGGACAGAGGTCATGGCGTGCCTTTCACAGCTCTCCCCAGAAGGGGACATGAAAAGGGGAAATAATAACAACAAAGGATGTTGCTGGTTCTACACGCTTATTATTAGCGGAGGAAGGGCTGGGATTAATCACTCCCGCAGAAACAGCTGTAAAGGATGGAAGTAGCTGATCAAAGTGGACTTTGTTATTCCCAGTGTATCATTCTGCTGAGCAATGAGAACTAGCATGGGGCACTGGAGCTTCAAAAGGGTTTTAATGACTCCAAGGCTTGAACCAAGGACACTGCTGGAGCTAATCAAGAAGGAAATCCAGGGCAAGGTGGAAATGATGGAAATGAGTGCTTTGGTCCGAGGAATTTTTCCACATCTTTCACTTCCTAATTCCATACCTTTGAGGTAATAAAATTTACAATGATGGAAAAAAAAATAGCGGGACAATGGGAAATGTTCCTCTATGGACTGGGCTACGTGTGGCTGGGTTGCACCTGATTCCTGCGCCGGTGGCAGGGGGGACAGAGGGCACAAGGAGCCACTCCATCTTGCCCTGCTGGCTTCTGACAAAACCACGGTCCTTCCACCTCCTCCTGTCCTAGGATGGCCCCTCCTATTGCCAGGCAGGTGAAAAGCACCATGGAGGCTGGGGCAGGCCCCCTTTCCTCCTTGCTGACTGAATGGATGCACGGCAAGTTCCTTCTGCATCCTCAAGTATGCAGCCCTGGCACAGCCCTTCAGTCAGCTGCAGGGACAAGAAGTTGCCCTGTGCCGCTGTTGGGGCGAGCTATGAATGAGTGCAGAGAATCTCTGAGCGATGGCTGGGAATTAGCTGTGGGGAGCCTGACTCGCCCCCACTGCAGCCAGTGGAGCTCTGCCATACAAAAGCACAGGCACATGTCTGCAGAACAGCTCTCACCCTAATGTGGAGAAGAAATACATACTGTAAGGGGTGGCTTTGTTGATGACACATCCACCATGTCGCTCTCTTCTTGCTTCCTTCGTTTCTTCCTTCCTTGTTTCTGTTTATAGAGCAAATAGATCCAAAAGAGCACTTCCTACTCAGCAGTGCTAGCATCTCTGAGACAGTCAAGGACATGCTGTCCACAAACAGGTCTTTTTCCTGCCTGTGAAATGTTGGTCCTCTTTTAAAAGAAAGACTCTGAGAGCATTCATATCCAGACTGTAAGCCTATCAGCGCCCATCTTGCTTGGTATCTCGCATAAGCCCTGCCTGCCCCGTGGCCCAGCACACAAGGGCCATGAGGTATCTTCAGTGCTCTCTCTCTTTCTGCAACCAGAGAAGATCCATGGGTCTGTTTCTTGTCACTCCTGTCAGGAAGAATCCAGCATGCATTTTGTGGTTGGAAGTCAAAACTGAGAGCTTTCCTTCCCCAAACCCAGCAGCTGCAGTGTTGTCTGTTTTGCTTTCTCAGCCTAAACATGCAGCAGCATGTTCTGCTGAGGGGCAAATCAAGCGAGATTCTGGAGCAGACAGAAGGAGAAATAGAGGCCAAGGAGCACCACCTAGCAAGGGAACCCAGTGCCCCATACAAGCCACAGCACACTCAGCAGCCCCCCTGCAGCAGCGATGCACCATGACTTAGTGAGTGCATACAGATTCCTGCTTCCTCCTTTCCCAGCCCAGTGTCTTAACTCCTCTGCAATGGGCAAGGTGGACCTGACCTGCATGCAGCTGTCCGTGTCCCTAGGGATGTGACATTAACTGAGGCTGGGAACTGCCCCGGCTGCATCCCTTTCCTCCTGCTGTGGAGATATTCCCTGGAGGGGGGGGAGGAACGTCTGAGTACTTGGCATAGGAGCATCATGTCAGGCTTCTCCTCCACTCCTGTGTCCTGCTAAGGGCTGAGGAACGCAGGTGTCTGCAGCCTCGATGAGTAAAGAAGCCCAGATCCCTTTTCCTGACAGCAGAAAGGCTGGGGGGAAGGAGGATCCCAGCTGATCCCACCCACAGCTTTTCCCTTGGAGTCTAAAATGCAGTCTTTCACAGGCAGGAGGGGGTAACCAAGCTGTGCACCGTGTTTTCCAACAGTAGGGTCTGTTAGAATGCAGCCTGCATTGGTGGGGCAATGTCTTTCTCTGCAAAGCCCCTTGACACACCCTGTATTCCTTGTAGCCAGTGGGATGGGGAAAGCTGTGCTTCCACAGTTGAGTTGGAGGCAGTAGAGCCCCACAGCTGCATTGAGCACAGCTGAGTGGGTGGAGTGTTGCACGCTGAGGGAATTGCCCTTATTATTTCAACACGAGTGAAGGCAGAAATTCATTTTCTGGTGATGTCCTGAACTCTGCCTCCGGTGTCACCAGCACTCCAGTACTGCCAAAACAAACACAGGCGCCTGACCAAAGAAAGTAAACCAAAGCCCTCCTAGCAGCATCCACAGGCACACACTCAGCTTCACGCCAGCACCTTCCTGTAGATCTCGGTATACTGATAGCTGATTTATTTAGGCAAGAAACACAGATAAACAGCTATACAGCAGAGAAGCCAGCTAGCACTGCCACCCAGGGAGCACAAATGGAGGTGATGCAGCGCAGACAGCATTGCTGGCCTTGATTCCCAAGCAAACACCTGGACAAGCTGCACTGAGGGTGGCAGCAATATCTCCGTCCCGTGGTTGGACTGTGGGACAGCAGCTTTTGCACATGCCCTGCCTGGTGAACATCCACCTGGGCTCCTGGCAGATTTGTCAAACAGAGCTAATTTCTTCCCAAAATGACTCTATGGGCAGCAGAGCTGCACAACAAGAGATGCTTATCTGGACTTTGGAAACATCTTCCTGTGAGGTCATCATCTTTTCTCTTTCTTCTTAAATTTTCCTTCATGGGGATGAGGCCACGGCGTGTGCCGCTTGAAACTGCTGACAGATCCCAGACAGAAGATGGAAGAAAAGGGCAGAACAGTCAGTGCAGTGGATTTGCTGGAGCAGGTCTTTTTGAGGAGCCTGGGTGTCCCTCCTCTGCTATCCTTTCCCAAGAGCCAGGATAAGAAGCAGTCACGAGCATAGTGGCAGAGAAGGAAAAAGGGCTGTGGAGGCAGTACACCTGCAGGGAGTGATTTCTACCTGTCTCCCGAGAGGGGTGCTCAGTTTTTGGGGCTCAGTGGGAGAACAGCTTTGAGTTTAGCTTCAGACCAAGCCAAGTTTGGTTTTGCAGACACCTTTCACACCTACCGCCTTTTCTGGTATGCTAGAAGAGAAGTGTGAGTTGGATGTGGCCCCTTGGTACCAGCAGCCATACAAACAGCCCCACAGCTGTGGGACTGCCTGCTCTCTTCTCTGCGCCAGCAGTAGGTATCTCCTGGGCTACCAACACTCTTCCTGCCACAACCTTCCCTCTGGCCTGCCTTGAAATCAGTGACCCTGCAGCCCTTCCAGCTTTACTTTAATATTCATCTCCCACGGGGCAGTTGCTGAGTGACGAGCACAGTAGGCAGAGGAGGACCAAGCCTCCGTGACTGTGCAGGTGATGGACTTTGAGCCTTCAGAGCTGGGTGCTTGAGGAGCTGCATTCAGATATAAGCACCTCCAAGACTATGTCTGTCCTGTTCCTTGAGAGGTCTCTTTTCCTTTGCCTAAGGAGAGCAAGGCTGGTGCTGTCTCAGCCCCAACACGAAGGTCCCCGTCTAGGGATCAGGGACACTCAGTACCTAGCAGTCCCTGGGCACAACATGCTTGGTCCAGTGATGCTGCTATGGCTGACAACTCACCTGGCTGCTCTCCCCAGAAGCAGAGAGGGAGCCTGTCACTGTCACAGCCCCAGCAGTGTATCTAAGGCAGTGTTTAGCTGCATGGAGAGGGTCACCTGCTGGGTTGTGTTTCAGCATCGTGCTACGTTTTGGTCTCTTTTTCCCTTTCTCTGCACCACACTCCTGGTACAAAGGATTTGACACCAGGTGATTATCTGAAACTGGAGACACAAGGTGCTGGTGCAGCTCTGGTTACACATATTATGCCGAAGCCTTCATTCTTACTATCATGAGCATGTCGCCCCACAGTTTTTCTTTGTTTGTTTGTTTGTTTACATAATTAATGCAGTGAAATGAAAACACTGTCCATATAATTGTGAGGACGTCAGATGTTCAAACATAATATACTCCATTCTAAGGTGACAGATATGTGAGGTAGTCTTCGTTTTTAAGTATTCACGTCTTGAAAATAATATAATTACACTCATCTATTTAGGGTTTCTGTGATTATTGGCCATCACCTCTTCCTGGACCTGAGGCTTCCCTGAGGTCAAAGTAGAAATATTCAGCAACAGCCTGAACCACACAGATGTTGCATATCTACTTGACAGTGTTTACTATTTCCAGGATTGTTTTAAATAAGTAATGCTTTCAAACAGAGCGGGTCGCCTCCATAAAGATGGCCTCGTATAGCAAGAGAAGGAAAGAAGCAGAGAAGAAAGGAAGAGCGATTAAATCAGGCAAGAAATAAAGAGAGGGAGATGGGAGCCAAACTGAGCTGCATGCTATCCCATAGTTTATTAACATTTGATTAGCATAATGAATATTCAGCCTCATTATTATCTTATTGTTCCTCTTTGCATAGTATGTTAAGTATGGAAAGTTTCTTCTGTGGCTTTTTTCATTGCAAATTTTGCCCCTGGAGAAATGAGTTCTCCTTATCAAAAGAGTCTAAGACTAAGGATTAGGCACAATGGAAAAGGAAAATATGTTGCAAGGAACATGTCTCATGTCTCATAAAATCCAAAGCCAAACGATTTCTATCATGCATCTATAACTTCCATGGGACTATTGACCGGGGTACACTTTTAAAATACACGCATGCTGTGACTGTTGTTATCTTTATATGGCGGTAGCATTACATTTCAATGCGTCGATATCTAACCCGCTGATTAAATTTGTTTTGAAGATTGTTTAGGAGGTGATTGTCAAACCGAAATGGCATCACCTTGGCGTTGGGCCAGCATCTGTGGCTGAAATGCAGATCAGCATGGGAGCACGAGCCCGTCACCAGCTCCTGATCTGCCCCTGAGGCAGAGCTGGAAGGAGATGTGGGGAATTGCTCCTGAAGGCTCTGGGCTCCCAGGATGGCCCAGAGACACCTCGGGGCAGCCAGGTGGGCTCTGCCTGGCTACTGCCTGGGGGAGGCCCCGGGCACGGTCCTGTGGCCAGGCCCAGCCATTCTCAGTAATCACTCAGACGGCGGGAGGGATGCTGGGGAGAAGGAGAAACCACAAGCATGGATGTTGTTTTTTGTAAAGCCTGGGCACCCTGGCTTGGCACAGCCACAGTCCCACTCTGGAGCCTTTGGTCTGGGGAAGGCCATGTGCATTTTGTACCCTTGGGTACCGCCTTTCCTCGGTGCAGGGGGGACTACAGGAGGGGCTTAAGCGTGCGGCCAAGGCGTGGGGAACAGAGGCTGTGTGCTGGGAAAGTCTCCAAGCAGTTTTCTCTTCAGATCAATGAACACGCTCGGAAAAAGGAGCAGAGGAGCTCGCCAGCGTGGCTGGAGGGGGCCACGGGGGCTGCCAGCCAAGGCAAACAAGGAAGCCACCTGATGTGACTGGGGTCAGATAAGAGAGTCGTCACTTCAGGAGCAGGTGTTTCCTGCGCTGTACACTCACCCGGCCCCAGCCCTGCCTGTGGAGCAGCCCGTGCCATACAGCTCCCTGAGGTGGCCGCCTGGCACCCACCTCCCGGGTCAGGGTGCTCCTCAACCTGGATGAGCAATGCCTCTCCTCAGCCATGGGCTAGCACTGGCCTCAGGGCTCCTACACGGTGCTAGCCGTGAACACTTGCTTTGAGTTGGCTGTGGGTGTCTGGAAGCACCTATAAATGATTTAAGAAACCATGCTGAATGAATAACAGAGGGCTGGTGTGGCAGGGAGCAATGGGGAATTGGTCCAGGTAGCACTGGACACCCTGAGCTTGAAGTAAGCTCTGTAGGATGCTGAGCTGGGCTGTGAATGCCTGGACTTTGTTTTTGTACCTGCAGTGTTCAGATAAAACCAGTCAAGTCCTTCAGGAGCTGATATCGCTTCAGCTGCACAAGGCAGTGCCAGATCAGGGGCTGCATGCCCCAGTGGCCATGTCCTCTCTCTCCCCTCTAGGAGATCTACAGATGATAGAACATGTATGGAAAGAGAGGAACATATCTGACACTGTACAAAACCCCCCAGGACATTGATATGTGATGCTTTCCTCAAAGACATCGAAGAGAAGCAGGCCACGATGAACAGCAAGTGACATGTACTTCAAAAGACATGAATTGTTCTTCTAAACTGAGCATAAAGTGACTGATGACAGTCTTTTGTTTAACAAGTTAGCATTTACCACGCGCTTCCTAGGAATAAAACCTGTAGTCTCCTAAGAATGAGCAGAAGGGCCCTCAAGAGGCTAATTTAGTCCTACACAGGGTTCAAGGTGGGCTCCAGTCTGTTGAGGTTATGCTTGGGTTTGTATGAAGAGAGGTGAGAAAGCATTTTCAAAAGGAATGCTTTCCAGTGACTATAGGACAACTCAAGGTTTGGACACGACGCTGATTCTGCATCTCTGACACTGGTTTCCCTTGTGAATTGTACAAAAGAAGGGGAATAAAATAATAGCTGCTTACTGTAATGTGGCTTCACTAATCACCTTGCTCTCTGGCAGATAAATATGGAACTCATTATGAATGTGAGAAGAATATTTTTCAGAGATGAATGGGTTAAGACTCTGAAGCTCTCTGGGAGTCCTGTTTGATTAATTAATACAAGATGAAGCCAAAGGAGCAGAATAGTGCAGAGCAAAGAGGAAATTTGCACCTGAGGGCTCTCCATTGGCTGATGAGCCAGCAGATCAGAAAGGTCAGATGGAACCATTATAAGTGTGATTGTACTTAGAATGTCAGAAAATTCCAAAACAGGCAGAAACCCCATTGTATTCCAAACAGTACTCAAATGCCATGTCACTTGGGAAGCCCTGCATGTATTCCTCTGATCACACAGGCACATCAATGGCGTCTCTGCTGGACTGTGTTTCCTAAGGGGTCTTCTTCAGCTCAAGAGCATGCTATTTGCCCTAGAGAGCCTTGGGGACAGAAGTTTGCTCTATCAACCCATCAGTAATATACACTGTATGCATCTCTTGGAGTGGGATAGTTAGTTGTGTGTCTGAATGTACTTTTTGGTATCAAGCTCTGGTTAGAAGCCTTTCCCTCTAAATGCGTGCAAGTTTAGTTTCCTCTCTGCAGCCAGCTTTAGGAGCATGACAGCACACACTGTGCAGAAGAGAACTTCCAGAAGGCGCTGTATAAAGTATTACTGGCAGAGCCACCTAAGAAAGCTCCAAATGTGTGAAATTTGGTCGAAATCCAGTCTAAGGGAAGAGTCTGGGGGTTGACTCTGAGCAAATGGACTCACCCAAGATGAGGTGAAAAGCCTGTCCTTTAGACAGCGGTAGCCCTGGTGCTACACTGTCCACCTTGCTCCTTGACTGCCGAGTCTTGGTTTGCTTGATGTTCTTGGGAGTCTCCTTCACTCAGACACCCTCATCTTGTCCTATTGCTCCCATCCTCAAAGTCAACAGCACAAGAGCCTAAGCAGATCTGCTCTGGTGTCAAGCCCAGATTCCTCACCCTGGATCTGAGAGCCTGTGCCTCAGCCCTCTCTGGCCTAGCTTCCCCTGCCTGTTCCTTGCTCTAAATCTCTGGTGCTTTGGTACCTGATACCCCTGGCTGTGCTATCTTCCCCTCACAGTCTCTCCTTTAAAGAGTTGCTCCTGTGTATTATCTGTGGTTGCTTCCTCTTTGCTCCGTTCCCAAACACCAGGTCTATTCTTGGAACGTCCGGCTAGAGCACTCGTATTGACGTCAAAATTACTCAACAGTTATTGTCAGGAAGGACTTGATTTGCATTTGAATAGAGTGGCTTTTTAATGTCTCAGAAATAAGGTGCTGTTGGGGACAATGTCTGGAAAGATTCCCCAAGGTAAATGTGAGGAGGCAAATTGCAAGCACGTCTCTTCTTGAGATTTCTTGAATCCCCCAGGTGTGGTGAGGACAGGGAGAAAGCCACCTGTGTTAGGTGAAGGAGTATAGCTGCTTTCTCCACACACCACTTTCATGCACTCTGTCCTCAAGGCCTAGTGGGAAAAACAACGCTACTCCAGCTTCCTGGCAGGAACTGCAAAGCCCCTCTTGAAAATACTCTGTAAAATCTGATCCAGTCACTCATGGCTGCACCTGAGGAGGAGGAAAAAGGCACAGAAGGGATTCTGTAACCTCAGCTGATTTTCTCATTAAACCAATGACCATCAGCTTTCTGTCATTTGCTACTAAGAACTTGGTTTGGATGCACCTGGGTCAGTTCAGCTCCTAGAACGCTCTCCCAGATAAACGGCAGGCTGGGGAGCTGTAGGCCTTGCTTGTAGGATTGCTATATCAATTCTCCAACCTGAGACTGTGAGGTCTCCTCAGGTGAGCTCTTATCACTACTATATTGTCTGTGCATGAGTGTTATGAGAGCCACTTATTGACACAGTCCATGAATTTAATGAATGCAAACAATAACTAGTTGGATGTCCTATGATTTTTGTCCATGTGCTTGACTGTGAGCAGAAAGTTTCTCACCAGCTATAAGCTGAAATACCCCTTCTCCATCAGAAGTAAGGAAGTGGATATAGTTTTGCTGCTACAAGTTCCCTGTGAAACAGATTGCCCTTTAATGCAGATGGTGAAAAGGAGCAAGGGAACATAGAGGGCTATGTGAATAGATGCTGCCTGACTGATATCCTGGGCTGTATCTAACAGATTGGATGTTAGGAAAAACTTCTCAGAAAGAGCAGTAAGGCATTAACGCAGGCTGCGCAGGGAGGTGGTGGAGTCACCATTCCTGGAGGTATTCAAGAAGAGGGTAGATGTGGCACTGAGGGACATGGTCAGTGGGCATGGTGGGGATGGGCTGATGATCGGACTGGATGGTCTTAGTGGTCTTTTCCAAGCTTACTGATTCTCTTATTCTAAGTAATGCAAGTTCTTGGCATGCAGCACTGGAGTGTGTGAAACTGCTTTTCTGGATGGGAAGATGTATCCTGGGACTCATCCAGATAGCTCTAGCATACGGTATGCTAATTTTTAAGCTGTTACACCACTAAAGGTTGGGCCTTTGGATCTTGCACAATTGCTTGACCTTGTGTCTTTTCCTTTGAAATAGGGATGACATTTCCCAACATGATGAGATGAGAGAGGCTTGTTGGGATCCTTGATAGGAGCAGATGCTTTGTAAGCTCCCATAGCCAACGGAAAGCAGCTTCAGGTGGTACCTGTGTGCAGGCTGAGGTGTTAGAGCTGACCGTCCCTGGAGAGTAAGCTGTGACCAGGCATGGAGCAGCTCTTCAGAACTGTCCTAGGGCTCTGCACCCTCCCCGGGCACCCAGCTCTCAGCTGGGATGGTCTGGGTCATATTGCTGGGGCAATTGAGCTTGAAAATCAAACGTTTCTGCTCCAGCTCTTCCCTGCTCCTCACCCAGCCCACTCCAGCAAGGCACTCAGGGCAGTGAGCCAAGGCCTTCTTTTCAATCACGCCGTTACCAAGAAGGACGTGAAGCCTTCCAAGCTCAGGCTGATTGCATGTTTGTGCTGAACAGTTGCCACTGTTTACAGATAAACAGAGCACGGTTCCATCCGTGTGCTGTGTGCAGAGCGGCATGGGTTGGGCTGACCTCCTGCTGTACCTCCCAGGCCTTCCGCTCGCCCTGCTTTCCACCACTGGAGGTATCGCTGTGGCTGTTTTCCCTTCTGAGCCTCTCTGCGAAGGTGAACTTCAGGACCTGCCTAAACCTTGCAGGACTTGCTGGCAGAGTTGCAGCTGTCCCTGAGGTGACTGCTATTTGTCTAGATGCCCTCAAGGCAGCACAATGAAGAAAACTTGTGTGGCAGAGGAAGAGCATATTCCCAGCTGAAAGCTTCATGCTGAGCCTGGCTTGCGGGGCAAGGGCCCCGGGCTGCTTGTAAATAATCTATCTGACTGACTAGAGTCAGTTTCTTCTTGTGGTATCCCCGTCATTATGTGGAAAGTGCACACAGTTCACTATACCATCCTTGATGTCTGTTTTACTAATTCTTGCTGAGTCAGCAGCTGCAAACACTGAGAAATGAGAGGTAGCACAGCTTAGTATATGCTGTGTAGTTGGGAAACCTTCATTGCTTGCTAAATATGAGCCTCTCAGCTAATTGCTGAGGCCAGAGAGCTTCTCATCCCTAACCTCCTTCTGTCCTTTCCTTGGGTGCCATGTATGCTCAGCACAGTGCTGTCAGACTGACCACATGCAGAATATCAGGAGGGAGCTTCACTTTATCTTGGCCTCCTGAATACCCATATGCACCCTGACTCAGTTTGTAATGTGAGGGGTGGGCGCAGCCCATACCAGAGGCAGAACAAGGCATGCTTCACCCCTCTGCCACTGTCAGTGAAGCACTGGAACAGGTTACCTAGAGATGTGGTGGATCTGGAGACACTCAAAGTCAGGCTGAACTGACTCTGAGCATCTGATCTAGCTGTAGGTGTCCCTGTTCATTGCAGAGGAGTTGGACTAGATGGCCTTTAAGGGTCCCTTCCGACTCAAACGATTCTATGATCAGTCAGCCATGGGCAGATGATGTGAGCACCCTGATATGAGCTTTCAAGCTAAGAATGGGAACAGAGCCTAAATTTTGTTTAGTTCATACAGATGGGGCACAGTGTAGCTGATACTGCTGCAAGGAAGCTGAGACTGCCAGCTCTGCACTGGCCTAGGTGCAGCAGGATGGAGAGGAAGGTCACGCTGCTAGGGCAGAGAGGCATTGCTGGGGAAGTCCTGCTGGGTGGCAGCAGGGAAGTTCAGCCAGCCAAAATTCCCACTGCCGACTGGGAGAGCCAAGGGTGAGGAGCCAGATGGGTGCTGCTGGGACAGGGGCTGATCTTCATCCATCTTCTGTAAGCTAAATGGTGTCTTGGATGATATTTGTTATTTAGCTTTCCAAATCTGTGAGGAAGGCTAGAAAAGGATTTCTTAAGAGCAATCACAATGAGTGATTTCCTTCATCCTGTGCTCTCTTAATCAGTTTTTAAAACTGTGGTCAACGAGGGATCTTCCAGGTCAAAACTCAGCCTGCTTTTCCTTTAACTTTGCCCCAGTCCCTCCTTCACCGCCCACAAGAAGCTCACTCTGCAGAACTCTAGCAGCAGCTTGATACACATTGAATTTGGCTTACTCACCTTTCTCAGTAGTGCTGACTACAATGGTGTTCAGCCAGGGTTTGTGAGCTTTTCTGCAGCGTGCTGAATGGTACAATGGGTTTACCAGAGAATCTGCCATCTCAGGTTTTTAGGTAGGGCCTCATCTGGAGTGCTATGCTTTTAAATCTCACTCACACACTTTGGCCTCTCCAGCTGCACTTAGACCTCTCTAAGATTGATAAAAGAGCTAGAGGTAGGTGCGTGCCCCAGGAATAACCTCATGCATGGATGTTAACCCAAATCCCAGACCTACGTATGTATCTTGTTTTTGTGATGAGACAGGGAAAGGAAAGAAGGAACGTGATTCCTTCTCACTATGTTTTTCCTGATATCTTAACTTTGGTCTCCAGTTTTTCCATAAGTGAACTGCAGACGTTTCTGAACCCAAGTGGATTTGATGTCCCAGTGTCCTGGCAAGCTCATGTAAATCTAGGTCAGTAGATGAATGGCCAGTCTGAGCCCTGTCCACTCTATCTGGAGAATTCAGTGCGACCCAAATTTAAGGGCATATATGAGGAAAATAGTATTTGACAAGTTGTGATACTCCTTCCAGATGTACCCATTCCATCTCTTCGCATCTGCTATGCCAGGTTGCTTTTTCCACACCTCTGTTAACATTATGACCCTTGTCTTTCATGTTGCTATTACAGAGTGGATGTCCTCCTTAGGAATACGTTCATTCAGGTTGTGCGTTGGGCTGTAGGCTTAGTTTCTGATCTTGTTCTCAGAGCAGACGTTGTGTACCACATTCACGGTCATTTTCTTGAAACTTCTTTGAAATCTAGCTCAGAGTAACCAGATACAAGTTGGCTCCCCGTCTGTGTTCAGCTTGGTACCTTGGAAGTCCAAGTGAAGGCTGACCATTTAGACACAGCAGCCGTCTCACCCCCCAGTAAGTTACAACATTTTTCATTATTATCACGCTGATAGGAATTTTCTTATGTGACACCAAGGCCTGCTACTTTCCCTTCTTATTCTGCTGAATCAGCAAGGGCTGATTGGGAGTGGAGGACCCAAAGCCCTCTCCATCCCTGGGGAGGTTGTTGCAGGTCAGGGCTGAGCCCTGTAGGGCTGGCACTGCACCCTTGATGATCCTCCTCTTCCTCCTTTGGGAGACAGCACTATGAGAGCCACTGTGAGAGCACGGCATACCCAAAGGTATATGTGTGGGAAGAGAAAGCCACTGCGTGGTGCTGCAAATGCAACGCTCAGGACAATTCAGCACCTTGACAGTTAACGGCACATCCAGTTCTCAGCCCCCTGGTGTCTCCCAAGTGCGGCTAATCACTTACAACCAGGCACTCCCTCCTTGGCCCTTGCCACTGATGTGGCCCTTCTCTTTACAGCTCTACTAGAGCGTGTTCAAGTTTCTGTCAGAACCAGAAACATGCCACACGCTGCTCTAATCCCCTTAGCAGTGCAAAGACTCAAGCAGCTCTCCAATAAAAAGAGTGAGTGCCACCCTGAACTTCCCTAATTCGTCACAGTCAACAGGATTTTTTTCCCTCTCTTTCACAGCACAGCAGTAACTTAACACATCTTTGATGAACCGGCTGGCCTCTGTCTCATCCATGGGCTGATGGAAGTGCTGAGGGCAGCAGTAGGCAAGGGATGTTTGGCTACAGGGACCTGGGGAAAAAAGCTTCTCCCGTAGCCATCTCCATCAGCCCACAGCAGAGGGAGAGAAGGAGATCTTTCCCAAGCCAGTCACCTCTCCACGCTCCCCAAAATGCAGGTTGTATATGTCTGTATGGCACAAGGCACCCCCTCCGTGCTGTGGGGCACAGGTGGGTGCTGCCATCTCAGCAGAGCAGCAGGGGCTGGGACTTCCCAGCTTACCCCTGTGAGGCTTACAGTTTGTACATGCTCAGACAGATGGGGCTGCCTGGTTGCGCAGCAGTGCCATACAGGATGCAGCAGCAACCCTGCTGAGCAGCGTATTTTTTCCTCTGCGCCTTGCAAATCGCAGCCAGCAGTGGGGACAAACAGGCTTTTTTTTCCCTCCTGTGTTCAGGAAATCTCTCTGCCATAGGTCTTCTTTCTTCACCAGCCGAGCGTGCTCTGGGATACTTGATGGTCCCTGAAAATGGCAGTGGCAACGGAGGCTGCCGCCTCCTGCACACCTCATGCGTGTGGCTGCACCTGTGTGTGTCACAGTGTCCCAGCAGCTGTGAGCTTATGGGTAGCACCAGGAGACACAGGATTCTCAGAAACAGCACTGGAAGTCCCGCTCTTGAGCACAGTCCCATTGTTTTTTAAGGGTCTAGAGAGGGTTGTGTGTGCATATACACGCAATGTGCATTAAATACACACGCAGCGTAACACCAGCCAGGATGGTTGTTTTCCTTTCAGGATGGTGACCCTGTCTGAGGGAAGCTGATGAAGCCCTACAGGAGGGAGATCTGAGTCATGAGAGCCTTCTCATGGAAATTTACTTCCTGGCCTCCTTTCTGCTGCACACTGAGAACAGAAGATGAACTAGGACGTGGTAGAGGGAAGCTGCAATGGTATGAGCTCTCTGGAGCACAATAAGCAGTTTTTGTTCCTATAAAACATGCAGTCCTTCAGTATCTTTGCTCTTTCCTGCTTCTCGTTCCTCCCCTTTGCCCTCCTTGCTCCTGGCCCAGCTCCGTGGTGGCTGGTCACACATCCATTCAGCAACTCGCGAGGTCCCATCATTTATAATTCTTAGACACACAAGCTGCCACTTTCACATACGGAAATTCCCAAAGGTCAGAGAAGGGAAATGGTTAATTCCTTTTATTCAATACCTAACCTCCCCCCTCATCCCCCACTTCCCACCCCCACCCTGTGTGAACAGGAAGCTTGAAAAGGAAAAGCTTTCTGAATCCAGCAGCTGGGAATGGAGGAATCCTGGAACTTTATGCTGCAGAAGCTTGGAGACAACAATAAAGGTTCCCTCCCCCCACCCCCATCCAAAGAGCAAGTATATATATAAAGTAGTTATCTCTTCAAACAAACATATGGGGGATGGGAGGGTCAAAATCCCAGCAGGCAAGTGCTGAATTGGCTGAAGCTCCAGCAAGAAGGAGACCCCTGGGCATGCAGACCTGACTGTACCACCAGCTTGGTAAGCTGGAAGCACTGGGAAGAAGCCTAACCAGGTGGTGCTCATATAGGTACGGTTTGTGACTTGGCCTTATTTGCGTTGCTCTGAAATGCTACATGACATGGTGTGGACCTGAATGTAGCACATAGGGTTGTTGTTCCCCATAGGACTGGCCACAGACACCAGCTTTCAGCCCTTTCAGATGTGGAAATGACTAAAACTTGATCTATCTTTGGATTTTTCCTATCAGAGCAGGAAGAGGAGGGTGATTTGCTTAGAAATAACCAGAGTGGCTGCCAGAATTGATGGTTTCTTCAACAGTGTGTCACTGCTTCAGCCGCATGGGACTGGGAAGAGCTGGGGGTCTCTTTGGAGGAAAAAGGTGCCTGGAGTGATGCTGTGTAGGTGCCTCGGTGTCAGTTTGTGGCCCATCTTGTCTCAGCTTGCCCTCATGAAGCCTACAGTAGCAAATAGATGCGTACAGGTGTTGCTGATTGTTGCACATCCATGTAGTTGTTGCACATCCACAGTCTTGTCCTATGAACCCTAGTGCTGCCAGCCCCACAAAGGGCTTCCACAACTGGAGATGGCAATGTCAACAATGAGAACAATCCAGTGGCCAAGCTACACCATTCCTCTGCATTTGTAACCCTAAATCTCTTTCTGCAAGATCCAAAGCCATGCCTGCATTTGGCTTATAATAAAATTAATTGTGTTCTTTGTATATTCCCCTTTTGAATCATGGCCAGGATCTCATTACAGACCAGGAATGCATTCACGGGCCACCTGAATGCAGCCACTGCTCCTTTGCAGGGCTTTTTCTCCCACCACTGCCACAGTTCTGTTTGCTGTTTCCCCCGCATCCAGTCCTGATGGACTCATGACTGGTGGGGCTGCATGTCCCTGTCCCACCGCCCATTCATTGCTTTCCTCCACCCAGGGCCAAGTCTGTGCATGGGATTGTGAGCTGCAGCCCTTGGAGGGCAGGCAGAGCTGTGGTGTGCTGGAAGGGGAAGTAGCAATTGCTGCCTGAGTCACAGTTGATGTAAATACCACATCATATTTGACAACTGCTCTAAGGCAAATCTTCATCAGTAGTATTTTGTTTTACTTTGGGGACTGCTTTCTGAAGTTTTCCTTTTTTTTTCCCCACTCTCTTGTTTGTAACACCCTCTTTGAACTTACGACAATAAAATTTCCTTCCCCACTGATTTAGTCCTTTTCCACTTGGCACGCATGGACATTTTCCCTGCTGTTTCTATGGAACCGAAGTCCCCATGAGTCCCTTTTGTTTACTTCCTTGTAAGCAGTCGAGCATCATTGGTGAGGTCAGGGGAAGGTGTGTGGCTCTGGGCGTAGCGAGAGCGATGCTGGCAGCACCAGTAGGCTGTAAAATAATCCAGCCTCGACACCTATCCCATCTACAGGCTCATGCTGTAAGGATGCCAAGGTATTTGCAAAATACAGTTGAGAAAGCTAAATAGAAGATTTCCTTCTGGAAACATTTCTGTTCGCATTCTTCCTCAGCTCTGGCTCTCTTGTCCCTCAGTTCTCATTTTTGAGTGGAAGGAAAGATAAATAACCTGAGAGAAAACAGGACGTCCACCTCCATTCTGACTTCAGTGCTGATAAGTAGTTTCCATTAAAAATTACCTTGGAAATAGACACTGGTTTTGAAAATACTTAAAAAAAAATCCTTATTGTCATGCATTGTGCAGCTGCTCCCTAGCACTGCTCTAGCTGCAGCCCCTTAACACAGGCAATCTCCCTCTGAGCAGGGGGCTGCAGTATTTAAACTGGATATAAGAAAGAAGTGTTTTACAGTAAGGGTGGTGAGGCACTGGAACAGGTTGCCCAGAGAGGTGGTTGATGCCCCATCCCTGGAGGCGCTCAAGGTCAGGCTGGATGGGGCTCTGAGCACCCTGATGTAGCTGTAGGTGTCCCTGTTCATCGCAGGGGAGTTGAACCAGATGGCCTTTAAAGTCCCATCCAACTCAGACAATTCTGTGGTCTATGATTCTGTGATTCCTTCTCTTTGGTGCAGCCTTGGAACCAGGACCTATTGCTGTCCGCAGCTGGGTATATCATCACAGTGCTGCCACCACCGGTCTCCTCTGCAGGGGACAACCACTCCCAGCTGGTATGGGCAACTTGGGTCATTAGACAAAGGAGAAATAACGGCTCCAACAACACGTGTTGTGGCTCAGGGTAAATGAAAAGAGAAGAGAGCAATGGTGGGGAAGTGGAGGATATAGCTGAAATCTAACCTTCATCACGTCTTCCGTATTTCACCTGTGCACAGCGACTCTATTGGACGCAAAAGGCCTTCCACATTAACCTCAGAAAAAAACACAGTGTTCAGTATCTTAAAGATTAAAGCAGTTTGGTGATGGAAATAGGAAGCTGCTGAAGAACCGACTAATCATGTTTCTTTGTACTGGCTCTTGCAATAATATAGCAATGAAAGACTTTTCACTTCCTGAGTTCCTCAATATACTTCCTCTTACCTAATATCTTTGTTATGTGAATACAATTTCTGTTCCCATGAACAAGGAGGATGCTTCTTATTGGTTTCCAAACATTACTGAGAAGCTGAGACTATGGTTTTTTGAGTAATTACATTCAGGGCTGGCTGTTGTGACATGGAAGTTACTTATATTTTTCTCATCATAGTCTTCAAACTCCAGCCATCTAGATGGATGGGACAGAAGGGAGCAGCGTGTGTGGTGCCTGGGCACCTTTGGAGGACAAGGCCTATTTTTAGAAGTGACATCAGTATTTACAGATCTAAATCCAAATGACTTTCTCAAATGCTTCAGACCAGATCTTCAAAAACAGTCAGATGTTTCATATCGAGGGACATCAGTGGCAATTACGTGCCAGTATTTCTTTGACTGCGGTTGGAAAGTAGAGTCAGAGCTTTAAATCACAGAGGCATTTTTGGAGGCGTAACTCAGTGCTCATCTCAGTTGTGACAATGTAAGGCCAGCACAGGGGATGCAGAGGGCTGGGCTGGGGCTGAGGCTGCGGGGAGGAAGTCCAGCAGCTTGTTTGTGCTCTCCGGAAAGCAAGTATAATTCACCAAACAAATGTCAGGAGGGTCACATCCCGCTCTCCTGGCAGCGAGGAGAATTAACTGGGGAAGAAACCTGTCTCAGAGGTGGCACATGAGGCTGAGTCTTCCAAATGTTTGCAAAACTGTGGACCGAGAGCTAAGGCTCAGTGCTGTCTTTGATCCTGGCCCTTGTTTTGTGCTGCATTGATGGTTTCAGGCAAATCCACGTCTTGGAGAGAGAGGTGGTTTGCCGGGGGCTGTGGCATAAGGGGATGGGTATGGCAGACAGATGGCTCATTTTCTGGCTGTGCTTAACTCAGCATAGCTGCTGGTGTCCTGCATCGTGCTGAGGAGTATTACTGTGGCAGGATGAGTCAGGTTGGCTCGTTGATCCAGCAAAACAACTGATGTACCAAAAAAAAAAAAAAAAAAAGGAAAAATCTTCCATCAGGTGTTTCAGTAGCCCCCTGGTTTGCTGCTTCCAGTGCAAGGGAGGTGCCAGCAGTGCATGGCTAGGAGTAGGCAGGAAGAGTGGGACACCCTTTTCACCAGCAGCCCACCACTGGATCAGATTAAGCCCAAATGGGAAACTGCACCCTGAGGGTCAGCAGATAGCACTGCTGGTCATTGCGTAGCCGGAGTCCCCATTGTTCAGGTCTATTTTCATGGGTGTAACTCTGCTGGTGCTAACACTGTTGTCTCTGCTATATCTCCATAGGTCCCAGAGAGAAGCAGAGGATTGCTGGCTTAGAAGAAAGCTTGCTTCCCAGGTTTGAGTGTTAGCTGAACCACACAGAGGACTGGCTGTGACCAGACAAAATGGCCTTGCTGAATTAAGCCAGACAGAAGAAACAAACCCCCTAAAAAATCATGTCCCAACAGGTAAAAGGGTAAGAGCTTGGGAGCATTGGTAAGGAAACAAGAGCTCCAGGATAACGTAATCAGGAACATCCTTCAACCAATTACAGCACATGCACTTTATCTGCAGATCTTACCCTTGGTGTTATTCAGCTCATATGCTCTCAATTCACTACAAAAGAGCAAAAAATGAGCCATCGGGATGATCTGAGAACCCACTCTTTCTGTCCTCAACCCTGGCTGACAGCACAGCTAATGATTTATTTTCATTTCTATGTATTTTATGTCAATCTGATAGATGTTCCCAGCAATGTCAGTGGCAAAACATCAGACAGTAGCAGAGTGCTGAGGGTCCCCTCTCAGCAGCAGCCCTAGGGTGGTTGCTGCTGGAAGGGAGGTGCCGAGAACCTGGCCAGATATTCAAGCTTTCATTTGTTTCGCTGCCCCACTTAATCCTCACAGCGTCCGAAGCCAGAAACGCTTCACTTAGATTAATGAGCCAAACTAAAACAAACCCGCAGGCTTCAAGCACGTGAGCTCCTGTTTAACACTGTGAGACCCGCTACTAACAGCAGCTTGGCTGCAGTACAGCTCACTAAGAAAGCTCTTTTTTTCCCCTTTTGGGCTTTTCTCCAGAGATGAGGGGCTGGTGAGAGGATCTGAGGACTGAACCCATTGGGGTTTGTGCTGCTGCTGCCAACTAAATCCCCAGTCCCAGCTGAGGTGGGCTGCTAGATCATAGAATCATAGAATCATTAAGGTTGGAAGGACTACTAAGTTCATCTAGTCCAACCATCAGCCCATTCCTGTGACTGCTCTAGCGTGCGTCCCTCACTGCCACATCTGCCCTGTTCTGGAACACCTCCAGGGATGGTAACTCCACCACCTCACTGGGCAGCCTATTCTGATATCTCAACACTCTTTGTGAGAAGAAATCTTTTCCTAATGTCCAACCTGAACCTTCCCTGGTGCAACTTAAGGCCATTAGATGCCTACCGTGCAGTCACTCTGAGCAGCTGCTGGAGGAACTCTGGGCAAAAAGTCATCAATTCAGACTTAACACTAAGCAAAAATATCTCATTGGTCTCATGTTGGAGTAGCTCCCACTTTTTTTCTCATGTTGGTAAAAGAACTTCACTGCTTTATGTTTATGGTGTATGAAGAGGTCCAAATCTCTCCTTCCTTTGTTTCTCAGAGATCCTGCCCAGATATTTTAGGAAATCCCAGACAAATTAAGCAAAAAGCTGAGCTGCAAATGAAAGAAAAAGGGATGTGAGCAAAGGCAGCAAGTAAACAACAAAAAAAAAACAACAACCCAACACAGTTTTTTAAAGGAGGCTAAAAAAAATTCATGTCAAGGAAGAAAGGGGGAAAAGGGAAGGAAGGAAAGGAGCTTCCCTCCTGCCAAGTGCACACAGCAACCTCCACTCTCTCAGAAGCATTATTTCTAGCCAAAGCCAAATGAAAGGCTCCTGGCTGAACTGAAATGAAAACATCCATTTTTGAGATTGGCTCTGCACATTGCCAGCACAGAGCTGATGAGAGGCTACCAGCAGCTCCGGGCAAGCGAGGAAGGTGGGAAGCAGGAAGGGAAGCTTGAAAAGTTTGAAAATAACTATCAGCTAATTTTGACTACAAAAAGGATCATCCTAGTTTAGAATGATTGCTGCGATGCTGTAGAAGGCATTTTTCCTGTTATTCCTATTTGAAAGTGCAGATAAAGGGAGTGCAACTCCTTCCCTCTGCAAATAAGTCACTACGCATGGCAAAGTACTGCCAGGCACTCTATTGCCGAAATGCATTGCTGAAAGCTGGGCAGCTGCCTCCAAGCAAGCGGAGAGCAGCTGCTGTCACCTCGGGTGTCTCTTCCACAATTGCAATGGGAATCCCTATGGGCAATCTCCATGGGCAATCTCCAAGTTTTGGATCCAGGAATGGGAATCCCCAGGCCTCTTAGGAAGACCAAGTAGTAGAAATTCCTCCTAAATCCCATGTGCTTTCTCTTCCCTGGGAATTCTCTGCTCGTAGGCGTCCCCCACAGCACGAGGGAGCTCCACGAGGCTCCCTCCAGCTTGCGCAGTGAAGGAAGCTGGATGGAATTTCCCCTGTCATGCTGACACCCAGGCACCACGCTGTGTGCTACAACTTGGCACGTGTGACTCGTCCTCTCTTTACAGATGAGCATGAGCTCGGCGCAATTTCACCACAGTCAAGAGAGTCCCTGGAAAAAATGGAAATGGAACTCAGGCCAAAAACTTCCTGCAAACAGTGCTAGGATCATTGGACCATATCTCTTATTTGCATTGGTGCAAGTCAAGATGTGTGTTTCTTGCGGATAGCGTGAGGAGCTGACATGGAGGAAGATCAGAGCCTGGGTTTAACTAACACCAGAAGTCGTATTTACGTCAGCCAGAAAAGGGTGTCTTCGCTTAGATATTGTATTCAGGGTGTTCTGTAGCTCTGAGGTTTTATTTTCCTTTTCCTAACCATAAAAAATAATAAAATGAGATTAACATAAAGATAAGAACCTGAGCCAAGGGGGCTGGCACCGACTCCCAGCCAGCTGCCCTACTCCTTCCCTGTCACCTCCTGGGGCAGCCAGGCACTGCAAGAGGCACTGCCCACTGCAGGTGAGCCCATGCCACATCCTGCTTTGCCCTCCACCACTGCCACCCCAAACCCAAGAAGCAGAGGTTGTGCTGATCTTCTCAAGTCCTAAAAGCAGCGATTGGGAAAGCAAAAGAGCAGAGAGTTAGCCACTTAAATCCGGACATTAGCTCACGAGAAGCTGACTCCTTCAGATCCAGAAGAGGCACAGCTGTGTTGTTTTGCTACCATGAACAGGAGATTGTTTATATGCATAGAAATACATTTTTTAAAAACTCATATCTCAGCATCTACTCTGCTGGAAGCAGGTCAAGCTGGGAAGCGTTCTAGTTCATGCTGACATATACTGAAAGCTGTTCGCTGTTTCTGCTGGGAGTCTCTGAAAAGAAAGTACAGCGCTTGGGAATTAATACCAGAAGGGAGAACGTCATGTTAAGGCAGGGAAAGACAAGTTCTACCTGTGAGTGCAGGATGCAGCCATGGCCATGGGGTGCTGCTACCAGCCTCTGCAGGAAGATACATCTTTCTGTACCTACGTGCCCCAAACTCTGAGGTGCCACAGCTGCATGAGTGTCAACCCAGCAGCGTCAGCCATCACAGGACTTTTAGCTGCAGGGTCACCCATTCCTTTCCACGAGTGCCACAGACGATGGATGCTTTAAGTGCCTTCCCAACAGCATATCACTCATGCAGCAGGCAGTGGTTGGGCCACGAAGCCACAGATGCCTTCCTAATGAAGTCCTGTTTCTAGGCTACATCTCCCTGAACTCCTTCCACAAAGCTAGTAAAAGGCTGATTTACAAGAACAGTGTTTGTGTACACTGTTCTGTTGCTAGAGATTGGCCACGGTGACAAAAGATTTCTGCAGCAGCCTGGTCACACAAATGATTTCAGGGACTCTAAGATAGCGGCTCCACAAAGAAGCGTTCCCATGGCTGGGTGCCGTATGAGCCATGAGAAATGACAGCAATATATCTGCCTAAGCAGGACTGCTAGGTGCCGCTCCAGAGATAAGCCTTCTCACCAGCTCGGCACACGTGTACATATATCACAATTTACTGCAGTTTTCACTTGGGAAAACAGCCATTAGGAGCATCCACCGCATGCAAAGTCCCACAGTTCCCACAGGTTTCTGAGCTTTCTGACGGAACTGGGACCAGGGCTGTCCCCTGTGGTTGCTGAGTCACACACCTCAGTGCTGAGGAACATGCAGGATCACTGCCATCCTGGGGACAGCTGCTCTTCCATCTATGCTGGGGGTGTCTATGAGCTCCCAGGCAAACAGATCTCCCCTGTTAGGCTGGGACAAAAGTAACCACCAACTTCTCCCTAACGGCACTCTTGCAAAATGCACCTGAAAGGGCTAGCCCTGGGAAGCCACCGGACCACAGCTTTTAACCACTCCTTTTCTGGACCTCATCTGTGGTCACGATTGCAGTTACACAAGTTGCCATGGCTGTGATGCTCCACGAAACAGGAAGAACTGCCAGCTGCAAGAGGTGCCCCCACCACCTGGATTTAATCTCTTTGGCTCTGGGGCTGGTGGATGGCTTGCAACAGCATGAAGCAGAGAAAATCTGCAATATATAACAACAGCAGTGTGTTTCAGAGGTGAGGATGTCCTTTTGCATAAGTAATTGTAGAGAAGTCTCCCAGCTCAGCAAGTCTCCCTAAACCTCTGGCCAGCATCAGGCCAGCTGAAAGATTCCCCCCAGCTCTGGGAACAGCAGCTCTGGCACTAGTAATGTCAAACAACAGCATTAGAACCCCCGAGGCTCTCAAAGATGGCGCAAAGTCTAGATGGATCATCTGCTAATGTCCAAAAAAGTTTGAAAGCCTACAGCCGTAGCAGTGTGGCCACGCTTCACTGCGTCACTCGGAGGCTGCCAGGCTCTGCATGCAGATGTGAAAGAAGCTGTAGGAAAAAGCACTTCGCAGCCTGCTCTGACATACACCAGCCTTCCCAGAGACAGCTTTATCTGCCGCTTGCTCTCCTCCTGTGCCCCCTCAAAGCATGACTCGCTCTGCCACACGCCTGCCGCACGCCTGGCCAGCAGAACCCTGCTGAGGGGCTCCTCCATGGCGCAGGGCTGGTGATGCCCTGCTGGGATGGCCCCTCCAGGGGCACTGAGCAGGCTGCTTTCCCAGGCTGCCGAGCAGCGTGATTGCATCTGTTAGTCTTTACATGCTTCTCAAAGCAAACTACATGCGGAAAAGGACCTGAGGAACTTTTGGCAGCGGTGGGGAGCGTCCCTTTGAGAGCTGAATTGTTGTTTTCTCACCAGGTGCCTGGTTTCTTTCCTGGTGATCACCAGCAATATTTCTAGAAAAAATATGCTCTGAAGGCACAGAGAGTGAAGAGTACCAGGAAAAATTTGGGACGTGCTTTCTCCAAATGCCTTTATATACAAGGATCTATTCCTCTTCACTAAATTGCGTGTACTTCTTCCCAGAGCACGTGAAAAATGCAGTCATGACGTTGTACCTAATAGTGACCACAATTGCAACAAGGTGACAATGCTGTTTTAGTTGATGTTATCCTACCTGACAAGTCAGAATGGGAAGCAGGCTTGGCAGCTGTTTGGACATTTCTGTATTGCGTGGCCAGGAACCCATATGCTATATCCAGGGATGCCTCCAGTCTATTCAATTGCATTACTACATGCTGACAGGGGGAAATCTTACTTTCCCAGTTTCGTGTCAGAATCACCGGAGATAAGATTTAAAATATTTAATCCCAAAATATATCAGCTCTATATATAAGCTTGCTAGCAGAGTGAAGGACAACAGAAAGCCTGGCGTCTGTTTAAAGTGGTTCTGGGTCAGACTGCAAATAGACAATTCCATACAGAGTCTGAGTGACGCTCCTCTCTTCTGGCCTGACCACTATCCCATTAGCCCTGCAGCATCCTCCATGTGTGCAAGTGTTGTCACTGCCCAGGTGAAATTCCTCTGACTCTTGGACTGCCCATTTAAACACATCAGTTCCCTCTCAACACAATGTCAAGGACAGAGGATAAAAAGAATCCTTCCCCTCTGCCAGCACAGTAATGGGCCTCAGTAAATAACCCTATTTTATCTCTGACTTCACCTGTCTGTCCCACCCATTTATGGCCAAAATCACAAGCAAGAGCATGCAGGTTATGGAACCAGTTAGCATGGGAATACAGTAATGAAATAAGCAACAACACTGGATTTCAGGTCACAGAAAGGTCTCTCTTTTGCCTCATAGCATTATTGAAAATACTTCCCACAAACACCATGGAGTGTTGGCCATTGTGTGAGCTTAAGCCGCTCTAAAGGGTTGCAATGTCTTCTCTTGTTACATTCTCAAGTCTCTTGGGGAAAAAATATATATTTATCTATATAAAAGGTAAAGTGTTACAATTCAAGTTAAAAAGGGTAGTTGAGCGTCAGTGCCTAGCATTTTCTAGGTCCCTCCTTACTTCCCCCCAAAAAACCCCAACAGTCTTGTATAAAGAGGATGCTAAGGAGCTTCAATGAAAGTGCTGTACAGGGGCAATCAGTGAACTTTGATGAAACTCTGCAGGGAGCCCCAGGGAAGTTCCCTGCATTGCTGACATAGCAGCTGCATGGCTTTCCCATCTCCTAGAAATCTCAAGATACTATTCATAGGTGACTGCTGCTGGAAAGGCAGCAAAGCCTCTCCTTGAGCTGATGCTGGATTACCCAAAGGGAAAGTGACCCCACACTCTTCTCTCAGCACATGGGATGCGGCTTCAGCACTCGGCTGGCACATTCATGGCAGAGGAGGAAGTCAGTGCTGGCATAAATCTTACAGAGGTAAAATATCAGCGGAAGCTGCTCTCGGTGTAGAAGAAACAATCTGACTCCCTGGAAATGTGCTGCTGTGGGCTTCTTCTAGATGGGCGGGCTCCTGTAATTCTGTGTTCACCATTCATTGCATCTCAAGCGTGTTGCAAGAGGATGTCCTATCTTTAACCATAAAAATCGCCACAAAAAGGGCTGATTCCAGCTTTCTTCTTCCATCCCACACTTCCCTCCAGCTCTCACATCCGTGTGATTTCCAGCCAGCAGTTGGAGATGAGGATTTCTGAGATGCTCCTACAATGACTTGAACTGCAGGCATATAAAAGACTGAAACCATATAACATATCTGATGAGCTGTACACAAACATCCCGAGAAGGGAAACAGAAAGCTGCTGGGTTCTGCTTACATTTCCTTGCCTGCCCGTGGGTTACTTAGAGTGTGCTTCCAAACTTAATTTAGCAGCGCAGTATTAGGCAAACAGCTAACTAGCTGCTGTTTACAAACCTACACATAACATTATTCTCCTATACTTGTGCAAACTTCAGCAGGAATCAAGCCTTAAAAACTTTTCCAACAATCTGTACAACCTGGCATCTAACCTTTGCATTATATTTTCCATATGGCACACTGATCTGACTACCAGCTCCCCTCTGACAAGAAGTGCAAAAACACCCAATGTCTTCCTTAGTAAGGACACCAGGAGACACTACTTAGCTCACTGCATTTCATACAGCTTGCAAATGCCTTGTGGCAGCTTCTAACCATTGGAGTTACTCTTTTTTTTTTTTTTCCTAGCAGTCACTAAGGCCAAACAATTTAAATCTTCTGTAGAACCTGTCACTTGGAGAATATAGTCTGGTTTCTGAGTGGTTCTGAGTGGAGCCAGGAGTTGGAATCAATGATCGTTATGGGTCCCTTCCAGCTCTGGATATTATACGATTCTGTGTCTCTATCCAATTTGGAGTGCTTCTCTCTTCTCCACTGTGCTTGCTTCCCAACCACACTATATCTATAACCTCCTCTTCCAGCCTCACATCTGAGATTTCTGCACAGTGATATGTGTCTGTGAATGTTCCTCCCCATTTCTCTTTGACCTGTCCTGTTTTGTTCTCAATCCAGCTATCTCCCCCACGCACATAGATTTTATCTTTCTATCTGTAGCATCCTGAATTTCATCACTTCTCATTCCTTGGCCTTGAGTCATTCCTATTTCTGCATAAGGAAGGAAAAAGATTTGCCCTTAAATATAGGGGTGGAAAGATGGTCTAACTCAAAATTGAGCAGCCATTCAAGCTACTCAAAATGCCATCTTGATTTGGGAAGGGAGGAAATCCCTCTGAGTGACAGAAGACAAAATCTTTCACCACATTATCAAGGAACCATGTAGAAAAGTGACCTCTATTCTTGAAGTCTTGATTTTATCAAAAAGCAGTATTTTTCACTGTTCACAGATTTCCATTCTCTACTGGGCTCAGAACTGAGTAGGTGACTGTTTTTAAGACTGAGGGTAAATGTTATCACCCAGGCAAAATGCTCATTTTTCCATATAAGCCACACATCTTCAGTATAATGGGAAAACCAGCAAAGAGCATACGGTTCATTTTGGAAATGAAGATGAACGACAAGTTTAAGAGAGTGCAGAATTTAAAATACTGCTCATGCTATCCTCCTAGTTCTGGACTTTATCCTGATGACAGATTATTCAGAGAGAAATTTCAGCTCAAAAACCACCAATTAGTTATTTCCTATCTAAAATGTGAATCATAGTTTTCACCCAAGAAGGAAAAATTTCTAAAAATTTCTCTGGGAGAGCCCCAGCCATAAAATCCTAAGAAATGTATTTGTTCATGTCCTCTTCAGAGCCTCACTGAGTTACAAGGGAAGAGGCTTCTCTGGGAGACCAGGTCCAGTGGGGCTACGTGGCTGTGTAGTCAGCTGACCAGTGGGGTTTTGATGTGATGCCTCCAAGCAGCATTTTGCACATGGAAAGAGTACCTGGAAACTTGAGGACTATGGCCTAAGATTGAAAGGCAGATATAGGGGAAGGCCCCAGAAGATCATACTGGAATCCCTACGTGGGGCCAATCTGTCTGATTCTGTGTGCCTTTGTGTCAGCCCAGGTACAGTGCTTCATTTCTGCATTTACCTATTTATATTTGTGTGGGACTTTTTCTTTTGTCTTCTGGATCATTGCATCCCAGTCTGTGCCTTGTTTAGCATGGATATCACCAAAAAGCCAGCAGATTGAAATGATCACAGCCTTATGACTCTGCAAGTCATTTCCAAAAGTGAAACTGGCAGAGAGGTAAAAAGTCAGATGTATTATTTGGAGTTCAAATTATCATTCTTCCGTCCCACTTGCAAACCAGTTCATTTTTACAAAAAGAGACATGCTTTCTCTTAAGAACTATTGCTTCCCAAGGAAAAAGACGCACTGTCAGTGGAACAACAGCCTAATCAAATGCACACTGATTCGGCTTTTGCACTCTATCTAATCATTTATACAAAGTTTATACGTCGCATGTTGCAAAAGAATAACGTGTTCCAAATGGGAATACTTGAGAAAAAGCGGCCTTCCTTGCCAACCCTTCCCCCTCCTGATGGTGAATGCTTTTGTTAAGAGCTTCAGGAACTGGAATTTCTCTAAGCAGTGTTGCATCAACACAATCTAGTGGCCCCCACCCGCTCCCCGCTAACATTTCGATTAAAGTTACAGAAAGCATGTGTTGCACAACGCAGAGACACTTGACTTCTTTCCTTTATAGCCTGTGCAGAGGAAAGCCCCGCTCTTTTGTTCCCTCATTCCAACTTGAGCCTTGGACATTCCAGTAAATAAATACAGTACTCACACTGGAGAGGGACATCAAACGTCTTCAAATAATCTGTACTTTACTTAATTATTTTGCACCAAAAAGGTCGATGATTTTTTTTTTTCTTCTAAGGCTGAAGGGGGTGTTCATTATTTAATATTTATTGAGTAATACCAGATTTCCTATTCCTGGAACTTTCCCGTTCTTGTAATACTTGTCTTAGTGTGAGGATATGTGAGTGTTTCCCCATAGCTGTGTCAATCAGCCAGGCAGGAGAGACAGCACGGGGTGAAAACTAGTGAAAACTAGTAGCTGATAGGGAAAAAGGAAATTTCAGAGGAACACAGAAACAGAATACAACAACAGTCTTTTCTCCTGGTTGAAGATCTTACTAGGTTAGACACAAGGCAGTCACTAAGGCTTCCCCATATTCCGGGCTGCTGTGGAGTCTAGCTTGTGAAATGCTGAAGTGTTCAACCCAATACCTTTGTTCAAGAAGGAATGAAACAAAACACAGAGCAATACAAAAGATCTTCTGGGTCACACAGTCTCATCCTCTATAGTTGCAGTCACCAGGCACAGAATCATTTTCGAAACATGCATAAATCATCTGCTGTTGCTTGAAAGGGACATAGGAATTACTATGATGCTGCTCTTAAAAAAAAAAGATGGATGATTTTTTTCTCCTGTTGCTGAAAGGAATGTAATCTATGAATAACACTGTAGTTCCCCAGATTGCTCAAATGAAGTGGGTTGCTGTGCTTATTCTTAATAATTGAACATTTTTTCCAGTTTTCAATTCTAAAACCTCCAGCCAGCCAAGTATATGAATCCTGTTGACTAAGTGAAAAGTATAATTGGTATCAGCTACTTCCTTTCGATCTGGATTTTTACCAGCAAAGCTAAAATCGCTTCTTAACCGTATTCAAGAAGTATAGCACTTGTTGAACTCAAAAGCCCATATGTCACATTGCAGATGTTTTATTCTTCTAGCTTGTGTCTGTCTGACCCATCTGTAATTTGCCACTCTCCTTTAGCATCTCCAGGCACAGCTAGCAGAGCTGGATCCAATACGCCATTGTGATTCCCAACACTGCAGCTTAGAGGAGTGCACCCTCTCTGTGTTCCCCCACTGCACCATTCTCAAGTGTTAGTTAGCCTCAGATTCATCATGCCACTGCAAAATGTAAAATTTTCATGGTCTATTAGATGACCTTAAAACTCCTGCACTTCAGCCGTAGATTGGAAAAACAGCATGCTTGAACCCAAAGAGTTTGGCAGCCAAGGGAAAATACAAATTAGTTTCAGAGCCTCCCTTCTAATAGCCTTAGAGAAAGATGAGTTGCCAAAAAGTGAACCATGGGTCATATTGGTAGAAAAGGATACACTGCTTTCTCCAGACAGCACAAAAGCACCTCTTTCCTAAAGGAAACCGTACGACTATGTTCAGTATTGGTGTGTGGTGACCTGTTGTGTCTACTATAAAGAGGGCCAGGACATTGCATTGCCTGTATTGTCTTAAAGAAATTCACACTAAAGAATCATTTTCCTCTCACAGATGATGCAAGCTTGTATTTGTCCTCAACAGCCAGGCCAGGAGAAGGATAAACCTCCTGGTGTCAACACTCATGTCTGAAAAGCAGGAGGACACATGATTCCCCCATGGAAAAGGAGAGCTTTTTTTAAGCATGGAGGATTGGAGGTGCCTACGACTAGTGTTCTGCTTCATGCAAATTCAGAAGATGTGAATTAGATTTTCTGGAGGGAACGGGTTCAAGTGAAATGGGGAAAAAAGTATCACTGCTGCAAAGCCAGCTGCCTCTAGTACAGGAGGAGTCAGACTGAGGCAGAAACAGAATGGCGCTGGAAATGCTGCTGTTCACAAGCGTTCCAGCAGCGATGAGGTAAAGCTCTGGAGTAAATTTCCATTGTCTTCAAAAAGCAAAGTAAACATTGGAGTATTGCTCAACAGCAGCTCTGCATGGACAGGGACAGAGCAGGATTACAGCGAAGGCCTAGCAAAATGCATCTGAAGTGTCCAGAGACTGTGCCTAAGGCCAGTATCACTCTAGCCTGTTGAATGCTGTGTGCTTGAAGGTGGTGAAGGTGAGGGATCTGCAGACCATCTCCATCTCTGGCTCACTACAGTGACTTGCAGGGCATCCTGGTTAAATGCCCCAGCAGCATCCAGAGAGTACATATCCCACACCTTGTCCCCCATGACTCAGGTCCCAGCCACTCCCTCGCAGCACCCCACAACAGGACCTCCCTCCCCACGTATCCTCCCACTCCTGCTCCTTTCTTCCACCCCTGTCTGGACTGGTGATGCAGCTGCTCCTCCAAACCCTGCACTAAGTGGGACTCTTCCACATTAACCCTCAACATTTTGGAGATTCGTATCTCTAAGCCATGCTGAGACTTCAGCCCTTCTACTTTGGTAGTGTCTTGATGAGTGCTAGACTTTTTACATGCTGTCACAGCTATTGCTTATCACCTCATTAATATAGTCATGAGCTGCTGTGAAAATCAACACATCTTTGTTAAAGGCTATTTACAGAGAAAAAAGGAGAGGCTTAGCAGAAAGTTGGGTAAAAGTCTACAAAACTATTCTCCAGTGTAAAACCAGTAATCAGTTCAGAGAAATCCTATTTCCTATCCAAGGAATCCATTCTGAAACCTTTCTGACTCATTTATTACTGCGTATGCATTTTTGGGTGATTCTTGAAGAGATATTAAAATTGGTCATGAGGCATACATTGATCACTAGTACTAAAAGTGAAGCATCAGCCACTGATTGAGTATTAAGTCTGGACAGTACTGCAGAGACTGTTCTTTTCTAGATCTTCCAACACCCTCATGAGTATTCTGAAAGGAGATGGTGTTTTATCAAGGACATACGATATGTTGGGTGTAAGCCAGGCTTCAGTGAAATGCACATTCAGCGTTGTTCACTTTTTAACACTTTTTGTTTTCATTCTCAGGCACGCTCCCTGGAAAGGCAAGCAGGTGGGTGGCTGTGGGCAGCAGGGTGCTGTCCCTGTTGAAGGCTGGCGTAGCGGCTTCCTCCTCCAGTTTGGCTTCTTTCCCTTTGTGGGCATGTCGTGTCTTCTGCATCGCAAATCAACAGGGGAGAATCAGGTCAGCATTTGACAGGCTATCCTGGAAGCAGCGGGGTTTGGCTGTCAGAGTCAGAGACTCCTACCTGGCTGCATCCCACCAGAAGCACCAGTGGCAGAGCTGGGAGCCCACCATCCACTCTGTTGCTGCAGCATCCTGCCAGGCTGGGGGACGGGGTACAATAATAGCGAAGCTCCCGGTGCCTGTGAAGGGGCTGGAGCAGGTGACACGCTTCATGCTCTGCTGCCAGATGCTGGCAGACCGATTTCAGGCCATCCCTTTTCACGTAGCCCCTTTCCCTCTCTCACCAGGGTGGCGTGATCCCCGAGTCTGGCTCTGTCGCTATTAGTCTCCTGGCATATGGAAGCTGCGTGGTCCCGGGGCACTGCTGCCCGCGTGTGGGGCTTCCCTTCTGACAGTCCTGCATTCAGGGCCAGGGTCGCAAGGGGATTTGTACAAAGGGGAGAATGCTTCCTTTCAGCAGCCCGAGGTCAGCGCAGGGCTGCTTTGCTAGCAGAGGTCAGTCATTAGGATGCTCAGAGATGGCTGGGATGCTTGGGGAGGGCAGGGCGTTCTCCACCCCCCCGCTTCTCCCAGTGCTGCGCGTTGTCACGATGATAAATGAGAGAGCGAGGTGGGGAAGCTCTTGACTGCGCGTGGCCCGAGCCCCTGGGGGTTCGCAAACTACTGCAAAGCGGCAGCTGATAAAATGGTAACTAATTCAATTAGTGAAATTTAATTTAGGTGGAGAGCGGATGGTGGGGTTGCCAAGACCATATGGGAAACCAGTGGTGTTTCCATATAGAAGAACTTAATTTAAACAATGAACTCATGGGTCTTCATAACCCGGCAGCCAAAGAGCCCCCAGGAAGCCCTGCAAAGGGTTGGAGCGATTAACCAGACAAAAGCGCAGCGAGTCTGGCTGAAGCGGGGGAGCAGGGGACAGAAACGTGCTCAGGAGGTGAACATGGCCAAGTTGGAAGAAAGCCCTGAACACACCAGAACCCCATATTTGTGTCTCTGCGTGTCCCCCACCCGCTTCCTCGCAGCAACGTGCTGTACAGCCCTGCCTCCATGGCCCAGCGGGAGGCCGCGTTGGCAGGGACGTGAGAGGTGAGAAGGAAGAGCGGGATACGTGCTCCCGATCAGTGGGGAAGCTGCTCTGAGGAGAAGTGCCAAGCTTCTGTAGTGGCTAATTAGAGTAAAAGGCTTCCTGTCTGTCACAGGCCGGCAAAGCTGTGCGCTGGCCCCATGCACCAGGCACCTGTGCTCAGTGCACCCGGCCTTCGGGGAGAGAAGGAGGGAGCCTCGAGGCACCAGCAGCCCTGGGAGACATCATGCATCTCACCTTTCCTCACTGGAAAGAGCTGCAAAAAATAAAAATAAAAAAAAAGAGTAGGATTTGGGTTTGATTTATTTTAGTTGGCACAGAGCCCTCGTGGAGTTTGGAAAGAGTCCTGTGATGGAGTTCTGCTAAGGAGAGCATTCCTAGTACTGATCTTGAGGGTATAAGCCTTCATGGAAATAGATTCATAAGCCTAAAAACCTGGGGAGTCCTGCTGGGAAGGCTCACCAAGACCTCTGCTCAGGGAACAGAAGCAATGCCATGTGATGAGAGCAACCAAGTGCCGCAGACAGACAACCTCAGCAGCAAATACCAGACACTCTGATTTCTCTGACACACAGACAAATGCCCAAGCAGTTGCCTGTGGCTGTATCTCCAAGGCACTGAAGTCCGCTGGGAGCAATTAGGGCTCAGCAGCAGGCTGGGAAAACTCCAGGAGAAATTCCAGCTTGGTTCATACAGAGAAAAGCCATCTTGTTGCAACACCCACGCTCAGGATGGGGCCCACTTTGGTGCATGGTTGAGACTCAGCAAGACACATCCAAAGCACATGGACGGCAGTTACCCCTCCTAGCCTGCGGTTAGCCAGCACTGCGCAGCTTCTCTAGATGGGGGTGTGTAGCAGAAATGCTGAGTCATGGCCTGAAGCAGTGATTGATCACCTGGCGGGCCAACCCAGGGGAGCTCAGCTGCATGCAATGCCCCTGAGTGACTGGAAGGGCTGGATCCAGGATCCACCCCTTCCCAGACTTCATTTAAGGGTTGGCAGTGGAGTTGAGGGTATCTTGCTAAAGATCCTTGCCTACCAGAGGCCTTCTAAGGGTAAGCAGTTTTTCTTCCTTTGTTTCTGCATCCATGGCTGTTGCATTTGGGCTTGCTCTCATTTGCTGTAGCCCAGGATTGTGCTACTCAGGTATTATTGCTGTACCTTCCATAATATTATAGCCTTATAAGTGGATTTAAGCACCCACATTTGGTGGGATGTATGACTGAGTAGGAACCTTTCACAACTGAAAAGCAGAATCCAGTACTTATAATCTTTTTATGTGGTTTTGTCTGAGAAATGTATTAAAATGCAAACACATCTGGGTTTGCCTGGTAAACTGTGTTACAATGTAAGTGTGCTTGAGTAATAATTCCAAATCATGCATTCAGCGCTAATTGTAACCCGCAGTATTGTGCACTGCTAACGCTGAGGAATTCTCTTTGTGGGCTGCTATTTTGGGCACTGGTGAAAGGCATTATTTTTTTTAACTCAAACATATTCACTGAGATGTGTTCTGGGGGAGAGAAGGAGGTTAAAAACATTAAAAACTTTTACAAACCTTTAACACTTTGCTACCTATTCCAAGAGTTTAAAAAAAACTCTTCAGGACTGGTGAAGCAGGGAAGGGATGAAGGGAACAACAGAGCTGCTGGCTTGAGGCATGATGAGGGGAAGGTCTAAATGAGTCCCTGCACTGAGGAGGCATTGGGTCCCATGGGTCTATTGGCAGACAGAAGAGGGCACAATGAGGCAGACACAGTGCCCTTGGTGCTTGTTTTATGCTTGGCCTCCAGAGGCTCTTGTTTGCAAACAACATCTGTCTTTTGCAGTACTCCAGCACTTCCTTCTGCCGGCCAGGTTCCACCCCTGTGGCTTCCCTATGACATCTGCTTCCACCTGGCCCAAGCTGCCCATGAGCAGGTGGCCAGAAGAAAAGGACAACAGCACGAGGTGGCTATGGCACTGCTCACACACATGCCTAGCCCGAGAGGGAATGTTATTGCTCTGGCTGAGGTACTCCTGGATGGGAAGTGAGGAATAGAAACAATGAAGAAATTTTGTTCCAAACACAAAAGGACATGTGCCATAGAAGAACTGAGACCTGAAAGTGTGAAGAGGGACCAAGACGTAGGAAGGAAGAGATAAGGCTAAAGGTCTGGCACTGATGTCTGAAAGACAGTAGTGGCTGAATTACAAGTATATGAGCCCACCCAGGAGCAGGCACGCAGTAGATCTACAGGATTTGTGCTCTTTTGAATTCTGGGCAAAAACTCTTAGGAACCAGATCAGGCACAACTTATGCCGATGTTTGCATAGGTTATTCTCTCTACTCAGAGACATCAATACACAAAAGATGTGTCTGGCTGCTATGTAGCAGAGAAGAGGAAGCTTTGTGTGGCAACTGCATCCCAAAACAATCCCTTTTCAGGAGGCGTCTTCCTTTGAGCACGCTCAGCAGCATCAGAGCTACCTTGTGCAAGCAGAAAGGTGTGAGGTACCAGCAAGTGCATGGGACAAGGGGATGATGAGAGCTAGACTATTGCGATGTAAAACTGATGAAGAGCTACCCCAGGAAACCAAACTGGACCAAAATATAATGGGGGCAACTGCTCACAAGTGCAGACAACAAGAAAAAGGAGAAATCTGTCATTGTGATGGAATCCCTACAAACTTAGCATGGTAAAAGCTTGTCTTCAGCTACTCCCTCCCTGGCTCTGAATGCATCAGCCAGCAAATGGTGGGCATCTCTTCTTGGATGCTCAGCAGAACCTGTGTGCAATACAGGCGCTGGGCTAACGAATAACATGATAGATTTAAGTCTCGCAAGAGAGCAAGGGAAAATCCAGATTGGGGCTTTCTGGGCTTTGTTTCTTTTATGCACCACTGGAGCAAGGAAATATATCAATATGGAAGTTTAGAAATGGTTTGAGGCTTCGCGGAACTTGCATCAGAGTGGCCCTGTGCCTAATATTACCATAGTTCACAAAGGTCACATGGTGAAGTGCTGGTTTCAGGCAGCATGGCTTTGGGAATTTCAGAGGGTTGTTTAGAGGAACAGTCCAGGGCTTGGCTGAGGTACTGATCAGGCTGTGCGGGAACTTTGCTTCATCCCACAAATACCTAAAATTCAATTTTTGTTGCGATGTGGATAATCTGCAGTCAATGTAGAACTCTTGTCCGTGGTCAGTAACTTTTCTACGAGAGCAAGCTACAAACTTCCCTGGCCTATCTAGAGAGCTGCTAGCTTCTTGAGATCACTCTTGACGGAAACATTTTGAGTTTCATCTGGGTTTGCTAAGAAATCCATAGGGGGTAGGTGAGCTGGTGTTTTTTCAGCATGCAGCATTGATCAGCCACCCGTATGTGCTCTGAGGAGCACTGGGCACCAGCACAGGGAAGGCTGCCCAGGAGGGAGCACAGTCTCCCTGCACCAGCTATCTGCATTTTTTTTTTTATTGCATCATTGCACCGAGTCTTGCTTGTAAGAGTTGAGATGAGACAGTGCTAAAGCCGTGGGCAGCCTGTGATGGCGCTGGTGCCATTGCTAGCAGAGGGAACTCGCTCTGCGGAAGCATGGAGAAGGCCAATGCATTCACAGAGACAAGAATAAACTGTTTTACAATAGGATTTGGCAACAAATGCAAAGCATTGTTCCCTTTGCTGTTGTTGGGGGTGCAGAGGAAGGCACAGTTTCTCATAGAGAAGCTACATTTCAGCTCAGTTCCCTGATCCAGATGGAAAACCAACAGACAAGCCTGTACCTCAGCCTCTGGGTTTCTCCAAACTGAGTAGGCTAGTTCTTGTTTCCAGCTGCATCAGAAGCTCTCTTTGTTGTTTAGCTGTTGTTTAGCAGGAATAGATTGATTTCTCCTATAGCCTGAATGTAACCGGTTATGCCAGTGGAAGCCCTGTGTGCGGGCAGCTCCATCCCACATCAGTTGTGGGGTGCAGCTCCCTGGTGGGAACCCAGGTCAGCACATTTGAGCAGATAGGCTCAGATAAAGAATGATTTACATAGCTGCAGATGTAATATTTTAGGCTACTGAAATAGGGAAGAGCAGCTACTGTCTGCTTTAGTGGCAGGAGATATTGTGCTAGGCTCTCATGAATCTCATGAAATGCCTTATTCAATGTAAACAAGGCTCGAGGTAACTCCAATTTGATCTATCATGTATCTGTCTTATGCACTGTGGGGGAAAAGCAGGTTGGTTGGGGTTTTGTTTTGTTTGTTTGTTTTTTCCTTCAGGATCTCCATCCAGCCTGGGTAGCTGATCACTCTTGCTTTTACATGGTGCTTTGCAGGATGAGCATCGTTTTGATGAAACCATAAGACTCCTTTAATGGAAACTGGGGGCTGCATGAGAGTCACCACTACAGAGAATTCTGCATTTCTAATGGCCTGAGTTATTTAATGGCTTATCTGAAATGCTCTGAGAGCTGCCTGGCACTGCCAGAGCCAGCATGAGAGCAGTCATGGTCAGATGAGGCTTTCCCACAGGTTTCCCTTGGAGGATGAGATCCTTTTCTGGCAAGCCATATGAGCTCAGTAAGATTCTCGTTATGGCCAAGCTCACATGCCATATATGTCCTCTATTAGTTTTGCCTTGGGGTAATTTTTCTGATGGCCAAAGACAAGATCCCTGGCAGTCAAGCTCATGGACCCAGTGTTCACCTTTTGCCTTTGCTGGTTCTAAAGAACAAGGACATGGCCAGCTAACCAATAAATAATTTGGCAAATAGCAACAGAAAGGAAGAATCAGACTTTTCTTAAGAAAAGCTATCATTGCACTTTACTGAGGTAATTGTTTCCTACTAGGTGGTACCTTGACAGCCGGAAGAACACAGGCTGTAAGTGTTCAGAGCTGCATGCTTTCCAGGTAATTTGATTTCCCGTACAACATACTCCTGGGGAAGGCATTGACCAGCTGCTTCTTGAGGAACTCCACTTGCTCCTCCTGCTGAGGAGACCTCAGCTCTGCATGGGTTGCAAAGGCTTTTCCCTGTGTGCCCTGTCTGGTTGCAGTTCCCCTGCTGGGTTGCCCATCCCAAGGTGAAGCCAGCCCTGCATGTGTTGCAAAACTTTCCTCTCCAAGTGACTTCATCGTGCCAAGCAGTAATGGCTCTGGTATGATGCTCAGAGCATTTCCTGAGAAAAAAGGACATTGTCATAGCCGGGGTCTTATACAATGCGCTCCACAAAAGGAGGGAAGGAAGGTAAATATAGAAAATTGAGGAGATATTCTGCATTGAGAGACACAACAAAAGGAAAACTGCCAGGAAATGACTCCACAATGGGGCCAAATTCAGACTCCTTGGTACTAAACACTCACATAGACAACCCCCATCCTCCAGCAGCTGAACAAGGAGCGCCCAGCACCCCTGGAAACTGGGAAAGCCCTAGATAGAAATCAGTGAGGCTCTTCCCACTGGGTTTGAGAGCTAAGCTCTTACTGAATATCTAAAACAAGCCTTTAGGTTGGTTGCTGTAAGCTTTCAGTTCTAGCAGTGTGAGCCTAGTTAGGTCTACATAAAGCATCTTTCTCTGCAGATATTAACAGACCTATTCATATTCACTGCACTCAGAGCTAGAGAAGATGTTGATACAACCCAAGCCCATTTATTCCCTTGCTGTCTGGTCTAGGCCAGTCATCCTTGCACTCTCCAAAGTCAAGGGAGAGAGAAAGAAGTATTTCCAAAGGATAATTCATCCCATCCCAAGATAAATGGTGTTAGCAGGCGGAGGAGAGGTTAAACTGCTCTTTGAAGATGCCTCCACGGGTTAGCAGGAAGCATGACTTAGACTAAACACCTACCCACTAAATAAGGAAGGGATGAATCCCACCATTATGGTCTAAATTGATAATACAATACAGATGTGTAGAGCAGTAAGTGACCAGATGGTGAATTTATCACACTACAGTGTAGTTTCTTGTAATATAAATACAGGCTGATTAAATAGTTGATTTGCTCAACAGAGCATCTCAGCTTCATTACGAGAGCTAGTCTGGAGTCATTACAAGTCAACACAGGGCCCTGTGTATGTTTTTAGAAAATATGATGGTCTGGAAATAAAAGATGTGCAAGCAGCAATTTTTGGTCAATTAATCTAAGGTTCTCTGTACTGAAAAAGAATCCTGGCATCCATTTTTCCATGCTATGTGCAGAAATGATATTTAATGCCAAATTACATTTAAATGAACAAAACCGCTGCAAGACTACAATACATTAGGACTACTAAACTTAGCCTCTCCATGTATTCCCTTGTGCCTCAGAATCAATGGTATTATTTTGAACAAGAAAAACAGATTTTTCTTCAAGGCTCTCTGGTTTACTGAGCTACCCAAATGCTTTGACAAAACTGTATCTGATACTGTGGGGTACTGAAAATAAAGAAGAAAGTTAAAATAAAAAAAAATAGGGCTTTCATAAATCATCCTGTCTGCTGGAAGCAGTTCCCTACAGTCTGAATGTGAGCAGCCTACATCCAGCATCTCCCAGGGCAGGACATGCATGGGGATCTGACATGCAGCTGCAGTCAGAGCAGATCCTGCCATCTCCACTACAACAGCACACAACCATCCTTCAGGCCAGGCTGCCTATAGCTTGGAGGAGGCACAATGACCACAAGACCTGCTAGCCTCTCTGTGATGCAAGCAGCAAGCTCACATCCATGTTGCCACCTTCCCTACACAGCTATGGGATGGTGCATGAAGCCAAAGTCCTGGTGTGGGTGATTCCAGAAGACCTCAGCATGGCCGCACAGAGCAGCAGGGAGATCTTTTGGATGGGGGGCAGGTTGCCTTCAAAGCACCAAAGAGAATGTCCTTCAAAAGAAGGAACGTGCTCAGATGTTCTGCCAGCACAGTGTCAAGCCACTTATGGGAATGTTTTCAGCAAATATCAGCCCAGTTCTTCCCCGGCCTTTGCTGAGGACCTCTTAGCAAGCACAATTGGGTCCCCCACAAAGCACTTTCCCCAGGTATATTTTGGGTTTGGAAAAATCCTCTAAGAGGTGTTATGTTCATAGAACCATAAAATCATTAAGGTTGGAAAAGACCTTTAAAATCACCTAGTCAGGCTGTGTTCATAGCGTGTCTAGAGAGGATCTGTTTTGATATAAGCTGCCTGCCTAGGGACTTTTCCACTCAATGACATTTTTCCAGCTGTGTGGAAAACCAGTTAGAGCAGGTGTTTCTCCAGCATTTTCAGAAGAAGTTGCACTGTGTTTGCAGCTAGCATCAATTCACAAAAGAAACAGAATGTTGAAAATAATTTAAAAATTCTTTTGTCTGTCAATCATCCAGTTCACATAAGTTGGTCACTTCTGAAGGCCTATTGCTCTCTCTCGGCCATTCAAATATAGCCATTTTTTCATGCCTCTCTGTCCCCCTACGGAGCTTTTCTTCACAATAGGCCAAAGGGGAAGAGCCTGGAGAACAGCGCTTGTGTAAGAATGAAGATCTGCTGGAGATTTCAAAGATAACACTTGAAAATCAGGGTACATCAGAGCTATATAACATGACTGTCAAATCCAATGCTCTCTAAATGCCATTCTAATCTCAAGAGCAGCTCCCACTGCTGCTTCTGCTCTGACCATCTCTCCACTGGTGCTGATGTCCCACGCCTGACAGACTCCACACCTGGGACTGGAATGAAATTCCCTTGTTAATACTACATGGATGGTTGCTGCATGATGGGTGACATGGAGAAGCAATTTTCTTCAGACTAGAGAACAGCTGGAAGAGTAAACTCTGATCAGCCTCAAGCATTACCAATGCAAGGAAAGGATCTGGGTTTTGATGATTTCTTTTGCGTGTTCCTATGTGTTTGTTTTTTATCCTGACCAGTTAGTTTCTATGAGGCAGGAGGGCTGCTGAAGGCCATGGCAAGGGTTGGAATTTAGATGGTGGGAAGTTGGAGAAATGCAGAGCAGGATGATGAAGTGTCAGTCTCCTGTTAAAAGCACAAAAGGGACATAAATGACTGATCTGAGTACCACCGCTGTTCCTCCTTGATCCTTATCTGTCTTATGCTCATTTAAACAAATGCACACTCTTTCATTTACCTCCTGCTATCAAGAAGCTATCCAATTAAAGACAGAAAATGTCTTGAGACAAATGAGCTTAGCCTCAACACAGTAATTCTCCTTTGGACACCAGACTTGAAATGACAGCAGCACCTTTCTCCTGAAAAATTGTGTATCGTGTGTTAGGAGAAACAGTTAAACTCTGTTGCCCATCTCAGCACATCCTCTTTCCAATCTTCCAAATAACCCAGTCTGTACTTACATACCACTCAGCCAAGTTAATGGAAAGCTGTGATAATTGTAATTAATTATTTTCTCTCTCTCGGCTTCGCTCCCCTTTCGATTTCTGCTGGAACTCATCTGGAGAAATTTTGCCTCTCTCAGGAGAAAGAAATTGATGGATGAAAGAGGAGAGGGAGGCACTGTCTGCTCTGCTCTGCTGCTCAGACAGTTTCACAAGAAAGCCAGCTGCTCCGTGATCTCATGTATCCCCACGTGACAATAGCGCTCCCAAACCAGCGGTTCTCCATGGCTGTGCACACAGAGGCGTGAAGCACAACCAGCTTTTCCCTGGGCTATCCTCCTAGGCTTGCTGGCCATTCCCTGGGAAGAGAGACCACAGGGTGGGATGGCACTGGATAAATCAGTCCATCATCTGTCCCCAAGGCTGCAGAGAAAACCTTTTTCTCTGGCCCGCTCCCACTTCTGTCTTACTGACTCTCCCCGAAGTCCAAAGTGTGTTCTGAGCATTTCCCTTTTTAGATGGATTGCATTTTTATTAATTTTACAGTAAATCACTTCCCTATTTCCTTTGTTTATGCTAGGTGGATTCGGTGATTTCCATGTCTGTGTGATGCATTACTTGGCACATGAGCACAACACATACCGTCACTTCATCGTACTCATCACTGACAACCCCAGCTCTAGGACAAGCAGATGAAAAATCATCTCTACACTGTCACTTCCCTTCTTCCTCCTGCACTAGTTCAAAGGTACCTCTGGAAACTGCAGCCTTGAGTTCCTCCATCCCAGCCTCCTTCAAGCAGGATCATCCAAAATGCCCGTGCAGCACAGCTCAGACTTAGTCCCATTGGACCTGCCGCTCCATGTCTCATCTTCTAAAATCATGTATCTAGCATTTTGTCTGGGGGATGATGGCAGCCCCAAAGGAGGAGGAAAGCTTCTGTGTTGTTAGCCCAGGGAAATACAGCCTCCTCTCCCTGCCTTCCCCTATACCTGAGCATTGGGCCCCTTCTGAGAGCAAACAGCTGACCTGCATCTTTTGAACATCTTGGCTTTTATGGCATGGATCCCAAACTTAGCAATGTTTCAGTGCCATTTTCTCTTTGCTGAGTAGCAGGCCTGGAAAGCTTCACCTTGCTGCAGCCAACACGCACCCTGCCATGCCCATGCAAGGCGTTTTTCTTCAAAGGACCCAGTGCCAATCCCCAAAGGCACCCATTGCAGCAGCTGAAGTGTCTCCATGGAGATCTCCCCAGTGCCCTCTCTTCAGCCCCTCCCTCTTTTATTGTAAACAGCATCCCTATCTTTGCTGGAGTAGGCAGCTCTCTGCTTCCTGGTCACCTGCCTGCCCAATGTGCCTCTCGGCCTGCTGCTGTCTGGGAGAACAGCAATGCCACTCTCAGAAAGTAACCCACACATTACAGAGAGCTCTTTTTATTCCTGAGTCGCTTTCCACCCCCATCCCATTATCAGATTTGCCTGCGCTTCTGGTGGCAGCTGCAGCATCGTGCTGCCAGGGACCATGTGTTCAGGGGGAGTTTGGAGGAAGGAGACTGAGGGGCTGCAACCCCTAATCCCTGCTCCTTCCCGCTTTTGCTGCCCAGGACAGAACTGGTAGGCAGCTGGACATCCCTTCTGCTCACCCACGTCCAGAATGTGCCTTGATCCTCCCTGAGCAAAGTGAAAGGGGTTCAGGAATCGCCCAAATCCCTAGGATTTACTTGGTTTTTTTAATGCTCCATATAGTCTGAAGGCCTCATCTCCCACCGAGCATCTTCCACCCACCCTTAGTTGGGAAACTCTGTCATCTACAGCAGAATTTTTTTAAAGAGATTCAAGGAAAAATGTGGAGGAGTAAATGCACCCATGATCCTTCCTGCTCCATCACCCTTCCCTCTAATGCAGACAGCTGGCACATACTCAGCACATCGCTGCAGTTCCTCTGCTCCTCTCACTGTTTTGGGGCCGTATCTTCAGACCAGTGAATCATTCCAAAACAATTTCTCCAATGTATTTGGCACAAACAAGCTTTTCTCTGACATGTCGGTGCAACACCACCTACTGCTCATTGCCAGGGTGTTTTTTGTACTCAGCCTCAAGGAAACCTGCCTCTCCTTGTCTGCAGGAATGCCTCTGGTGAGTTTATCTCCATGGCAGGGTTTGCTGCACCAGGATATGGGGCCCATGCTGGTAAGACTACATGCACCTAATGCCCAAAATGCAATGCTCCTGCATACTTCCTTGAATCACTCCATCACTCAGTGCCTCAGTTTCCTTCACTGGAGCACGGAGATGATACTAGTCTCCTTTCAGAAGTATTTTGTTGTCTTTGGATAAACCAAAGCAGATAAACCTCTGCAAATGGATGAGAAGTTGAGCCTGTAGTTTAGACTCATAGAATCATTTTGAGTTAGAAGAGACTCCTAAAGGCCATCCGGACCAAATCCCCTGCAATGAACAGGGACATCTACAGCTAGATCAGATGCTCAGAGCCCCGTCCAGCCTGACCTTGAATGTCTCCAAGGATGGGGCATCCACCATCTCTCTGGGTAACCTGCTCCAGTGCCTCACCACCGTTACTGTAAAAAACTGCTTCCTTATATCCAATCTAGATCTCCTCTCTTTTAGTTTGAAATCATTTTCCCTTGCCCTATCACAGCAGACCCTGCTAAAGAGTCTGTACTCTTCCTTCTTGCAGCCCCCCTTTAGATACAGAAAGGAAGTTTCCTATACTAGGCAAGAAGGTACATACTTGGAGCTTGCCACTGCCATAGTAGAAAGTAAAAATATTTCTAAAATCACCCTGGGGCAGAGTTCTGTCACCCAATTCCCGTTACAACCACTACCAATAAAGGCACTCATGACTCTCCTTCCTTACAGGTTCACACTGTTTTGCATTGTCCAGCCATCTCCCATCAGGGCCTTTGCTGCTGTAACCCACGAGCACCTTCACCTGGCCTGTGCACAGATCTAGAGGAGATGGAATGCAGACTCGCAAAACACAGCTGCAAGGAGACCTCTGCAAACCCCTGTCCATCAGCTGGCAGGAGGGGAACATCTCCCAGCGCGTCATATCCCTTAGACAGTGAGTGTCACGGGTATGTAGGAAATGCTGCATAAAACTTGATTAAGATAAAGTAAAATCTGTATGATGAGGAAGAAGCCACTCTGGTAGCTCCTGAACTCTGATGTGCACAAAATGAAATGGTGACACACATATACTGATATAAACTGGGGAAGGCGGTCCTGGTGGCAAACAAGGTCCTTCTTGTAAAACAAGGTCAGAAAGACTGGAAGAACCTCCACAAACGCAGGCTAGCAATCTGCTGTTCAAGCAGCATCTTCAACAGTCTTGGAGTACATCTAAATGGGTTAGGCACTCATACAGCAACTCCCATCCTTTGCCAGACCAACACATACCCCTTTTGTCCCACTGTTGCCTGCCAGCTTCTCCATAACTTCTGCCCTACAAGATCTCCAGATGCTTTCACTCAAAGCAAAAAGGGAAACTGAAAGGACACAGTACTCGAAACAAGTGATGTGGGAAAGCTCCTCCATATCATTAGGGGAGACCTGACACTGCTTTTGGAAGAGCAATTCATGACGGGTGATACTCTTCCATTGTCACACTCTTTCTGCTACAACAGAATCTCACTGTTAGGGCACGGGGAGTTTCCAGGGAGGGGAGAAGAAAATGAGATCTTTCAGTTCCTTTCACCTCGACTGCAAAAATACGCTTTCCTACCTTTCCTGTTCTAGGCAGATTTTTCCTGGCCCTTAACCAAGTCTTTTCAGCTGATCTTTGTTCAAATCTATGACGCATGGTCAACGTGTTCAGCAAAGCTGCATTTTGCTGTTAGCAATGAGTGCTTGGGTGTCAACCGCAAAGAAAGTAAGATCCAGATTTTGAAAGTGTCAGACATGGATTTCCTTTGACATTAGCATTTCTCTGTCATAGCCCAAGCACCTTTGTTAGTCTGGAGCAGTCCTGTTTTCTCCAGGAAAGCCCAAGTCGGTACTGATAGTGCTCCAAGTGCACTCCTGCAGCAGTTTGTGCAGCACAAACTCTGCTCAGCAGACGCTCATACAGAACTCACTGATTCTGAGAATGCAGTCCTCCGAGTTCTGCAGGACACTCGGGATGGTCACAGGCTTTTCCATACTTGTGCTTTTCCCCTCAAGAGTGCAGCGCTCAGTGGAGGTGGTGGGAAGCAAAAGAGCTGATGTTGACAAGTACAAACATTGATGACCTGATGAGTGCTGCCCTTTGCTTGTAAGCAGGCCCGTGTTCCCATACCTGACAGGACAACTCTTTCTCCCCAGCTCCAAGCTACACCACTGCATGGAGCATTCCCACTCATTGTTTGTGTACAATAATCACCTTCAGGCAGAGAAGAAAGTTAAAATAATAGACAGACAAATGAAACACAGGTACCAAAAATGGTGAAAGCTGATGAGATCATCTTGTCCTTCCCCCTCACTTAGTCAATACAAGATTGTTCCCCACCGGACCTCAGAACAATGCCACTTAACCTAGATGCAATCGTGCCACAGGAACTGCCAAACACAATGCAATGAAGAGCAGAGAATGAGCTCATATGAGTTAATCCAATTCCTACAATAAAACAATCTACGGCTCTGGTCTCCGTCCTGCAACATTCTGCCTAGCCAACCCTTCTGCACTTGCGTGCTAGCACTTGAACAAAAGCTGCAGCCGGTGTGTTGCTGTCATAACCTGGAGCTAGCAAAACACAACACGATAATATCGACCAACAATCTTGCTACTAAAACCACTGCTTTGTTTAGGTGAAATCCATAAACCTTGTTCTTCACAGACACTTGGGGAGCAAAGCTTTATTTCCAAGAATGCTCACAGAGAGGAAGTCCATTGTGTAGGTCAACATGAATAGACCCTTGCACGTGAAGTCTGTATGGGAAGCATACAGGTGGCTAGTGAGAAAATAGCTTCTTATCCAGTACAGCAACACAGTACAAACAGCTACTGATGGCCTGCGAAATTTAGAAGGCGCCTCCATCTGTGAGGCATGCAACATAGGATCCCAAACCAACACTACCCACTCTCCATGGCCCACAGAAGCCACCGCTGACCATAGCATTTGCATTTGCTATTTATAAGACGTGTCCAGAGCAACGAACACACATTCAGAGGATGGAAAGGAACATCCCAATGATTCCTTGGACTGGTATCTCGTATTGCCTTATGTATAACAGGCCTTAAAGCAGAGGGTTAAAATCCCTGCTTAGCTTCCGTCAAAATGCTTTCCTGGAACTGGCCCGGGTAGCAAACCCATCTCCTCCTTAAAATCATGTAGCTGAGAAAAAGCAGAGAGGCTTTCATCGCTATTCTGTATGCATAATTAAGTTTCATTTGCAGAGCAACGAGTTCTTAGTAAGTGCGCACATACAGATCTTGTTAATTTATGTGAGCAATACCCAGAAACAGAGTTCACCGTCCAGGGTTCAGGCAGCAAGCAGAAAAATGTGTTGTGATACTGGAATGCAACAGTGTACACAAAAATATGTCCACCAAGTGCAACACTGTAAACAGGGGCATAAGTAAAATAAACAAATACATGTCATCTCTTCTGGGTCACAAGTTGACTCAATATGACATTTCCTTTTGTGTAGCGAAGAACATTTGGAGAAAAAAGAGCCTATTTATATAGGCTCTGGAATAAATTAGGACAGCTTTTTCCTAGTTGTCTTGACTGTTTTTGCAGTTTTCTCGTCTCAGACATTAGAGGTTTTCCTGCCTTTCTAGGGCTGAGATTTTCCTTCTACTCGAACTCACGGATCATAAGCCATAGTCCCGCATGCTTAAAAACTGCATCACTGTACAGCTGCGATCAGCGATCTCAGCCACATGGGTTTGCCATAAAATCAGAGGCATATGCAGGCTGAGAACAGTAGCTCCGAGTTCAATACTACCAGCTTTTTGAAGGCATCGGAGACGGCCTCCTTTTCTCCCATGGTAGCTTTCTCCTTCCAAATGATCCTTTGCAGCTGTGTGTCTTTCAGCTCCCTAGGGAGCCCATTTACACTGTTGCTTTTGAACGTCTGAAGTGGGAACACGCGTCCTGCATCTCTACGCACACACACTCATGCACAGAGCTCTGAAGCCCTGTGGGTGGTTTTCATGGAAGAGAAAATTTTGGCTGGTGCTTCTCTCAGCCTGCCTCATGCAGAGCAAGCACAGCACTGATCTTGAACGTGTCCCTTGTGCTCCTGAGCTGCTCATTGCCTTGTGCAGGTGGCTATCCAGAGCACTTCAAGCAACGTGCACGGAGCATACACATCAGAAGGAGGCATAGGAAGGAAAGAAAACTGACCCCATCTTCCCATAGACCCCAGCAAAGGGCCTCTTGCTTTCTGGTTGCAGGGCACATGTTTTGAACACCAGGACAGGTTGGACATGTTGTAATAAGTCCTACACAAAGTCACTCATTTACCACAAGCAGCAAGCAAAAGCAGCATGTTGTGGAGTGCTACTGAGAAAGCTGATCCTTGCTATAGCCTAGGCACCCTTCTACAGCCTTTAGGGAAGATGGTCATGCAAACGCCAAGCTCTCTGTGGAGCATCACTTATGCCTGTTTTGAGGAACTGGAGGAGCCAAGTAGCTGGGAGCAGAACCTGCTGGCTGCCTGTTACCAGCTCAGCTGCCATATGCACAGCATCAACCCAGGGCCCTTGGTAAGGGGCTCCTCGGGACCATAGCTCACCATGGCCGCAAGGTTGGCAGGAAAGGCTGACCTAACCCTGCACCAAGCGGGCCCTCAGACCTATTGTCTTGAAATCAGGGTAATGATGGATGCCTAGGATGTTTCATCATTTCCCAGCACTGTTACAGGGCCCACATTTAAACTTCATCAAAAACTTTTTAGTTTCCTTTCTAATTTTTATGTGCCTGGAGTGCTGGCTATGCCTCCCCCAACCTTTGTTCTCCTGTTATTAAATGACTGGTCCATTTTCTCAAAGGATGAGTACTACCATTGTGCAAACCCATTAGTTAGATATTGGTATTAGCAGTAAGACCCCAGTAAGGTCTTACTTCTGCTTGGAACGTGTCCTTCACATTCTCTGTGTTCTTCTCCCCTTCCACCCAGGCTCCATCTCTCCTTTCACAGCTTTTTCCCATACTTGCCCCATGGTCAAATAATCCAAAGGCTGAGGGGGATAGCTATAGGAAACAGGGCAATGAGCTTCCGTATGAGTTAGGCATGGATGTTCAGACCAGGAGATTAAGAGGCTCAGGGTCCTGGGCTGAGCTCAGATAGAGTCCCAGGGCCCACACATGTGTGGAGGCCCCAGGTGAGGCTCTCCATGGCCTTCACATCCCAGCAGTGCCTGGATCCACATTGGTTTGCCTTCCCACAATATCTCCTTCAGACAGGAGTGTCCTCCACATACAAGCACAGCACAGATCTGTGCGTACACACAGACACAATGTGATTGTGGCATTTGCCCTTCCTCCCTCATTTTTCATAACTCCCTTCTGCTAATATTTTCTCCCACTTTTGTGCAGAAATTTATACTCTTGCCTGTCTGTCTTAGCCAGGTCTTTTCCACCACTGCTGCAATTAGAGCATATAAAAATAGCAGTAGCTGTATCACCCCTCATTTAGAAAAGAGATTGTATGCAGAGCTCACATGTTTCAGTGGCTAACGTAATAACGAGGCCATAGCCGCCCTGTGCTGGTTCTGGCCCAGCTGTTTGTCCAACAGGTCTCAAGGTGCAGCTGTTCTCACCACCAGATTCAGATCCTTTTAGCTGCTGCTGAAATGGTGCCCTATTCCTGCTTACAGATTTTGTTTTTCTTCTTTGAAGGCACCTGCTCAAAATGCATTGCCATTTCTGTTATTAGATAGACAGGAAAAGCAGAAGCTGAATTTTGCTTGCAGGTATTTTGAGGAGTAAGGCTTTCTCTCATTTTGGAAGCCTCTCTCTTGCAGGTTCTGCAAACAAACTCTGGCTGCTTCCCAGACAGTTCCTGATGCGAGCTTGACATTAACCACAGCAGTCCCAGAGGTCGGAGCAGCCCGGCCTTTCCTCTGAACGTGAGGAAACGACCTGCAGCCGTCAGTGGAGGCAGCTCGCTGGGGTCAGGTGGCACGTGCAGGCCTCTAGCATCATGGGCCCCAGTGCCAAGAAAAACATCTCCGTTGCTTCCTGCGTGCCGTCAGCGGGCAGGACAGCCCCGGGTGTTTCCTCCAGGCGGGTGGGTAAAGGGACAAGTGGAGATGTTTGTTGTGATTGGAGCCAGTTGCTCATCCATCTATCAGAGGACACCGTATATGCCTACAGCGTGCTGAGCAGTGGACACCAGCTCTGTGGGAACCAGCAGGTTCCTCAGTACCTGCAGGTGGTGAGGTACGGGAACAGGCTGCCCAGGAGGGTGGTGGAGTCACATCCCTGAAGGTGTTCAAGAAAACGGTAGATGTGGCACTGAAGGACAAAGTTCAGATTGGCCACAGGCATGGGTTGATGGCTGGACTAGATGATCTGTTTGGTCTTTCCAATCTTATTGATTCTGTGATTGTATGACCGCTTGTCCACACTTGCTGGTGGACCCACAGGCCACCGGTACCAGAACGGACTGGCTGCCATCTTGTGCTGCCCTCATCCCGCTGCACCACAGCCTGTGGAAACCCAGCAGCTTCTCGCCCCCTTGGCTACTTAGCTGCTAGAGTTCTCACCTGCACACTTCATACCATACTCCCTTCTTGCACAAAGGCTGTCACTGTTTTTGAGCTGTCAGGAAGAAGAGCAAAGCCCAAAAACCTAATATCTCATTGTCCTGCCTATATCAATACAGCGTAAAATACACCAGCAGAAGAATAAGCGGATCGCTTCAAAGTCACCAGACAAAGCAGGCCCTTCTTGCAAGCGCTGCTGCTTTCCTTGTCCAGCAGCAGCAACGTGCTGCAAAAAAAACTCCATCACATGCCATGGTTTTCCAAAACCATGAGAACAGGCTCACAGCCCACTCTTAGATAAGAAGCTTCAAGCAAAGCAGAAACAACAAGCGAAAACTCAATTCAAGGTTTACTCCAGGATGGACGCCTTGCTACGATAAATTAAGGTGTTTTTCATTATTAAAAATAAACAAAGCAATGAAAGTGAACCATGTCACCATTCATACACTTAAAAAACATCTTTAATCTGCTTGGGAAAATCTTTTTTTCCCCGTAACAGGAAAAAATATTAGTTGTCCAGATAACAAGCAAAACAAAATCAACTAAAGGGCATCAAGAGACTTCCTGAAATTGAAAAAACAATGTTTTGTATAACAAGTTTAGAAAAAAAAAAAAAAAAAAGAAAGAAACATACACAGCAAGCAGAATGATTCCCCCAGTTTCTTCAGGTCGTTCTTGATTTCAGGAACATGAGGAAGAACAACACAAGCAGGCGAATGTTTTATTTAACCTTACAGCATTTTACAGCTGTCCTAGCCCTCTTCCCTTCTCCCTTCCCTCCCCCCCCCCCCCCCCCCCCGGAAACCATTTGTCTTTCTAGTGCCTTATTTTTAACAGCTCAGCTCAGCCCCAAAGGGATATGTGTAAAAACAACGAAAGAACCTAATCTGGTGACTCTGGGTCTCCCAGGACCGAAATAGCAAGCCTGATGCAAATCAGGACCACGCTGCTGTGCTGGAGGGAGTGACGCCTCCCATTGCATAAGGAGAAGATGGAAGGGTCTGGCCGCCGTGGGCAGCTCATGCAGGCGATGTGGGCCACGCTGGTGGAGAGGCCCGGGAACCCATTCATCCTTCAGTAAATCTGCCCCTGGAGATGCAGGGGGAAGTTTGCACAATGTCTGCCCAAACGCCACCTGGATCCCCGCCAGGGCCACGAGGCTTTCATTCTCGGGAGCTCACAGATCCCACCTACATGCACCCAATGAAAACAATGCTGGATGCAGCCCGGCCTTCTCCCCCCATGTCTCCTTCTGGGCTGCTGTGCCACGGAAACCGCAGGAAACTATTAGACATGCCTGCTAGGAACTTCTGGATCCCAAGGAATTATTCACATTGGATGTATTCAGAGGTTTGGGTTGTTTTTTTTTTTCCTTCATTTAAGGTTATTTATAGTTTGCACACATTCATATGTACTTTATGCGTTTTCTAATGTTTGGCCCTGTAGGTTAATTGTGGCAATATAGGATTCAAAGGCTTCCTGTGCTTCAGTTATCCCAGTTTTCAGTAACATAGTTGGTTGCAATCAGGCAATTAAGTTGTGGAATTACATATACTCCCTAATAAATACACACAGGGGCAAGCCCAGCCCTAACATCCTTACAAGCCAGTTTCAAGTGTGGAAAAGCACTTTCTGTTAATATTTATGACAGCAGAAGTCAGACCATTGCATGTTTGCGAAGAGTAATCCCTAGACAGGTGTAGTACCAGCCAAAGCAAATTGATTTAGAAATGTCAACATATATTCATGGATTATTTGCCCAGCTCAAGCACTTATAGTAAACATCAATAGACCTAGGAATAGAGTTCAGCTTGCTAATAAGGAAACCTCTAGTCTTGCAGCAAGCACGTAAGTCAGGGGGGAAAAAACATGTGTCTACCAACCAAAGAAAATCTCCCCTAAGAGGTTGCTAGAAGAAATTCACTGTAACCCACATCCACACTTTCTAGGCCTGCACTATCAAGGGGGGCTGGCAGTCTGCAGCACTCTCAGTGAAAACCACAGCCACTCAAGCAAGTCCCTAGCCAGCATGGAAATATATTGTTCAGGTTTACTCCTAGAGTTCAGCATTTGGTCCCTTTTCTCAGGTGACGAGTGATAGGACATGAGAAAACAGCCTCAAGTTGCACCAAGAGAGGTTTAGACTGGATATCAGGAGGAATTTATTCATGGAAAGGTAGTTAGACATTGAAACAGATAGCCCAGGGAAGTGGTGGAGCCTCTACCCCTGGGGACATTTAAGAGTTGTGTAGATGTGACATTTAGGGACACGGTTTGATAGTGCACTTGTAGCGTCAGGTAGATGGCTGCACTTCACGATCGTAAGGGCTTTTTCCAACCTAAATGATTCCGTGATTCCTGATGGAGGATTTCACCATGCAAAGTCCCCGGGCCCATCCTGAGTCAACATGCGCTCATCAAGCTGCACCATATCCTGACAGGATATCAGCAGTAAACAGTAGGCAAATACTCACGCTTTATCATTGGTTGGTATTTGTTGTTTTTAGAGATCTGCACTGAAATTCCCACTGAAGAAAAAAAAAATGCATACAATAAAAGTAGCTTCTATTTTCTGCCTACGGCAGAGCTGTGCAAAAAAAGGCACTTCCTTCATTATTATTCTGTGCACAGAAATGGTTGGATGATGTCCGTGTCATTTTTTTCTGTTTGTTTGTTTTTAGATGTTTTTTTGTTGTTGTTGTTGGCATCCATTTGATTAACTCTTGGGAAAAGGTTCGGTTACAACCTTATTCTACATACCCATGAAACCGTTCCCTAGAGGGTTTGTCTTTCACAGCGTACGCCATACTGGGGTGCGCCAGGACAAGTCAGAAAGTCCCACCACCACCGCCAGGCAAAGCAGGGCCCCACCTCAGGCACGCTGAGCGCTCACAACTCACATCTGGTTTAGGCACATAACCACTCACAGTGGCCTTTGGACATGAGCTTTCTGCAAAAATGTAAAACTGGAGGCAAAAATGTGGACAGAAAGCCAACCCGTACAGCAGCCCCAGCATGGCTAAAGCACGAACAGATATTTGCTGGAAACCATTGGCAGCATTTTCTCAGCAAAGGTTATTGTTAGAAAATGTAATTGATATTAATGTCTGCGGTTATCTCATCTGATTGTATCAGCAAAATATGCTATCACTTGCTAATTACTTCTAACGTGATTTTCACGGGCAAGCAGTCGATGCTGGAGAACAGAGTTGTCTTTCTGAGCCCAGCAAAATCCTGCCTAATTGCAAATTAAGCTGCAGACCGAGGCCAGCCCGCAGCCGCTGCCCCCGCTTTGAGAAAGCAGCACTTTCCCATTTAACTTGGGATGATTCTCATCATCATTTCTCCGTGGAAGTAACACTTTTCTGACCAAATAACGCTGTCAGCCTGCAGAACATTGCCGTGGTACAATAGCTGCCTGCTCAGGGCTCACTCGCCACCTGCTTTTCCTTGTTTTGTTTTCTAGCCTCTAATTACTGAGCAGAGTCAATTCCTAATGAGGCAGTTTGATTTCCTGTTTTTCATACTTCTTGAGCCACTTAAAGAGCCAGTCCAACATAAAAGGAGCCCTTTTCTAAACAGATTTTAAATTAATTATAATAACCTTGGTGGTTGTTGTCGTCGCTCGGCGTGTGTACATGTGTGCACATCTGACTTTTCCACGGCTGTGTTTCTCATTTAATGTTTCCACACGGAACAACCATTTTTTTGTTGTTGTGTTCCCCCCCCCCCCCTCTGCCCCCGCCCCCCAACAATGCAAACTGGAAATTCTTGTCCAGGAAACTGTAGCCACAGAAACACTGTGTCTGGGGCCGAGGAGGAAAAGGTGATGATGTCATGAATAATTGGGCTGTGAGAAAAGATGGAGCATGAATAAGGAGGGAAATATTCTGACGTCTGTCTTAAAAGCTGGAAGATAAACACTTGTTGTGAATGGTACACGCTGGCTTCCAAAAGGGCCGTTAGGAAGAAGAACAGTATTAAGCGACCACTCAGAAATCTACGGATGATGCTAACAAGGTCTCCCAGCCCTGCAACCCCGTGGCACACATGTAACGCCTCTCAGATCACCCTGCATGGCTTCCTCTCTGGATACCAGCGGCAAGGCAGAGCTACCGCTGCTCTGGGGCTTTAGAGAGGTCTCAGCCCTCTTCCTCCTCCTCCTCCTGCTCCCACCCCACTGCTCTGCCCCAGCCTCCCAGTGGCACCGGTTGAAGCCGCTGGCGGAGCACACATCAGGACCTCGCTGCAGCAATGGCTCCCCATTACTCCCCATCCTCCAGCCCTCCCAGGGCAGCCAGTGCAGCCCAGTACTGCCATGCTGGGCACTCCTTGTCCCAGAGGTTTGGAGCTTACATCAACAGGTTGTGCCAGCCAGCAGCCCCACGACCTGTTACATCAGCAAGCGCTGGACTTTCTCTGTGGAAACTGCATATAAAGCTCACTGAAAAAAAAACAAAAACAAAAAAAAAACCCTGCACCAAATAAAACCACCTTACAACCTGCTGCTGGAAACAGAGGAAAACCATCCTATGTGATAGCCCTAAAAATTTAGCTGTGGCTCAGCCATGGAGGGCTGCATTCCAGCCCCACCCAAATCAGAGAGCTGAGAAAACTTCAATGGGCTCTAGCTTCTGGATTATTATTATTATTATTATGACAGGGTTTTCCTCTCAGGATTCAGACTCTCTCTAAATGGTGGGAAAAAGGGTTTTATACAACCTCCAGTCTCCACATGACAAAGTGACTGCCTATTCCTACAGTCGTCTGAACAGAATAGACGGAATAAGCTATTGTCTGTGCTCAGAAGTCAGCTCCTGCACCGGCACTTGATTGGTCCAGGATGTAGAGGAACAAAAAGGTCATTGAATAAAAGAAGAACAATACTTTTCATGAAACAAATGAGCTTTTGCTAATTTATAACATGTTTGGTTTGGGTATCATATACATCAAAATGATGTAATTAGTAAATGTCATTTTCTGGAGAGAGAGAGCTCAGCAAACCCTTAATGATGGGAATTTCCTGCCCCAGACTGTAGGCTCTGCACTACCGGGGCATCATAAAGATGCTGTATTTCACTCGTAATTACAGTGGGTACAAAGTGGAACCCAGCCGTGCAACAACGGGATGAGGAAAAAGTTCACCTACTGCAGAGGTTAGCTACACCGAAGGATTAATGGGAGGCATGCAACAGAGCAAAGGCTGATTAAAAACACGGGCACGTTCCACACCCAGTGTCTGAAACCTGGGAGCTGCATTTTGCAAACAGTCCCACCTCCAGATACCAACATCTCTCACCATCCAGCTCCAGCCCTGAGCACTCAGCTGCTGACCTTCCTGCGGCACACCCAGTCACCAGCTCAGCTCCCGGAGCACAGGGACCAGAGGGACGCTTGGACTTGAACAGCAGCTCTGCACATTGTGCAGCACTCTGCTGTACACGTCCAGCTGCAAGATGGTTTTCAGTAAGAGACATCAATATGCTCAGTGGAAACTTCGCCTCTTGGAGCTGTGAGGGTCTTGGTCCCGTGCATGCATACAAACAAACACCCACAACCACTTTCACAACGTCAGACACGTTTATGCCAAAAGTTACATATTCTAGTTCAGAGGAAAAACTGTTCTTGCAATGCCGTTAGCTCAAAGGGGAGCCAGAAGTACTGGAGATCTCATATAAGAGACACTCCATTCCAGGTTATGCAGGGACACCTCTCAAGACTCCTGATACACTGCAAGACATGAGTGACCGAGGAACATAAGGAACCTTCTTGCTAGGAAAACAGTAAGTCTTCAATTTATTATTATTATTATTGCAAATTAGGCTTGAAACTCAGCTAAGAAAACAAGGATTTATCTAAATCCATGGGAAACAGCAGCTGGCTGCAGCAGTGGGAGCCAAAAGATGTAAAAGCCTTCTTCACTTGTGCATATTCCTTCTTCAAATAAGTGCACTGTCTACACCTGGGAGACTCCCCAAAAACCTCCTTGCATCTCTTCCTTCAGGTCTTGAAGGCAGCCCTGAGTTGAATGCTGTTATAGGCACAGGGGAAAAAAAAGGAAAAGAAAAAGAAAGGGGAAAAAAAAGTAAAGTTGTTTCTGCTTGCACCATAAGAGATGAAGAGACTTGAAGAGCCTATCAGAAAGGCTCTGCCCTGAGCTAGTTGCTCAGGCTTGGGGGATTACCCTTGGTTTGTTTTCACTTCAAACATCATTGACCCTTTCCCTCCAGAAGTGTTGCACCGGCTCTATTCCCTCAGACCAAGGCTGCTGCAGGAGTACAAAGATGCTTGGATTGCCCCAAGAGCAGCACGGTGCTCGCTGCTCCCAAAGCAGCTCTGAGCTGGAGGGCAGTGAATGAAGCTACCGCCTAGAAAGCCTTTTCTCATGTGAAAATCCACTGGGCAGGTTTACGAGCAGAAATCTCCTCTGGCAATGGCCACAGCATTCTCTGAGCTGTGTGATAAACACATTATATTAGTTCACGTTTCCTTCTTTGCAAGAATTACTCAGGCACATGTGAAACAATAACATGATTTGGAAAAGCTTCCTTGATCGTTTGTACCGCAACTTTGTTCTTTGCGGCAAACTATATGTATGTGGGAACTAAAAGGCAGGCCCAAAGGGCTCGCGAATGCTAATCAGAGTCTCTTCTGCCAGGAATGGGCACGTCTAAGCTGGAAAATGTTTAACTGCTTGGGATTTTCACCTCTGTATTAGCAAAGGAAGGACACCCCTACTTGTGACATTCTTGTCCCCAGGAAATACCCTTACATTCTCTTCTGGTCAGAAAGGAAAACACTTCAGTGCAAATAATTTACTTCACACCCGCTTCTTTCCTCTCCTTTAATTTGCTTTTTCAAAAATTCCTTCTGCTGCCAACTTTTCTATCTTTTATGAAGATTAACCCAGCAATTCCCACATTTGTGAGCAGCTCAAACGGAAATCTGCTAAAAGAATAATCTAGAGTCAACAGAAGTGTGCTCTGATGGGCCCCAGCTGAGCCAGCTGCACTCCTGCAGCTCCGAAAGAAGATAAGCACAAGTGTCCTCCTCACAGGTAGAGTTCAGGCACTACGGAAAAGCAGGCAAGCACATGTCAACTCATCTTCTGGGTGTACATCACCATTTCTGGGCTCCCGGTCACCACAAGGCAACACCAATAGGACCAACCTGCACCCTGCTGTACTGCCATGCTCAGTCCCAGAGGCAAGCACCACTGGCAGGTGATGGACAGGAGATGCATTTGGGAACTGCCCTGGCCTGCTGGCAGCTCCCTGGGTGCACAGAGTAGCAGCAAGAAGAGAACAATGCGGTGCCCCTGGAGTTTTCTGCTCTAACTCATGTAAGTCATCATCCCTGAGGGCATTCAAGAAACATGTAGATGTGGCACTGGGTTGGTGGGAATGGATTAACAGGTGAACTAGGTGACTTCAGTGGCCTTTTCCAACCTTAATGATTCTACGTGAGGAAGGCTACAGCCCTTCCTGCACAGCTGGGCAACGACCAGCTTGTGACACCACCCACAGAAGGAACCAGGACAGCAGGTAAAGGCGTTGACTCACAGACAATCCACCTTTTTCAGCTAACCACTCACTTACCATAAATGAGTGCCTGCAGCACACTTTCAGTTCCTCTAAGTCATGCTCCAGTGTTTGGCTCACCACATGACAAGAACATGTCTATGACCTCAAGGTAACACCTGCTTGCCACAGCTACAGCTACTGTAATGCCAGCAGCATGAGGCAAAGAAGTCAGGTTAATGGATCGAGAAGCCTTGTAGGCGGGGAAGGGAACTTGTGAAGATGAACAGCCCATGGTTGCACACAGGGAGAGGTGTATGGGTGGCAATCAACCAAAGAAATGGGCAGCGTTTGTTTATTGCAGTGGTTTCCTGCATTTCTGATGTCTGCATGAACAGAGGTAATAAAGGTGTAATTTAGGTTAAGCATTTATTTACTTTCTACTTTGAAAATGCAACTGAGCTAACCTAATAGCTTCTTCGCATCAACCCAAGGTCACACATCAGCTGTAACTGTATTTTCCTTAGTCTTGTCTTTGGCAGAGTCTGTGTTCTTACAAGCATTCACCCAGCCACTGCAGTAGATATGATAGAGCAGGGAGAAAGTGAGTAGCAGCAAGGCAGCAGCAAAAAAAAAGCCAGGAATAGGCACGTGGCAAGAAGATCACAAGTAAACATAAAAGAGCTAGCCAAATGCAAGAGGCAGGAGCATTCTATGGGGCAGGGAAGAGGAGCGCAAGCAAAGAGGAGAGAAGTGAAAGTGAAAAGGAATGAAAACACCAAAGGAAATAGGAATTAAAACCACTCAGGGAGAGTAAAGGGGATGGGACAAGAATGGAGAGGAGGGACTGCGAGCAGGGAAGTGCTGCAGCTCAGCTGAGATCCCCTGTGCTCCATAGCAGGAGCAACAAAGGACTCGGGAACATTGTAAGCAGACCAGTGTGGGGCAGAAATCAAGCAACACCAAAAAGCAAAGGCACACATTCAGGAAAAAGATTGAACTAGAACAACAGCAAAGAATGAAAAGTGACTGAGGTAGTGCTGCTCATTCACCTCTCTCCATGGAACAAGCTCTGCTCAGTGGAGTAGAGCAGCCAAAGGCATGGATGAGGCCAAAAACCCCCACAGGTACACTTTAAGATCTCTGCATCAGAGACCACTCCAGGTACAGAAGTATCTCTCCTCCTGATGTGGACAGTAAGACTGTGTTAGGGTCTGAGGCTACCAGACCGCTAAGCTGGGGTCTCCAAAATCAAGACTGAGTATCTGAGGATGAAGAGGTCTGCACCAGAACACTGGCACCTTCAGAGTACAAAATCCCTCACTTGTTTTCTTTATTTTACAACTTATATAATAATCTGCTTTGGCCTTTTGATCTTTTTGCTTGTTCTGCCCGGAAAGAGAATAGCCACCAATTCAGGTTGAACTACCAAAACCCAACAGGACAGCAACCCTTCTGGAACGCAGCTCTGTTTTCCAGAAGCATCTCTCATTCCTTCCTCTTCCACTACATGAGGGCATGGAGCCATGGTTTCTCCTCACACAGTGTCCATCTGCTCCATGACCCTCTCCTGTCCCTTTCCTATGGGTGGGCAGACCTGTGCAGTCACAGACACCGCAATATCACAGATACAAATTGCCGGCAGTTCAGTTTCATCTGCAGTTCCTGCACTAAGAGCAAGTGGCACTGAGAGTTGGGTACTACTCCCAGAAAAACAGCTCACTGAAGCAACTTTCAAGTTTGGAGAGAGGGGAAAAAAAAACACCACAACCAAAAACCCCATACACTGGGGGTGTCTAATCAGGAATAGATATTTGAATGAGGCTTTTGCACGCCACCGCTCTGTTCCCAATTGCCCTACCTCTGCAGATGCCCCACAGCAGGCAGTGGCAGCCTGTCCTCTCAAGGCAGTAAGAAGAACATCGGGATCCAACAGGGCAAGTCATGCTTGAAACACTGCCCCGAGCTCAGCCAAGGGAAGTCATCCCATGACTGTAGCAGTGCAGTAAGAACAGGAGAGAGAACTACTCAGAAAAGGAAAGGAGTCAGGAGATACCATCTAACCACCCCTGTGTGATTTTACCAGGTTTGGATACAAGCAATACACTCTGAATGTCTAACACTGCAGTGACCTCAGTGACTTACTAACCTCTAGGTTAGAACAACAAATTCACTGTCACCTGTCAGCAGAGCTGCACATTCCAGCTGCCCTGAGGCTCCTCAGTACACAAGCCCAAACCAAAGGGCTGCTGGAAATCACTGACTCAGCAGTCCTTGGCAAAGTCATCAGCAGAGACTGCTGGCTCCAAGAACTGGATGCCATTTGTGGCAGCTTTCCAGGTTGCCGCCCAACACACTAGTGACCAAAAGTCACTGCCACCTCTGAGCATCAGCTATCCTGTATGCAATGAATCTGCTCTTTTCTGTCTCAGTGCCAACGGATATTGGCCCACATGGAATGACTACAAACATCTTTTCTGATGAGTGTACTAGAAACTTTCTTACACTGGTGTCTGCCACTCTGTACTGGCACGAAGGAGTGTTAGAATCACAGCACAGAACATCTCGCACTGCTGCTGCTTGTGCTGTAGTGGGTTAGTTACTAAGAAGAGGTACCATCCTCTGAAGTAAGACATGCCAAGCCTCACAGCAGCACTGAATTCAAGAAGGAGCTTGGAATATCACAGGAGGCAAATCTGAATGATCACACACTGACAGAGAATACAGCGGCCACTGTTACAGGTTTAGCAGCATCCGGTAGGGATACAGAGAGCATATTTCCAGGCTAGCTACTAAACTTTACATTACGCAATACCAAAAAGATACATCTCTATGGAGTTTGTAGTTTAGAGTTGCTTGGGAGTATGCAGCAGTACAAGGTTCAGAGCCTAGAGCAGATCTTTAAGTGATAAAATTTATCAGTCTCTTTTTTTAGGAGCAAACTGAAATGGCTCCAGCGTTTATAGAACACAAGCCTTAACTACACTGTGTTCACTACTACATTTTTCTAAGCCACGGTCTGTCCTTCAAGCACTCTGTTTGTACAGCAGCTTTTGTTGGTATTTCCTCATTTGAGTTGCAGTCACTCAGAGTACAGTCATTTGTATGAATGAGTCTTCTAATCACTCTTGCTGGCTGCCTTTGAAAGGCCACACAATTAGAAGCAGCATCAAGAAAAGTAACACAAACAACAGTTTTAAGATTGAACCTGAATTCATCAGCTTGTAACTAGGAAAAAAGGACGAAAAACAGGAGCCAACATAAAGAACCAATTCTAAGAACCAGCACCAAGCAACACAAAGGCAGCCACAGGCAGTTACTTTTCCCACCCTCCTTCCTAAATTGTTGCCTTCAGAAGAGTACATCCACCCACATTGGCACATCATACACATTTTCTGTACCTTCTCCTTTTCCTCTGCTTGAATACCATTCTCAGCTTTCCATCATTCAGCCAGCCAACACCCTCATCTTCCCCTCAAACACCCACAACATCACAACAACCTCAGCTGCCAAAGTCAAACAATACTACACAACAAAGACTAAATTTCTTCCTCTCCCTACAGCCTCCCTCTTTCCAACCCATCACTTTTATCCTACCTTAAAGCTGGATGATGGCAGAGCTCAGATCAGCTATGGCAGAGCACGAGGAGCCCGTCACAAGCATCTGGATAGGTCAACAGCTTCCAGCAGGGCAGCCTGGCCTCAGGTGAGCATCATCATAACACCTTCATTAAGAGCACCTGGGAACCAAAAAAACAACCAAAAAAACAACCAACAAAAAACTGGCAGGTGGATATATTGCCTATCTTCAACCATTTACCTGCTGCTTGCAGCGTGAAGAGGTGCTTCAAAACCGGTCTACTGCAGAGGGTGTTTTGTGGGGGTTATACAGCTCCTGTGCCACCAACCCTGAGTGAGCTGGATCCCCTCAAGCCAGAAAGGCAGGCAGAACTTGCATGAGCAGTCCTTTCTTGGCCAGATTTGTATCTCCCAGTATCTTCTGTCATTGCTTCCCTACTGATGGCAGCCACTGCTGGAGGGATAGTACAGGGGAAATCATCCCTAGTGACTTTTCTGCTCTGTTGTTTACACTTGATATCTGAGACATAGCAGATATTGTGGTGGGTAAAAAATCAAGGCAACAGGACATAGTCTGCCCTCCGATTCCTGCTCCTTCTACCACGTCTGATGGAGAAAAAGGTTTATTCAAGCCTTGCCAAAAATCTCAAACATAAAAGCTACATCTAGAAATACTTTAAAGCTGGAGTTAGTCCTCACAAGTGAATGTTCACTGTTTTCATCAGTTTCAAGAGTTTCGAGAATTAATCAGCTGCGAATTGTTTCTAAAACGAGACAAGAAGCAGCACTCATCTGTGGGGGGTTGCAGCAAGCATGAAATGAAACAGAACACAAACGTGTGGCCAAAACTCTTAAATGGGAAAACAAGCAGGCACCAAAATAAGCAGTTGTACAATGTGTTGTGTAAAGTGCCGTCACTGGGCAATTCATCATCAACAGAATAAAACTTTTCCCAGTACGCGGGATAAAGCATCTCCGTTTGGTGCTATTCTCCAAAGGCTTCAGCTGCCACTGTGTAAATGTCAAGACTGAAGGCTAAAGCCTCTGCTAGATCCTAGATAATAAACACACCGGGTATCTAAATTGTTATATATCTTGGCATTTGACCAGCAAAACGTCCACGGAAAACCGTATGCCAGAAAATCTGCCTTCTGCTTTTAAGCTGATTATTCAAGGGTTAACTATGAGCTCCCCTAATGAATTAATAAAACCCAGACATATTTTAAATCTATCGATCCATCACCATATCTATTTGGGAGCATTATGAATGTATAAACCATAGGATGGAAATGCTTTGTAACCTACCGAGTGTTCGTTGGTTGTGGTACATACCAGTTGAAATCTCCCTTCATCCACATTTGCTACAACACTCAGATTTCATTAAGAATGAACTTAGAACTGAATCCTGTGTTAGTCTTTCCTGACAGTACAAGCTACTCCTTTCAGCATCACAGCTGTGGCATAATCCTCACCTTCCCCATCCGTTGCACCCTTTCTGTGTCGAACCAATGCCTTTTGTTGGGTGCCTTGCTGTGCATAAGGAAGGTTTTGATGGGAAGTGTCAAAGCACAAACTACCTATGAGGCTGCATCTCTTTGTATCCAGTAGCTGCTTCTGCCACCAGCTCCCAGCTCCTCTCCAGGCTGCTGTGCATTTGGCAAACTGCATCGTTCCTGTTCTTTTTTCCTCTCCTATCTTCTGACTGACTCATCCATTCAGCTGCTCAGGAAGAGACAACTCTCACCTCTCTCTAGCTATCTAAAAATTAGAGGAGAAACCAAATGTTTCTCTCTCACTTGGAAGAGAAGGGTTTCTGCAGGTGGCAATTCATCTGGTCTGATACAGATTCCACCCCCAGGATGGGTTATACGGTCCCATCTCTCAATACTGTCTCAAGAAGAAATGTGGACACACGACATGGCCTACCTACCTGTCACATAGCTGAAGTGAGGTGAGACAAATCCCATCCTAAGCCCTGAGAAGGTTTCTCACTCTGAGTCTGTGTTTGTGCTTACATGAACCACATGCAATGACCTCATTCTTCACTCCAGGCTTTTAAACAAGACAGTAAGCCCTCCTCACCCTTCTGCTTAACTCCTCCATCACGACAGGATGCAGTGGGTCTTTGCAGGCTGGGACGGATCTTCCCATAGGCGTGTTCTCTTCCACAGGTGATTTAAGTCACCTAGGGACACTTCAGTGGTTACCCCACTTCATCGGCCTGGGATGAGGTGGGGTTCCATCAGCAGCAGACTTCCAGACAGGATTTTGCACAGCTGCTCAGCCTAATAATGGCCCCTGCACTTCTTCACGTCAGCCCAGGGCTGCAGGAGACACGGCCACCACGGGCACCTGAGCAGGAGAAAGGAATCAGGTACCCACTGCTCTCAGCACCATTGCTTTGTGTCCCTGGACGCTCCAAGTAAGCACTTATTGCTCATCCATCTTGGGCACACTATGTGGTCAAGTGCCAACTATCTTCAGCCTGCTAAACGACCTGACGAAACTTTGGATTTAAGGAACATCACCGGGAGCCTGGGCGAGCACAGCTTCTGCCATCCAGATAGAGCTGCTGTCACGTGTGACTGACAAGATATTTATGCTGATGGGTCAACAGACAGATTCATTATTTTTCTTCTCCCTTGTCCTATTATCTAATCCCTGTGCCATCCGCAGCCACTGGAGTGAATGTTCATTTCTATTCCATTGTCATACTAACTACTGCTCTAGTTTAAGTATTCTTTTGAACCCCAAGAACAATGTGCACAAGGCGCAAATCCATCCCGCTCCTCCATGGCTAAGTAGGGCCATTAGACAGGAGAAACAATGGGAACACAGCGGGTGCTCTGTGTTCGCTCCCTGCATGGCCGCACACAAAGACAAAAAGGAGGAGCGCTGGATGGGCCAGGGATGGGTGTCGGATACCCCGACGCACTCGTTTTCCCAGCATCCCCAGATCACAAAGGAAAAGAGGGTCTGCATGGGCCTGCAGAGCCTGCATCGGTCGCTGGGCACAGGACCTCATTGTTTGGTTTATTTTGTTTCCCCGAACAATATGTCACATATTTACTTTCCTCTCGGAGGGCCGACGCTAGCACAAAATCATCACCACGTTATGTCAAAATGTCAGCATGCCGCAACACCACAGCTCCACATGAGGCTGCCTGGCGGGCCCCCGCGAGGCCTTCTGCATCCAATCATTTCCCATAAGCAGCGTTTGCAGGACGGTAGATCTTCTTAAAATAGGACAAACCCAGAAATCCTGGAGCCGGGGGCAGCCCTCACTCATGTCTCTGTCTTGAGTGACTCCATCTGGACAATCCAGGATCGCTTTTGATGGCCTGCAAAAGCAGCTGCTGCTGGTTAACATCTTTTTTTTTTTTATTTTTTTTACTAGAAGTAAAGAAAAATGCTATGGGTAAAAAGTCAGGATGGTCTTTCTCTCGTTATGCACTGGGAAGTTTTACCTCCAGCACAGGGATTTTACAAGGAGTTTCCTTACCTAGGTGTCCAGCTGTATTTAAATACCTTTCACTGTTACAGCTCCGAGGAGCTGCAGCTGCTCAGACCAGCTTCCCCTGGCGTGCATGCAGGTGAGATGCTGTGAGCCCCACGGCCCTCCTCCTCCTCCTCCTGCTGCTGCTGTGCCAGCACCAGCCTCTGGAGAGGACCCTAAATCCTGTCCTGCACCTTCCGCAGCTCCCAGTTCATGCCAGACTACAGAGGGAGCAGGGAAAGCGGTTACAGCAGCCACTTACCAGCCTCCTTCGAGAGATCCCCACTCCCGGTGCTGTGTAACATAGCCCCAGACATATTCTAAGCAGCCGAGGGCGGCCCAACCATCTGTTGGAAGGCACAGACCTCTGAGGCAGGAGTTCCTAATGCCGGGCCCATGGGAGGTTTACCAAGGAGCCCACAAAGGGGGTTTTCCCTTAACCAAAGCCTGCGCTTTGTTATGCTGCTCCAGGCAGGGCCCAGCCACGGCTGCCGGCCCACACGTGCCCTTTTGTGCAAAGAAACGCCAGATCCCAGCGAGGCACGGCCGGCCTTCCAGTCCCACCTACAGCTCTGTGACTCCAAACCAAATGAAGATTTGGGTCTCTCCTGGGTGCTTCTCTCAGTTCCAGCCACAGATCCCAGGAGCACTCTTTATGAGAGTTCCCAACGTTGCTCATCCATCTCAGGTGGGAGCGCCGAGAGACCACAGGTCTCCATGCGAGCTTCCATAGGAAGTCAGGCTTTTACCGACAGCTGCATTGAGGGTGGTGCTCACAGCTTACACCGAGTTACTCGTCAAACAGAACCACATAGCTGAAATACGTACATATCATAGAATCACAGAATCATAGAATCATTAATGTTGGAAAAGACAACTAAGTCCAAATCCACTGAGTGGACCAAGTCCAACCGTCAGCCCATCCCCACCGGGCCCCCTACCCACGTCCCTCAGTGCCGCATCTAGAATTCTTTGTAGTACGTGTTTCGTTTTTTACATTCATTCAGATCTAAAGCAGTACGGCCGCCTTCCTAAGGCACTCCTAGCACACCTACAGGAGGCCACAAAGCCCCAGCAGCACCAAAACTGCATCCCCGAGAGCTACTTGCCCAGCCCGGCGGTGGCCGAGTTCCTCCGCGATAGCACGACGCTGAATAAAATGGGATCGGTGCCACCGGCCGCAAGCAAGCAGAAGAGTGAGGGACCAAGGGAAGCTCTGCAGCGCGGTGCCGGCCCCAGCCCCGTGCCTGGGCAGCGGGTCCCCGCGCGGGGTTGGGGCGAGGTTTGGAGCTGCTGTGGCATCTGGCACGAAAAAATGTCCCGGGAAGCTGTTACATTAAATGGCCAAATCGATTTATTGAATGGCAGGTGTTAGCTACAAACAGATGGAGAACATAAAGGCGTAAGCAGGCATTTGTATGGAAAAGAAGCCATCGATTTGTAGCGAGAGGCTCAATAGTGATCGTTATACCCTTTAATAGAAATGTTCTTATTTTTATGGGCTCAGCTCCGAGCAACAATGGCTCAATGGGCACACGCCGCCGCGCTGCCCGAGCTCCGCTCCTGGGGGGGCGGTCGGGCCGGGTGGGGTGAGGCCGGGCCGGGCGGCGCGGTGCGGTGCGGCGCGGTGCGGAGCGGAGCGGTGCGGAGCCGCGCTGTCCCAGTTGGCACGCGGCGTGCCCGGCCGGCCCGTGGCAGCGCCCGCGCGGCAGATGAGGCACGCGCCGGCCTCATTACAATGAGAATGGACAGGCTGGAGGAGCCATGTGGCAGCAACAGTTTGCAAATCCCCCCTCCTTCTGTGCGAATCGGGAAACATTTCCAAACATTTGTACCCCAAATCGACCACATTAACACCCCTCGGAGCGGCTCTCCCTGGAGAGATGCTCCGCGCTACGGCCATTTAGGCAGAAACAAAACGAGCAAGAGGGATTTTTCTTTCCTTTTCTCTCTCTTTTTTTTTTCCTTGGGCTCTCTCGGTGTGTGTCAGCGCCGAGTCGATGCGCAACTTTCGAGCTAAGGGGTTTAAAAGCCACCGGGGGATGCGGCTCGCGCGGCGCACGGAAGGGCTGGCGCTGAACAAACGGGCAGGTTTCTAAGCGAGGCGGCCCCAAAACGCAGCCCGAAGGCAGCGCCGGAGCCCGCGGCCCGCAGGGAGCTGCTCTGCGGTGTCCCCCCGCTGTGCCCCGCAGTGGGCGCGGGGAAGGGGGGAGCGCCGCGCTCCCGCTCTCCTCCGCCTTTCGGGCACAGCCGCCCGATGCTATCAGCGCAACTTCTTTTTTTTTCTTTTTTTTTTTTTCTTTCCTTCTGAAGTCCGTGTGCGTGTGTCAACATGCAGCAGGTGGTTTGTTATATTCCCCGCGTATTACTTTATGAGGGGCTCTTTTTATAGCCGCAATCACAACAACGCCCCGGAGTCCCACTTTACGCCCCCGTCGCAACAGCTCGCTCCGGCTCCGGAAAACGTTTGCCCGGCGGAGCCGTTCGGTGCCGGGACCGGGGAGGGGGGCGAAGTGCGCGGCGCGGGACCGCGGGGAGTTCGGCGGAGCCGCGAGGAGCGGAGCCCTGCTCGCCTCGCCGTAACCTACATTAGCCGCGGGTCCATATGGTAGATGCTGCCCGAGGATCCCCAGCGCCGAAGCGAGGCCCTATTCTTGCGCGCCGCCCTGCTTGTGCCAGATGGTGCCTGGGCCGAGTGGCCATGCGTGGGGTGGCTCTGGTTAGCCTAATAAACGTCCAATACAAGTCAAAAATCAAAACACACACATACTAACATCTGCTAGAGCCCGCAGTACCCAGCTAGCCTTTCAATGCTGAATTAAAGAGCCCCACAGCCCTTCTGTTCCCCTAGGTTAGACACTCATTACCATTTATCAAGCACTGATGTTATCTGGCCTCTCATTTTATTTAGTACCGAAGCTATTAGCATCAGATTTGATTTTGACAGTTGACGCTGCTGCTGGTAAAGCCGGGATCTGGCCGGGCGGATCGCTGCAAAATTCCGAGCTCGGCGGCGGCGGCACATTCCTCCTCCCGACCCGGTTACGGGCCCAGACAAAGAGCTCCCGACGTGTGCCTCGCGCCCCGCGGGCATCCCCGCACCCCGCGCCTTTCTTCCCCCGCGGCCCGCGTCCAGATCCGGGGCCGCTTCCAGGGAGCGGCCGGGCCGAGGGTTCAGCCCGGTGCCGAGCCAGCCGGACCCCGGGACTTCCTCCTTATCGCTCTCCCACAACGGGCCCGGACCGTGGAATCGCCGCTGCGCCAGGAGCGCCTTTGGGAGAGCTGTGGAGCCCGAGGGCTGCTCCCCAGGTGATCCACGCCGGAAAGGTTCGCAGCCGGGTGAGCCCGACGCTGGCACAAAGGTGGCAAGGCCTCATTACCATACAGCTGAGGGTTTATCTCTCCCTCCCCCCTCCGGCCTCCCATCCATTTAACAAGCTGAAATAAAAAGCCACATGAAAGGCCTTCTCTGTGCTCGGCTTTAATGAGGGACACGCGACCCAACAATAAGCGCACGCCGCAATCAGGCCAAGGCTTTACTGGCGCACGCCGAAGCCGCGGCCCGGCTGCGGCACGACGCCGCCAGCGGTCCGGGTCCGGGTCCGGCCCCCGCCCCGAATCCCCCGAGCCCCCCGCCCCGAGGCCGCCAGCGGCCGCCCTGCCGCTCCCGCCCCGCTCCGGCGACCGTCGAGGAGCGGCGCCCCGGGCGCCCCGGTCCGGTCGTCGCCTTCTGCCCGAGGAACAGCCCCGGGGCGCGGGCGGGAGGGACGGGGCGCGCTCGGGGAACACGTCGAACCCCGCCGCTCCGAGCTCCCGTCGTCGGGGGGGTACGGAGCCGAGCGGCCGGGGCTTTGCCCGGCCCCTCGCGGAGCGCCGGCAGCGGGACTCGAGTGCGGGACCCGAGGGCTCCCGTAGCGCCGGGCTCCGTTTTCCAGAACGGAAAGATGGAAAAGGGGAGGGATCGCCCGCACGCTGACTGACAGTTTACATAATGAGCTCGCGAGGATGCGAGGCAACTATATAAACCGCTCGGAGGGAAGCAAGTTTCCCATTTACCGAGCGCTGCCGGCCCCCGCCGAAGGAGGAGCCGTCCCGACGAGGCGTCCCCGTTCCCAGCCCGAGGGCTCTGGAGTTTATAAAGCGCAGGATTGGCGCCCCGAGGGCACGGCCGCACCTGGATTTACCTCCCGTCCCGCGGGCGGCGCCGCTCTCCGCGCTCGGCGGAGCTTTTGGGGAATACAGAGCGAGCGGCGCGAGGATGAGAGCGCGGCGCGCCTGCGGCCTGACGCTGCTGTTAGTGCTTTTGCAGCAGGTAACGGTCGGAGCGACGGCGAGAGGGGCTGGCGAGGTGTCAGTGGGTGCTGGCCGAGGCGTGACGGGGCTGTGTTGTGTTCCTTTGTGCAGAGCGCGTCCGGCTCCGGCGTCTTCCAGCTGAAGCTGCACGAGTTCGTCAACAGCCGCGGGGCGCTGGCCAGCGGAGAGCCCTGCGCCCCGCACTGCCGCACCTTCTTCCGCGTCTGCCTCAAGCACTTCCAGGCGGTGGTGTCGCCGGGCTCCTGCACCTTCGGCAGCATCATCACCCCGGTGCTGGGGGTCAACTCCTTCAGCATCCGCGACACGGAGCGGTTCGACAGCCCCATCAAGCTGCCCTTTAACTTCACGTGGCCGGTGAGCGGCGCGGGGCGGCGGGCGCGCCCCTCGGCCGAGAGGAGCGGAGCGGCGCGGTGCGGGGCGGTGCGGTGCGGGCGGGGTGCGGGCGCGCCGCGCTGTGCTGTGCTGTGCTGACGCTGCTCTCTGCTCTCTGCCCGCAGGGGACCTTCTCGCTCATCATCCAGGCCTGGCACGCGCCCGCCAATTACCTGCCGCAAGGTGAGCGCCGCGCCCCCGTCCCGAAACGGTTAAGGGCAGCCCGGCCCCGCCGCCCCCGGCTATGATGTTTGCGCGATAATTTCGGGGCCGGCTTTATCCGAGCATCAGGAGTTAGTCCCCAAACGATGCCCGTCAGGGGCCGCTTTGATTCTGTCCCGACCTAATCTCCAACACAATTGCGTTTCCTGCGGTTTATTTTTGGCGTGGGAAAGAAAGGAGCTCAGCGGTGAGAAAGCCGCGAGGCTGCCAAAGAGCCCCGGCCGCCTTTTCCTGTATTTTACACCTTTCTCGAATTCCGCCCTTTGGAAAGGAATAATGGCTTCGGGATGTTTTTCTGACAAGAGAGGAAAAGGATATTCCAGCAGCACTTTGAAAGCCCTCGACGCGGAGCCCCCTCGGCCTGGGCTCGCGGCTCCGGGCCCTCCCTCACACCGACCCCGCTCCGTCCCTCGGGGCAGCGGCGCGCTGAGCCCGCTGCGTTCCCACCGCCCCGCTCCGTCTCCCCTCGCTGCGGCCGGGGCGGCGCGGTGCCCCGCGGCACACACGTGGGTTCCCGGGGTGGGTGGTAGACGTGGTGGTGGCGTTGCCGGCAGCTTGACGCGCTACTCGCTGTCCCGCAGGCTCGCGGCCGCCGCCGGAGGAGTGGCTCATCAGCCAGATGGCCATCCAGCGGTCGCTGGCGGTGGGCGAGGTCTGGTCTCAGGATGTGCAGAGCAGCCCGCTGACCCAGCTACGCTACTCCTACCGCGTGGTCTGCAGCGAGAACTACTATGGAGAGAGCTGCTCGCGCCTCTGCAAGCGCCGCGACGACCGTTTTGGGCACTACGTCTGCGAGGCGGATGGCAGCCTGACCTGCCTGCCCGGCTGGACCGGCGAGTACTGCACCAAGCGTAAGTGCCGCTCCGTGCCGTACCGGTGGTGGCTGCCACGCAAGCTCCCCGGGCCCCACAGCCCATCCGCATAGCAAGGCCTTGGCCGTCTCGCTTCAGTGAGTGCTGGAGGGATCCCCTCGGTGGGCTGTGCTGCCCCTTGTCCTGTGCGCTGTGCAGGCCCGTCCCGCTGGTGTCTTGCACATCTGCTGCAGCTTCCTTAGGCCTTCCTCTAGGCTAACCTAAGCTGCAGCCTTAGACAGGAATGCAAGTCCTTTGCCTTTCCTCTGAGGAAAGGCAAACTCAGGGAGCTGTTCAGTGAAGGTACCCTGAGCCTAAAGTGCATCGTCCCCTGCAGCAAGTGTGTCAGGAGGCCCCATGCTGGATGCGGCGTGTTTGCTTGCGCCCACACAGCGCAGTGCACCTGGTGGAGGCTCGAGCCGTGCTTTCACGCTGACCTTTCCACTCCGTGCCAGGAGATCGAAAGCCGAGGACTTTGCCCCGCTGTTGCTGCAGCTGCCAATGCCATGCTGCACCTCTACACGTAGCAAAGAAACAGCAGAGAAGGGCTCTTGGCTGATATCCCTGAGTCAGTCATACCTATCCCAAGTTACACTGCCAGCAGCTTGTCTGCAGAGGCTTCCACGCTTCTGCTGCCAGCGGTGGGGCAGGCGTTGGTGCTGTCATAGCGGGAATCTGCTGTGGGCTCAGGGCCCTGCTGGGTTCTGCAGCCTTTTGTTAGGGCAAGCACAGCCGCTGCCTCTTGCTGCTTTTTGAGAGAGCTGCAAGAGTTCATGTTTGTTGTGTAAACTGAAAAACCAAGGGACAGCTTGTCAGACGTTGGCTCTCCCTGTTCACTTCCTCCTCCTGCTCCAGAACTCCCCATACTGGGAGTTTTTAGAACAAAGCTTTGGAAGTGCAAAACTGGTTTTCAAAGTATTTTTTTTAGAGCTGGCATTCCCCTTCTACAAGTGTGTTCTGTCATGCCACACGTATTTACCTAAACGTTTCTGCTTTTTTTTCCTGTCCTCTTTGCAGCCATCTGTCTGTCTGGATGTGCCGAACAGAATGGATACTGCACCAAGCCTGGAGAGTGCATGTGAGTAGATGGCAATTGCAATCTGAACTTCAATTAAAACATCAACTTGTAATAGAAGCTTAAACTCTTTTCCACGTCATTAATGCTTTAATTTGATTTTTCTTGTAGCTGTCGTTCTGGTTGGCAAGGCCGCTACTGCGATGAATGCATTCCCCACATAGGCTGCCGCCATGGGACTTGTAAAACACAATGGCAGTGCATATGTGACGAAGGATGGGGTGGCCTCTTCTGTGATCAAGGTTGGTTCTGAGGGCCGTGCTTAGGGCCCTGGGTTGGGTATTCCTCAGTCTGGAACTAAGGAATCTGATCCAGAATTAAATCTCTGTATGGTGCGTGTAGAGAGGTATCATTTTGTACCAAAGCTGTCTCAGACACCACTTCTTAATCTGTAGTAGTTTTGGCTGAAAACAAGCAAGCCTTTTTGGTAGCTGTTGTTTTCAAGGGAAAAACACCACCTGGGTGAGTGGTGAGTGGGCAAGTTTTCTGCTTTCTCAAGCTAAGTTTAATGTATTCCCTGTACAACAATAATAATTTACTAAACAGTTTCCAGCAGCAGTAAACACCATAATTTGGCCTTCCTTATTTTGCATACAAGGAAGTTAACTCATGTGATAAGTCTGGAGCATGAGAGAAAAATCATGTAAGCAAGAATGAAAAGTACAGGTTCCATTTTAAGGTACACCAGACCACTTCCACCTATTCAACCCAGTGAATCACTGAACTGTAGCCAGCTGAGCAGTCATGTCCTCAAGGCCATATATGCACTGCTGGCACTGAGATCATTAAGTACTCAGAGCGAGTCAAGTGTTTGCAAGACATTTATAGGATTAAGATAGGGAGTCTGAATTAAGCAGGAAAAGTAAAGGTGCAGATTTTTTTTGTTGTTGTCGGTAGTTACCTATTAACTAATTGTATTTCCATTACTCTGGCATTTATAGTGCTTATAAAGATTCTCTACTCATGTCGTATGGACTTGTGTGCTTAACCTCTGCCTCAAATTGAAAGGGAAAATAAAAACAACCATCTAGTTTGGCAGAGTATTTAGACAGTTTAAACTAATAACATTCATAACAACAGAACACAGTAAATAAACAATAAAATATTTCCAATGTTTGTTTAAATCTCCTAAGCCTAAATACTTCTGTTTCCTTCCTGCCTTCCCAGAATGTGCCTTGGAGCACACCTTGCAGTGACAGGGCTAGCTCTTCTGCTATGTGACACATTGTGCACGGTGTCTGTAATGCCTCAGTATCCTTCTGAGAAAATACATGGAGTACATTTTCCACATTGGCATCATTACGGCTAATGGGATTATGCCCACAAAAAAGGGAGAGTGTACCAAAGCACTGAGAAAGATAAGTTTCTCAAAATTGAGAGCTCGATTAGCAGACGTGTAAAACTCGTAACAGTCTCAAACATCTGATTAGAACTGATGGTAACCTGGATAAGAATCTCCAGTATTTCAATTAGTGGCAGAATTGAAGACTTCATTTAAAACTCTTTGTTGATCAAGGTGTTTTTGTATGAATGTCTCTTGCCAGCTGTCAGAAGCTCTTTCCTCTAACACCCGGTGTCTTTGCAGATCTGAACTACTGCACTCACCACAGACCATGCAAAAACGGAGCAACTTGCATGAACACCGGCCAGGGCAGCTATACGTGTTCATGCAAACCTGGCTTTACTGGTGTTGACTGCGAACACGAGATCAGCGAGTGTGACAGCAATCCCTGTAGGAACGGCGGTAGTTGCACGGTAAGGGCATTTTAAATGTAAAGTCTTTGTGTGAAGCAAGCCCCAGTATACCTTTTCAGAAATGGTTTTGTAACAACATAATGGGAATTCGATAGTACACAGGTTCATTACTGACTCTCACAACTATCATTCTGAACCCTTCCCTGGACGTGTCGGGGGAGGAAGTCTGTTACAGGAGGAGATGTATCATCTAGATTAGAACGAGTCAACTGATCCTTAGGTTTCTGTGGCAGCCATTATGAGACCTTGGCAAGATCCAAGGCTTGTGAGGGAGTGCATCCGTAAAATAAAAGAATAAATAAGCTTCCCAAATCGAGGTTCATAAAGAAATGTGCTAAGTCTATATTTTAATAGCAAGGAAAAGAAAATGTCTTCTTTCAGCTATGGGACTGCAGCATTAATTGATAGAAGGGCAGTCAGATGAAACACCTTCTGTGAAATGAAGTTCTGTATTTTCAGTTTTCTCGTGTTTCTGTGTATTTTCAGACCCAGTCAACGACTGATCCTACCCGCTGATAAAGACTGATAGCTTATAGATATCAGATGTAATCTGATGCATGTTTTGGTTAAAGCTAATGCTCCAAGACCCTAACTCCCTTCCCTCAAGGCCTTGGATATGTATTGCTTATAAAGAGACAACTTTTGTTGTAGCCTAAGTGGTGGGATTTCTCCATGGCAAAGCAAAATAAAGGGCAGGGGGAGGGAGGCTCTCATGGGGAGGATAGGTGTCCTGAATGCAGCTGTGTAGGTTGGCATATGTCATTCTGCTCTAGAAGGACACTGGAGATCCCATTAGACAGTAGTGGCATTAGTTGTGTTTTTGCCTGGTTGCCTCTAGGCTCCCTACAACTGTATCTGCTCCGCTCGTACAGTTGCATGATTACTCCTATGTGCCAAATACAGCCAGTTCACAGCCCTGTCCCCCACAATCCAACTTGCAGTTATTCACTCCACAAATGCCACTTTTGCCACATCCAAGTGTGAATGAAGCGGGACAGAACAGCACTCGCTGCGGACCAAAAAGAAACACACTCACAATTTGTTTGGTGGCATCAAATAACAGCCTAACGTTGTGTTTTGCAGGATATGGAGAATGGCTATCGCTGCGTCTGCCCCCCTGGCTACTATGGAGCTCACTGTGAGCACAGTGCTTTGACGTGTATCGATTCTCCGTGCTTCAATGGAGGCACATGCTTGGAAAAAGAACAAGGGGCCAGCTACACTTGTGTTTGCCCTTTTGGTTTCACAGGGTCAAACTGCGAAAAAAAAGTGGACAGGTGCACAAGCAACCCATGTGCAAATGGTGAGTCTTTTCTATCAAAAAGTCTCATGGCTTCTTCACTTGTTTGTGCTTTTCAGTGCAGAAGTGATAGAAATCCAATCTGACCTCTACACTTCCTCTAATACATTAATCCCTCTCCCTCAGCGTATTCCACATCTATCCTAATTTTGGTCTCTTGTGGGGGACTTTCGCTGGCATTTTCTATGTAAGAAAACAATGCATAAGCTTTATCATGGAATGGGAAAGCATTAAACCAACATTACATGCTTAGAAGTGGCATGGTTTTAAGGGGTGATAGATAAGCTAGAAGGAAGTTTCAGATGCGTGGCTGTTTTGTGAAATAATCTCCCTCTTCTTGAGGTAGTATGTAATGCTTATGGGGTGGGAAACACATTGCATACTGATTTCTTTTTTACTTTTTTTCCTCAGATGGTAATTGCTTTTACCTTGGTCAGATTCGTGTGTGTCGTTGTCGGGCTGGCTTCTCTGGTCAGAAATGTGAGATTAACATCAATGACTGTGCCAGGAGCCCATGTTCCAACGGGGGAACTTGTCATGACCTGATCAATGACTACACCTGCACGTGCTTGCCAGGCTATAGCGGCAGGAACTGTGACATCAAAACCAGAGATGAATGTGCTTCTGGGCCATGTGAGAATGGAGGCACGTGCTACAGTGGACTTTATAGTGCCAACTTTGTCTGCTACTGTCCTTCTGGCTTCATGGGCAGCCGTTGTGAATTACCAGTTTATTCAGTGCCCATCACACTTCCTCCTAAACCAGTCCCCTGGATTGCTATATCCATGGGAGTGGGGCTGGTGGCTTTGCTCATACTGTTCTGCATGATAGCGATGGTCATCAGGCAGATGAGGATGCAACCACAGCAGGACTTGGAGACGATGAACAACCTGTCTGACTTCCAGAAGGACAATCTCATTCCAGCTTCCCAGCTCAAGAACACCAATAAAAATAAAGACCTCGAAGTGGACTGTGGGCTGGAGAAGTCAAACTATAAACCCAAGAATCATAAACTGGACTACAATCTGGTAAAAGATCTGACGAGTAGAGGGACACAGGAAGATAAATATTACAAAAGTGAAAAGTGTTTAGGAGAGAAGTCTCCACTCCGACTACACAGGTGAGAATTTAGCCTTCCTTGTAGCCTTTGTAAGCCCCTCACCTTCATACTGGCCTAGACGCAGATGAGAAAACGGGGGGGGGGGGAAATAACTCGGGGAGAGAACATACAAAACAAACCAGAGCAAAGGCAGGAATTCTGAACTGAAGGATGAGTGTCATGGCCAAGTAGAAAGTTTGTGCACAGTCTGCTGGTAACACAAGTGCTGTGAAGGGGAACAAGAGTGACTAGCCCAGTGATGAAAGTGAGAAGTATGTTTCCTTGCTCAGTAAATCACAGAGGAGCGATGCTACAGCAAACAGTGATTTTAAAAATGAGTATTTTGCTTATTAAGAAGGCAAAATTTTCTTTCTGAGAAGAAGATTAGAGTGAAAATAACTTCTCTTCAAAAAAAAAAAAGGGCAGCTATCCATTGGCTCATCTATATTCTGCTATGTGTACTGAAAGTCTTGCCTGGGTTCCGCTCGTGACTGCTGTGCACTGAGGGATCTGAGGAGTACCTGACTAAATTGGGCATAGCAGAAATCTAGCAAGACAGTTGCTATTCCTCACTTTCACTTCCCTAAAGTAATGTCCTGCTATCATATAGAACATGTGAAACTTCATCCTTTGTCCTCCCCTCCCTCACCTCCACAGCTATCTTGTTCCACCTCTACATATTCATGGTAGCATTTCAGAGCCAGGCGTGTTAGAAGTCAAATAACACCTTTTTTCTCTCTGCCCTGCTTTAGTGAAAAGCCGGAATGTAGAATATCAGCGATATGTTCTCCAAGGGATTCAATGTACCAGTCCGTCTTTGTGATAACAGAAGAAAGGAATGAGTGCATCATAGCCACAGAGGTAAGCAAGCATCTCATCTCTTCCATGGCATGCAGGAGTGCCCAGAACAGAACATACAGTGGGGGGGGGAAAGGAAAGGAATAAGGAAATGAACAGTCCTGATTTTATTAAACCAGAGATTCTGCATTTAGATAAGTCAGTGGGAGATGAAAGCACTGAATGTCAGCCCATAAGGATTCAAGATATCATAGGAAGGATTATTTCCTCTTACATAGTTAGCAAACAAAAAAAATCGAAGTAATAACAGTTCATGGGCCCACTGATGTAAAGCTGTGCATTTCCTTTTTTTTCACCCCCATTACTATAATAGATAATCTGTGTTCAGTGAAAACAAGCAAGGCTTTCCAGCAGAATATGGAAGGTATTTGAGTGTGTTAGTGGATAGGCAGAACAGCCATTTAGTAAGTCTGTGATAAGACATGGAAAGAAATTTTAACTTCCTGGCATTCAAGCTCTAGCTACAAATTCATGGCTGTAACAGAATTGAATGATGTTTCTTAAGTTATCTAGATGTTGATGTTATTTTGAAAAGGCAGAGAACAGTACGCAAGTAGGAAGTGTCCAGCAGTGAATAAAGACTTTAAAAAGTAGCTATTGAAGATCCAGCTGGTTCCAAAAGGATTGCAGATCCTTTAGAGAAAGGCCCAAAGCGAAGTTAAAGGCAATTTATCACAAACCAATACCTGTCTCTTTCAGCGTAGTCACCATTAGTGCTAGATTCAATTAGAGACTCCATGGAGAAGCTTGCTGTGCCACATAGCAGCGACCTGTGGAGTCAGATCTGCAGGATTCTGTCTCCCTTGCCAGGGTGGATATCAGATTTCTGCCTGAAGGCAAGCCGGAATATAAGTCAACCAACAATATTAAAAGTTTAACAGAAAGGATTTTCAAAGATATGATAGTTAGATGCTTCATTCCCATTAGCAGACCCAAATACCGTATCTTCCTTTTGAAGATCTTGCTGACAATAGCTGGATTTATATATCAGTTTCCCCTAGAAGTATTTTAATTTCAGAATGGCAGACCCTGAAACTTTTCTCCAAAGCACACAAACTATCCAGTTGTACCATATGCCACTTACAGAGACATTGTGTTAAACACCCAGATTTGTAAGACTTATCCTAGGCGTTCCTTCCCTCACTTGAGGTAGGGAAGGCTACTCATCATACAGATGAGTTGTTTGATTATTCTCTCTGGATGCAGGCAAAACCAATGAATATTGATAGCTAAAATGCAGTATTGTCTGGCTTATGTTACTTTGGTTTGACACTATACTACAACTATAATTTGTTAGTTCTGCTGTATTCTGTGTTTCCTTCTCATTCCTCAAATTCTTTCTTACCCTGACAGGTATAAGACTGAAGATCAGCCCGTTTGCACCTCAGATTTGGTAATGCCAGTAGATGGACGTTCCTGCTGCATTGTTTACAATTCAGAACTGGATTGGACTGTTTGTAATTACATGCAACTTGCTGCTCTCAGGTGGAGGATGGAACTGGGTGAACTGGACAGACTGTGAATTTACTGAAAGATGCAATAGACCTATTCATTTTTACTGCCCTTGTTTGACATTGGATGCCAGAAATCTCACTGGCTATAGAAGAGGGGAGGCAGAGGGAAGAGAGAGGGGTTAAACATGTTAACTTTTGATTTGCTTTTGAAAGATACTGAGGCCAATTCCTCATGGACAGACCTGTGGCTTTCCAGAACTTTGGTATGGGAGGTGCTGGTAGGTGAGGAGGCACTTAACTATCACAGATGTTGCCGTGGAAGGTGTGAAGAAAGGCGTATTGCTATGCAGATAATGGATACAGTATAAATGAGGTCTCAACTTTGTTTTTTATGGGTTTAAAAGTGCCTAAAATCTGTCAAGAGAATCTTACAAGCCCAAACAGAGACTTGACTGCTCTTCTCGCAGTTACCTGAGCAGTATTGGGCAGGGGTGATTGATACTTCCTGCTACACGTCCATTTGCATCTCTTCTCTCCTGCTGCATGTACTGGAGATGACTCAAAGGGCAAGAGGAGGAAGGAAAGAGGGGGACTGAATTTACATGTCATCGCATTTGGTGATGCTTTGGAGAACTGATTGACCCAAGCCACAACATGGGACAGGACTTTCCTGGATTTAAGCATTTCAGAAGGGAAAGATGTGATAAGGAATGTCTACTGCCTGTTTCCCATTGATAATGAGGAGAGACGTGATCCCAATCCTCTGTAAAGCCTTACATTTGCGTTTAAAATCAATCAGCTCCTAGAACCGTGTATGTGCTGAACTGTCTCAGCTGTTCTCACGCCCTTTGCACTACCAGCGATTGTGAACAGACATTCTTCTTTTTCCTTCCTCATTCTCTCCCTCGGCCCCCTTCTTATGACACAGATTTGGGGGTTTACGGTGTGTTTCTGACTTAGGCGCCACCTTCTTCTGCAAATGGTCTCAAAGTTGCAGCTGTTAATTTCCAAAGGAGAAGCAGCAGTGTCATCCCCCTATCTCTCCATCTGGTTGCAAATTGCCGATTCTGTCCTTCATCCTGGTTCCAAGTGTCCAATATCAAAGCACCCACCGAGATGCCCTCTGCCAAGACAGGTGGAGAATAGAGTCAGAAGGTTCTAGGTTTGTCCTGTTTCTTTCACACCTGCCCACTGCTACAGGGGAAAGGGGAAGACTGCCCTGGACAGCAGAGGCCCGCAGAAGCGCTTACCAAGCATCGACAGCAATAATATTGGACACTCCAGTGGAAAGTGTTGTGACAGTAATGAGATGAGACTGTGCGGTGGGGCAGAATGAGGAAGGAGGAAACAAGATCTCTTTGAAGAAACCTGCATCGTACCATCTCTTGGACAGTGATATCTCTGCCTTGTAAATCCTGTTGGACTAGCCCACCTACTGCCTTGAACTGTGCAGACAAGACACCTTTGTAATGTCCACTACTGACCTTCTGCTCTGACCGTGTAGGACCATTTGGAAGATGACCTTCAGAAATCAATAATATGGGTTTTAGTTCGTCTGTTTTGTAGTTTATTCTGAAGACTAGTATTTCAGTAATTTAAAAAAAAAAATCAGAAGCACTGAACTTTCTACGTTTTATAACATTATTTTGTATATAATGTATATTTATAATCAAAACAGAAGTGTAAATATGTTTATTACTTCTCATGTAATGTTTTTAATGTGATGACAAAGTTTGAATTTTATTTTTTTTTTTTTCAAGCAATGAAAATACTTTCCTGCTACTGTGGAGTTCATTGTGATTTGTCCTTTTACACTTCAGATTCCATGATTTTGTGGCAGCCAAAGTTACCTACAGCCCCAGAAGTGAGCTTGTCCACCCATTCCTTGCAGGCAGCCCCACATTTCATTTTGCACACCAGCTGCTTTGTTGACAGCAATCAGTGGTTATCAAAGTTGTTCAGCTGAGTAGTGTTCATCTGAGAAACATTCTTTATACCATACTATGTAATATTTAAGTCATAAACATATATGATTTAAATGTTATATATGATTTAAGTGTTTACGTGTGTGTGTATTTATACACACACACCCATATATATACATATTCTCTTGCCCTAGAGTGGGATTGAGCTGTCAGGAAAGCTACTTCTGCTAATGCTTCTCTCCTTGACAACTTAGGGCATGGAAGATACAGATTTGATCCCATCTCAGGGTACTGGCTTTAGGTTCACAGACAGAGCAATATTAATTTTTTTGGAAGTCCTTTTCTGCAGATACTTTCACTAAGACCCAAGTTTCACCCTGCTCAGCATCTACATCTACACTTGCAGCACTGTACCCCTGTTTGAGTGGGATTTGTCTTTTGCTGATGGGACTGGAAGGAGTTTCAGACCTTTTCCTCCTGCCTTGCCTATGCTACACCCAACAGCAGTGTCCTCCCCAGCTACCACAGAGTCATTATCCTCCCCAGCCCTTATGGAGGATGTTTCCACAAGAAGTGTAAAAAACCATGCTTGTATGAAAAACTCCCCGCAAGCGTATTAGCCTTTGAAACACATACATTTACAGACAATTAGATCTCGCACTAGATCAGCTAGGTGCAGCGCAGCCAACATCTGAACACACAAAAGCAAGAAGTGTAAGAACAGGAAACCACTGCTGCTCTATTTAAAAACCAGTTATCTTTTTTTCTGTCTTTGACGAAATGCCAGAAGAGCATCTTAGCATCGGATTCCCTGCTTATCTTCCCCAAAATAAAATCTAACCAAAACTTGCTGGTTTAAAAAGCAAAACAAACAAAAAACCAATCCGCAGACATGAACAGAAGATCCACAACAACTTATTTCTACTTTCTCATTAAAATGCTGCAAATAATGGCTCACGAGGATCCTTCTGAGTGTATCGCTAAGGTTACATCAATGCTATTTTCTTTGGATGGCTTTTGTTTCTCCCTCCTAGTTCTTTTCTTAGCAAAATTAACTTTCAAATCCCGATCAATTTCCCTGGCTACCATAAAAATAAACTTACGATGAAACTCAGAAATAAAAAGCCACCTCCCCCTCCCCAAACATTCACCCTGTAGAGCAAATTATGAAAAACAAGCCATTGACAAAAAGCCGAGCAGATGCTCCCTGCTTGCAGTCCTTCCTCGGCAATGTGAAATAAACCCAACAGATGCCTCTCTTAATTGAGCACATGGATTACATACACACATGCACTCTGTCCTGCTTAAAACAAAACACACACAAAAATCAAACGGGAAAACAGCCAGAGAACTCTTCCCAAAGCCCCGGCAAGCAGGAATGCTAAGACCAAAAAAGACTCCTCTCTTCCTGCCTGAAATAAGACAGGAAACCGTATCTATAGGCAGAAGGGAGTTGAAATCCATTAAAAGTAGTGGACCTGATTATGTAGATCCCACAGGGTAAAGCAGGTACAACACATGCCTTTGTGTATCCACACAGGACAGAAGGGGGAAAAAAAAAAGCTGGAGTTTACAAGGAAATCTGTGAATATTTACTGGAGGCAGTACTGCACCACACAGCTACCAGAATAGATCACAGATCCTACACAGGAAAAACAGGAGCTGTGCCTGCTTCCACACAGGAGGAGATGGAAAGCATATGTGAATCTATGCACGTGTGCACATCCCCAACTCCTTGCCAAAGAAATTACAAGCAAACTAGCTGAACACATATCATGACCTGGATTTAACCCACAACTCCGGCCAGAAGTTCTCCCAGCAGGGCGCTGTGCACTGCCTGCCCTCCAGGTGAGAACATACACGTACACTGGGAGCAGCTCCGGGTCCTCCTGGGCTGCCAGGGCTCACCTGGGCTTCAGAGACTCCCCCTGAGGGCTACGGATGATGCCAGGACCATAAATGCACCGACAAACAATGCCTTATAGACTTCCCAGAGCCAACTATGGGCTCTGACTGACTCCTCTTAGGACAATTTGCCCTAACCATGGCGTGAGTATGGATTTGGCTTGAGGACAGCACCTAAACTTTTTTCCAGATTTAAAAGACCACCCAAACTCACTTAAAAACAATGTGAAGAAGCAACAATCACGAGATCAGAATCCTGACTCAGAGAAACTTTGGTGTTTGTTTCTGTTATAACGCAACAGAAACTATTTCTCAGCTGTAGACAGAGCCCAGTTCCAGGGCCAGGCATTGTTGTACTTTCAGCTCCAGCCCTGCATCATTTACCTCTCCGAGCTGTTCTCTTATAGGGGGAAACAGCCGCCGGGATAAACCCGTAACTATAGCACCCACTGGTGCTGAGACAACACGCAGCAGCACAGCACCGACAACGCAGCACACGGCAGGGACTTTAATCAGCTTAAAAGAGGGATGCTTGCAGAAATTATGCTCGATACAGGACCTGTCTGAGATGGGATACAATGCAAAGCACATTTCATCTCGCACAGTACTTGTCCAGCGGCAGCACTCAGCCTTGGCGAGCTGCAGAGAGAGGCTGAATTGGCCACAGTGCAATTGCAAACATCCAGTCCAGCAGATAATGCAATTTCTGTGAAAACACAGTTCGAATACTTGCACTGCTTCTCAGTCTTTCTTCATTCACTCATGCATAGCAAGCTGCGAATAAACCTGTAGTACAGCGGCTTAAGGGAAAGTAATCCGTTTACCTGTCATTCCCTAATCTTGCATACCCGATCCACAAATACACACCGACTTTACAAAGCAGATGAGGCACTCCCAGCACATTTTGCTCACAATCCAAATTCCAGTTGCGGAGCACTGACATAATTCAGTGACCCTTTGCCACAGTTCACTGTTTTCACAACTTTATTTTATGGCCTCTCTGGACAGTCAGCACCAAGCTCTCCCACCCTGCTCCACGCTCTCTCTGCTAAAGTTTTGCCAGCTCAGCTCCCGAAGCCCACAGGCAATGACCTGCCGCTTTCCTGGCCAGAGACATCCAAAGCAGTGAGATTTGTCCCCAGTCACTCTCCCACCTGCTCTAACCGTGCTTACTCTGCTCCCACACGAGGTCTGGGCAGCGCTGTGACTCAGCTCCATAAAACCACCCTTCCTCTGCCTCCTCTCTCTGCAGCAGTATCACCACAGCCATCTGCACCCCTTATCCTGTGCGTGGCCCTTTTCTGCAGCACTGCCGCCTACTATGCTGCAGATTTAGGACAAGACTCTCTCCAATTCATGTGTGTAGAGGAATAATTTAAGGCATTAGATCAACTGTTGCATGCATAGCATTTGGTTCTGGAGACCAACATGTGCTTTCTCTCCTGCCCTTTAAAATCCTGACGGCAAAGTATCACCTTCCCACAGGTGCCCCCTTCTCCGAGGAGAGCTCAGCTGCCTCCTCCAGTTCACAGTTCAGCACTTAGGGAGACACAATGGAGAAGAGACACAAAGTTGATCTCCATACAAGGTACACCCAGTAATCACTGCCACCCAGAGAGCTTCTCTGCCTTCCAGCGACCCACCGTGAGCTGCTTGCAGGCTTTGTGTGGCTCTCCAAGCTGCTGGAGTGCAGCCCTGGGCAGGAAGAAACCAAGGAAGTTTTCAAATGCAGGGCAAAGAGCTGGCTGGAAAATAACTTCTGCTCCCCGAGCCTCTATCTCAACATCTTCCTGCGATTACTATGTACGTATGAGAGGGGAGACCTGCAAGCTAAGGGCTAAAACCTTCTTTATGTCCTCTATGAGCTGTGTCGTCTTTCCTCCTCCCAGTGGCGGGGACGGCGGCTCAGCCTTCCCCTAACTGCGCAGCTGACCCAGCCTGCAGGCTGCTCTGCAGGACAGCCCTAAGGTGCAGAACGGCACCTTGTTCACACCTGTGTTTTGCAAATAGATAAAAAGCGTGCAGTTTAAGGAGAGGCTGTCGTTGATGGCATTTTTTATCTGTGCTTTATGGCTTATTTGTTGAGTTGTTGCTGGCTTTACAGCGGTTTGTTGATTATGCTCTTAAACAACTGTCTGGAAGGTCAGAGAGGCACCACGTTTGTTTTTATAAATTAAATTAAACCAACTCATATTTAACATCCAAACAGATCTGGTGAGAGTTAGGCTTACAGCTGGAGAGCCCTCACCAGCCAGAACAGGACCTGACCATTCCCAGCACCGTGCAGCTCCCTGCACTCAAACACATGGCTCCCATGATGGTTTGTGAGCAGGGCTGCCGAGGCCAAAACTCCTGGTACAAATATGAATCGTTATGCATTCGAGGTTAATATTCTATTAACGCTGTTTAATATTTGCCTCGCATTTTCTGCTTTGGCAGAAAACGCCAAAGCATTTTTGTTTGCACTTGCTTGTTCTCTGGAAGACTGCCAGCAAAGATGCACAAGGGAATCTGAACAAAATATATTATGAAAACAACAACAACGAAACAATAGAAGTATGATAACTGCAGGAGAAACGGCCCTGCTCTAAATCACCTCTTTCAATTCGGACACCAGGTCCTGGTGCTAGCTCTTCAACAGCTCCTCCTACTCCTACATTTCCTTGTGCCGAAGCAGCTCTTGCCTTCCTCCAAACCACTTCTTTCATGAAGTTTTTATGCTGATTTTCAGCATAGTAATGGTATTTAAGTCTTGTTGTAAGCTGCTTAGGAGGAAGTTTCTGAAGGTCTGCAAAACACTGGATGTAATTACGCTGCAGGACAAGATTTCTGGAGCTCACTTACTTACCTCCCCATAAAAGGTAAAAATGTGCTTTGTAATTACAAAAAGCTGTTTTTTTCCAGTGAGACAGCATGGGTAAGGCATGCTTAAAACAGATCTATTTCATCCCATATGAGACCTTCCACAATCTGGCGACTTCAGCTGATTTGGATTCGCGTGGAGCAAGTTCCCCATCCCCTCAATACAGCCATCCAAACACAAAACTTCTACATCAGGCCAACCACGCTTCTAGATCAAGCCAAGCATACAGAATTTCTATGGGGTTTGTGGAGAAAGGCAGATACCTTCAGCTCTGCCCCATGGAGAGGCAGCTGAAATAACAGGGCGACTCTGGAAGGATGAGCACCACTAACTGACAGCTGATGGCCACGACGGAGCGGGCTGTGCGGGACACATCTTTATGGCTGCATTTTCAGCTGGACACCCATCCCGTGTCCTTCAGAAGCCTCCCTTCAGCTCCCCTCTGCTCCCGACGCACACGATGGAGTTAACGACACCAATGCGCCTCCAGAGGATGTTGTGAGGATTCATTCATATCTTTCAGATTCCTCGGGAAGAGCAGCTGCGGAAGTGCAAATTATCGTTTACCGTTCCCATCTTATTGTTTAAATAGCAGCTCAGTGTAAACACTATCTGGGAAAGCAAAACAGCCGTGTGTGAGTGTGTGGGGCCGAATCGCTCCCTCCTCCGGCACCCGCGCTGAGGAGCGCTTTCCTTGCACTCGGGCCCAAAGCGGGCGCATTGTGCTTCCATGGCCGCTTCCTGTTTGTCACCTCGTGACATCATTTCCTGCTTCCTGCCTGATTACAGCTGTGCCAACTGTTTTCCTCAGGCCTCGACCAGCTTCCCACCGCCCCCCTTTTCTTCCCAAGCAGAAACACGGCAATAAACACCAGCCCTGGCACAGCCGCGCCACCCCCGTTAACCTCCCTGCTGCCACAGCTCCCAGCAGGGAAACCAAACTAGGAGTGGATGGTTGTTATGTGCCAGCAACGGCCACCACGTAGCTGGCCACGCCATTGACGCCTCCAGCGAGGCGGCCCCACGTGAGGCTGCCCACATGCTCGCCCGTCGAGGTCGACGGGGTCTGGGGATGCGGTGTGGGGATGGGGCCGGGCAGGCCTCGCCACCACGTCCTACCACTGCGGCCCCGGCCGGACCGAAGCACGGCCAGCCCCGAGCAGCAGCGGCGCTTCCCCGCAGGCCCGGCGCGGCCGGCAGGGGGCGCCCCGGCAGCGCGGCCCGCCCGCGTCAGCGCGGTCCCTGCGACAGAGGCTCTGTGTTTACCACCCCTGCGGCTGAAAGCCTTCCCCGGACAACAGGGGAAACTTGCGCGGTGGCAAGCAAGAACCCTGCGGTTTTTAAGGCCTGGGGGACAGGGATGTGGAAGCGCTACATAAGGGCTCCTCAGTAAGACAGGCGCTGTGCCTCATGATTCACTCCGCAGGCCGGCTGGACGCTGCACTGGTGCTCCTGCATTTTCCTTGTGGTTTGCAAGGATCTCTTTGCAAGGCCCTCTCACCTAAAGTGCTTTCTAAGTAGAAGGTGATGTGGCATGTACTGCCAGCAAGGCACAAAATGCATTAATGAAGGCAGACTGCATACTGCTAAGCAGAGGTGGTGTTCTGAACGGCACGGTGAAGGGCAACCTTCCATAGAACAGAAGATACATCAGTAGAGGGTTTGGTCTGGGAAATCAGAGAGATGCTTTAACAACATGGTCGGGGAAGGGATGCTCTGTGTTGGCAATGCAGGTGGGAGGCCGAGGGAGACTGCTTCTGCCTTTGTGAGTTCTCATCTGCTGTGTACAAATGCATCTTTAACTTTTGCTTGCGTGTCCACCTGCAGATAGCCAGTGAGCCTGGTGCTGCCAAAGCTCAGAGCCTGTGGGGGAGAGCTCAGAGCAGCTCAGTGACCAAGCTGCTGCCTGAAGCTTGAGCAGATTGAAGCTTAGCAGGATGCCAGCACATGGCATCTGGCTGGCACTTTATCGTCTTACATCTCACCTACCACAGACAAAACAAAGCAAAAATCACCACCGCCACAACAAAAAGCACCTCTGTTCCTTCACCTTCTGCCTGCCTTGTCTAAATACTCAAAGCTATTTGAGGAAGGAACTATTCTTTGCTGCAGCATACACAGTACTCAGGTGCATCTGAACCACAGCACAGGAAAGAAGCTGGACATCCTGAACTACAGAATGAAGACGAAGTGGCCATAGCTGTTGAAATGAAAGCTGATTTCCCAAGCTGACCCTAAATGAATGTGACAAATATATGCTTTTACTACTAAAGCATCAGGTAATAAGACTGTACCGGTGATTCCAGAGCAATATAGAGCTTTATGTCTATTCTATTTGTGCAGTGTTGTCAGAAATCTGAGTGAGCAAGGGTAGCAGGGCACATTCTGTTCATTAACTGCATTACAGGCTATCCCACCACACATAACTGTGGTGCACATTGCTGGGAACAGGCAGGAGAGAAACAGATCATACCGTGCTAATCCAAACTGGCAGCACGTGGGAGTGGGTGAGGGTTCTGGTGCTGAAGGAGTGCTTCATTGTGTTCCAGCTATGACACACAGATTTTATCCTTGGAATGCCAAGAGGCTTTGTCTGTGCTGGAGGGCAGGGAGAGTAGTGGGAAAGGGCAGTAAGTATTTGCAAAGATCCATAAGCTTCATACATGCACACTCAGAGTTCTTCTGGAGCCAGAAAAACAACTTTTCTAAGCAACACTGTAAGCTGGTAGAAGTCTACAGAGTGGTCACAGCCCATGACTACAGCACTGGGGCAGTGCAGGCTCAGGGTAGGTGGCAGAAAAATGCCTGCCACAAGAGGCACCTTAAATGAATAGAGCTGTGTTGTCTCTTGGAACTGCAAATCCAGCAGCGCACTGCCCCTGTGCAGTCTGGTTAATGGGGAACAGAGCAAGGGGGATGACTGTTAAATGCCCTCTGCTGCACGGCCACAAGCATGCACTGTTACTCTAAGCAAGTTTCTAAGCAAGTTTTTTTGGCCGCGGGGATAGCTTAGTAACAGTGGGAGTACACATGCATCATTGCTTGGTTACAGATTAAAAGTACCTGCCTGAAGTGCTTTTAAAAACAAATGAAGGAAAAAAAAAACAACACATTTAGAGAGTTTTGCACAGCTCTCAGGCTGCAACAGCAAGGTCACAAGAGATCTGGTAAATAAGAAGTCCATATTGCAATGGAGAATGTACCCGAGGTGTTGCGGAGTGCTGCCTGGAGGGAGAGGTGCCAGGCTGGAGCCACAGCAGGAGGGCGTGTCATAAAACCCATGTTACAGTACAGACAAGGGGGGAAAACTAGGGCATTTCCAATGGGACCAATAACCATCTCCCCTCTCCCAGGTCTGTAAGATGTGGAATAGACTCTACTCTTTCAGAAACCTGAGAGCTCCCATGGAGCCAGGGACTGGCTTTAGCCCCCACGCATGTAATTGCCCTGAGGGTACAGAGTAGCCCCATTTATAATTTTCTAGCACTGGATAAATAGGTCCAAAATGCTTTTGCATTAACCTGTGCACACACAGCTCCTATCTTCCTCTGGTTCTCTGCTGTTCTACATATAAAAGCATTGCTGGACAGTTCTAGATGCCATTCCCTATCACCCAGACAGATCCCATTCTGGAGCGCAAGGAAAGCTCGTGCTAACAGAACAAAGAACAGGCAGTGAAGAGACACGGGCTCAGTTTTGACTTCTCAGCCAACTTGATACTAGTGTACTTGCACCGACTCCAACAGAGTTACAGGGGTGTGAATCAGGATTCACAGGAACACAGGGTGAAGCATCTACTCCCTCTCTCCTCCCTGCGCCTTCTGTTCAAGCTCTGCAGCCACCCTCTGTGCAGAATTTAGCCTCACATCCTCCATCAGGCTTCGTTACCCACTAGAGGTTACAGAGGGGTGGTTGTACAGAGCTTTGAGACCCTCTGTCAGAACAGGCTGCCTCGTCACTGAAGACAAACACCTCTCTGCTCTGCCCTCCACCTCAATGACACATTGGGGGATTTTCCAGAGTTACTGTAACAGCGCAAGCTGAAAGCAGTGTTGAAAAGCCTTGTTTAGGCTTGAAAAACGGGCTGCCACAGCTGATATGCTTTCCTTAAGGAACTCCACCATGGAGCTGTAGGTCCTGTTGGCACTTGTTTGTTCTTTCAAAATAAATACCTAATTACTTCCATCCATCCTCTCCATATTCCAGGTCAGCAGCTGATAGTGACATTTGAGAAGGACTACGTAGGATGAACCTTAGTGCTCTTGGACCACTGAGAAGCTCACCTGTGATCTCTAGACTTTTCCACTTGCCCTTCCTTGTGGAGAAATTCCTGCTAGCTCAGGATGACATTCCTGCCAGACTCTGAATGTCATCATATGGAGATCTGCTCCCACACAGAAGGGCGCAGAAAAGATGATGTGCTAATGAGCTACCTTCTTATCCCTGCTGTCAGTTCACTGACTCTCCCTCCTCCTCCCCCCTTCCTCTGAACCACAAATGCAATTGCTTTCCAACAGCACTGCAAAGAGCCCGGTCCATCTGCAACCCTGGAATCCCTCCAGAGGGCACAGTCTTGGCATTGTGCTTCAAATTATCTTGTCTTTTCCCTAGAGAAGAGGGAAAGAAATATCAACCAGGGCACCAGTGCAGCCAGACTGAGCCACTGAAACAGGGCCAGCATCCCTCTTGCCATCGGACTACCCGGGCTGTCCTGCCAGCACTCAGCAGGCCATCGCACGCCTGTTGCCACTGTGTCACTACTGCTGCTATTCTGCTTGGCAGTATGACTGGTGCCTGAGTCTGCTCCCCCACGTCCTTCTCAATATATCGCCTGCTGCAGTACCTAGCACCCAGCAAGCAATATGATATCTAATAAAAAACATATATCCCAATGCTTAATTTATCTCTCTTGCTCCATAAGGAAAATTTCTTCTGTCTCTCCACCACTAAATATCTTTGATCTACATACTGCACCACAAATATATATAAAATATGCCATCATCTTCCAAATAAGCAGAGCGGTGTCTCTTGAAAGGTTCACTTGGAGCTTTACCCTAGCACATGGAGCATGGGAAAAGAGTGGTTCACTTGGACCTGGCAAGCTATTTTCCCTCCACTGCTCTTTCCAAGTGTGAAGTGGGGCTGATACTCACTCACCCACCTTTGAGAGGGATAGTATGAGGCATTCATGTGCCTCAATGAGTTAAACTCAATTAGCCAGAGTAAAAACAAGAGTTCTGCACATTACTAGAGGATACTGATGCAATGTCTGAGCCTGCTCAGGCAAGAAGAATGCACACATTAGAGCACGGTCAACCTTATGATTCCACAGTGGTCTGTTGAAGGCATCAAATCATTTCAGGTGTCCTGGTTATCAGCATCTTTCTTCTACATCATCTCTCCACACGCAAATTAGAGCTTGCTGGGAGGGCGACGGTTCTGCTTTAGTGCCTTTAGAAATGAATGAGTTATGGCTGCTTTTTGAGTAGCCCAGTCACAGACTCTGATATTATTTGTTATTAAGTCCAGTGCACTGAGTGACCAGCAGACACACAGAAAATCTGAGGAATTCAGCTTCTAACTGTTTTGATCCACATTTTTTTGGGGGGGGAAAGACCAGTGCAGCCACCAGCTGACCCACCCCCGTGGATTTCTCCCGCTTTAGGATTCCTTTGTGTTCTTTACTGCCAGTGCTCAGGAATCTGATGCAACCTTTGCTGCATATCTCGCCAATACTGTGGCACGCCACAGTGACCCTTCTGCCCAGAGACTGGCTCCTCTCGCCTCACCACGCATCGTAGCGTGAGCAATATGCAAAACATGCTAGCTGTTACACACCCACACGATGACACCTTTCTTCCATTACCACCAGCACAGCACCTTGTAATTCCTTTTTAATTACTCTCAATCATCCTGTGCCACATATATGTCTAAAGAGCAACCAAAAATAGCTCAAGGAAAACAGGTAAATCTGCCACAGGAAAGCAGATGAAGATCGACAAGGGAGTTATTTCTCATCCAGAGGTTCTGCTGGAGTCTGGTTTTGACTCTTTTTGGGGCAGAACCCATCATTGCATGAGAAAAACCTCACACCTGCTGATGCTTGAAGGAAGAGACATGGCAGAATTAACTGAACGTTCAGCACACACCAAGTCACCCTGGCTCTGTTGTATGGAAGAAAAGAGAGACAGTTCTTAGCTTAGATTTCCTTGCTTTAATTTCTATTGCTTGACTGCAAGAAATGCAACTCACAGGCTTTGCATTAGATGAACAGATCCCTCTGCACTGCTATTTCAGGACACTTCATCACCACGCAGCAAAATCTGTGTTTGCACTTAGCCTGCCTCCACATGTATCCACCCACAATTTACTCACCCACGGCCAAACCCTTCACAAAAAAAGAGCTGCCTCCTCACCTATAGAAATCCAAGGGCTAAGAAATCCACAGGCTCTGCTGCTCTGCTTTGCACGATATGGCAATGCAAACTTGGAAAGCCATTTTAATGAGATAGCTAAAGGAAAAGAGGAATGCTTGGAGGTGGATGTGCCCTCCGAACTGCTGTGCCATCAGTTGGTAGCTCAACCTTTTGCATAGCAGTTTGCGTGCCCTGCTCATTTAAGCTAGACATGGATGCACAGGCCAGCAAGTGGGTCTGAAGGGGCAGTGAGTAAAAGAAGACTGAGTGGTAAGCTTTCCACATGGAGCTAGAAGAGAACAGCTGTCCACAGCCTCACTACTAGGAGATCCTGTGTTATAGACTCCACAGGAGGTAATGAAACAGGGTACGGGACAGGAGTAGGCGGCCAACAATTCAATGAGAGATGAGTTATTAAACAATTCCTGAAAAGCAGTCTGATCACCTCAGCCATCTCCAGGAATAAGGAAAAGAGGCGCTGGCAGGTTCAGAAGGATCCCTCATACCTCTGACTCCAAAGGCATCTGTTACGCACAGACTCAAATTAAAGAAGGCACTAACTGCTTAATCTTAAGCACGTGATTAAGTTCAGCATCAAGGAATTTAAAAGCATTCTAAACAGTCTTCACAGAAATACCTTCAGTAATTGTGATCGAGTCCTGCTTTGGTAAGATCCTTATTTTCTTGTGTTAAACATCAGGGGGTCCGATCATAAGACTGCACGTGGAGATGGTCAGTTCACAACTGGGCAGCACCACGACTGCACATTCCTATTTGAAGCAGTGGAATTTAGCATAAAGCTAAAGATAATGGCATTAGCAACTTCAGGGAGAGGCCTCCACCAGCCAGCGTCCTACAGAGCAGCACACAGCTGGCTTCTTGCCATCCACCTCTGCTTTAAGCCCCTCTCCCTCACACAGCACAAGATTGGTGCTACCAGCAATGGGACTGGAGCCTGTGAGATTAGAGGGAGAAAATGATTATCCTAGAGAGCCATTAGCCTCCTAAAGGACGACAGGGCAGCAGCCTTCCTGTCTCAACCCACAAGATCTCCTGGAATGGGAGTTCTACTAGAGGCAAGACTAAAATGTAAGGCAAAGCCCCCAGTGTGGTGCAGCAGGATGCAGGTAGACCCTGCAAAAGTAAGAATGGGCTGTGCACCTCTCAGCGTGCAGAGAACAATCCCATATTCATTAGAAGCTGGAATGCAAGCCGCTGTGCAATAGCTTCGTTACAACGGTCTGGGGGCTCTGGGGGTAAGACTTTGTTTACTTACAGATGGGAAGGAGTCAAGGGACTGGTTTCTGTCTAGTACATACACATAACAGAACAAACAGTCTTTCCTCAGCAGCGCAAACTGTACCAAGACGGGTTTCACACATCATTCAAAAGGCTGACTTTGTCAGCTGTTACCCTGGCACCAGTGCAGCATTCCTGCCTCACAAAAATCTGGCTGGGCCTTATGTAACCTCAGGCTATGGGTAGTAGCAGCATTAGTAAACAGCTGGTGACGATGCCTCTGCTTGTGTACAGCATTCCAGTTTAATCATTACATCATGTACCAGTCACTTGGGTTATGACTTTGATATTCCACTGACACAGCAGCCGGCCTCCAGCGCTGTGCGACCAGAGTACACACAGCTCTAGAACAAGATCCCCCAGTGTCCGTACTGTACAGCTCAACGGCAGATCTCACGCTGGCCATTAGCAAGCTAAGTACCCCGGTAAAATTCGGATCCAGATTGCTCCAGCTCACACATCGCCCTGTGCTGCTGCAACCAGATGGGTGTCTCTAGCAAATAAGAGCTGCAGGTGAGGTACTGGGATACAGGCTGGATGATTTTAAGTTGATTGTTTGCAAAAAGTAAGCAAGCCACATCAACCTCAATTCTTCCTCTTTTCTACTTTCCCAAAGAAGTCTCGTTTATTTTCAAGCTGAGGCATTCATATGACTGTAGATTTGCACTGTCTTTACTCCAGCCAAATCAACTGCACTTCCATTCTGATTTGGTGGGTTTTTCCACTGTCAGTATGCAAACATAAATAACTAGACAGGATATTTGGCACTGGGAAAAGATCACAGCAACTCAAGTCATCAAAGAGCTGCTGATTGCTGACAGCGGTGAGTGGCAGTGGGGGAAGTCACAAGGAAAACTTGGTATAAATAGGTGAAGCTGTTGAATTCAGCACAGCTATGTTTAGCTTGTACTCAGGTCAGTTCCAAAAAGCACAGCGTGTAGCAGGCTCTGGGATACAACAAAGATAGAAATTCAAGACAGAAGTCCGCAACGGAATTATGTCATGGCAGAGTTGGGAAAGGTTGGAGCCAGGTCAGGATCAATGGCAGAAATGAAGCAGACAGAACAGTCTTGTAGGGAATACAGACAGGCCAGAGTCAGCCAAGAGACATGCAACATCAGGACGTGGTCAGCGAGCGCAGGAAAACATTCAGTCACTGCAGCTACATGTGCAGAGAGGTTACCCAAGCAAACATGAGAACGTGGCAAAAGTAAACATCTTGTTCTGTCAGTGCTGCATGCTGGATTTGGCCACAGAAACTAAACCACAAGCAAAGCATGACACATATCCCCACAGAGCAGAGCTTTATTTCCTGGTGCCCACAGGTTAATAGAGGCTGAGGAACTCCTATGTGGAGATCGAACACCTTCACAAGTGATCTTAACCAGCCAACAGCTGGCACTGCCAGCCTACATTACTTCACAGCCAGTCTCACTGCTAGCCTGTGGCCCTGCACCTTTCCCTCCAGCTGCCATGTCCCCTGCACAGAGGGGCACACAGTGCCATGAGAGTCACTTTCCTGTGGCCTCCCAGTTAGCACCAAGGAGCACAGAAATGCATAGTCAACACTTCCCACACATGGCAAGAAATCCCACCTGGAACATCTCTGCACCTCACCAAAGCTGGGGATACTCCTCCTTACTGGGCATTTGACCTGCAGGCTGACAGCAGCCTTCTCACCCCACATTTGTGCTGGAAGCAGAGAAGCTGTAAGTGATGAATGGACTGGCTGTACTGTGCCACAAGAACCCTGTTTGTTTAGACATTTGATCACAGCACAGCAGCACTGCCAGAACATCATCCAAACACACCTGAGTGCCATTACACTCAGGGAGTGGATGCAAAGGACACAGCCTCTGGGCAGTCACTTATTGCTTTTGGCTGGGGAAAGGAGGAGGAGTTGCTGCCTCCAGATGCGGTGTTGGTGAGGGAGCCAGGGCAGAAGCTGAGGATCAGGGTAAGCCCAGCTGCTGCACCTCTGTAGTCCCAGGCAGCCCTCCCATGGATGGTGGCATGAGTCATGAGCAGCAAGATGCAGTAGCCCAGGGCTCCCAGCTGCAGTATGTGCCTGCAATCACGTTCCCCAAATTATTCCCTTGCATACAGCAGCCACAAGGAATTCAGCCCTCTTTATACTCTTGCTCTGACTCACCCCGATGATCTTCATAGCCAGCACAGCCTTTGCCAGGCAGGCAGTTCCCAAGGCTGGGCCACTGTCATTCTTCCCACCTGCCTTCTGTTAGCACCACAGTCACAACCTGACACTACACACCCTACCTGCTCTATTGCACTACTGCTGCATTTCCTCACCTCTCACTTCAGTGGGTTTGGAAGCTTTCTATCTCCTACATCAAACAGAAAGAGACTTAATTTTGAAATGATTTATCCTCATCACCCATAAGAGTTGCTAAGTATTTGAGAGTCGTGATATTCCCACAGTGGAAGCCTCATCACCAAGGTTTGAAATGTTGCTACACCAGAACTCAAGGTTACAAAGCATAGAAATGACCAGGACCACCCTGGGTGAGCTCAGAGCCAACACACAACAGCCCTGTCCAGGCAGATGCTTTTCCTATTTTGGTCCTAAGCGTGATCAAGAGTAAGAGGATGGTACCTATTACTGGAAATGCAGAGTCATAAAATCATTAAGGTTGGAAAAGACCTCTAGGATCACCTAGTCCAACTGCCCACCTTCCACCAACATTGCCCTCTAGACTGTATCCCTAAGTACCACATCTACATGCTTATTGAACATCTCCAAGGACAGTGGCTCCACAGCCTCCCTGGTTTGCCTGTCCCAGCCACTAGCCCACAGCACCGACGTGATGGGCTGGGCAGACTGCTGGCTAACACATGCTACTTGTGCACCTGTACTCCAGGCTGAATAAGAACGTCTCTATAGAGCCTGAGAGCACGCATGCAAGTCCTCCCCTCTGTGCCTGCTCTCCTGGCACACAGCTTTGTCTCTGGGAGCCCAACACAGAGACTGACACACAGATGCTCTCACTGAATTAAGGAGCTGGCAGAACTTTCTTACTGAATTTGCCAGTGCACCACAAGGAAGATAGGCATTGCTCAGCAGGCATGCAAGTTATCTATTGGCTTAATAAGTGGGTTTTTTTTCTTTTTTTTTTTTTTTCTTTTTCCCATGCTATTTTGTTCTAAATAAATACCATTGTGCTTTAAGCAAGGTGGGGTTCATTGGCCTGTTCTGCTCTTCCTCTTAGAAAACAAAACCTGTAATTAGTAAGGACGGATATTTGGGCCTGCTGGGCTAACGATGGCGAGGTTTAGCAAGGGAAGTGGCAGACCTACAGGATCAGACCAAGGGGAGAAGAAAACTGCATTTTATTCTAGTACAGATGAGCCTAAGTGGATACAATGCAGAAAATAACAAAACAAATAGAGTTATCGTTAAGCCAGAACATCTCCAATTAATACCAGGAAAACAAATGCACTGTCTCACATGCAACACATCTACACTTATTTTTCCAGTACCAAAGCAGCTCTTGATACAGATACCAGAGGTACTACAACACAGAGACAAAGATTTTCAACTGTTTGCTAAAGGATTTCTCTCTAGGAATGCAAGACAGAGACGTGGTCTTAAAGAACACCAAACATTTCCCAGCATAGCCACATATGAAGCAAAATCTGCCAGTATTTATGACTACAAAAGCCTGTTTGTTATGATCTGCAACGTCAGGACCTGTTAGGATGATCACTTTGGAGACAGCAACCAGACCTTTCAGTAACTTCAGGGAAATGCAACTCAGGTTTGCTTATATGACAAAAACATTCTGTTTTCCTTTGCATTCAGCATCGTGCCTGTTAGCTCCCTTGCTCGCAGCAAGGCTCAAGCATTCAAACTGTGAAATGCAACATGACACACACACCACAAAAACAGCAAAAGAGAAAGAACCTGGTGAATGAGCAGCTTCCTATCAACATAGTTGCTTACCTCTCTTTCTTCTGATGCGCTGAATGGCTTATTTCTTGCTTGGAGCAGAGGAGCAAACACACATCCTCCCATCCCTAAAACAACCAACCTCAGCCTCCTTCTTGCCTTGTTAAGGATTCAGACAAGTGGGTGGTAGGTGGGTCCCTTCCTGCCCCTGATAAAGAATATCAGTACCTGCTGTAGGTAGCCATAGTGGGGAGGAAGTTCTTGTTGTGCTGTTTGTTATTGCATCAGTCAGACACTTCAGGACTCCCACTTTGGGCCTGACAGAGGCTTTGTGGTCACCCTTTTGCTAGCAGTGTCTCGGCTGTAGTAGAAAAAGAATTCCAAACATTGAGGCCTCAGACAAACAGTGCATACAGTGCTTGTTGTGAAGACACAGCTGTGAGCAAGTCAGATCCCAGCTTCATGACTGCTAACTGATGAAGCTTTTCTGACACCTCTTCAATTCTGGAGCTGGGCTCCAACTGGCTGAAGCTCTGCTTGGGCTTCTTCCTGTGGTGCTCCTCAAATGGAAACTTTCTGTTCTTCAGATGCACTGGATGGAGAGAGAGGTAACAGACATAATGGCACTGCATGACCTCTGTTGCAGTTAAATCAAGATAAAGCGGGTCCTTTTCTGTCGCTGGTTCTCCATTTGGGGAAGTGAGCATGTGATACCAAAAGCTTGCTTCTCTACAGGTCAGGATGTTCTCTTTAATCTCCAGGCTAAGCCTTTCCTGTCCACGTAATGTTCGTGTACTTTTGTGCCAGTTCAGTTTGAACACAACAGCTTCCTTCTCTCCCTTTCTCCCCGGACACCAGGGTAAACCCTGTGATGTAAAACAGTCCTATTCCCTTGTTTACATATGGCCAGACTAAGCAATCCAGCAGCCTCCAGGAGGGAGGGCTCTTTATCACCCCCTTCAACCTAACAGCTCTTCCCTCTTCTGGCTGTGCTTTCGTTCGTCTTTGGAACTGCAAGCAGGCCGTCACTTGATGCTGCTGCACAATAACCCACTGAAAATTCAACTCCCATTGACCAGGCAGATGTTGCCCTTATGTGCCCTGAAACCACACTGCTGCATCGCAAAACAACAGTACCCAGCTGATGCACCCTGATTCGCTCATCTTCACCCACTTCAGCCATCTCCCCTTCACCAGCTCCTGGCTACGTCGCAGCTAATAGCTTGCCAAGCACCACCCCGCAGAATACTTTGCTGATGCCTAGATAAACAGAATCTACTGTACATTCTCCTGTCTACAAAAGTCATTTATCAAAGAAAGCTGTGAGGTTAGTCTGCAGCGAACTGTTTTGCTCAGTCTAATGTGCGTTTCAATTATATTTACAGCCCAAGTTATTTTCCCTAGCAAAGCACATACTAGAAACTGTTGTGTTAACAAGGTCAGGCTAACAGGCCTTTGGTTTTCTACACCACACTGTACTTTTCATGCCTCAGATACGAGCGCCGTTCTGTTTTCCAGTCATGTGGTGCCTGCTCCACTTGGATATATTTACATTCCTTGCTTATAAACACTCGGTGCGCCTGTTCTTTCACCTCCGTTCACACAAGCTCGGGAGCCTTCAGAACATTGCTTTTTCTTCAAGTACAGTACTTCTTTTATTTGAAAGCACAGCAAAGTGCCGAAGGGAGGTTTCTCTTTTCCATCCCGTATGAGCATCCTAATGGTTCTTACACCCATTCTGAATTCAGCAGTTACTTCTCTAAACACTTGCCCTTCCCTGCTAAGGCTGCTAATTGCAGATCTCCTTCTGCCTTTGACTGAGGGTCTTCCATTTTTCAACCTTCAGCCTATCTGCTTCCATAAGTTCCTTCAGTTTTCTTCAAATCTACTTTGTTAAAATAACATTTTAGCCATAAGCCCATTTTTTCTTCTCTTTATGCCCAAAGTGAAACCAAACCATGCCACTGAAGCAGCCTGGATGAGGTGCTGACCCTTGTAGCTGAGGCTGAGGTTCTCAGCCCAACCCGTGTGAGCCACCTCTTGTCGCAGTCTCACTGCAAAGCTGCTGCCGTGCACATCCATCCAGTTCCTCAGAATACCCTCCCAGGTGTCAGTACATGCCTGGGCAGCTGGCCAGGCCACGGGGAGCCAAGTACAGCGAGTTACAGTGCACCACTATGAGTCAATCCAGTTTCTGGCTCACGGCCTGGCACTTGGATGAGCTCCTGCCTTGGGATGCAGTGGGCTCAGGGGAAGGTTCTGTTATAGTGGTAGAGTGACCAGAGCCATCGAGATCAGCTCCTGCCAGTACGTCAAAACTGTCCCCAAGCTCCGAGTGAGAATGGAAGGGGAAGCTGACAAAGGCCATATTGCAGCAGTTTCCATCTGTGTACAAGACTCAAAAGCCAAAAAGGTAATGCGGGGTTTTCTTCGTGGGACAGTAAACTACCAGGCCATGGGAACGGATGGCATGTGAGAACTCTTTTGGATCAATTGATTATTTTTCCTTTTTCTTTCCTTTCTTTTTTTTTTTTTTTTTTTTTCCCCACATGGATCTAGTTTACATACACATCAGGTCTGTTGTGACTTAAAACCCGTTCCTATCCATGGGCATGCAGCAGTCACTGGGGTGTGAGTTGGGCACACTGCAAAAACTACCAGCACAGCTGCCCACCGTCAGAGCTGGAGCAGCCATAGCGCTGAAGTGGATCAGCAGCAGCAGCTCAACTTCTGTCCTGTGTAACAGCCTCCAAACTACTAAACCTATTGTTCTGTCCTGCATAAGGTCCTCCAAACTACTAAACCTATTATTGCTGTTGATATGCATGGTGCCTGGACGTGGAGTCACGTTTCATTGCTTTGCTTTTCACCTGAAAAGGTGCTCTGTATGCACAGAAACTCCTGGTCATCCTGGATACACAGGCTTTTGCTTTTCAGCCTGGAGCCCTTATAGCACTGTATCTACTAGAGTTAGGGTTCTTCTCTTTAAACTTCTGGTAAATCCTTTGCTCTTTTTTCTTCATCCGCTTTGCTTAGGGTTGTATTTATCCCCAGAGTTAAAGCAGATGGTAATGACAGGGCCTTCTCTTTAGATTCAGCAAACAAGTCCAAGTAAGCACCGCATACTCTTCCATAAAACATTCCTGATCCCCAGGCTCTTATCTGGAAGCTTTAACAATGCCATTTTCATTTGCATGTGTTTGAAACACGGACATCTGTGTGTATTTATACATTATTTGCTCCTATCTGATAGCAGATTCATAAATGCCATAAGAGTTGGGTTCAACAAACAGAAGTAAGCGACTCGGTGATGTGCGTGGATGTGGCAACGTAGATATCAGCGGAATGCTTATTGATTTACATCACTAGAAAATTTTTGTGGCATTGCTTGAACTTCACAATCGCTGTTATCTTCACTGAAGCCTTAAGGAAAAGGGGCAGGTGTGTTCTTTAGCATCTCTTTGTTTGCTCACTGTAGATAGAGGGAAGCGGTGCCGAGCTGATGGTGGAAGACGTGGCATCTGAAAATGAACAGCAGTCTTCCCATCCCCAGGCAGTGCCCGCTGAGTAGAACAAGCTTTGGTAAAACCCACTCTGTGTCCTCAGCTTATTGAGCCCGATAACGAGAGCCCGACATGCAAGATGAAGCTAATGACAGTTTCAATCCACTGCTATGTGTCACACCAGCCTCGCTGTTGGTTCCTCTGGCTCTGCGATGATTCACTGCTATCCTGCAAAACAGGCAGCCGTGGCACAGCATTAGTCACGGGCACTGACAAGGGGGATGCTCGCGCCGGGGAAGTACAGAACGCACTGCTAAAGAGAAACCAGGTCTTCATTGTCCTGCAGCCTGGGAAAACCAGTTTCAGGACGTCACAAGTAAAGCTGCAGTTGGCTTTTGTCCCCCTTTCTGACGGTAAGCAAAAATAATAATAATAAAATGCTTAACAGCAGGGAGAAATTGGCGTATTTTTTAATAGTTGGCCGCTATCTTCCGTTCATTTATTCCCTTCGCCACTTTCAAACTGTTTGATGCCTACGTGCTTTTTTTTTTTCCACCACCTTCTACTTCACTCCTGAAGCTACATCCTGCTCCTCCTCCCTCACACCTACCTGAGCGTTACAGTGCCTTAGTTTGGAGGCTGTCCTCCTTGCCTTATAAACACAGGCTCCAACAGCACTGACACAGAACCCTTCCCTCAGTACCCACTGCTCTCCTTACCTCCCATGTGTGCTGCTCAGCCCCTTCGCCTCCGCCGATCCTCACAACCTTTGTTTTCACCAAAGTAAAATGAAGGCATAGGCAGCAATGAGAAACAGATTAACGAAAGCTTGAAACCACGGCCATTCCTCAGGTCTCGCTGCACACGTCATAACTTCAAAAGCAGTCTTTCCCCAGGCTGTGCTCCTAATGATAGACCAATATTCCGACACCTTAACACAAGAAAATCAGACACTTGACTTCAAAATGAGTTTCTAACCTCACAGCTAATTGCTCTGGGTGTAACGGCACTGAAGGGAGCGGAGACCTGCAGTGTTCAGCTGGTGTGGGATGTGAATCAGGCCCCTGCGGGTCTTGCTTTAGGTTCCTGACTGCAGATCATGGAAATGGAAAGGAGCTACTTCTCTCCTTTACTGGGCAAGCATGCAGCCGCTGCCCAGCAGCACGTTTGATGTCTTTATGCATTACTCCTTAGCTTATGCTAGCAGATGAAGGAGCGGTTGCTTCAGCTGTGAGACTGATGCCTAACACAGCCCATTTCTCAGATAGGTAACATTCACATCCTGGGGAAAGCTGGAAAAAGAAGCTAGATTTGTTCTTACCGCTTTCTCTAAGAACAGAACCTAGCAAAAGCTTCCTCGTTTTATCTCTCAGACGCTGATTTGTCCGTCACTCCGTAAGGGCTGACCTTGCGACGGGTCACCCTAAGCACCGAGCGGGGCACACCAGGGCTGGGGAGCAGGGCACGCTCTGCGCAAGGCACGGTAGGGCAGATGCGACGGCTGCACCTCTGCGTCACCCCCAGCGCGGGTGCCAAGGTCCAGGGAGCAGCCTGCGCCGTGTGTACTGTAGCTGGAACGCCCTGTTACGTGGGACAGAGAGGTGGGGGCCCGCTGGAGGGGGGCCAACAGGAAACCGAAGCAAAGAGCGCGGACGGGCTGCGTGGGGTGATGAGCGCAGGAGCGCAGCAACGAGGAGCGGTTCTGCATTTCCTCAGCCACCGAAACGAACAACTTCGTAACACGTGCCCGCCCGAACGGCGGCCCGAGCGCAGCGCTCACGCACAGAAAGCTCGCGGGCTGCACGACGCGGCACGGCCCGGGAGCCCACGCTCCGGTCTGGGGAACGCACCGCACCGCTCGGTCCTGCCCCATCCCCGTGCCTTTGGGTTCGCCTTACTACTCCCGTTTGACCCGCGCGCTTCTCAGCTCCATCGCTACACCCGCTCGGTGCCCACCGCCCCGCCCCGCCCCGCCCCGCCCGCTCACGCACAGCCGGCCCCGCCGCCAGCAGGTTGAGAGCTGCGGGTAACGGCCCCGCCTGACGCAACCCGCGCCCCGCTTTGCCCCATGCGCGGCGCGGAGCGGCGAAACAGCCCGCCCTCGTTGCATCACCCGCAATGGGCCGGCCCGGCCGGGCGGGGCGACGCCGCTGAGACCTTTAAAGGGCCGCGGCGACGCGTGCATCCCCAACGGCGCCCGGCGCAATGAAACGGGACGCGCAGAGCACCCAGGAGTACCCGGCCCGGCCCGAGGGGCCGGAGCCGCCCGCGGCACCCTCTTCCTCGGACCCGGCCGCGGAGCTCGAGCCGCGGCTGTGGATCTTCGGGTACGGCTCGCTGGTGTGGAGGCCGGGCTTCGAGTTCACGTCGCGGAAGGTGGGCTTCATCCGCGGCTACAGCCGGCGCTTCTGGCAGGGGGACACCTTCCACCGCGGCAGCGAGCGAGCGGTAAGCGGGGGGCGGGACGCGGGGCGCTGCGGGACGGCCGGGCGGTCGGCAGCGGGCTGTAACGCCGTCTCCTTGCTCTCTCCCCGCAGCCCGGCCGGGTGGTGACGCTGCTGGAGGACCGCGGGGTGAGTAGGGCGGCCGGTGCCGCGCTGGGGGCCGCGGGCGGGCGCGACGTCCGCGGGGTGTGACCGAGCGTCCTCTCGTTGCAGGCGTGCACGTGGGGCGTCGCCTACGAGGTGTGCGGGGAGCAGCAGGTCGCCGCCTCGCTGCAGTACCTGAACGTGCGCGAAGCCGTGCTGGGAGGCTACGACACCAAGCTGGTCAGCTTCCACCCGCAGGAGAAGGAGGCGGGGGAGCCCATCCAGGCTCTCGTCTACATCGCCACGCCGCAGAACCCCTCCTACCTCGGCCCGGCCTCCGAAGAAGACATCGCGGCGCAGATCATCGTCTCGAGGGGCTGTGCGGGCCACAACGTGGAGTACCTCCTGCGGCTGGTGGACTTCATGCGCTACTTCTGCCCGCAGGTGGAGGACAAGCACCTGTTCTCCATCGAAGAGGCCCTCATCGCCCTCCTGCCCTGCCTGTGCCACTCAGAGAAAGCCCTGGAGGAAGCGCCCGGCGTCCCGCAGAAGGCCGAAAGGGACAACTTCTTGCAGGGCTCCAGCAGGAGGGACGAAACGGTGGGGACAGCCTGAACTCCGAACTGACAGAAGCATACGGGGCTGAGCGGATGAAAGGAAAAGGGAGGGAGGAGGCAAAGGGGCTGCACGGTTCCTGTTACAGCCCTACCTGCAGCCACTGCTGCTTTCCAGGTGGGAAGCGGGGATCCAGCTAAAGCTGTGCCCTAAGGCTTCATTTTTGGGATGAGACCTGGCGTGCGCTTCCTCAGGAGGGGAAAGAGGCTCATCTGTGCACTTCTCTTATTCTTTACGTTTTTAAACCTCAAAGACTGGTTGAGCAGGACTTGACTGGGTTTTAGCAGTATATTCACGTTCTACCTCAGGCTGGCCAAAGCCGTTGCATGGCAGTAGAGCTTGGGCAGGCTCTGCCAAACGACCTTTTATTCCCTCCCCTGCCCCACCTCCGGTGCAATACAAAGTGAATGTGCCTCTGCGGGTCCTACTTCCTGGTGTTGCTGAGGATCACACTAATGCACTTACTTTTCTAAACTGTTACGTCGTATTTATTATGTGTTGTGTGTCTCCTTGGGAGAGGTGTCAGGCTGCTTATGCGCCACTGTGGGATGCAGCCCATGCTCACCTTTGCATTGGTGCCTTCTTGCTTTAGCTCAGTTTCCTGAGGCACTGAGCCTATGTCAGTGACAGCAGCTTCGCTCCAGGCTTCACTGACCTTGTGCTGCTGCAGGCTCAGCCGATGCTGTAAGAAACAGTCCTGTCTAGAAGCTGTGTGAAAGCTGCCTGATGCAGCACTTTAACCAGCCCTGTCCTGGATTGCCCTCTGGTGCTTGGCACATTTGTACTTAACTGCAAAGGACCATCGCTGAAAATAATGCAATCCTGGATCCTGCTTTGTCAGGAGAAGCAGAGGTACTGCTGCAAGCCCAGGCTTCTCAGCTTCACATATTAACAGCATGAAAACCTATACTACTTGGAAAGGAAACTGCTGCTACTGCAATTAGCAAAAGAGCTGACCTGTAGCACACCTGACTCCTCCCAAACATTGCTCTTTTTTAAAAAAATAAAAATAAAAAATAGGGAATGTTTCCATTACTGTGGCTTGTATGTGTATGAACTGGTGCTGTGCTGTGCCCAGTAATAAAACAAGCTGACAAAGTCACTCCTCTCTACTTTTTTTTTTTTTTTAAAGTTACTGACTTCAAACTGATTCTTATTTTTAATATGTTTGACTTCTTTTTTTGTCTGTTTTCTGCTTTCTAAACTGTGCTGGTGCTCCTACTCTAGTTCCTAAGGCTTTACAGAGAAGAAAGTCTCGCCACTAAGCAGCTTCCCTCAGCCAGGTTTCCTAGAAGACACTCAATTCCATATTTCACTTGAAGAGGAGCGGGTTCAGCCCATGCTGGAGCACTGTGTTGACACCAGCTGTAAGCCAGCCCTGCTGCCTGCACAGGGCGGGTGAGGAAATGCAGCTCTCTGGGCATGCCAAGGGCTTTTTACCTGAGCTGACCTTACTCTGGTTGCTTCCATGAAGCAATAGCACAGTGCTAGGAAGCTGCCACGTGCGGCGGGCTCTGCTGACTGCAGTGAAGGAGAAACATCCTCTTCTGCCTTGCACAGACAGCTGCTGTGTGTGCGGGGGCACCGGACAGCTGCCCTGCTGCCCGATCCCTCTTATTACCAGCTGCCACCGTGCTGAGATAACAGTGCATACCTGCATTACCTGTCTCTAGGCGGGAGTTACAGAGTGAAAACTAATTGAAACAGCTTAATTTAGCACTAATTAAAGGCAGGTAATAGTCTAGAGAAAACTCTGCTTTCCCGGTTCTGTGGAGGCTCTCACTTCAGCTGAGCAGCTGCATCTTCCCCAGGTGCCGCTGCAGGCAGTGAGGGCACTCGGCTGCCGCCAGCAGCATGGCTGCCGGATGAGCTGCTGCTGACACCACTGTGAGCAGCACCACTTCCCTATAGAGGACCACAAGACAGCTTTGGAGTAACCCACAGTGCCTTTCTGGAGATGCTTACATGTGGAAAATGCCCTGCGAAAGAAAGCAGTACCGCAGCTGATGTGCAATTTGGTGTTCAGCTGCTCCTCTGCGGAAAGCCCCAACAGAGCCCCATCTCACCCACCTCCAGCTGTGGTTTCCTGGCACTTAATTGCTGTGGTCCTCTCTGGGGCAGTCAGTCAGATCTCACTCCTTGCCCAGCTGTCAGTGTCTCTGGCCTCCCGTGAGCCACCAGCTGGAACAGTCAAGTTACAAAACCTCTTATTCACAGAGAAGTGCACTTTCATCTTGAGAAACAAAGCATTTGCGGCGCAGCCGCTTTCCCAGTTGTAACAGAAACGTGTTTGCAAGCACCACCGCATACTTCCCACGTCTAAAACCAGCACACTTCACATGACCCACCTTCATTACAAAGGCAGTTACTGTGGTTCACGTAGAGCATCACCAAGCTGCAATCTCACCAGAGCTCCGTGCAGGACCAGAAGGTCAGTGAGGCTATCTCTCTCTGGTGAGGAGGGAACCCCAGAACGCCCAAGCCAGGAGGGGCAGGGAATGAGCGCCACTCCTCACTGGGTGCAGACAGCAACGCCTCGGCTGAGCCTCCTTGAGGACAATGTACGTCTGGACACCCACAAAGCGGGGCCAGCACCTCCCCGGGGAGCACCAGGGAGCCGTGGGGAGGGGGGCAGCCGCACGTGCCCTCGGCGTGTGCCGGGCTGTGGGCCTGCAGGCAGCACGCGAGCTGCAGGAGGTGGCACGCGCCGACTGCAGCAGCTGCTGCTGCGGGGGGTGAGGCGGGCTGCGCGTGGCACGTGTTGCTCCATATGTGCCTGCTCGCCGCTCGGGAGGCGAGCTGAAACGTGCGCTTAATTACCTACAGACGCTTCGCAGGCAGGGGAGCAGTAAAAGACCGAAACAAAGGGCGCTTACCGGGGCTCCCGGCCTCAGCGTGGGTCAGTCCCGGCCTCAGCGTGGTGAGGAGGAGCGGCCCGCGTGGTTGTTTACAGACGCTGCAGCGCGCTCTGTCCAGCACTCCCATCTGCAGCAGCGGCTGAGCGGAGCCTCACGCATGCCACAGCCTGGATGCGTTTGTCCAGAGACACGATCTGGCCCAGTAATGGTGAGGCAGGGGGATGGAGGGGCTGCCAGCTGGTTGAGATGGATTTTGCATGAACCAGCCTCAATGGCCCAGCACGCAACACACGGGTGCGCTCACCCGTGCACCGTGAAGCTTCCCAGTGTAACACATTCCTCATTGCTCAGTGCCTGAGAGGTAGCGCTGCCCACAGCCCAAGGCTGTCGGTCGGTCTGTGCCTGAAAAGTTCTTCCCAGAGCCTGAAATTGGTTTGTATTGCATCCAGCTCAGTGAGAGAGCCCGGATGGAAGATTCCCTCAAGTCAGACTTCCTGCTTTGGTACCATCACATTTCAGGAGGTAAAGGCTTCAGCAGCACGGGATCCAAAGGGCTGCTCAGAGCTGGAGGACAGGCAGGCACAAGTGCGGCCCCAGCATAAGGGTGGCCGTGACATGGCACCGGCTCCAGGGAAACAGAGGGGACAAGGAATGGACTCAGTCAGGCTGAGGAAAAACCATGCTTGCAGCAAAAGCAGTGGCCGCTTGGCAGGCTTGGAACTTCCTCCTGCTGAGGTGCCTTGGCTTAAGTGACAGCCTCCCTAATTTGTGCGCCGTATTGAAGTTTATTGAAACTGCATTAGGAGAGGAGGGCGGAGGGCAGGGGCGCTCGGGACAGCCCTGCGAAAGCTCTACAGGCTGTGTTTACAAACCCCACGCACTTTTTGTTTGGTTTTGGATGTGCATTATTCCTTCCCAGCTCCCTTTTAATCTCCCAGCAGTGCCAGCCAAGCTGATGAGTGTTTATACTCCTGAATTCCTGAAGCACAGCCAGTACCTTGAACTCCAGAGAATGAGACTGAAATTACGTGGAAGGTCAGGGAAGTTCAGAACAGAGGGGCTGTTTTCCTGGCTGGGGACGCCACGCTGTTCCAGACCACGCTGAGCTGCGCCGGGGACAGAAACAAAGGCTGCTCTCAAGCCCTCCTGTTTAGGCCGCTTTCTGCCTCCTTCACCTCACTTTTAACGGGACACATTTCTGTGGAACCTCAATGGAAACTGCCAGCGATTGGCCTGGCCCCACGCTGAGGGCTGAAGAGACACCTGGAGGCCACTGGCACCTGAAAGGCTGCCGGGGGGTTCTACTGCAGCATTCACGCAGCAGGAGCAGCCTCTGCACACTGCTTTGCCCACACACAGATACTGCAGCACCCAGAAATCTGCTACCGCTTCACCCACAGGAAGAGAACTCAGAGGATGACTTTAGTACAGAGGAGGTTTCACTCGCTGTCCTTCAGAAACATGACTAACACGTCAGGGCACGTGCTGGGGACACGCAGGCCTACGCTGCCGGAGTTGGGGCAGCGCAGAGCACCCATGGATATTCTCAGCACATCGGACACACCACGTGTCCTGCACAGCCTGCACCGCAGGCCCTGTCCCGAACACCTCCGTGTGCAGGAGGCTCCAGAGCAGGCAGGGCTAGCACAGGCACTAGGACTTACCAGGGTACAGCCTCAGCTGCCTGCTCTGCTTCTCCACCATGAGCTGAAGCTGCAGACAGACTGACATCGATTGCACAGATGCTGGAACAGCCTCACAGACTCCTATCCAGCCCGCTTACAGCAATTACAGCCCCACTGCAAACAGCCTCGGGGGCAACCGCAACAAAGTACACATGCCACTTGAGAACATTTGGAAAACAAACCAAAAGAGCAGCCTTTTGTTCTCTCTGTGTCTAGATGGGACACCAGAGTTTCCAAATCCCCCATGCAATGCCATTGCCCTGCTCACATTTCAGCAGAGCCTGGCTGGAAGTGACCTGCCAGCACCATGGCCGACACGTGGCAGATACTGTTACAGACAAGTGGGATTGATGGCTTTGTCCTCAGGATGCTCCCATGGGCATCCAGGGCTGGAATCTGCTTTAGTTTTCCAATGAGGTACTTGTTTCCTTTAAAAACAAAGAACAAAAAAACAAACAAGAAAACAAGCAACACAACAGACCCCAAAGTACATTTTCAAACAGCTGGCAGGTTTGGAAATCATATCTACACGTTCATTCTTTCAGTCTGCTTTACAAGAGCATGCTCTTGTCTGAGGCATTCTTTGCCATCAGGCAGACAGGGACAGGAGCAGCAATGCCAGCCCCAGACAGACACCTTCTATCCTCCCTTCCTACCGGACCCCCAGACAGGAGCCAGATGAAATCCCATCTCCTGGTGCCACATAGCACACTCCATTTTGGCAGCGCTGGCATTTCTAGGCTACATATATATCATATCTATTCCTGGAAGTACATCCTATAATTCGAGGACCTGTGAGTTCTGCACTGGGAAGTAACTGTGGGTCTGGCCTCATTTAGAGCACAAATCTACTATTTTTCTTCCAGAGGATCCTTGCCTTGTTTCACTTGATGGAAGGAAGCTCGCACACAGGCAGCAGCCCCATTCCTTTTTCTCCCATTTGTCCAGTTAGAATCCAAGGCTTTGCAAATTCAGTAATTCACTGTTCTTTAAAACTTCACCTACCAAAGTTTGCATAATATTTATTTGCCGTCTAAAACCTTGGCAGAGAAACACTTAGGTGTATATTGAGCGATGTGCATGTGTGTGTGTTTATTCAGGACACATCACCCAGATTCGCTGCAGCCCCCCCACGCTTTTCAGCTCACAGCTGCCAGCAGTTCCAAACCTCTCCCGTGTTTATTTCTGTAACATCTCAGACATAGGCTCTGTTTTAAATTAAGAATTTAAACAACATTACTCCTCTCATTTGCTATCAATTATATCGCTGCAAGGGAGAGCTGGGCTCTCTAATCTGTCTGCAAATACTCTACTGACCCAATGCTCGCTCTTAGCATCAAATAACTCGATTTCAGACAGACACAAAGATGCATAGCTGAGGACAGCAAACCGCACCGTAACCAAATTACACTCATTACACAATACATACCTCTGATTGCGTATGGCAACAGCAAATTATCAAAGCCAGAGAAGCCAATCTCCTTCAGCAAAGCTCCCGATGGTGTGTTTCAAAACACACCAATCACTTGGGGTTGTAACAGCCCATCGTGGCTTCCAGTCCCAAATCACCACTGTTTAGAAACCTATTGCACTTCACGGATTCAGCTTCACGTCGCTAAGTTTTCAGTGTACTTAATAGGAATTGAGCTGCGTGACAAATTACTGAACAATTAGCAGCTATTTTTTCCACGTTAACCCATACATATATCACATCAAAATCATGACTAAGAGCAGACACAGTGACTTCTTCCAAACTATGAACAACAAAGAGAATGACGTAAGGACTACCAAAGGTGACCTCTTCAATGAAGTCAGACCTTTATGAGCCAACGCACAAGAACACAAAGCATTTGTGTTTGAATTCTACAGGAGAGAAAACAGTTAAAAAAACCAAACCAACCAAACCTGAACAACAGACATGTCACCTTGCAGAGCGGGCTGCTGCCTGGGATTTACTCCTTCCTAGAGGAAAGTCTACATCAGTTCTGCGACAGTCCAAAACAGCAGGAAATTCCCAAACAGGCTCTTCTCAGAGCAGCAATCACAGGCTCTTTTGGGTTTGTTTGTTTGTTGTTAATGTCAGTGGAGGTTTATTCAGTGTAACAATGCTTGCACACTGTGTGTGCTTAGCTTTTTTTTTTTTCTTCCCATTCCCACCACCTTGTGATGTAAGGCTGAGGGTCATCTGTTTGAAAATTAATGTTCTCCTGTGGCCAGAAACCCCAAAGACAGCCCATTGGTCTTGAGAACAGTTAGGTAATGCTAAGGAGCAAGGAGGGAAAAACATGTGCTCGACAGAAGTCATAGTTATGACAAGGGACCCTGTTCCACATCACACCTCGCTGCTCGTGTGCTGCAGTACAGAGGGGAGGGTTTCACAATGACGCTGTGGAAGAAGGAAGAAACAGCCCCTAGGAAAACTCAAGAAGACATGGAAGTGGTTTCAATCTCTTCCTCCCCTACCTCATTCTATCAGTGATGCTCACCAGTTAAGGAAGGAAGGAGCTGTCGTTTCATACCTGAGCAATGAAACACTTCCTCATGCCTGAGATGCAGATGAATACCTTCATATGCCACTGGAAGAGCACTGTGTGAATAGTTTGGTACAAAACACATGGAAGAGCCATTAACTTTGTGGTCAATTCACCTTCCTGAGGGAAGAGGTGGGAGCTAAAAGGATAAACAAAGTTGGAAGAAACCCAACTCAACCCAACCCAACTCATCTTACCACGCATTTCTCCATTCTGTAAGGCATTTGAGGTAGGCTTTTCAGAATGGTAATCTGAACGCTACAAGAAAGACAGCTGTTTACACTGCAGACCTGCTGGCTGTATCTGAACTCAGGCCATCTGTATCACCCTAACAATGGCGCTCCTAAAAGAAACGATGAATTGCCCCTTCCCTTCTCACTCACCACTACAAAACTGGTGCATGCTGCAAATGAAAAATAAACCCTTCACAATTCAGAGAGTGCTTATGCCTAGGGGCATGTGAGGCTTTATTTCAGCATATTTGTCTCAGTTACACTTAACATCCAAGTAGCACCTCTTTAGACAGACAGCTTTCAAGTGCGTCCCAGCTACTTGTGCAGAAGTTCCCAGAGGACAGCATGGAGTGCACAATCACCTCTTGCTGAGCAGGAAGGTGAGAACAAGACATGCCTGTAAGGCTCCTTCAGAGTTGCAGCATGTGTTTCAGACTGAACAGTCAATCAAAAGAAAAGAGGCAGAAGCAAGAGGAGGAAGAGCCTGTAAACACACCTGGCCTCAGAAGCAGAGTGGCTCACCCTGCAGACAGGAGGACATCAGGACAACAGGACGTACAGCCTGTGGTCATAGGGCAGCATTTCCCACAGTGCTAGATCCACATCCTGCCCCAAAAGATTCTATCAGTTGGGCTCTTCCTCCTCCCAGCCACAACTCAGCTGTGCTACAATCAAAGCAAGATTCCTACTCCTCTGGCAGAGCTTTTCCCACTGAGTTTGATGTGCCTTCCCCCTGAGAAATGCTGCTAAAGGAAATACTTCAGGAAAATGGCAATAAAGCAAAACCATCGCCCTAGGCAGACAGAAGGCATTCCACAAACAGAACATGAGACAGCAAAGAGCAGAGACACTGTGGTGGGAAAAGCGTGCAACAGAAAAGGGAAAAGGCACAGAAATAATATTAAATTTCACTGTGGGAAACTGGTCACTGGTCACTTCACTGGTCACTGTGATATTAGTTCACTGAAGGTAAGAACTGAAGCAGTTCTAGATGAAAATTCTTCTCCAGTAATCTGTTTAACTCTTTGCAAAGTAAGAAGACATCAGTGGCTGACTAAAGGGGGGCAACGGAAAGAGAAAATGGCTTGGAGTAATATTCAGGGAACTGTATTTAACAGTTTTGTAGTAACTGCTGAGTGAAGATAGCAACGCTATAATGAAATAATAAGAGGAACACACAGCATGCCCAACTTCCCATAAAGCACGCTGACATCTATTTCACCATTTCACCACTTCAATAACACTCCATTAATTCAATGTTCCATTTCTGCCAGCAGCGAATACCTCACTCCCTCACGGGAAGGGGAAATTCCTTGCCCTTAATCCACAAAACAAGTGCACAACGCACAGAGCGAAAAGATGCTCAGACTGAAACCTCGAAGAACAAAACTGCAATATGCACATCCATTTTAGGAACACTTCTTTTCCCCTGTGTAGACCACATAACTTCCCTTATGCCCTTAAAAATTTTCCCAGTCATTGTCTGTCTAGCACTACTTAACTCCCCAAACAACAACAAAAAAGAACAGCCTCAACATGAATTCTTTCTAATTTCTTGGTCAATAGCTCACAATCCCAGCTCTCAAAGAATTCATCTGTTTAAGTTTTTCACATATTTTGAACTGGATCTGATCTAGCAGTTCCTTTACTGCTATGTTTGGGCTCCCTGAATTTGCTGGCCTGCAAGCAGCCAGGCTGCTGCTACTTTTGCTAAAACTTGTGATACCATTCTGTATTTTGTCTGAAGATTAAACGAGTTTTTAATATGCTATTGTCAGCTTTCCCAATACCAATACTTTGATCTTCCAAAAGCATACACACAACAGTATGTGTTTTTCGCAATCTTTTCAAGCGACAAATGTATTTTTCTCTCCTCTTTGGATTACACCAAATTAACACCATCATCTTGCAGTGCAAAAGTCAAAGTTGCAACACAAGTCATTCCACTTTTCACTGAAAAAAAAAATACAAGAAGGACTTTTGTTTTTAAAGGAAAAAATCTGTAGAGAATGATGTCCCAAAACAATCAGCCGTGTTTAATTCACCCATCGTAAGTCAGATATCAATATGCAATTACAGCTGCTTCTGTTTTCTTGTGACCTGCTGCACACCTGCTCTGAAGCAGCTCACCAGATAATCAGTGTATACAGACATGGGATAACGTTGTAACTGAAAAAGGTTACAGGGAGGAATGTAAACACACCAGAGCATTACACTGAGCAGCATGTCCCCAGGTGCACTTGCAGATGTGCACCCTCCATGCCCTCTTCCCTAACCCTCTCATTCATTTAGTTTTAAGCATAAAAACCACAAAGACGCTGATTTACATAAAATTATCTCACTCCATTTTATTTAAGATTTTCTTCTCCAGTTAGTAAAAGAAAGGTGTGTCTCTCTTTATACATATGTACAAGTTCAGTTATAAAAATAGACAGCACATTCAAAGAGAAAAAAAGGCTTGGCATTTGTCTGATTCCCTCTAACTATCATATATACATGTGAATACAAGGGGAAGGGAGAAATCTTCGATGAGTTAATTAAACACAATCTCTCCCTCAATTATCCCCTGCAAATCTGTTTAAAAATCAATCTAACTAAGCTCAGTTCTGCTATTTTCAGGTGTGCAAATTAGAGGCAGAGCCAACAGGAAGCACTTGCTCCACACTGTAGGACGCCAGGCAAAGGATTTGGGGTTGGAAAAAGAAAATAATAATAATAATAATAATAATAATAAAAAGTCATCTTCTGCTGTCACAGCCCAGACCTGCAACTCATAACTTGCTTCTCTCTTGACAGATTGAAAGCGCCCCGGCAGAACAGCCTTTTAATTCAATGTGTCAGACAGAAGAACTGCCCCACACCTACATCTCAGTGCAATGCAGACAACGCTTACAGCAAAGCAAGGGCCTACAGAGGGGTTTGTGCATCGAGGAAGGAGAAGGAGCAATAGGAGAATGAGAACACAGACGGGCACTGGCAGCCCTGCTTTCTGTCAGCCTATGGGAGATGGCTACGAGTACCCGCACGTGGCAGGGAACTCAACCAAGCTAGTACGTCTGATGACCACAGAGATGAAGGGAAAACACACTGGAAGAACAATCAATGGATGGCTGGGATACGAGACAAATTTTCTCCCCAGAGTTTGGCTAGAAAGGGGAATGGCACAGTTCTCTTTCTCAGTGCTGTTTTTCACCGCTCCGCTCACAGAGCTGCTAGCTGCAGAACCACGCTCTGCTATGGCACAGTGAGAGGAACAGCAGCAAACTCTTCCTCAGCACTGCAGCTTTCCCTTTACTTGAGATCTGAACAAGTAGAGTCTGATTGCGTTCCTGAGCCTTTAAGAGCTCAGCACACCTCAAAAATGAGAAAAATAATTCTAAGTACAGTGAATGTTCACACTGCTAAGAACTTTGAAACACAAACCAAACCACTGGCTGGCTTGTGGCTTCTTCCACTGTACAAAGCAGAGGCAGTGCTGCTGCTCTCACTAGACCTGTCAGAGCTCTCTGTAGCTCTTACTCTATTCTTGACAAATGGTGCTGACAAGAGTCCACTCCCCCAGAAACCCCCTGAGATACCTTCCTTTGCATTTCAAACCTTCAAGAAAACAAAAAATAAACAAACAGAAACAACCAGAGGTCCACACTAGAAGAACGCAAGATTTTTTTGATCACACCGTGTCCTCAGCTTAGCCCCTAGTTACCCCCTGCATGTACACCAACCAGCTCCCAGTACAGAATACTCTGGCATTCAGATACCAATTTCACTGAATAAAACTAAAGCTGAGTTCCACCTCAAGCTACAAGAGAGAAAATACACTGGTGTGACTTCAAGTACACACAGCTTCGGGATATTGCATGGAGTACCTGGATGCTTTCCTCAGGAATCTTTGTCAGATACACATCGTAAAACAACATCTGACACTCTCAGACACTCCAGACCCCCCTTTCCATCCTTCTCGCAGTGTCTGCAAAGATAATTTTTTTGGGATACACGTAATCAAAGTGCTCACATAAACCACCCTTTCCTATTGTGCTTCGATTTTCTTTTCACACAGGTGCATGACAGCAACAAGGCATTCATTTGCATGCCTTCAGCTTGCAGGGTGGTCTTCTCCAATAGCCAACACAGTTTAGACAAGCTTTGGGGGTTAAAATTACTACCGACCACCTGAGGTGTGGGCACCTTTGCTTTGCTTCCGAATGGCAGTTTCTGATACGAGACTGCTGGTCAGGTTTAAGCTTTTGGGGGTGCCACAAACACTGTTTCCTTTGCTCAAAGGCGAACTCAAAGGAGAAGAGGCGCTTGAAGGTCCAAAATCTGCCAGTCCAGAAGGCCGAATAATTGCTGTTTGTAGAGGGCTACTTGAAGACATGCCTAGCAACAGAAAAGAGAATCAAATTCCATGTGAGCACATCATACCAACCGTAGCGCTTCAGCAACAACAACAAAAAAACTTAGATGGCAACAATACGCTAACACTTAGTCCTGAGAGTACAATACATTCATGATTTTTGAGATTTTGAAGAAGAGAAATGGCCTTAACATACAAATCTTGTATTTATACCCAGGGTCAATTTGGTTACCTAATGTAAATGCTGAAGCTCCACCACAACCCACTTAGAACATTTTGGAACCTAATGCTGTAAACTGAACATGACAGCAATACAGAAAAATTACAGACAAACCCATGGGATAAACACTATCTCATTTGTCTGGGAGTCAAAATGAAAAATGAAAGACAAGTATTTGATACGAGATAATTCAAATGGCAGATGAAACTTCTGCAGGACCAGCCTTTCAAAGTCCTCTGTGGTGACAATGGCTGTCCTCTCACTGTCAGCATTACACTGCACCCTGCCTGCATCTCAGAATACACTGTACAAGCAGTACCAGCAATCCAACAGTTTTATCTATTTTTTGGCAGGCTGTAAACAAGCCAACGCCCTAACTCTTGTGATTGGCTGTGCTCTGGACAGTCTGCTGCCCCCCCCTTCCCCCACATACCTTTGGAGACATTGTACCCGTACGCTGCATACGCCGCTGCAGAGGCTGCTGCTGCCCCTGCTTTGGCACCTGCCATTGCAGCTGCGCTTCCCGCTATCGATTTCCTGCTCCTGCCTTTCCCAGTGCCCTTAGATCCAGCGTTCCCTCCTTTAGGACGACCGCGGCTTCGACTTGACTGGCCTCTGCCAGTGAGAGGTGCATCTTGCATTGAAACTCCTTAATGAAAAAAGAACGGTAGAACAGTAACCACTATCGTATGCTGGATGACTCACAAATGAATACAGACTCGTAACTATCTCTTATCTACATTAGTGCTGTTCCTGTTAACTGATGCCGTTCATCCGCATTAACACAGACAATTAAGTAGTCATCTCATGAAAAGAAATTAAGTATGCTTGAACATTCATTGATTATATCTTATTAACTCAAATTCCTTGTCATTGTTACAAATCCTATCCGCATATAGATGGAGGATTCTGAGCTCTACTTCAGGATGAAACATTTTAACCGAAGGAACATTTCATCTTTCCATTTGTTATTTGTAAAGAAACTCTTTAAGAACTATGGCTCTCTTTATTTCAGAGTAGACAAGTTATGGTAGTTAAAAACTTTTACCATACTTTAAAACCACAGCTGCTTCAAACACGCCGTGGAAATAGAGAAGTGATTATTAGCCCTATCACAAATTCAAGGAAAAGCTTAGGGATTAAATATTTCTGTGGTTATCCACCATTTGGTAAGGTGAGGCCACTATAATAAAGACAGAGGGGTAAAACTCCTAAGAGAGTAACACAGGAAAAAGGAAGTTGTAATGAATGACAGACAATAAACAGATAACAAATCAGAAATTATTTCTCAATGAAAAGGTAAATTATTTTGTGCAAATCTTGCCAATCATGGACAGAATTTAGTTTAGTTATAGAATACATATCACCTAGGCATACAAAGTAAAGTTTTAGTGCTAGTAGTAAATCAAGGCATGAGTACTAACCATTTATGGTGTCTGAAACCGAGCCAGTAATGGAAGCAGGAGAGTTTGTTGCCCTTGACTGAGGTGCTGAAGAAGCTGGATCATCCACAATTACAAGCATATCACTGCTGCTCTCATCAGGAGGGATAGAGCCCATATGTAATTCACTGCTGATGGAAATCTATACACGAGCAGGAAGAACAAAGCCGTTAGCTTCTCAGGTTAGGAAAAGGAAGGGAACAACCACAGTAAGACATACAGTCACAAGTAATTAAATAGTACATGTTCTGATTTCTCTCATTTTCTCTAACAGCATGATACGTATCCTGCCTACTCACACCACACCCTCTATTTACATGCTAAGCAGTAGTAAAAGCCTCCAGGACTTACTTAATTTCAACTGATGAATGTAAACGTTAAGAAGCAGAAAACTAATAGGCTCAGCAAAGACTTAAGAAAACTGCTATACAATTGTGCATTTTTCCTCAGATTGCCAGAGAGAAAACAAAAGGACTCTTAACCTTATAGTAAAGCTAAGAAAAATCTTTATCAGTAAGGGAATTATCCAACACAGGAATCTCAATCAACATAGTATAGAACAAAACATATTTGTTGCCAAAAATTGTTTTTAATTCTTTATTAAAAACAGATGAAGGAAAACATGATGCGTATCACTGGAAATGTACAGCCTAAATTCCGGATTTATACCACTTTAATTCAGAATCAGAAGCAAGGAAGAAAGTAGAGATGAGATGCAGATGAGACTAGTGAGGAGTACTTACAAAGAAACTGAACTAAGGAGCTAGTTCAGGGATTCAGGGATACTGCTTGGCTCAGGAGCAGAAAGACTGCTCTTGCTATGGAAGGTAATAGCACAGAAGGAGGGCACACAGTTATAAATACAGACATGATAAAGGAAGGAGAAAGGGAAAGCAGGAAGATAGTGGGAGTGCAGGCACGAATGGAGTAATTTCAGAGGCTGAAAGGAAGAGAGGTTTATGGCATTAGCTTGCTGCAAGAAAAGGCAGACAGAGAGCAAAAGAAAGGGGCGTAATGGTACTTTAATACAGAGGAACTACAGTGGGTAGTTTACTGTCTGCTTCAATGAATTATTTTCTCTTCCATGGCTCATCATTAAGACACCCCACTTACCTACATATTTGAACTCTGTACCAGCTGAAAAGCAAGAGCCCTACAGGGTGTAAGATCACAACTGAAATAGCATATAGTTTAAAGAAGCAGAGAGCCTCACCTCACTGAAAGGACTGGGCATGGCAGAGTCTACACTAACAAAGGAGTCATCCCCATCAGCGGACAGGTTGGAATTATCAGCTGAGGGAACAAATGGGATCACAAGGTTCATGCCCTCTTTCTTTCTCTTCCCATCCAACTCATCCTCCTTCTTCTTCTGAAATAGATAAAACAGAAGAGAGAATGAAAATTGTAATTAAAACGAAATGAATGGAATAAGAAAACTAAAATTTCAACATCCAGTGTAGTATCGTAACTCAAGGAATGCCACGTCCAGAACTATCTAAAACAAGTTTCTGAAGGACATAAGAACAGATTCCTTAAAGGCTCTGTAAACGGGCGTTTTTCTTCATAAAAAAAAAGCTGGAATGCAGTAGAATTCTTATGGAATTACTTTGATTTCTACTGCCTTCTGGAGTAAGCTTGCAATTCATTACCATTATACAAAATAATTAATGCAAAGCCTTCCAGTCTCAGAAATTCAGAATTTTCAAAAACTAGTATTAATGATCCTTTTTTAAACTAAATAAAAAAATAAATAAATATTCCCTCATTCCATGCAAGTCACATAGCTATTTGGGTTTTATCTATATTTGGTGCTCCATTTGTATTCCATTTTCACCCTTGCAAAACAAAACCTTAATTAAGTCTCCATTTTATATGCCACAGAATGATCATTTAATTGTTTTTTCTTTTTTTCCCCAACTTGATTCCCCAAATTGTCTGTAGACTATTAATGATCTTCCGTGCTGTGTGACAGCACAGTACTTCCTTTTTTTTTTTTCCTTCCAGTTGCAGATTATATTAAAATACTGGGAGCTATTTATTACATATTTTGTAATAACTGTATTCTGATTAAGAAAGTACCAGACTGATGTTCACTGCTGAAGGGAAGTCTTTACTCATTAAACTGACTTTGCATAAAATACTTCCATGCCACATAATAGCGTGCCTGAAGCCTTTCAGGCTCTCTGTCACTGACACAAAAAACCTCTCCTGCATCAAGATACCTTTTCAGCATATTTTTCCCTTTTACGTTTACGTTCCTTCACACGATTTGTTTCTTCTTGCTGTCGCTTCTCTTCTTGACGCTGACGCACTGTCAGAAAAGAAATACAACTTGTCACCACTGAAAGGACAATTCATATCCTTTTCTGAATCTTACAAGCCCTAGTTCTTACGGAACTGTGATGAAAAGTCACCTATAGTAAAACTAAAGCACACTGAAAAACAAAAAGGGGAACTATTACATTAAAACTCTTTGCATCCAAATTACTAAGAAACCTTACAGTTCAAGCAAAAGACTTCTTTCAAATGTGTGTACCTCTAATACAGCTTCAAAACTACGATGAAATGCAGCACTCCTCTTAATACTTTCCCTGTCGTGACCTACATAACTCTTGTCAAAGCCTTGTCATTCAGGAACAATGTAATGATCCTGAATGAATGCCAATAAAAACTTTCATTATCATGTCTCTTGTGTGCAACCTCACCCCTCAGCTCAGCAGTGACACAAAACCAGCTTGTACTAACAAAAGTGGTAATACTAAATAGGCCAGGAAAGATTGTAAGAAATACGCGTGTTTGTAGAGATAAAAACACAGATTTCATAGGCTAATGAAGTGGAAAGATAGAGAAAATGCTGTAACATGAATTCCACATACATTTCTTTTCTAGTTCTTCATCATCTAGTAGAAGACTGACCACCTCTTTTGGCTTCAAAGTGTCAGGTTTGAAATTGCCACCTGAAATCACCATTCGTTGGATCTAGGGGGAAAAAAAAAAAGAGAAGAAGAAATTACTGAAAGAAGCCAGGAAATATTATCATACTCTTCACTGAAAGCCAGGCAAAAAAAAAGACACAAGCGCAAGCATGTGAAGTCAAACTGATTTTAACTTCAGTCAGTGTCTCAGCTTAAGTAATTAATTCCATCTCTTATTACCTCAACTCTACTGAAAAGCAGTAAGAGGCACAACTCAGCAAAAGAGCTTTTGTGTAAGTCAATTTTGATGGTTTGCATTGTCAGCAAAAATACTGCACTTCACTTTCAGATTGATGTCAGGTGACTAAGTGCAATATAATTACAGCAAAACGGATGAGACTGAACACGAGAAATGCGAATGCATTCAGCTGGGGATGCTTCAGTTGCTGCAGCGTCATGATCAGCATCTAATTAAGAAAAAAAGCTAGAGAAATCCTGAGCATACGCAACATCTAAGCCTTTTATACAGTATATCCACTGCTAACAAAAAAGTGATTGTGAGTCATTTTTTCTTGCCAGTAAAATACCATGAGGTTTACAATTTCTACCACATTTACTGCTTGATGCTGCAAGGACATTGAGCTTTTCTGGCAAATCTCACACCTCAGTAACTGTCCCTTGGTTATCTTCCAAATTTCTTTTAAAAAAGTACATAAACCAGATGTGGTATAACACGGTAACATTAGAGAAATTGGTATTGCCCTGACACAGCAAAGATGAAGACTATAGATTTAAAGAGGCCTAAGTAGTTTCACTGTATCATAAGAAATAGTTTCTGTGAAGTCATGGTGAAAATAATTAGCTTTCCAGCTTACATAATGCAGCTGTAATGATGCTGTGGCTAGGGACACAGATTTGTTTCCCTGCACGTATTTTTATATTTCTTTCCTCATTTTGATACACATTTTCTGATACTGTTTCCATACCATATCTTCTTATTCCAGATGATTTCTTTATTCCTACCTCACTCTTTTCCTTAGCTCTTTGTAAGATGCGCTCCTCAATGGTGCCTTTACATATCAATCTGTACACTGTGACTTGCTTTGTTTGTCCCAGCCTATGTGCCCGGTCCATGGCTTGCTGGTCTACTGTTGGGTTCCAATCACTGTCATAGAAAATTACCTGTAAAAGAATACCAGAACAAGATTAATTAAATAAAATCATATATTTAGAGTAGTTGGAGATTAAACAAAACCAACCAAACAAAAAAACAACAACCTATATTAAAAGAAAAAAAGTTCCACTATACACCTCTGAGAATCACCAACCCACCACAGGCTGTGTTCACTCAGCTTTGGCCAGTCCTCTAAAATCTTTCAGTGTATTTTAAATGCATTCAAACCAGTCCACACAATCAGTGTTTCAACTTTTTGTTTCAGGTCTTTTTCAGACCTGAATAAAGCCTAGTTCCGCCTCAACAACTCCAGTGTTGTTACTATAAGATACTGAAATACCAGATTTGTTTTACCCTATCATTCCATAACTGCCATTCCATAACTGCAATTTATGCACAGTAAACATAAACAGATATTAAAATAAAATTTAGCCTGAAAAGTATTCAGAAAGCCACACAAACACACAACTAAGAATGCTCATGCAAGGAGCCGGCATGAACACGCTAGCATTTCCATCTGTTTATTTTCTCTGTTGAAGCAATTTCAAAGGAGAGAACTTTTCAACCCTGAAAATTTCACAGATAACTTTCTTCTGATTTATGATCTTCAGGATGACTGTTACCTGTGCTACTGATTCCTCTGCTGCTGAGCTTTTTTAGAGCAAGCAGCCATAGAAGAAACAGCACTCACTGTATGAAAATGGAATTTGGACCTGCAGTCAGCCCAGCCATCCAGCTCCTTTCTGGATTGTCTTACATTCCTTCTCGCCCAATACATCTGTATATCTAATAGCAACTAAAAACTGTAAACCAGGTGCCCGATATGCTATAATTTTATCAATAAGATAATACTGCATTACAAATACAACCAAAGTAAGTAAGGCAACTGATGCAAATGGAAGTACTAAAATAATATTGATCAGCATGGGCATAAGAATTCCAGCTTCCACACAGCAACACCAATTTTCCCAGATAAATAGTGATGCCAGGAGACATGAAATGAGCAGCCTGGGAAAAATGGTGGTTGGAGGCATACAAGAACTGACAGCCAAAAATCAGTAAGCTTATTCATTTTGTTCTGTATTACTTTACAATACTTCACCTACCGTATCTGCAGCTGTAAGATTAATGCCCAGGCCTCCAGCTCTTGTGCTTAACAGGAACACAAAAATATCATTCCTGGAGAGGAAAGAGGTTAAATAAACTTATTTTGTGCATGCTGAACAAGAAGTAACCTTGGAATTAAGTTTTTTGACCCAAGTCATCAGGGCTATTTTTATTACTTGAACACTTCAGAATGTTTTGTGCTGTTCATGAGTGAGAGAAAAACATACAAAAAGTTAATATAAAAATCAAAACTGCTGGAACAAGCAAGCATTCAGCTTGCAAAGCAGCTTCTTATCTCTTATCAAAACAAACCAGGGCTTGTTTATCTTGAACACATTGGAAATTAAGATTTGATAGAGACAAAGAGTAATTTATTGTTTCACAGAACTGATCAATGGTAAAAAGAAACTTGCCCTAACACCACTCAATTGATAAAGAAAAATTAATGTTTGAACTGTCTAGATGCAATTTTTTGTTCTAATTTTGATGCTTTCAAGAGAACAAACAACTCCAGGAGAAAAAAAAAATAAATGAATAAACTTCTTATAAAAGTACGCTGGCAAATAGAGAGGTACATTATAAAAACACAAGGGTCTATCAGCAGAAACAGATGTCCTTCAGTTGAAGAAATCAACTCTAGTCCTAACTGCTGCTGATTTTTCCAAGTTTTATTCTCTTTTTTCCAGCTTTCTTGTGAGTAAAATGAGAATAAATTGATTCCATGACACAGTTTAGGACAGGCATCTCTGAACACCCCACTAGACATCCACAAACCCTCATACAATCACACCAGCCCCAGAGGTGACACTTGCTAGAACCAGATTTAGGAATGCTGGCTACATTAAGGGAGATATGAAGCATCCCAATACCTGACTTGGAATAATCCTCTCAAGCTAAGAACCCTCTATGTAACTAAGGCAGGTACCTGTAAAAGTGCATTAAGTCCTAGCAGCAATCTGAGGAGTCAGAGAAAAGAGAACATGGATTTTGAAATTCCGTGGCAGTTCTAACACAGTGCATGTACAAAATGTAGGAGACAGGTCCATATGCAGGACAACCAAGTATTGACAAAAACCCAAGTGGTAACAGTGAAATCAGGATTTCTTTTAAGGATGTGAACCTCACTAGTGCCATTGGCACGGGGCCAGCAGCGTGTAATTGTGTTTAACACTGGGTCCGTCTGTGTACACGTTGGCACAAAGCACAGAGAAGTAAAGATGACCTCAAAGAGAGTGACGTCCTTTGACAGAGCACAGCAAGAGAAGCACTTAAGACACTGTGCAATACCGCATCCTTTCGGTACCACGGTGTCCATACACTGATGCATGCAACATTAGTAAGGGACCAGAAGTTCTTGCTGAATGGGACACCTTCTTGAATAGGCAGCCTGTTCCTGAGAGTCCGCTAAAGCGCATTTCTAGCCCTTGCCGGGGCAAGTACAGGTGTATTGCATGCCACTGCATGCCAACAGACAGCAAAAACAATTATTTAAAGTATCAATTAAATAAATAAACAAGCAAACCAAGAACTCTAAAATCAGAAACAGAAGGCTATTGGCAGCCTGAAATCTAAGAGTACTTAAAAAACTCCATCTTGAGCTACAGGCAGCTGAGAGGAACTAAAGTCAAGCTAACCTACTCTAGACTTTATCTGCCAGGTATCCAAGCCAAAGAAGCCAATCAGTGCCTATTTACTATCTAGCTAATCTTTGGCCAGGAAGTCTTTTCACTCTTACAACAATAGTGGAACGTGCATACAGACAGCCACCTGAACATCCAGCTTTGAAATGCTTCTTGAAATGCCATATGGAAAGGAAAGAGAGAGGACAGTGCCACGGACTACAGGAACGAATTATGGTTACATATTTTCAGCACCCTGCTAGGACATCCTGCAGGATAGTTTAGTCTCAGTCAGGTTTTTTTTTTTCCTGGAAACATTCTCATAAGTAAATCATGTACAAGAGGAACTCAAATAACATTTTAATAGGAACTCTTGTTTATACTGGCTGACCTATATCTCAAAGGGATTTCCTGTCAAAATGATTATTTTTCTTTAGTTGTTCTATTCATTAATAAAAACAAATTCTTTTTTATTAATAAAAACAATTTTCTTGACTTCTTTGGTTAAAGGACCTTACAGGAAGAAGTGTCAGGATTCCAGGAGGACATCACAGCCAGCACAGAACAGGGAGAAAAGGACTGCACAGTCCTTCCACCTCAAGCATTGGCATATATGCTTTCCAAGTTCTATTGCTCTGAAGAGCTCCCTGTACCTTCGGCTGTGATACCTTGGGACTGTTAACACTAGGACTAGAATCACGTGCTTTCACCTTGCAGCAAACCACCTGTGAACCTAACTTGTCTGAAAAACAAAAGTGACCTTAAAAGCACACATCCACATTCAGGAAGGGTAACCTTACTGCAAACTATGATACCAAAGTAATATCCTACCAAGCCATATGTCATGATTAAAAGGAAACTTAATAACCATAAATTCAGTTGTTTATTTTTAATGTGCTTCAATGGAGACAAGGTTATGCAAAAATATTTGAACTTGCAAGATGATTACATAGCTTTCTCTCCTGATGGGCAAGTAAGAGTTGCAAGAATCCACCTTATTTTATTAAACTGAACAGGCAGCATGTCTCACAACTTAACAGCACTCGCTCGCAACCTCCCTCCCTGTTTAAGCTTCCTTAATGAATCCTGCTGCATTAACGATAAAATCAATTATTTATACTGCTACTCTGTGAAACATGCTTAAGTGACATGGCTCGTTTTGTAGCACAGCAGGCCACTTCCAAAGCTCTCGCACATGCAAGATTTTCCATTTCTTTATTGTGTCAGTTCTCAGAGTACATAATACCTGAAGAATATTTTCTCTGTTCCTACTGAACTTCTTTGTAAGCAATAGCACACCTGGAATGGCAACAAACAATTTACAAGCACGCTAAAACTTGCTTGCTATACTGTTTCACAGATGACAAATTTCTAAAGGCTTAGCATCACTACCAGTGACTTCTGGCTGGCAAACCACCAAGAAACTTTCAGATAAATGATGTCCATCAGATACTATAGATCACAAATCTCATTTATTTCCATTGCATCTTATACCCACTCTTAACATACAAATGACTAACCACACAAACATCCTTTAAAATATATTACCTGTTTTGAAAATCGGCTACCATATCCCTTCGTTCAGAAATCTTTGAAGAACCATCCAACCTCATGTAGGTATGCTTCCTATAAACCATATATTCCTGCAAAGAACACACACCAGAAAAACACAGTTGCTCTTAGAACCGTTCAGTCTTGATTATTCACCATAAAGAGAAAAATAAATAAATGAATAAAAATCAACACGATAAAAGCAGACCTGTTGCTTAGGGGGAAGATCACCTAAATGGCATTGGTAAATGCTATAAAGCAATCTTATGTAAACAATACTTTATTATTTCAGAAATTAAAACTACCCTTAATAATTTGACCATTTTTGCATTTCTTGTAAGGTAAGAGATGAACGATGATCTCATTTCAGAGTTGGGCTGCAGTGTTGTTACAGCACACGCCTTTTTCTACAAATAAATCTATTAAGTAAATAAAAATCATTAATCTCTGAAACTTATGTTCGAAGAGTCTGAACTCTTACCAAACCCTGAGCTTTCACTGTGTCAGTGAACCTTTTCCAACTAACCACCAGTACCTGCTGCCTGTTGATTATGAACCATCTGACCAGTGGTTTTAAAAACCTAGTACTGTACACCGACACCTGCCCAGGCTTTATCTCAGTGATAAAGACCCCAATGTATCTCACTGAGCATGCTGAAATACTGGTGTTAGCCCTCAGTAGCAGACGTGAACCCAGTACCTGGACAAAAAATCAAATGGCATCAACCAGAAACGCTGTAGGCAAAAGACTTTTCCAATGAAACACATTTTTCATGCTCTAAAATACTTAGCATTTTTTGGTTACTGTGCAACTATCAATGCAATCTGAATTACAAAGAAAGCTCTGCAGGCTATACATATATCCTTACAGTTTCTTTACAAATATACCCTCTGATATTTTAACACTGTGAGCCTTGGCTGACAAAGCTCAACTCCTACTGGTTATATTTGTTAGATTTAACTCTACTGGTGCATGTGTTTCTTTCCTAGCTGCTGTGACTGTAAATGAAGACAGAATGGAAACAGATGGTGCTTTAGCAGGAAGAACTATTGGATTCATCTTGTTCCAAGCTCTAAAATTCAGCAGATAAACTGCTGTGCAGTGTGAAGACATGGCAGTATTTGCAGTCTAACAAACCCTCCTCTGATAGTACCATGCTCAGCTCTCCTTTTCACCTAGCCTTAGGGCTCCCATTTCTCCTTCGTTTTACTTCATCACTGCAGAAGAGGTGCCATGCCATAAGGAACCTGAGAAAAAGACTGCTGTGCTAAAGAGAAACTTCAACATGTGGTAGATTAAAGAGAAAAATAGGTAAATAAAATTAACAACGTTGAAGAGGCCAAAAGTCACATCTGGTTTACCCCTACAAAGCAGGGCTCATGGGTTGTAGGATTTATGGAGCAGAGAAACAGAATTTTAAAGCAAAGAACAGCTGCTTAACCACACAGGCACTGAAGCCCTAATTTATTATCGATTTACTCCATGTCTGCAACAGCTTTCTGCCACCAAACGAAACCAGAGCAGTACAGCTGTCAATTAGGCACTATGTGAACTTTTCTCTAAATCTGATCAACCCTTTTTCAATTATCACATGGGCTTTCTCTTTCCAGTTCTTTCTTACTGTCTCTATCTGCCTTTACACTGATTTAGTATTTCAATGTCTTTTAGTACTCCCTCATCTCATAATTACCACTTCTCCATCAGCATCTTCTAACCAAACCTCACCACAAACAGAAAACAGCTTCCACTCAGTCAAGTCATTCATCCTAGACCTTAGACATTTTCAGTACCACACAATTGACAAAAGAATAAGCTATGAAGTGCTCCTTGAGTCTTCAACTCTGATACTTCTCTCAAAAACTGTGTTTTTTATTTTCATGTTATTTCATAGTCCAGATCAAGTAGTGTTACATTTTAACACAACTAATACATATTTGGTAGCATATAATTAATGCATCAAACTTCATGGAGAAGATAACTTGAGTCCTCATCACTTGAATGTATTGTGATTCCCACTGAAATAATTAACAATTACTCTTCCTTATAGGAGAAAATAATCACATCAAAAAAAAACCAAACATGTCATTAATCTAAGAAGGTATGAAATAAACGTCTGCCTGAAATGACGATACTGAAATTATATTTTATCTCTTTCAGGCGAAAGAAAATCTTTTTCCTCTTTGCATTTATATCTACCATTTCACAGCAGCAAAACTAACCCATAGTTCTTCAGCTGAAGCTAAATCAAACAAATGTTAACTTTGTAAACAATATGCTTTGTGCTCTCTGTTGTGCACAGATTAAGCTAGTACAATATCATAACAGCAGTTACACTCGCACCATCAAAATACTGTTAAAAGAAACAGGATATCTTATGTTTTTACATGCAAGTAGACTGAGGGGATGCATTTTGATATCACTGGTAAGGAAAAAAAAATCTACTGTAAGAAAATCCTTGCAAAACAGGGATTGCAATCCTAACTGCACTCGTAGCTTGCTTAGCTTCAACTTCCATTAAGCGGTGGGAGAAAACTAAAAGAGAGGACTTGGTAGGTGGCTTATCTGAGTAACAATGCTGAACAAGTGGAGCTGAAAATTTAGGAGGTACAATAGCAAAATGGTGTGCTCCCAAGCCTTTACAATGGAATGCTAACAGAAAACAAAGAAACACCAACTGCTCCGCTTTATGAGCTTCATGGTGTAACAAAGAGTGGCAACAAACCTGGATCATGTCCAACATTTACCAAAAAAAGGGAAAGAGCTGAGATACACCATTGCAACCATGCAAGTTCTGCTTTTCTTCTCAGCTTGTGATGATTTATCACAGTGTTAACTGCTGACCTTAAATACACTCCTCCTCGTATGAGACTCAGGCAGCTAATTAGTTCATGCTTTTCATTTGTTCTCGTCTAGTGGAGAAGACAACAGCTCAAGTAAAAACTGCTGAGGGAGCCCATGCATATCTAGAACTAATGGCTGAAGGATCACAGGACCTTCATGTTTAATCAGGACTGAAATGACACTGCCAAATGCAAATATCATCTTATCTGTTACGTATTCAGTCAGAAAACTTTATCTCTTTGAAACTAATGAACATCAAGTTTCCTATTTTCTTACTCAGAATTAGATAGTCATAAAAGCTACTGTGACTAAACCTTCATTGATAAAAGGATGGAAGCATTGCAACAAGACAATTTTTTTTTTTTTTTCCAGATCCAGAGGAAAACAATTTGCTTCCTTTAACAGAAGTCCAGAGAAAGAGGCACTTTTTTTTTTTTCAAAAGATTGTAAGTATTACAAATGGGAAATAAAATTAATAAGCCTCTCACTACTGTCATTTTAGACTACTTCTATAGTGGCATGGCTGCTAATCAAATAGTGATTTTTTTTTTCTTCTAAAGCAGACTGGCTGTATTTAAATAACAAGTATTACTTAGTTACTGATTTCTTTCCTACCATATATGCCAGATAACCTATTCTTATTGATGTCTATCAAACTTCTGCACTGGAATAAAATGACAGAGGGAAACAGCAAAGGTCTGTGAAATTACCAGCAACATTAACAATGGAAAATTAATGATTGTTCTCACTTTTCCTTCTAATACATGGCCATCAAAAGAAACTAGAAAAAAGCAGCTCAGAACTAGCAAAAGAGGCAAATTAAGCCATGCAACATCTCTCTGCAGGGCAGTGCAAACAACAAGAATTTACTTCTTCTGGACTTTACGTCAAGATGTAACTAAAAAATTTCATACAGAAGCCACACCTGGCTCAAAAAGCCCTCAAGCTGCAAAATACTGGACATAGAGAATAACTGTGAAGCATCACTATTTTTATACATCTTCTCCTAACCATCCGTGCCATACACTGCTGGAAGTTTGACAAGAAGCCAGACCTTCAGTCTACCTCTGTATAGCAGATCTTACACACTCACATTAATGTATTTGTTGAGGAACCCTCAGTGTAATCATTTTAAGTTAGACTTGCTGCATCCAAATTTTTGTATTTTCTACTAAATTTGCACCTTCAGCTGGAGGCTACAGCTCTCTTACCTCCAGTAAGTCAATCATCCGTGTCATCTGAGAATAGATAAGAACTCTGTGCCCTTGAGATTTCAGCCGTGTCAACAGAAGATCAAGAGCATGAAGTTTTCCACTGTCGGTGATCAGACTCTCCTTGTCTAAGAAAAAATGGCAGAAAAAAAGTAATATGGTCAAAATAGCTACAAGTAACGGTTTAAGTAAATTCTAAGTTTTTCTAGCACTTCACAGCATTCTAATTCCTGAAGCAATGAGTGGCAACAAAAAAGATAGCAACATCCCCCTGGTTGACACCCATGATCATGCTGCTGACAGTAACTTTTGTTTGCTGGGGTGGGACTACGTGAACTTATCCACTTGGCAAAATTACATCACAGATTGATCTGCTCATGAAAAGTGACACGGTTCTTCTTTGGACAGTCATTTCTTTCTTCTGAGGATCAATCCTAACTAACGAGCGTAACTTACCTTTACAGTTCCCTTCCCACATTATAATGCTGTCCTTTGGACATTTGCTGCTACCCACTGCTGAGCTTTAGTCTCATTCTTCACAAACCTGGTTTCAAAATCAAACTCATCACCAACACAGAAGCTGAAAAGCAGTTCTGTAGGTCACTGTAAAATAACTGCCCCTTCACAGCACTGCCTTAACTTTTATTTCTCTTTCCTACCCTCCATGTTTTTTTTTTTTTTCTGCTTAAGAAACATTTCCAAACGGCAGCCTTGTAAATCATTGCAGATTTTATACTTCACGTCCTCTCTATTTCAGCACTGCTTATGAAGTATTTTTCAGGAAGGAGATCTTCCTGTTTGTACATTCTCTACATAAACTTCAGTAAACAATACATTACTGTTGAAAGAGGATGAATAGACATTTTCTTCCCAAAAAACTGTCTGTTGGAAAGACCACTGATCATTCTTTATTCTTTGGCATGTCTGAACTTAGGTTTACAGCCAAAACAAAAAGTTGACAATTGCAGATACAGGCTAGTACAGAGTCCAAATATTTTCAGTGCATCCAGCAGGTAATGCTTCTCAAAATTCTAGTTGCACAGAATAAATTAACTGATGGTCTGAAGAAAATCCAGCTTCCTGTGAGGCAGCTGACAGTCCTGTACAGTATTTCAAACAAATGGCATATGCAAAAAATATTTGGCTCATTTGAGCACAATGCATTTTAGTATAGCTAAAACCAAGTCCATACTCGTGGAAAAGATGAATACAGATTGTAAGTGGAGAACACTGCTCCTAAAAATGCTCATGAGCATCGCACCCAACAAAGTTCATGAGCAGTGCAGCGATGCGTCACAGAGGGCTAATTTGATTCTTGCATGTACAACCACATATCTACTGAGAAAAAGCAGAAGTATTTCTCCTTCTATATAATTCAAAAGATCATTTTGAAATAACATGATGAGGTTTATGATCATTTTATGAAAAGCTGTAAAAAATGAGAAGCCCTACTAAAAAAAAAAATGTTCACTTTTCCTGCAGTGAGGGAGTTCCAAAAATTGATCCACTTCAATTTTTCAAAGACCAGTTGGCAATATGCAAGGTTCTTTTGGCCAAAAATTTTCAACAACAGAAGAGAACTTTACATTAACAGAATATCCAGTAACTTAAGTAAAAAACTGAGCATGTTTCTCTCCTTAGTCTCCTAACAGTGAAGCAAAAACCAATGAGCCCAAGTTTTATCCAGAAATATGGTGGAGTCTTTCCAATCAAGATCTCTAGAAAAACTATATTCTAAGTATAAATGTAAAGAACGGGCTTGATGCTGGAATTACTGGAATCTGTACCAGGACATCAGAAGCTGAAGCCACAGCATTGTGCTCTGAAACTCAAAACACTGTGAAATGTCAACGTCACTTAGAACTATTAGCTATTATATCTGCACTATAAGATAGTGCTGTGGGTGCTTTCTCCATTGCTAACTGCATAGCAGTCTTTCTGCATTACACCAGCTAAAAATTTGAGACAGATAAGCTCTGCTCATCTTTGCTTCTCTGCCTATCTAGATGCTCACTGTTTCATTTTATTTACTTCTCCCTTCATAAAGAAAAATCTCATTTGATGGTGATCTTGTTGCTTTGCCAGGAGAAAGTACCATATCATTACTTGAATCATTACCAACTACCTCATGGAATTCACCAACTGGAGGGGCGTGTCAAGTAGATACTGTAGGGAAAACTCAGGACTACAGCTCAGGCTAGCATTTATATTAGCTACAATGGAGTATATGATTCTGAAACCTAGAATAGAGCTCAGTCTCAACTGCATACAAATGAGTTAATAATTTCATACATTCCTCTAAGGAAACCCAAAGTTTTAACTTTGGCAGTTAGGGAAAAAATGGGAATGAGTTACAGTTATTTAGGAATCTTTGCTCTTTACATTATATGTTACTCTTCCCATTAAATAATAAAGTCACAACATTTTGATTTTATTCTAATTGACCAACCTGCTATTTCAGAATGAATTAAATAGACTTAAGTAACATGAAAAGTCTAGATATGCATGACAAACTAACATGATCATCAACCAAAAGCCATTTGTCTGGAAGGAAACTGAGAGAACCAACAGTCAATGTAGACTGACTCAGTTTGATACTCCATGTTTCCAGAAGTAAAAAGCTTCCGTTTAGCTATGACAGGCATGATAGGTAGAACTAAGTTTTGTTAACTCAGAGTGATGCACATCCTTTGCTACTGGCACCTTAAGACTCCATTACATAAGTCACTATTTTTGAATTGCAATAGAATGCAAATTAAAAGAATTTATTTACAGATGGTTTTACAGTCTGAAAAGCTAAGTTAACTGTTCATAATTTGTCTAACATCTCAGCATCTGAGCAGACCACACTGATGAGAAAGCTTTTTCAGGGAAGCAAAACAAAACCAACAACAAAAAATCTGCCATCTTTGGAAGAGAAAACCATATGACTATAAGCCTAAAAAACTTCAGTGTGCTATCTCGATATCACTGTGTTTTCCAAACTCATGTTTTTGCATGCTTAAAGCCTGCCACCTAGTGCTCCAAAGGACAGACCGTGTAAAGTCCTAACAAAAAATGTAATATTTTACTGCCCCATGGTTGGAAAACATCAAAACTATTTTAAAAGTGTCTTCCATCTCTAGTTTTTCCTATTGCTATTTCTCACTCTCTCCTACCCCGGAGTAAGAAAATGGCCTCTTTTATTAAATGAGATTTTCATAATTTGCAATTCTATAGTTTTAATTATCAGTGAAAGCTCTCAATGACAACTATGTATATATTAATAGCATAATCAAATTAACTTTCAAAAGTTTGAACCACTCAGGTGATGAGGTCCTGGGTTGCACCTCAAAGAACAATCCTCAAGGCACATTGTTTTTTTATTCTTCTTCAGCACTGTATGACAGACATTAAATGACAACCAGAACAAAAGGACAGCAACTGTAAAATTCCACCCTGTGGCTTTCAGTCTGAAAAAAAGTTCTTGCCTCCAGCTGTGGACAATAATTATCAACAAGGTGAAACTTTGGGTTCCTATGGTCAGTGAAGAACAGGTAGAAAAGATTATGACTCAAAATAACCCCAGTCAGGAGTACTGGCCTATGACTGCAGCCGAGCTCACTGCTCTCTGAAGAATGAGAAAAACTGCCTCTGGACATGCAAAATGCAGAGGAAAGAGAGATAAAGCCTGGGTTCCAGTTGACACCCCTGGATCCCCTCCCGACAGTCTGTGCAGCACAATGGGGTCAGTGAGGAGCTAGCTGGCTCTCACAGTAAACAGCCAGTGAGGCCGGTGCTTTTTATCGATGCTAAAAGGACTCAGACACTTCCTGCCATTTAATCCAGGACCATTTTTCTTTCAAAGAACAGGAAAAGCCTCAAGAGATTCCCACAGTGATCGCAGCTGAGTCTGCTGCCAGGGCACTGGGAACACTGAGGCTGGAAGAGGATAGATCAGGGTTAGGAGAGAGAGGTTTCCCCTTTGCTCCTGTCACCTATTTACCGTGGACCTTCATACCTATAGCTCTATTTTACACTTGCTAGTCTTCAACCTTGTAAATGGCTTCTTCGGGCTTCTTCTTTCTGGAGCACACCGTGCCTGCTTCTGCATGTATAAACACAGATGTCCTGTAGTATGTGCCCTTTTCTCTTAGTGTAAGTTCAGGTTTGAATGCACCTTTCCATCTAATTAAAACACAGCTGTACAAAACCACTTTTTTCATCCACTTTTAGCTCCAGCAGTTCCCAAATTAAGCCAGCTTCACAAACAAATCCTTTATTGTGTTTGGACAGCAATTTATCAAATTTTGTACCTATTCACTCACTCCTGTAAGATTCTTGTTCCCCATCATTATTTCTCTACACATTTTTGCTGCTGACAAAGTTCTCAGTCTCTTCATGACAAAGCAGCCCTCTCTGTAATTATACATCATCCTCTTTTTTTCATTTCTGTCCATGACTTCTATCTTAATTTATCCCTTAATTAGTTCCTTGTCTTCTAAGTAACTGGTAAACGATTCCATGAATTCCTGAAGAAAGGAAACTATTAAATCCATCACTAAACATTAATCAAATGCAAGCTCATGAAAAAACAGTTTCTCTATTACATAGGTACAAATGTGCATGTTCTTCAAGTGACTCCATGTACTTAGGATGCACTTTCTTAAACCGGACTCTAGCAAGCAAAAGGCCATTCTCCTTTTACTGTACTAACTTCCCCTGTCAAACATCCTTGACCCAAAAGGGTCTGGGAATAACTTAGGATCTGGCAGTGTAAGCTGTTTTTCCTCTTGGCTATCTCTCAGATCTCTAGCGCTTTTTGCAGAACTCTGCTCACTGTTCAGGACCATCTTCTGACAACTAGACCATGCTCAGTTTATGAAAGTCACTGTAGTACTGGCAATCAAATCCTAGTAAAACTTGAATTATTTTAGCCTAATTCCAGGAAAAAGCGATGCGCGCTTACATTTACACTTCTCACTTTATCAGGAAATATGAACAAGTCTTCTCTATTTGTCCAAACTCACCTGGTATCCTGATGAAAGACCAGCCGTTCTGAGGCCTGATCCCCAACAGTCCTCCTGGGTATTCTGGGAAGAACTGGGAGCTTTGTTTCTGCCAGTCAGCTGCTAGCTCAGGGGCTCCACTGACCAAACACTGCTTTGCTTCAAGACTTCCTCCTTCTCTTAGTGCTCTGCGCTCGTATTCTGCACTTCGATCATTGCAGTAGAACTCCAGTGGCACAGCTGTTACCTGTAAGTAAAATTGTAATCAACATTCTTGTTCAGATTGTTCTTCACCCTCATCCCCAAATCCCACTTCAGTTACTTTCACACTCGTTCAAATTTTAAAAAGCCACATCATTTCTGACACGTACAAATGGAAAATAACCTTAAACTGGTTTAAAATAAGGAAAAATGGAGCATCTTCTCTCCCCACAAAAAGCCTCATGAATAACCAGGCATGGACTATTTGCCTTTTGATACACCGTGTCTTGTATCAATTGCTATACATTTTCCAGGTAGATTCAGCTATGCTGCAAACTTCTCATGAAGCCCAACACTCTGGAAAATGAGCACATTACACTGGGACAAAAAGCAATGAAATGGATAAAAGGACAGAAGAAATCAAAGTTTTGAAAATCTTCAAATTTTAAGATGGAGACGGAGCTGCATAGTAAGAAATACCAGGGGAATCTATAGGTTTTGATGTTAACAAATGATGATAACAGTAAGCAGCTGAACTTCTGGAGAATGTAGAACATGTGGGAACAGGTTTCATAATGGGGTAATTGAAACCTGAAATACAGCCATCTGATATCTTAGATGCTGTCTACTCCTCTCTGGACCAGCTAACTGAAAATACGAGATATAAGACAAGAACTTTTTGATAGAAACCTATGGTCTTTTCATAGGAATAAATTTGTTTCACAAACAGATTTATCTTTGCAAGGACCAATGGCTTGTTTAAACAGATTCATAAGTACAATTATAGGACATACTGAAACAAAAACCAAAAAGGCATACAAAATCTAAGCAATAATTGCAAAGCCACTGTTTTGCAAGACGCCGAGAGCTATTTTTAAATCAAGCTGTCTTGTAAGTTGCATGCAACATTGCAAAGTGAAAGGGACTTCAGTAAGTAAGGCTTTGTACACATTTCCACCACTTAATACTGTCTTGCACTGCCACCTGCAGTCCAAGCATGGGACTGTCTTCTGTGCAAGAGTGCAAAAGCTCTCACAATTCCAAATTCAAATTTTGTTGCCTCAGCACTGCTGTCCACTGCAAACTACGGCAGAGATTGGTATTGTTTCCTTTAAGGGATGCTATTAGCCATCACTTTTCAGTTCCTATTTCTATAGAGGATAGACTGGAACGTTCCTTCAAGCACAGGTCATCTGCAATGCCTCCCCTAAAGGAAGCACTATTAGGAGACAGCCTTGAGATGAACTCTGTGTACCTCAACTTTTTGTGATTGAGCCCTATCTGTGATCAGGCAAATAGCCTGTATTTCCCTGTAAAATTCCCTGTAGAAGGGAAACTACACTGCCAAATCACCCTCACCAATACCTCCTACCCACCCCCCTCCCAAAATTGCTGCTACATAAACGCATGCTCCTATTTCTTTCGCTCCATTAACTTCTCAAAATTCATCACAGGTCAAACAACAGGAGGCTATAGTTTCTGAGAATATGTCCTCTTTGCTATTTCAAGTCTTGTACACTCCTGCCAAAAGTTTCCAACAAACATAAAATAAAGTCTTTGTATTCCTAGAAACAAGAAGTAGTGCTTCCATTTCATCATTTTGCTACACTAGTCAACTAAAACAAGTACCTTTATTTACTGGAATAAGCATCAGATAGGATCTCTCTTCATCCTTACCTTCAAACCTGGCCTTCTAAGCCTGTCTCTCCCCTTCCCAGTATTTCGGTAGTATTCAATGCATACTTCAAAAGTAATTAATTCAATTTTAAGCATAAAGAGTGACAAATCTTTTACTTGGATATCTGAAGGAATTTAAAGGAAAAGGGAGTAACTGCTTGTCATCAAACCAGGCACTATGTTGTGACTGGGTGGTGATACATAGCTTTGAAAAACTCAGTTGTACTTCTGGCCCATGGGACTGAAGGCACAGATGAATTTAACTCAAGGAACACTCAGGTGGTAAGCAGAGACCTAACAGGATCTTCCCTTCTCCAGATGCCTACATATAAATATACACGCAGCCACATTTTGATTGATAACATCAACGCTGATTAAAGAATATAACATTCAGATAGTCTGGTAATGAGTCTTCTGCTATTAAACTGCTTTTGGATCATCATAAACAGTATTAAGATGTCTCAAAATTATAGGGATTTTATTGGCCGGTTGCTGCTTCAAACTAACTTGAAGCAGATGTCTGTCCTCATTCTAAGCCCCACTGATTCTTACTGTTCACTCACAGTAGGATTCTTCCTCAAGAGCAGAGGGCTGATTGAGGGGAATCATGGGTATGTGATAGTGTACAGAAAAAAGAGCTGGAACTGTAAGATTAATTTCCTGCAGGAAAAAAAAGGGTTTGCTGGTTGTTTCTTTTTTTTTTTTTTTCCTTTTTATTCGACCATGAAGCAATACAAGATAAGGTGTGGTATTAATTACTGTTTCTTGATTTGGAGATATCATCTACATGACTTCATTCACCAACTTAAGTTGAGAAGAGCAAATAATTACATGGCAGAGAAAAAATAATCTGGAGACACGACTTCTCAAATTAACTATATACTGACTACTTGGTGGAGCGCAGCTTCAGCTTTCTTATCTTTAGCAGGACCAAGGATGTGCCCAGCAGCCAGAGACTTCTGTGGAACTTTAGCTCTGTAACTCACTCAGCATGCTATAAAACCCAGCACAGTGGCATCCACCACATGTTTATCTTACTTTCAGCTGTTTCCTCAAAACTGATGTTCATCCATGAGAGTAGGAGAAACAACGTTTGGTGATTTATCTTTTAACAAGAGCATAGGTCAGAACCTTCTTTCTCACAAAAGGTCATTCTGAAGGTGGAAACTCTCTATAGATATGCTTATCTATTATGATGACAAATGGTAGATTCAAACCCAGATTTGAATCTTAAGTACATTTTGTCAAGCTTTGCCAAGATCCAGCAACACAATGGCCACAGACTTCTGCAGGTCCCCTGTGTCAGCCCAGAAATCTTCAGCTAAAGTAATTCCAAAATTCAGTTACTAGTTGATAGACAATCCTAAGCAGTACCATTTAATAATATCCAGAAGATCCAGAAAATCTTAAACTTTCTACTCAGTCCTTTTAAACTACAATTTGGTTTCTTTTTTGGAGCACAAGCTGATGCAACAAGATAAACTCAGTGTCCTTTTCAAAAAAGCATTAGTTCTCAGCTCCCTTTGTTGTGAGAATTCACCAATCACTCCATTCCGTTCATATCATACCTATGTTCCCCTTAGATTATATGGGAAGAATCTACCTCACAATCTTCTATAATTTTACTGCTTTTGTTATTAGGAGAGAAAGTGAAATCTACATATGTCACAATAACTCCTGTTGGGTGCATCTCACAACTTTCCTTTTCCCTTCAATAGCCATTGCAGTCACTTCCTCTATGAAAAAAGCACTATAGAATACAGTAGCAAAAGGATATCCTCACAACAATTTTTACCCAACCAAAAGAAAGCAATAGATCATCCTGTTCCTATGACACAATTCTAACAAGATTTAAAACACAATAGAAAATATATAATTTATAACTTCACTTGGACTTACCCGTGGACTGGCTATGCACAGGAAGGACGGCAGCTCAGTCACCTGGCAGCACCGTACACATGAGGTAGCTGATCTCCTTCGATGTATGACATGATCTGAATAGCCAGTAACTGCTTTACAGTGGCTACTGAACACAAGGTTCTAAAAACAAAATTAAAATGGAGAAGTTACGATGTTTCTAAAGGAAAACTCCTCTCCAATCTACAGGGAACAAGCAACAAAAACCAAACATTAAGAGGCAAACTTCTTGCTGCCGTAAGATCACAGAACATGCTTCTTCAGGCAATTCTAGCTGTTCACTAAAGTAAAATGTGAACAGCACCAAAAGCTTCAACATTATTCTGCCCCAGATCCTATTGCACCAAAAATCACCACATGCTACATTTAATTGACAGGAACTCCCAATTTTCTAAAATTTCAGTGCCTGAAACTGTAAACATCAAGCCACACTTAAGAAGTTTATATCCAGAGTATCTCAAAAACATTAGAAAACATCCAAATAGCCACAGCAGTAGCCTACCATGGACATGCCTGGCCCTATTTCCAGATGTTGATGCACTGCACAAGAAGCAGATGGCTAGCACTAGTTAAAAAAAATCAATACAACATCAGCGGATCTTTACACTGATTGGATTAGTTCAGAGTTCAAAAGAAGAAAACAAAAGAAAACAGTGTAATAAGAATTACACTAAATGAAAGAGAGATAAGTAGAATACTTTGGAACCTCCTGACAAAGGAGATCAACAGCTTTACTGTACATAAGTGCTCTGATCACCTATGAAATATAAACAGTGCTAGCACATAAGCTGATCTTTTCGCTGCTACCAGTGTCACTTGTGATCAAGCAAAAAGTTCCAACTCTAACTGAATATCTGCTCCTCTATATAAGATGTCTGAAAAGGCTGACAGTAGACTTTCACTAAAAAGCCCTGGCCAAAGCTCGACCCACATGGGATAAAATGATCCTAAGCAAGCTCTTACTCAGCTGCAACTCTTTATCAGTAGCACTATCTTAAGTAGAAACTGCTTCACATGTTCACTCCCACACTTACAGAGCCCCTTCTGCTAGTTGGCATAACTGTCTGCCCATTAAGAGGTGGATCAAGATGAAAACAAACCCTCACTCATCCACTCCACAGTTCTGTGATCCTTTCCATCACCTGGTAAAACATACTGTGCTGAAATAGCATAGTGCACAGTGCAAGGCTGGGGATACACAGCTGTGGACAACTTACACATCTGAGTACAAAAAATTCAGCTACATATAAAATCAGAGAACAAATTCAACAGACAGAAAATTGTTGCAGCTGGCTCATTCAGGGATCTGACTGCAAGGGCACATATCAGAGGAGGCAGGATCCAGCAGCTGGGAGTAACATAATGAAACCAAGGGTCAGAGAAGAGTAAGAGTGGCTTCTCTTAGCAACAGTAAGCTATTAGTCAGACACAGAAGAGCTTCTTTAGGTTAAAGTCCATTTCTTCCCTGGCCCATATACAGGAGGTATAGCTGGTACTAGAAGTACAGACGAAGAAGCAAAGAAAAAGCTTCCAAGAAAGTACCTGAAATAAAAGCATTATTTTTACATGCAGACAGTATTGGAAGCAGTTCTTGTACAGTGGAAACCAGCTTGCCATCGATCACCCATGTGGAAAAGCCTGGATAAGGTTACAGAGCAGAACACAGGCATGGCTCTAAAATAGCTCCTATACCTCTGTACAACAAAGCTAAGCACGCACAAAGAGGACTGTTAAAACAAACACGCATGTACATGTCTACTGCAACCATGCAATAACAGTAACTGCTGAAGGAGGCTTTCCTATCTAGCAGACAGGGCTGCAAACAAGTATGAGCTATGGCTACCAGCACTGTCCTAAACTCATTAACACCCCTAAGGTTTTATACAAAGAAAATGAGGAAAGCAAAGGAGAGAAGGGTTCATCTTGACAGATCAGATTTCATATTAATTTCAACCAACATATACAAATCAATACACACGTGGAGATGCTAAGGACAATGAATAGACCTAACACTCTAAGGAATTTCTGTGCTTACGTGAAAAAACTCATACCACCTTTAGACAGATGTTACTTCAATTTTAGATTGAACCATTAAAAAAAGCTGGGTTTTTTTTTGTCTACTGACTTATTTTCATAGTTTGCCTCTTACATAGGAAATGCTGATCTGAGCAGTTAAGAAAAGCCTTTCCAGATTTATACCATTTCCTTTTTCCTCTGTTTCTCCCCCTCCCCACTCCCTACATGTTACTATCTTGCGAAGCCCCAGATGAAGCCTCAGGGAGTTTTACATTAAAAAAAATTCTCAAATTTGGGCCAAGATTTAAAAAGAGCGTCCTGTTTAAAAGAATGAAATGTGAAGGACTGCTTGCTTTTCTACACCAACTTTTGTTTTGCACGTTTTTTAAGAAACTCTATACATAAGCTATGTGAAAGATTTTGCAAACGTTAACTTATTTTAAAGTGATTTCAAGTAGTAATTCATCTGTAATAAAGGTTAGAAAACTTCTAAGGAATCCTTCATAACCATAAGGCTAAACTTCCTTTCTCTTTACTGAGGCTATCACAAATATGCTGTATTGCACAAGCTTATGAACTTTACTCCTCAGCTGGCTGTTTTCTTTGTGAAACACAACTTAGGACAGTCACAGCCCTGGGAGCCCACAGACACCAGTAACAGCTTCATGAAACAACCCAAATGATTTATTTGGAGAAACAAAATCATGCAGCTAAGACCTGCCAGATTGTGGTACAGGTGAGTCTCAAGTCTATTCATTTATTTTTCATTTCACTATTAGTATTAAAAGTTAGATATGCATATTCCACATCTCACAGCCATAACGTAAGCCCACCTTCTGTTCTGTAAGAAACTATAACAATTTTTATTTCAACATTTATATATGCTAACCCAACGGATTTAGAATGGCCTACAACGACACCATCTCCTACTTTCCTTCTGTCAGGCTGCAACATTTTCCACAACACACAAGTTTTCTTTGGCCATACTCAAGAGAGGACACAGCTACAATATAGTTTCAGAGATACAAACACTACACAGACAGTACTCAAATGGCTAAATACATCTTAAAAAAAATATTTTGCAAGCAAATCCACAGTTCAGACATTTTATCAAGCTAGATAGGGAATCACAGAATATTTACACACCAGTACAGGCAGAGTTAATTGGCACACACGCTCACTTGGCTCAATCTTTGTTTGATAACTAGGAGAACTCATTTTGTTGGCTTTGCTGTTAACGATGCAAAACATGACACCAAGCTCAAGGTTGGTTTCCTACTGCTTATGTGTCTTCAATTTCAACTTCCTCTACACGCTATTCAATTGAATTCTGGCTATCTCCTTTCCCCTTGCAGACTCATGAAGTGAAGCAATATTCCCCAGAGAAATTTGGCAAGATCTCACTGTTTCAGAAAAGACTTTTTTTTACTGCAAATATAACTGCCACTAAAGGAGAATTTCAGCTGTATGCTAGCTGTTTTTCTGACCCTAATGCTAATCTTTTTGTGATCTTATTTTCCAATGAAACAACTTGATGGAATTATAACTCAAGAAATCAACAACTAGGTCATAAGGTGACAAAACATTCACCCACATCCTAGAGAAAGGCTTAGAAAATGACCTTGCATTACACAGTAAGATGAACACATTTGTAAGCCAGTAGTAGAAACAAATGTCAGAGTAAAAAGATGATCATTGATAATGCTTGTCCACCAGCTCCAAAACACTGCCAGCCTGAATGAAGCCTCCAGTTATCCCAGTTGCTTCAACAGTGTACTGAACTTGAGAAGAGTGGGTTTCAGTTAGAAAATAAGCAGCTTAAATGCGGAAAAAACTACAAAAAACTCTCAAGTTTACACATAGAATCTGCCTCCAACAAATCATGAGCTTAGTCCAGCTATTCCAATAATATTTTTTAAGACTTCTAATTGAACTAATTTATTTTTATGTAGCAAGTTTTAAAGTGTATTGCTATACAAGAGGAAGACAGTAGTCAAGACATTTTTCTGTTCAGCACTCTGAACTTCATCTAAGAGAAAGTTCTAATAAAGTTATCTTGTTTCTAATTTTATGTTTCCTTCTGTTTTGTAGCAACAAGAGGTTCTCACCATTATTCCCTCATGGGGATTTGCTTATGTCTCTACTTTGCTTACCTGCAGCAAAGTGCAGCTGTGCAAGTTAGGGAAAGACAGTGGGAAATTTACATCAAGCAAGAAATCCTTGTTCTTTAGACAATGCGAGTCCTGCTGTTTCTCTCTTTCTGGTTCCATCCAGGAGCGCAAATGATGGAGCCTGTAGGAGGCTTTCAGAGACAGGAAAAGAGCTAACCATCTGAAACAAACCACAGCAGACACATTCATTTACTATTTTGTGAAACAAATGCTTGAATATACTTAACAACAATAATTTCATTTTACACAAATGTTTTTGGTGTTGTTTTTTTTCCCAGAAATTTAGGCAAGGGAAATCATTTTTACTAGACGTCTGCCAATTATATTATTCTTATTTTTTATTTTTTCTAAGAAGGCTTAAACTGAGCCTAAATGATGAAATTAGAATACACTTAGAAGTACTTCATTTAAAAGGCTCAAGTCCAAGTTAGCCACTACCTCCTCAAATTGCATTCTGACTTCTCTGTAAATTATTCTATGTGTTGCTCATAGCAACCTGTATAACAAATATGGTATTTGTCACAAATACCATTCAGATAGAGAAATTCACACTGCTACTGAAACACAGATGAAAAACAAGTTGTCAAAAATAACTGCAACAATAAGAGAATAAAACAAAATCCTGAAGAAAACATCTTCATTTATTAATACATACTTGCTTTTTGTCTTAAAATTCTTATAGTCACTACTAAATGTCAGCCATAGTACTGTCACTTATGGAAAACACCATTCTAAACAGATCACTTCCTTTCCAAGTCAAGACAGCTCAAAATGTTAAAAAAAAATCCACCATTCTCAGCCTGTACCATGGAATTCAAATCTATGACGAGCAACTATCACAGTGCAAGCTTATTCCACACATGTTAAATATACACTCAAGTGCAACTGATGAGCAATACGGCAAAACATTCTTTAGAAGTCTGGATTTTGTGTTTCATAATGCCAACAACCTATAGCATGATCCTAAGCAAACTCTTCTCTTGCCCTTTGACCATCTTGTATATTTGGAATGTAAAATCTTTGTAATAGAGCTTTCCTCTGACAGAGGCATAAAACATTACTTCACATAATGGTATCCTGCACCTAAAGAAAACTCTGTAAGCTTACTTATTCCTTAATGATAGATAAATGACAAATATTTGGAGGCACAGTAAATGCAGGTTTGCAGAGATACCTTAACATCACCTGTATTTTTCCTATAATTATTAAGAGAGAAAAAAAAAAAAATGTCCTCACCTGGCTAAATGTCCCTGATTCATGAGGTTTGCCATTTCTGCTGGGGAGACATCAATAAACCGGAGGAAAGAAAAACAGCTTTCTTCATTGATGCCTATGTCACAGAAATACTGAAGTTAGGCCAGGACATATTACAGACACCCATAGCTAAAAACAATGAATACACTTCAGCTGTGGTAAACTCCATTAAAGATACACATTCTCTAATATAGCAAATCTGAGTAAATAAACAGGAGATCCTAATTTAACGTAGATCTCTTAGAAATTCTGAAAAATAAATCTTAATTTCTGTTTCCCAATTCCAAATTACAGTTTATTTTCCAGTCTGGGCAAGAGAAGGGTATTTAAAAGACAGACTTGTTCTGGGCCAGAAAAACATGCAATCAGTAAGGACATTTATTTGGCCTATAAGGAATCAGCAGGCAGTTATGCATTTACTAGTATGATCACATATCTCCCAGAGAGCTAACCAGAACATGCACTCCTAAGGACAGTGTGCCAAACATACTCCCTCTCACCCAAACAGTGAATCAAACGTGTTGGATGGAGATGTAGGAACTGGCAGGGGAATGTGAGTACAAGGATAAGGATGTAACAGGTACAGTGGAGAAGAGAGAAGACATGTTCCACTGTTAATTAATAAAGCTTTTCAGGCCCATCTGTGTGTCCTTTATTCCTAATACTATTCATGTATTTTTATGTAACTTTTTATGGAGTTACAGCATCAGTGGATAAAGGAAGAGCAACTGACACGACCTACCTGGATTCATGCAAAGCGTTTGACACTGTCCCACATAACACCCTATTCAGCAAACTGGAGAAAAATGGATTTGATGAATGGACCATTTGCTAGATAAGCAATTGGCTGCATGGTCACACTCAGAGAGCTGTGGTCAGTGGCTCAATGTCTAAGTGGAGAGAGGTGATGAGTGCCATTTCTCAAGGATCAAGGGATGGAACCAGTGTTATTTTATATTTTTGTAGGCAACATGGACAGTGGGATTGAGTGCACCCTCAGCAAGTTTGCAGATGACACCAAGCTAAGTGGTGTAGTTGACATGCTAGAGGGAAGGGATGCTATCCAGAGGGGCCTGAACAGGCTTGAGAGGTGGGCTCATGCCAATCTAATGAAGTTCAACAGGCAAAAGGTCCTGCACCTGGGTTGGAGCAATCCCAAGCACAGAAAGAGGTTGGGCAGGAAATAGTTTGAAAACAGCCCTGAGGAGAAGGATTTGGGAGTGTCGGCTGATTAAAAATTCAAAATGAGCTGGCAATGTGTGCTTCCAACCCAGAAGGCCAACTATATCCTGGGTTGCATCAGGAGAAGTGTGACCAGCAGATCAAGGGAGGTGATTCTGTCCCTCTTCTCTTATGAGACCCCAGCTGGAGTACTGCGTCCAGTACTGCATCTGCGGACTCCAACACACAAAGGAATGGACATGGAGCTGTTGGAGCAGGGTCCAGAGGAGGGCCACAAAGATGATCAGAGGGCTGGAAAACCTTCCTTCCCTATGAGGACAGGCTGAGAGAGCTGGGGCTCTTCAGCCTGGAGGAGAGAAGGCTGAAAGGAGTCTACAGGAAAGCTGGGGAGGGACTTTTCAGAAGGGCATGTAGTGACAAGATGAGGGGAAACAGTTTTAAACTCGAAGAGGGTAGATTCAGACTAGATAGTAGGAAGAAATTATTTACTGGGAGGGTGGTGAGACACTGGAAAAGGTTGCCCAATGAGACTGTGGATGCCCCCTCCCTGGAAGTATTCAAGGCCAGGCTGGATGGGGCTTTGAGCAACCTAATCAAGTGGGAGTTATCCCTGCCTATAGCATGGAAGTTGGAACTAGATCTTAAAGGTCCCTTCCAACCCAAACCATTCTATGATTTCATGTTTAACTTCTACACAAAAAATTTTATAACCAAAATAATTTCCTCTTTATGGTATGTGAGAAAAAGCCTATTATTAATATAAAAACTTACACCAGAATAATTAGTAAGATGCTCCAAATTTAGAGAGTTATAGATGAGTGCAGACTCGTCTTGCTGCACCTGGTTCTTCTTATTTGAAAAGTTTTGTATGGCTAAGTAGGTCCACACTAACAGACTTCAGCAGAGGAATGCAGCCAGGATCTCTTGCTTTTTTATCCTAAAACTTTCCCCTCTTGAGGAGCTGAGCAATCTAGCATTGAATATTTTAGCAAAAAATATTCAATCTTCTATAATGATAAACTATATTTATCAATATTAACTAATTATTTAGTCTTCTGTTCATCAGTTAGATCCCGGGTCATTTGCATTCTCCTACTTCTTACTTGAAATGAATTAGCAGTGTAACATACAATACAGATTGTACTAAAATGAATCCAAGATTTCTTTGAATTGGATATCTGAAAAGATCCACATTAAACGCATTAATCCACTGAAGTAACCTAAAAAATATATAAGGAGGAATAGAAAAAGAGTTTGAAGTAGGATTAAGCAGTGACTAAAGTCTGTAGAATATCCTTCCACCTGCTTTCATACTTTCCTTACCAAGCCCATGAAAAATACGGGTTGACTTCTCCTCAGGCACAAAGGCTAAAAGAATTCTAACAAATTCTAATCAGATTATCTCAGAAGACAAACTGATCCGACCTTTCAGTTCTGTCCCTAAATAACACATTACATCCCACATACAAGTGTGCAAGCCAGCTTGCTTCCCAGGCCCATAAACATACCCTTCCTATGGAAGAGAGACTGCTGGATGTGGTCTGGTGCAAATGGCGAAAGTAAAACCTGTAACCACCTGAAAACAAAAGCAACAAAACAAATGAAAATACTAAGAAGGTGCTAATGCATATAGCATTCAATCACACAGACAGCAAAAAAAACGTAAAGTAACCAGTAATTCCATTCTTTGTAAGTATTCCTGCACTCTGGCTATCTGGAATTGCACAGCATCAGCAGTCCACATGCATTACTGTTAATCTGACACTGAGAAACACCATTGTTTTTGAATTGCATTTTATGCTGCAGAACAGTTAGTCAAATCTTCAAATGTGTCTTTTTCATCTCTGTCTTGAGCGTTCTCAAACTGAGTACAGAAACAGACTTCTCAGGAACCGCCAGTCAAAAAAATCAGCAAAGTGCACTCAGGCAGCTTCTACTCATCCAAGGTAAGCATTAAAAGCTGCCAGTGCACAAGTACATATTCACAATATATCGTGTCACTACAGGCAGATACTGATAGCTTCCTTATACATGAAAAACCATGAAGGGAAAACATTTTTTTTCTAAAATTCTATTAAAGATAGAACTATTATACATAATCAGCAACAACTCCAAATTCCTTTTACTTGCTTTCTTATTCAATCAAAGGGACATTTGATGATCAGGATTCCAATAAGAAGGAAAACCAGGCATAAGATGTTTAACAGCTGTATAAATGAAACAATTATTTAAGAAATGAAACACTATTTAAGTTCACCAGGTAACAGTGTTAATTAGTGTTTACAAAGCTAAAATAAGTCTAAGTCATACTACTAAATATACTAAGTTGGAGAGGAAGTGGAGTTGCTTGCCTGTCCCGTGAGTGGTTGAAGACCCTGATCTGTCCATGACGGTAGATGAACTTCGAAATTGGGTATGGCTTTAAGGAGATGTGAAATGGAGACCAAGTTTCTTGTCGCTCAAATAGCTCTGGGTGATTGCACACCTGTAAGAAAGGGAGCATGTCAGGCATAAAGAGGAGAAGAATTCAGGCTAATGCAACATTTACACCCCAAGACAACTATGACTACTGATCACTCTAACACTGGCTAGAATTTCACAGTCATTTTGGTACATTTGTTCAAATTGAACGCTGCATCATATCTTTTCCTATTCGTTTCACAGCTATTCCCTCTCTTCCCCAAGTAAATGATGTCTTCAGCAACCAGTATGGAACCAGATGCAAGCAGCATTTGCCTGAAGCTCTTCTACTCCAACACTGTACAACAATGCCCTAGAAAGACAACTGAACCACACACAGATTTGCATGTCTATGCCGTAAGTTTTTTTATATGATGTTTTCTAGAAGTTGTACTTTAGCTGTGAGCTAACAATGGAATGTTTTTTTTAAATTACTTAAAATAGCCTTACCTTCCTGAACTGCATGACTAGATTCATAAGACTACTAGTAGTGGTCTGTGCTTGCTGAGTAGTGCCCATTGAGGATTGCAAGAGGTCATCGATAGAGATCTTATTTTTCAGAGCTTGATACAACAGCTTCTGTCGACTCGTCTGCTGGCAGTACATAAGAATCTCAATCTGCAAAACAGTAATGAAATTTTAGCTTCTTCTCTCTCAGAAGTAGAGCATGACCACATCAGTACAAAGAAAGAAGGGAAAACTCATATTAAGTAAATCTTAACATTCTCAAATATATATATATATAGGCAGTTGTGTTCATATCTGTATTTCAGGATCCAGCCTGGAAAGTACTTAACCAGCAGCTGTGTTTTGGAAAGCTTATTTAACAATACAAGAGACAGATCCTTACAAGTACATGAATACAACAAAGACAACAATCTTAAGAAGCTGATGAAAACACCACATCTGCAGCTCAACAGCTTAAATTTTGCCCTCAGTTCTGCTATTCTATTCTTAAATACTACCAATTTGGAGTCATCTTGAACAGACGTCAGGAACGCACGATAAAGGCAACTAATAGATCACATAATAACAGTGTTTATGGGAAGAATTCCAGTTTTGAAACTAACAAATACATCAAGAAAAGCACGTCTCTTAGACAGTGGTCCCAAAACCACAGGACACACTGCTCACAAATCCATCCAGCACCACTAAGAAGTTACAACCCAAGAGAGAAGAGACTGACATTGGCATTATGCATGTCTTGCTCAGGACGAGCAAGCAAAGAGTCCTAAATTCATGCCAAATACTTCACGAAGGCCACCCAAACACTGTTGTATTAATCTCTTTCACCTCAATTAGTGATGCTACTGTCACCTTAATCAGGCTTATTTTTTATTTGCAATAGTGAACGCTTACCCCCAGAAGAAAAAAAAGTGCATTAATTAGGGGTTCTTAAGTTACATTCACGTCTAATGACATTGCTGGAAAGTGATGCCAGAAGCAGAAGGTCTGTGAAAGGTCTACAACCAAATTTCAGGTTACAGAGGGACAAATTAGCCTGTAAAAGCAGATGTGATAACACAGCTATGACAGTGAAGTTGAAATACTCTAATTAAAGATCAATACTTTTTCTCACCTTATCTGACAGTTCATTTTCCACATCTTTCTTGATTCTTCTCAACATGAAAGGCTTCAGGATCATGTGCAAGCGGGACAGCTGGTCTGAAACACAAGGAAAGGGGAAAAAGGAACAATTACTTCACCAGAGAAGGAAACCATATTGTGTCCTACTACTTACTGCTCAGTCAGTTCCCCTAATATGAGCTCTTGAAGCACATACTTTGGGTTATTTAAGAACTCTTAAAACCTTCACCCTTGTGACAAGATCCAACTGTGCTGTGTTCTATTCCAATCAAAAATTATCTACACTAGGTAGCTAGATTTTTCAACATAATTATCCCTTGAAATTTACTGTGAAACTTTTTTTTTCCCAGCAAATAATTTTTATACTTCTCTTCTGAAGCTCAAAAGGTGTTTAGTGCCTTCTACCATTCTTATTTAGAGAGTTTGTAACATACTCTCAAGGCCTACAAAATGGCTCTAAAGAAATTTACAAATAATTAAAGTATTTGTTCTCTTGTATTGGTAAGTGGGAGGATTAGACAGGTATCAAACCAATACCTTCACCACATGTTTCTCTATTCATTACGCATGATGCAGTCAGAAACAAAAATTTTGGCAAATTGTGGACAACACGCTATAATGTTCCAATCTGACTAATGTACACTCTGCCTCAGAAGACATTTCCCATACACAGAATGAGATAAACTTTATTCACTGGTAGCTGGAAAAGGCAATAGATTTTCAATACACAAACCACCATAATCAAGCACTGCACTCACTTTCATCAATGGCAGATTTATTCTCTGCATGACTTTCTATGTCCTTAGAAAACCACTCATTGAACTCTTCATGGGAATCGAACAACGTTGGCATGATAAAATGCAGCAGGGCCCACAGCTACAAAGGAGAAGAAGAAAACAGTGTATCAGCAAAAGTCATCCTGCTGTGGATAAGGTAACTAAGGATCCCACATCCTTGCAGCTCTTTATGACCTAAGTCACTTTACTTGATCACAAGACGGGGAAAATTGAAAATGAACTCCAGCCACATTCTTCCCCCATGCCAGATATAACACCACCACTAGAAAACAGTGAGAAATGTACAGCAATAACTTCAGCCAACAGAAACAGCAGCTACCAGAGCTATTTTTTATCCTGTAACCTAGGCATTACTAACTATCACATATCTTCAGTTTTACTGTTATTTGACTATGCCCTCACAGACCTGATACTAGGGTTTTTTTTTGGCAAATGGTGTGCAAGACATGATCCCACATAAAGACAACACATTTCTCAACTGCTCACAGACATTTAGGACATAATCCTATGATAAAGCAAAGCCAGCTCTTGTGAGCCTATGAATACCTCAGCCATTGTGTTCTGGATTGGGGTCCCCGTCAATAACAATCTATTTCGACACTGGAACTGCAGTAGGATCTTCCAGCGAACGCTGATGAATAAAATTGAGAAAAAAATCATGAGAATTGTTTTTGTAGGAGATAAAAAATAAGGAATTTCAAGACCAACTGCTTCTAGTGACCTCCTCAAATGTTTTGTTGGAGGTCACTGGGTAACAACATCATAGCTACTGCCCAGTCTTTCAAAAGGCAATTACAGAAGGAAGTAGCCTTTTACAAAATACAAAGGAATGCACATCATTTATTAAATTTAAGTATGTTTTAACTCACTTTTAATGCAAATGACAATAAACTCCTATCATCAGAATAATTAACTTCCCAAAAGAAACAGTTATTATCAATCATAATCTTGTGTATTTTTCAGACTTTACAATGCTAAGTGCATGGGACACTGTGGAAAGAGTGCTGAGCTGTATGTTACAGTCTTGGAGGGGCAGTTTCAAAAAAAATTCTGGAGAGGCAGATTTCAGTCTGAATGAGTCTCCATCCAAAGGAGTTTTCAGCTTACGGAAATGGAGATTTGATGCATACAGTAGCAATATGGGGTGAAGTTAGGAGAAAGCAGTTACGAAAGTAGAAATGGAAACATCTCCACTCAGAAATGAAAAGAAAGCTTTCTGGAACAGATCATTATGATAAAGATTGGGCTTTATTGCAACTGACAGTATTCATAGAGTTCTAACCTTCGTTAGAAGGCCTGGAAGTGCCACCAAAAAAGGAATCAAAACAACGCATTTAGTGGAGCAAACGTAAGTAATACACAATTAAGACTATAGACTGTTCATGTGGCAGAATTGTATGAGTAGCCAAGACAAAGGTGAACAGTATTTAATACCATTTTCTTTCACTGTTCTGTACTTCATTCATACTTCCGTTTCACAGTTTTTAATTATGTTAACACATTTGGAAGAGGAATATTGTGGATCATTCCACTGTCACAGAGTTGGCGTTATATACATAAACTATGTTAAGACACTTGAAGTCTCATATCTGTTTCAATTGTAACAATCAGTTTCTGTACTTTAATATATTCCTCTAACTGACTGATAGAAAGAAAAGATTTTTTTCCAGTTCATTTAATACCTGGAGCTACTCTTGAGTGCTTGTGCTTCATCCAGCACCATATATTGCCACTTCACTCGCTGGAAATACTTCACATCCTGTACTACCAGTTGATAACTGGTAATCACCACGTGGAAAGGAGCATCCTGAGTATACAATGTCTTCTATAAACACAAAATAAAAAACAAATGTCTATATAACGTAAGCACACTGTGAACAGTTCACCTGTACATTCTGTAATTTCACACTTTCACACTAATTTGATGATTCTGAAATTCACAGTAATTTCACATTGTTTCATAATTTTCTCTCATTATTCATTTTTCCTCAACTGACTTTCTAAAGTATCTACAACAAAGTAATTCAACAAGTGGATCTGAACTTCAGCCCATTAGTATCTGATCAATTTCAGATGTTTCGTAATACACCAACCAAGAGCTAGGTGTTGAACTCTATAAAATGCTGTTTACTTATGTTAAATTAGGAATAATCCGACAGGTCTGCAGGGATGCTAGCCTTGGGCACTCTGAGTTAAATTATCCAACCAGAATAAACAGCTCCTGACATTAAAACAGCCCGCTTCATTTGTAGAGCTCTTGTCTCTTCAACTAACATCATACTACCCTAAATTGTGGTGTACTGTGCTGCTCTCTAATACGAGATTGGTCTTCTACCTCATTATATTAATGAAGGTTACCACACGGATGAAAAAAAGCACTCCATTATCCACACATTGTTTAGCATAATGACACGTAATAATGGTTTGTTTTACTTTGCACAAATAACCAAGATGGTCCAATCACACAGGCATGCCAAAATTACCTGACTCCAGAACTTCCTGATGACCTTTCTATCATGGGGATTTCCCCAGTAAGGTAGCACCTGGAACAGTATAAAAATACAAAGACATTATTTTCAAATACAGATGTACTTGCTTTAGAATTTCATATTATGCATTCTATAGAACAGAAAGATAGCCTTCTTCAAAACCTAAAGGAAATGATCTTTCTTATTATGCAGAAAAAAAAAATCAGAAAGTACTTTAAAAATTCTTAGAAACGTAATTCCAAGAAACAATTATCATTTGTCTTATGCCTAATATAAAAGCAGCATATCTTTATCTAAAAATGCCCAGAAGCATGTTTCTAAAAATGAAAACAGATACATTATTTATGGAAGAAATAAGTCTCTGCACAACTAAAAGGCTTGCTCTCCTGTTTAATGTTTCCTGTTTCTCCCTAATAATACCAACTCCGTTGGATTCATACTTCAGAACTGTTTTCAGAGATGACAGTTAACACATCTGGTCCAGATATAAGAAATAAAACAGTTTTTAAAAAAAGTCAGTAACAATACAAAAAAATCTGGCCATTCATTTATAACTTTGTAAGTTTTATGGGTCCCATTACTCAGAACAGACCTTTGCAGTGAACAGAAAGCAGCCAGAGTTACTATTACTGATTGTGCACTGCCATCATCTGTCTGTTGAAAGAACTACAATGCAAGACTGAAAGTGAGGAATGCTGGCTTCTGAGCTTGTGAGACATCTCCATCCTCCAGCAGGCAAGCTCTAAAGTACTGCACACATAACATGCCTTTGGATGAACATTCTTGCAATCGTTGCAAAATAAGGATGCTATTAATAAAACCATCAGAGTAACAAACAAGTTAAGCCTTTTATTTTACATACTTTACATATTCTGCCATGAACTTGAAGAAATGAATTCACTGTGATTTACTGTAAGCATAAATGACTACGAGTTCCAGCATGGTAAGAAGCAGGAACAAAAGTGGTTCAAAAAAAAATTGGTAAAACTTATATTCAGTTACAATCAAAAGCTCAGAATTTTTTTTAAATACTATTTGTTCCAGGAATGTGGTATTATTATGCAACTAACCCACAGAACAGCTACAGTAATAGTAAAATCAGTAATAACAGAAACGGGGAAAATCATGCCAATAATAATAATAATAGCAGTAGTAGTACTTTATTTAAAAAAGAAAGACAGTTCTCTTGTCTCAAGCATCCTGGCTGCATTTTTGAAATATTTGCTGTATTTTATTTCACAAATGGAGAAAAAGCATGAAAGTTACTCTTCTGTTCTATATAACTGACTGGTTAGAGCAAATTATAGAAAGTAAACAGATAGTGTGACCAATCACTCTCATGTTTTCTACTGCAGGTTTTAAGCTAGGGTCCCTACTGTTTTGGGACCAAGAAATGAAATATTACAGTGGTACTTCCAAGCCTTTTCCCACACCTCATTAAGTAGCCAAGGCATTCAAACAATTAGCCCGGGTGTTACTGGTATAATGGCCACTTACAGTTGTAAGTAGGTGGTTTTTATTTATTGGTTTTATAAATTCTTCATAAGAATTAAAATTACTTGTGCTTACAAAACCTAATCAGGATCTCTTTATAACAATAGTTACCCCATCAACAACTCAAACATTTAAACCATAATCTCTCCTTTGCAGATGTAACCACAAGCTTCTGAACCTCTGTCTACCTTTAATTCTAATATGCTGTTACTGTTTCAGTGATAAATATTCCTTTCAAACCTTCCTTCCAAACACTCAAATGTTTTTAACTGGAGTAGAGGTAAGCAGCTTCTTTTTCCAGTAACTGACTGTTTCTTGCTTTCTGCATTAATATTTTCTCACAATTACTACATACCTGAAGGCTTCGACTTACTTTCCTGTTGGCTTTTTGTTCTTAACTAATTACGCTTCACTCCTCTCCCTTTTCTTTCTTGCTAGTTGCTTGCCTATGGTACTTCTAACTTCTCTCTAAGAACACTTTCTCTCACTCTTCTTTATTTAGCATTCTGGCTTTATTTACATAGTCTTTATCTTACTTAACCAGATTGATAGGAATGACTGAAAACACTGCTCTGAAGAGGATGCATAAGACTGAAATTATTCTTGGGTCTACTGCCAAGACCACACACTATAGGACTGAACATCCACTCCTTGCTTACTTCAATTCCCTCATCAAGATGGTGTCTTTAAGCAGCTGCAAAATGAAAATCATATGATTCAAGAAAGAATATTTTCATGCCCTAGATAAACGAATGCTCCAGAAAGACAGGATGATGGAGAAATATCAGAACCAGGCTCATTAGAGAATTTGAAGCTTCAAGATAACGAGGCACCCAGATGTGCCAAAGAATCCAGGAAAATAAACAGTTTGCTTTTGAGAAAAAATAAAAGAACTTTCTTGAATGTGCTCATTACCTTAAATTTAGGAACAAATCTGGCAAACTCCTGGTGCCAGTTGTTAAGAGTAGATGCAGGTGAGATTATTAAAAAAGGTCCCCAGATGTTCTCTCTCTGCAATGTACATATTAAAAAAAATAAACAGACATCCATAAATCAACCGGGGGGAAGGAACAGGGAAATAGTTTCATACAGTATTGCAACTGCTAAGTAACAGTTGCTATGTAAGATAGAACTATACACAATGTAATAAAATTTCCACCCGGAACAGCAGGGCAACACAGAACCAAACAGAGCAGACCTAATATCTGACACAGTCTTTGTTCAGTACAGCTATGTTGTTCCCAGAACGAGCACCACCACTTGGAACTGCCTTGTTCATTTTTATTTTTAATTTTTATTTTTTCAGAAAGTTGCCACTTCCCCATTACTAACAGCTTCTGTCATTTTGGGAGGGGAAAAACACCAGGTGGTATTGGAAAGCTTTGCTCCATCACATCACAACAGAATATCTTCTTGTGAAATAAAAAAAAAAGATGAGTAATTAGTGTATTGGTATAAGCTGGTCTGCGCAAGGGAGAGCAGGAAAAATTAAAAGCCCTATAAATACTTCCAAAAATCTCAAGTTGCCACAGGGAGACAAGCCTATCTAGTTACATACAGATGAGCTTAAGAGCGTTTGGCTCTTGGCTTCCGATGTCATGGTTGGTAGTGTCATCAAAAGTATACCAAAACCAACATAAACAAACAGATGATGGCCAATCATTTGGTCGCTAATCCAGCTACTTTTGCCCTCGGTACCACCAGCTAATATCTCCAATTTAAGGCAAGTAGCTGGATGCCACTTTTTCTTACCCCCCCCAAACCTATCTACCACTTTCTATACATATATTTCTGCAGCAAGAAGAAAGCTCGTGTTGCTTTTTCTCTTTTGCTTATCCATCCTGGCACAGAAGAATCACTGTGTCTCAAAAAACAACCACCACCACCATTACAATTAAGTACAGAAATCCATGCTAATTGTCTTAAAGTTCAGAATTTGGAATTTAGGCTTCACTTCATTCTACAAGTCTCTCTGATTCGTAAAGGCCAATGAATCATTAAGTCAGCAACTTGTTTTCTCACCAAGCTTTTATGATCACTGCATATGAAATGATGTTACTCTGTGAATAAATGAAACTCCTATTTTTATATAATTATACATAATATTATACGTAGATGTACACACATATATAGTCATACACACGTAGGAACTTTTAAAGGTACAACTTGAAAACAAACGGAAATGCCATAGATAAAATGCCTTTTAAGGCGCTCAAGCTTTATAATCATCAAATGTGAAAAGTATGCATCTTCTATCAAGTATTCTGACCAAGAAAAAGCTATAATCCACTTACTTCAGCCAGATGTGCAAGGAGAGCAATACTTTGTACTGTTTTACCCAAACCCATTTCATCTGCCAGGATTCCATTGATGCCCTGCAAAAAATCCATACATTTACACTTGCATCTTACTACTTTTTATCCATGCAGGACTTGAAAAATGAAGCAACCTACTTTCTTTTAGGTCTTCTACTGAGAGACATTTCACATCAACTGCGCTTTCATTCATTTCTAGGCCATATTTTTTCTTTCCCCCTCAGTCTATCCACACACCACGATCACACTGCAAACTGGATATGCCCAGAGGCAGCGCTGTCTGCAATTTAAAATCTGCCCAAAGCCTGAAATTGTATGCAATTCTGAGAAGCAGAAGTCTTTTCAGTGTATAATCTAAATGATAAGCAGTTCTGTGAATATCCACATATGGAATCCTGAAATTTATGTTCTGCTCAAACTCAAGGATTCTGATGGGTGGTTTACATAATATTTTCATTTCTCCTAAAAATATTGCAGATGCAGTATATGTGGTCTATTTTTAAAACTAGTTTATTTTTTGAACAAGTTCCTTCTAATTACTTAAATTATCCTAGAAGTTTAAAAATCTCCAAGATGTACTAAGATACCTGCTCATATAGGTTTGCCAGCCAATTCATGCCTTTCAGTTGGTAGCCTTTCAGTTTTCCATTGAAAATAGTAGGCTGTGGAATATCTTCCCCTGCCCGGATAGATGGATTTGCTAAACTGTAGCTCTCTCCAAAGCCAGTACCAGACTTGTTAGCAGCCCGTAAAGCAGCTGCTCGACTTTCCTTTGCATCTTCATCAAATGATCTAGTCTAAACAAGAACAGGAAAATACGTGTAAGGTTATGAACATGTTAACTCAACAAGAAACTGTACAGTAAAAGGTTTTACTCTTCATGTTAAGACACGTGATGTTTGCCAGAAATTAATGGAAAATAAGCCTGTTTCCAGATATTTTCTTTTTTCTACTTGCTTGAACACAGAAAGGGGCAACGAAATCAAACAAACCTACTAGACTTGGCTGCTATTAAAGATTCTGGTTTTGGTTCCTTTACCAATTACTCTGCTTTTTCTTTTATTCATGGATTCAAAACATACATACCCGGGCCTGATGAATCTGGTAAGCATCCTCAGCATTCTTCAGAGCTTGGGCCTTGTAATAGTTACTATCTGAAAACAACATCTCCATGTTAGAGCTTTGCAGAATCAACAACCCAAGCTAAGAAAAATAATAATCACATAAGTTTCAGTAGTTACAGATGGGCTTCTTATACAGATGGAATTTTATGCTTGACATTGTAAATACGATTAATAATATAAACAGTATAGTAAATTTCACAAGTGCATAGGAAGGATTGTGGATAAATTGCTTACCATAATCTTCCTGGGTGATGTTGACCACTACTCCTCCTCCAATATCAATCTGCCTTTGGGTAGAGCTGTCTTCCAGTTTGCGTAGGATTTCCTCCTGTATTCCATCATGCCCAATATCTCGCTTACGACTCATAAAATGGGCATATAATTCAGTTTGTGTGATCAGGAAGTTAAGTTTTCGCTGTTGCCTTTTAGCCTAAGAAAAGAGCATTTACCAAGACCACAGGTAAAAAAAGAAACCATCAGAATAAAGATCTAGTAATTAAAATATAGTTAAAGAAACAAAATGTTTTAAACTAATAAAATGACAATTTATTTAGGTTTCACTATGCACATTATTTTGATAAAAAATGCCAGGACATCAATTGCATACAAGAAACTAGCCAACACCATGAACACCTATATTAAAATACAACATTGATACAAATGAAATATTCTTTTTAATTATATAACCACGGCAAAGAACACCATCATCTCCTGAAGGAAAGACTAAAAGTTTTATTTACACTGAAAAACTTAGAAGATTAATAAAAAAGAAACAGCAACAGAGAGGTCTACAATAAAAGAACCAAACAGTTAAAAAACTCACACTACAATCATAGCAGGTAACTCTAATATTCTATTATTAGTAAGGAGAACTGTGAAAGAATATATTAAGCATCTGAGATATTGTAACTGCCTGGGCTTCAGCAAGATGTTGCAGAAACTGTTCATTCTTAGGTTCTGGCTACAAAAATGCCACAGTAAAATTTGCCTAGTAATTTAAGCTACACAATGTTTACAAATTTGCAAGAATTGAGAGAAACACAATACATAAAAGCATGATCTAATGATTTTAGCATCAAACTAAACAGAAGGTATTCTGATGATTCAACCTCAGCTCACCACTGAACACTGAAGGTAAAACTGTAAATCCACCAGAGAATTTTGGCAAGAACTTTTTTTTTTTCTTAAATTCAACCCTTATCACTAAGAGAGTCAGTGGATCGGTCGCTTGGCCAACACAAAAAGTGATCACAGAAAAATTCTCAACTCTGCAGGCCCCCAACAGTCCTGCTCACATTCTCTGCAAGTTTTGATGCTAATTATTTTTTCTGCTGTAAAATATCAATGTGAATGAAAAGATGACTTGACCTCTGTCTTCAGAAACTTGTACAAATCATCACAAAAGGCCAGCAAGAACTAACACTGAGTTATGTGTGTGTCAGTGAGACACATGGCATTCATCTAATCCCTTATTCTATTTCAATCACTTGTAAAGAACTTAGGTAGTTCAAAGGCTTCTTACTGTCTCTAGCAAATGTTAAAAGAATTATGTAAAGAACTTTAAAATAAAAAAGAAATACATGCAATAGTATTGAAACAGAATAAACAACTGAACTTAATAGCCCAGACTTAGAAACTCAAATTATTTGGTCATTTCTGTGTTTAATCAAGAAATTAATTATCAGCAACCTGTGTTTTTGCTTTACCTCTCTCATCTCCTCATCCAGCTTGCGTTGCTCCAGAGCCTCTTTCTCAGCCCGTTTGCGATGTTCTTTTTCTACCTTTTCATATTTTTTCCAATAGAGAAGCATCTCCTTGGTAAGACGACGTGCCCGTGGTAGAGTTTCCTTACAGTTTTTCTGGGCCTGGAGAGCAGCTCGACGTACCTCCCTCATGCACTGATGAGCAAGCTAGGGAGAAGTAAGGTTTGGATGCAGATGAAGGATGGATAGGTTTAAAGAAAACCAGCAATGCACATTACATTTAATTGCAAACAAATCCGATCCTTCAAAAGAGAAAAACTATGATACTTTTCTCAGGAGTTAGACTTTTGAAATCATGAGAGAGAACATAAACATCCAAGAACTTCCTGAGATGCATACAAAAAAACAAAGCCTAAGACAGCTGCAGCACAGCACAGTACTTAAAAGTATTGATCTGGCGGGTAGATCTTTGAAAGGTACTCCAGAGACCAGAGTTTAAGGCCTGCCTGCAACTGTGACTCTACTCCAAACATTTTCCTGTGACACACACTCTTTCTCACTGTTTTAATAAGGCTGCTGCAATGGCAATATTGGTAGCACACAATCATATTCACATGTTATTATACTGAAAAGTGGGGGAGTATCCTACAATTTCCTTACCATCTCATAAAAAGCATACTAGTGTCATTTTTCAATCCAGCATATGTAAATTAATGTCATTGTCATAATGGTCAAAATTACTGGGTTTGAAGTTTGTGACAGTTGTTTTTTCTCCTCCGCTGAAATTTGCACATCAATAATTCCATCATACAGAGATTGCAAGTGATCAAATAAAATGAAAACAAAGGAAAAAAGAGTGTAATTTCAAACCCTTTAAGTCTGCTGCATCACTTGCTTGCTAAAATACACTTTGTGATATCTACAAATACAATAATTGCAGAATATTTGTCCAGACATCAAAAAGAAATCTTGCCTCTGGTAAGGATGCCCACAGTGAAGTAGATTCTGTTTCCTGTATTCCTTACAGAGAAAACATTCCCATTCTTACTAATATGGAACGTAATGTTTCCTATGTCATCTTGTGTCTGATGATTATTAGCCACATACTTGATTATTTTTTTCATTAGGCATATAAATGAATTACACACTTGAGTGTAACACTTTAAAAATGCTTTGAAAAGCATCACCAAATGTTCCTACAATAAAGTCTTCTAGGTAGAAATAATGACACTTCTCAGAGACTACTGCAATGAGGAAATAAATTCCTTTGCCAATCACTTAACCAAAAAAAAGTTCAGTTCTTAATCGTAGTTCCTATGTAAGTTTGCCTAAATAAACACATTTTAATACTTCCAAGGGCCCCTTTGATTTACACATGAATGCTTAAAACAGCAAATTCTAGCTACTGGATAGATGGGCAGTTCAAAAGCTAATGAAGTGTACTGAAGTCTGTAATTCATTGTATCAAAATCAGTAAATAAAAATGAATATAGTAAATCTTACAAAAGCCAGTGAGATTTCAGGACACAAATTTATGTTGCTTGTTTCCTCTACTGCTTACGAAACACACCAATATGATACATTTAAAAAATGAAAAGCTTTATACAAATTACTTACATACAGTTCTTTCTCCTGTACTGTCCTGCTAGAACCATCAGTAAGAAACAAAGAGATTACAGATCGCTTATTACATTCAATACAAGTATCACTATCAAGCTGAACACTTACCTTTTTGCTGTTGGTAAGGAAAAGGTTGCGTGCTGATGCTTTTTGTTTGTATGCCTATAAAAGAACACATTCTACAATTACTTGATGGGTAATAGCTGCACAGTACTTTCAACGATCACTATCCAGTCTTAAGCTGTTAGATTTGCCAGCCTCAGCCATGCAATCCATTGGATAATTGAGTACATGTTCCATAACTGTCTTTGGTTCTGATGGAAACACCTTCCCTCTGTCATTGTCCAACATGTGTATAAATGTATTCCAGCTCCTGAAGGAAGTATTTAAAACATCCCCTTTTTCAGGATTTTTTCTTTAACTGCTACTTCTGTAAAGCAGGATTATCCTATTCCACTGTCAACACTAAAACAAACAAAAGATGTTCCCACTGTTCCCCAAAGATGTTTAGACTTAAGGCAAATTATTCTATTCATGTGAACAAAATCAGTCATTTGAAAAAACAAGGTCTAGAACACTGCACATATCCTTTGCACAGCTCATACATTAATAAAGAATGATACAGCTATCAGTTATACTCCACTCACTAGAAATTCAGTCTGTTAACAGCACATTGTAAGATTTGCTGATCACATCTCAGAACTAATGACAGTGCATCCAGCTATCTCAAACGTGCCTGAAGCTTGTCCTGTAAATGACATGAAGCGTTCCCTAGGCTGTTTCTTAAGTAAGTTTAAAAACACATGTATGCTGTGATGATTGGAACATGCCTCTCCTGAACTTAAACACTAGTCCTGAATACTGGTTTGCTTTACATAGGTATCCTGCAGATTTGTAGGAATACCTCCTTGAGTTTATTGTACTGTTCATAGAAAAGGCTTAGATAGCCAAATGAAAGCAACACACTGCGTGATCCGTTGGTGTTAAGAAATCAGAACTACACTTTGCTTACAGGTTGCAGAATACCAGTTTGGCCATCACTGACACCAGAAAATCACTAAGTTATTTGTTATCCTGCTTTCTTGTTATCATCAACGATGTAGTGCCATAACCAAGCTCACCTTTGGCAACTCCTTTTTAACAATGCTAAGCCACACTTTTCGCCGACGAGCATTAAGTTGTTCAATAGACATATGCTTTTTCTTGGACCCAGGTGGTGGTGTGTCATGAGAAAACTTGGCAAAAACTTTGGTCTGGTGATGATGGTGTTCTGGTGACTCCTCTGAAGAGAGATCTTCATCCCGTCTCCTCTTTTTCTTTACTTTTTTCAACTTTCCTGCAAGATCAACCATTAAATCATCTTTTTTTTTCCTATTGTGGGGACCTTCTGCATTTAGTCTGACATCTCTCCTAACTAAGCTATCCAAGCCACTTTATGTGTGGAACCAACTAAAAAGTCAAACTTACCTATGCCTGCCAGTTCTAGTACCATACACTTATTTCTTTATGGTTTTGTAACTAACTCCTATGGCATGTTTCCCTTCATAAAGAAGTATTCATTAGGAATTAAAATACCTGTGATCTGGTATAATGCTTCTTGTCCTGTGGTAAAATTATACTTACAGACAGTAAAGACATTTAAAAGTAACAACATGAGCATTTGGTAGATGTCTCAAACTACTGTGAAAGTGATTGACATGTTATCATTCATTGTGAATACAGCTTTCAGAGGAAACTACCAGATGCTTTTATCAGATAATAAATATACTATTTGAGAGTATGCAAGATCACGGACACTACAAGATTAGTGGAAAAAAATACAGCATTAAAGGAACTTACAGAAAGATAGGAAGGATAGAGGGAAACCCAGAATAACCTTCTTAAAACACAGCTCAAACATGAGTGCTTGCACTACAGAGAATTCACCCTACATTGACAGTTCACAGCCTTCTCTTCCTGCTTCCTTACAGATCTACAGATGCTGTCAGTTCAGTCGTGAAAGGAAACTGTACTTCCTGGCAAACATGCAGCTGAAAAACTCCAGCTGAGAGGTTACAGAAGTAATTCTATTTTAACTCACATTGGACATCAATTCCGAGCTCCCTCTAATTTCCAGAAAACAATCTCATTTCCTACCATTTCTTAATCACTGGAAAAATTACACATTCGGGAATAACTCTATCAGTTGCTGGGTAGTTTCTTATATTTGTCTAAGAACTATCAAGTTTTCAAAGAAAATGAGCAAATGGTACACAGCAATATTCATGGATTCTGAAACATAGCCAAACAATGCTATGAAATAGCTAAGAAGTACTTATCACGTGACACTCATTCTAGATCCAGAGGTCCACAAAGAAAATTTAAAACCACAACCTCGCAATTTACACTATCTTTTTTTACCCTAGCTCTCTAGAGGCCAGATCAAGCACAGTATTTTCTGAATTCTTTGATGGAATCGGCCATTAGCTTTCCAACCAAAACTCAAAGGTCCGGAATATGTTCAAACATGAATGTTTATTCAAAGTCAATAATACAACAAAGGAGTTTAAATCACAGCAACTATCAAAAAACACAAGGGGAGTGACCTTACCTTTCAACTTTTTCTCTTCTTTAAACTTCTTTTTCTTGGGCCCTAGCAGGTGGCGCTGCTGCTCATAGTAAGGATCATATGTAGACAGCAGTCCTGCACTGTAGTACTGGTATTGCTGCAACTGAAGTAGATGTAAATGAGCACATTAATACAAACCAAATACAGCAGATAACAGCAATAGCAGGTAAACAAGATCACATCTTGATTGTAAATAAAATATCAATAAATGTACTTTTCCATATTTAGCACTGCTATCAAGGATTGGAGACTCTGAAGTGATATCACTTGCCCACAGGTGGCCCCCAAGTTCTACAGAGGGAGGCAAACCCACACAGTTAAATAAGACAGGAAAAGCATGCAGTGAAGCTTACACTTTCAAAACATACCACTGCATCATTTTCCACACAGGTGCTGCCCAGCAAAACAGCACATTACATGCAACAGTCCAATCGAGGACTTTCTACTCGTTTTGCTTGTATTCTCAAGTTACATACATGTCCTACTTTTATCACGTGAAAAGATATCAAAGGACAGGTTTAGGCATTTAGAAGAACATTCAGGTTATCCTGTAGAAGTAGGTGACTAAGCAGTTTGGAGATTATAAAAAAAAGTAACATATTTCAAGCATTATTCAACTAAAATACTGAAGAACTATATACAGGCTATACACAAACATAGAAATGAAGACCTGTGTGGAAGCTGGGTGTGTGAATATTTGTGCAGTTACACGGTATTTCAAGAAGCCAATGCAATCTGGGTTTAAAAGATAATGACTGAACAAAGAAAAGAAATAGACAGAAAGAAAGACTTGGGTGGGAGAAATATTTCTTCACTCTTCTGGAGAAATCTGAAGCAGTATGAAACAAAATGTCAACTTTTTGTTTCATACGCATTCTCTGATAGCAGAACAGGATGACTTCCTTCATCTGAGACCCACTTTCAGTTGTAATTCAAAGCAGCAATTTTTTTTCTTTTGGTAAATCTCATATAACTCAATACTTTATTAGAAACAAAGCAGTTAAAATCTGGCACAATACTGAGAAAAACGAAGAAATGCAGCAGATATTTTCTTAGAAGGAAGAGATGAAAAGAAGTGGATGTAAAAAGAAAATCTAAAATAGAAAAGGAAGGTATGACAAAAAATAAAGACAAGTAAAACCCCAAAGAATTACAGAAAACACTAAGGAAGAAAATGAGGAACTCTCTTTCAAATAGACAAACATCACCTCACTACTTGCAGCCTCAATGGTGAGGCAAATGTACTGCAGTATGTTTAAATACACAATTTTCGTCCTGAACAGCAGCGACCACCTGTATTAAAATCTCAGTTACAGCATCTCAGTTTTGTTACGTACTGTCTGAATGCTGCATTGTAGCACCCTCTGTTTGCTCTAATGAACATAACAGAATGTTGTAGAAGCTGTAGGTACACATGTATCCATATGTAAATTGTTGAGAGATTCTCAGCACAAGGTATCAATAGCTTTTCAATCAGTACATAATTAAATAACCCTTCTCTGAAACTGACATTAGATTGCTCTAGTCTACCAACAATCGGGTATTTTCTAGCCTGCAAAATACTACAGATTTTCAGAAAAAAATGTGAAAGTAGTTAAAATAATGCAACTACAGGAAAAAAGAAAATTAAGGGAATATGGAAGTTCTGGATTTTTACCTCTTTGTCTTTGCTGTATTTACTTTGATGTAGTTTCTTATATTTGTGTAATCGCAGCATATTGTGAAGCTCCTCCCTTGAAAGAGAAAATTCTTCTTCATCCTCTCCATCCTCATCACTTGGAGAATCTGTGTCACTGGAATCATCACTCAGAAGGATACTCTAACAACAGTAAATCAAAAAAAACTGTAACAATCACAAGGCCCTGTACTGTTGTTTATTTATGCAGAACACTCTTGAGCCTTTATCTAATAAAGGCTGGCACGACCACAACACTTAGCCTTTACAAAGTGTCTTCCCTCTGAAGTGCCTCAAATGGAAAACAGTTTTCTGATCTACAGTGCTGTTCAGCACCTAATCAAGTAAACATTTTTTTTTTTTTATCTTCAGAGAGGTACAGTTCTGTTAGTTTAGTGAAAATTAAGTCATTTTAAAACCCATTGCAACTGTCTGTGGTCTCAAAAGGCTCTTTCTAGCAGTGAGAGAAGCCAGAATATAAGCAAGGGCATTTTGTGATGTATGGCTGCAGGTGCTTTGCTACCTCATTTGTACTATTTGTCCTGCTATTCTCCCACTGCACCACTTGCACAAGGTTTGGCTCTTGCTCGACCTCTTGGCAACCTGTTTTTACTAACTAGAGAACATTGCAGTACAATGAAAGGCAAAGATGGCACAGTGCCACTGTTCCACTCTCTCTTTCCTCCCCTCATTTGGACCTTGTACTGACTTCATCTTAGAAACAAATTTTCATCTCAGTCTCCAGTGTCCATTTAATACATCTCATAAAGCTCACTTTAATTTGGACATAGTACTAAAATTACTTAATGTTTCTAAACATATACTCACTGTGGTATTTAACCAAAACACTGCTGCTCACCAAAACTGAAACGCCTACCGTCCGTTTTGCTACACAATGGAAATGAAAGCCTTAAAACTATAGAAACTTTAATTCTCTTCTGTTCCACCAAAGATCCAATACAATACTTACTACTGACCACCACATACTCTTCTTTCTTTCCCTTTCTAACATGAGAAACCTCTGTAGATTGCATTTTTTGTGTTGGTATTTTCTTAGTGCAGAAAGAAAATAAAACAACAAAAAAAACACCCTTATTTCTTCTTAGCAAGGAACACTGGAGTAACTCCAATTACTTTAAAAAAAGTGCAGCAAACAACAGACCAATGTAGTACAAGATTAAAGAAGTCCTTTAAAGATAGTTTTCAGCAACATATCAAATATTCCTATATCTTTACATCACCCTGTGCTGCTTCTTCAGTACGATACTTTGCATCAATTAAGCAGCATCACATCATTTCAGGCAGCTCTCAAACACAAGCAGTTGCTGTGTATGTTGTGTCAAAAGAAGTACTTTGCTTTGACTGTAGCCAAAGAGCATGGAAGATGCAAGAGGAAAAAAATGTCTAATGCTTTGGCTTTATTAAGTTTATTGAGTGCCATGGAGGTTCACGTTGGATATTAGGAACAACTTCTTCTCAAGTTTTCATGAAAAGGGTACATGTGGCACTGAGAGATGTGGTTTAGTGAGTACAGGTGATGGGTTGATGGTTGGACTAGATGATTTAAGTGACCTTTTCTAACTTAATAATTCTATGATTATTAGGACATCTGTCTAACATTCTGAGCCCTCAGTGGTACATATAAAGTAAAATGGGATATAGGAACAACTAACCTTACTGTAAGCTTACCATATTTAGCAATTACATTTGTGATAATGCTCTGACAAGTGCTCACCTTACTTTCTTTTTGCTGTCTATATTGTTAGATGGTTAGGACTCCGTGATCTACACCAGATGAGAAGACAGAGTCCCTTATTCACCCCTGTCTACAGGGTGTTAACTAAGACTCTTCCACTCTTCTCAGAATTCTTTGCAATACCCTTACCTTCAGCCACTTTCTGCTTTTCTTCAGTTTAGAAAAGTTATACAAGCTCCCTTTTTCAGACTTGGACTCTGTTTAAAGAAAAGATAAAAACAAGTTTCTTCAGAAATAATGCTTTTCCCAGCCTACCCCAAAGTAAGCAGAGATTCAGCTCAGCGGATGGCTACCTGGCTGCAGTACTCCATTCAGGGAATGTGTGCTCAGCACTCCGGAATTGCCTACTCCAGAAGATTCCCCAAGCAACGCATTTGGAGGCTCTTCTTTAACTTGCATCAGGGCATCCCCAGATTGAGGCAACAAAGGATTGTCATCCAATCCATCCTCACTTTCATCACTGCAAGAAGATACATAATATGCTGAGAGTGAAAGGAGAACATTCAAAAGAGGAGACGTCTCTGCAACTTTTCTTGCATGTGGCCATTTGCCTAAAGGTTTGAGAACAAAGACAGCCTCAGCTGTAATTCTGTGCACTACAGATATTGCTGTTAATAATTTAGCATTAAACCTTCAGCAGCAGTTAATCATCAGACCAGTCTGGTTACGCTATCAAGCTGCGTCCTTAGTCTCTAGATAGATATTTCATACTCAAAGCACGAACTAACCAAGAAACAAAGTGCTGAGTCAAATCAAAGCACACTATTGTTATTCCCAGCACTACTGTACATGTGAAAGACATAAAGCGTATTTTTTTATTCCTTGTGTGAATCTGATAGGCCTGTAATACACCTACTATCTACTACACACACACTTTTCAGTTCTGTAAGCTTACAATTACAGAACACTGACGAAATTAAAAGTAAATTGCTTTTGGACAGAAACATACCTTGAAGAGTCACTTCTCAATGGTAAAACTTGCTATCATAGAAATGCTGCATTTGACAACACTGTTTGCATTCCACTTACGGCTACGTGCCAGTTCCCTAAAAAATTAACTTAATGCTTGTTCATCCTATCTTTTGCAGGCAAAGAAAGTTTTGGCCACTCAACTATAACGAAGAGCTTTAAAACATCTTGCTAATTTGTACCTGGGCAGGCAATATGATGAATTATCAATGAGAGGAGAAGTACGGTGCAAATTCTTTACGAGAGAAGGTTTTATAATGTCATTCCTAATGAACAAGTAAACTCCTACTATGGTGTTGCCTGAGAACAACATTAGAAAAATGCTTATCTTTCCTTGATATTCCTTGTGAAAAAGGTTTTAGTACCTGGATATATTCCTGTTAAAGATGGCAGACGTTTGTCGTAAAAACTGATCCAATCGCAGAGCTTTCTCCAGGTACTGCAGATAAAGGGGTTTTGCCAGCTCTGAGCAGCTGCCATCCTCCCTGGCACCCAGCTCCGAGGCCATAGAACAAACTTCTCCTCATGCACAGATGCCTCTGAACACGCAGCTGTTGAGAGGAAATCACAATTATCATCGCTGCCACCACCTCTGAGAAGAAAGAATAAGGTGAGCAGGCAAACCTAATGCATGTGACACCAAATGTCAACACATCCAAATCCACAAATGTAGCTGCATAAATGAAAGTGCTGTCAGTGCCCTAAGTATGATACTATTTACTATTAAATAAATGCCTCCAACTAAAATTTTTGCTTATGGTAATAAATAGTCAGCTGTAGAAAGATTAAATGTTCTTCTAAAGGATTCTTCCAGCTTGTATTACTTCCTTAGAGATGCTACAAAACCTGAAACAAATTTCATGTCACTTTACTGAAGAACATTTTATATGTATTTCTTCAACTACTGAATTACTGACTACATTGTTTGAGTTTATGAACGAAGCTTAAGCATCTGCTCTTCTAATTGTTCTCTCCATGTCTACAGACAGCATCTATTTTTCTCCCAAGTCTTTTATCCTAAAAAAAAAAAAAAAAGGTATTACAGAGTAGATTAAAAACCTCCAATATTGAAGAAAAAATTCATAAGTGATCACCACCTTGAGACTAATAGGCATGGCTGAACCAAAGCAAAATGTATTATTTCTTAACAAACATTCAGACTTCATGTAATGTCTTTCCTACAGAATTACCAACAGAATGCCAGGAACTGTTACGAGGGATAATGGCACTCATTCAGAAATGACTCTTAGACTGAAGCTATCTAAGTTCAATTTTCTATATGCTAGACCCTCTTATGCCTGACAGAAATAAAATGGATGACCTCTGCTACAAAATACTTGTTTCAAGCAGAGGTTAACAAGATAGAAGAAAGCTCCTGAAAGCCCTCCCTACTAAATAAATGAATAAATAAATAAGATTCATGTTGTCCAAGAAATTTTAAAATAAATATGTCATATCCTTTATCATCCATCTGGGAAAAAAAAAAGAAAGCATAAAACGAAAAAGCACCACCTAAAATCAAAGACTGTCTTCTAAGAGACGGGGTCACAAAAAAAGTAAAGAGGTGAGACAATAAGAGGAAGCACAAAACTTGTGCCTCTGATAGAAGAGATTTTTGAGGGAATGGATAAAAAACAATATCAAAAAGGTGGAAGCAGTTTACTACCACATTAACAACACTGATATATATAACACAAGAGCAGCTTAAAAATTATATACAATAAAGAGCAAGATTCAATACCTATAATATCAGGAGGAAAAAAAAAAAAAAACCTTTCTCTTTTATCACTGTTTTATTTTTTTAAAGCTCTCTGTAAACAAGAGCTGCCATGTATTTTGTGAACATGGCATTATTTCAGTTTCCAGCCAAAAAACCACGCATAACCACCATTCAACAATTTCACTCGCAGCCACAGCGCATCCCTCACCTCTCGGCTCTTTGCAGAAAGCTTTCCCCAACCTCAACAGTGGGGAGCAGTGCCTCCTGCTCCACCCAGCACCCCTGGCTTCAGCTGGTTTCACCACGCCTTGAGGACACCGACAAAGCAGATGTGCTCTTTTCCACCCCATGGGACTTGGCCTAACAAAACTCTACAAGCTTAGCAGCAAAATGAAGGGAAAAATAATAAGAGAGCAATCTTAACAAAGTCCTCCTTGCGCAGGCCCAGTAACAGCACTCCACATCTCAGCCCTCACAGCTTTTCACCATTTTCCTATTTTAACAGTCCCAAAAGGTTCCTGTACACACAAAGTTAATTACTCTCGTCTTCAAAACAGTTACTGGTGTTCATTCTGCCTCCTGAATAACCAAATAAACACAGGAGAGCTTCAGAGAACCCTTACGTACATCAGCAGTGTCCCAAACTGAGAGCTATAGGTGCATATTAAATACATGTGCAGTGCAGGAAGAACTCAGGCACTGAATTCAGCCTTCCATTTATTTATATGCTAACAGCCACACTCCCAATCTATCCTCTTAGCTACCAATTTCACAGAAATAACTTCCAAAACGATACATTTTCTTACAGATCCAAGTTCATTCTTAAGATACCTTCCTTGTCCTTTAAAACACATTGCTCAATCCAGTGTTAATGATGGTATGGGGCTTACTCATTTACTTTGTTTTTCAAGTCTGCCCACCAGCGGGTCTAGTCAGTAAGCAAACACAGCACTGGAGAAGCGCCCTCCAAGGACATCCTCAGGAAGCAGTCAGGCTTTACACAACGTGTCCAAGTTTTATGCTCACTGACCTGCACCACCATGCCAGCAAAAGCACTGCTCTCACAAAACAGCTCAGCTTTAACAGCAGACCTACCGAGCGTAATACCTACTGGCCATTTCTGAATGAAGTCCAACAGGTTCCTGCTACCAGTATCGGTTTAAAGCAGGAGCCCCATAAGCAGCATGCATTCTGAGCTTCCGCCCAGCTGCCAGCTGGACAGGGTTTTCTTTGTACTGCTTCTCCAGGAGTTATCTTTTTCTTCTTTTTCCCTTCCACCACTGGCATTTCTACATCTCAGAGAGGCCCAGCAGATTACTTTCTCTTCTCTTTATGCCCAATGCCGACACGAAGCATTATACACAGTGATGGCAACCACGCTCCTGAGGGCACACACACAAACGCAAGCTACCACGGAGGGCTAAGGTACAGCACAGCGGCTAATCCACAGAGCCTGTTCTTAGCCTATGGCAAATCAGCAAGTAAAACTAATCCCAAGGGGCTCAGCCGTGCGCTGAGCATATGCATGCCGAGCGCGACCGGCCGGCTGGTGAGCTCATTCGCTGGGGCGTTTCAACCCACAGCAGTGGTTTCTCACCTCTCCTCCAAACCAATGTAAGCACACGGACGACACATTCAAATGGGCCAAAGGCTAAAATCCCAGTTTACACGGGGAATTAAGCATGTCTCACACCTCCGTTTACATCATCAGAAGTTTTATCCAGAGAGCAGGATTAAGAATTGAATACAACCTTGTATACTGTTTTAGTTCCCTCACCATTTCAGCAACTTTCTATATTTTTTTTCTTATTCCATCTTTTTATGCTTTGCATTTTGACACAAAGATTTCCCAAACTAACACGAACACCTGAGGTATTTCATTTTTCTCTTGAATAAGTTTAGGAATCGGACGTACAACTCTCCTTGGAACAGCAAATGCTGTAAGGACGCTCTGCAGTCACATCTCCAAAATCACTCCTGGCACAAACATACACATCCACACAAATCAAGGTTTAAGTGGAAAATTCACAAGTACTATATCGGTTAGGTGTATTTTTGTCACCTTTTCTTACATGCATGTAATCTCTAATACGGGCAATTGCAGTGGCATAAAGGAGCCTGAAGGGGTATTTTGCTTGGAGGAGAATAAAAACTGAAAGGGAAAAACAGCATTTAGTTTGACAAATGCATAGTTACACTGACAACCATTCTCTACAGCACATTATAGGCCCAGTCTTCAAGTAAAGACAAACTCCCCACATAGTCCTTCTATGGCAGTAACTCTCCTAAATGCAACTCTGATACCCAAGAGACCACTGCTTTTCAAGGACCAGTCAGAAGAGCACTTCATAAGGCACTCAAGCTCTCCGTAGTGCAGACCCACTACGTTCAGGCTGAATGAACAAACAACAAGTACACGTGACTGAAGATAACTCTGCATCTTTTCGGTTTGCAGTAGCTAAGAAATCCTTTTAATTGCTTTTTCAATGAATGTCCTTAGTTAAAACTAGACACTGCTCTACACACGGTACTCTGCTGTTGTGCTTTTGTAGCAAGGTTCTGTATTGCTTTCCAAGGAACGAGATAGCACTTCATTGATTCCAGTTCCACTTTAACTGCTTTTAAACACAGAGAAGAGCCACTGGGGCACAGGCTCCCAGTCATCTATTTACATAAGTAATGGGCACAGACTGAAAAAAAAAAAAGAAGAAAAAAAGTATAAAGCCCTACAGAAGCGTTATCAGAAGTAAAACCAAATGACAGAATGCCTTAAAACGTACCAAACACAGAAGCTGGCATGTCGCAGCTCCGCTCCCACACTTACATCAGGAGAAAAGCTCCCAGGAGAGACAGAGTCACACGTGTCACCACGTGGTGTAGGCTGAGTGCAGGCCTTGCCCCCGGGGCCAATGCCCACCTCCCGGCAGCACTCGGTTAGGGCTCTGGGCCCTGCACTGTGCAGGGCACAGCTGTCACGCTGCGCCCACAACACACAGCCTGCACAGACTGCCTGTCTGCGTGTTGCCCTTTTGCCCCAGCTCACAAAAAGGGAACCATGCCCAGGAAGGCGCTAAGAAGATCGTTTTCTTCTTGCCACCTAAACAACCCCAACTGCATAGTTTAGCTCTCCATGCAGCATGCTTACTGCGGAACGTACCGCCTTTACGTGATATCTAAGCAGAACAGAACCTGCCCATGTTAACAGCCAAGAAGCACAAGGCGGGATTTTAAGCAATCTTAGCAGCACATATGGGAGAGACGGCCCAGAGGTGACCTGGAGGAAACACCCTCTAACACTGGGAAAAATCTCAAGCTGCTGGCCCTCTCTTCCTCTTCTCCCTTACTGCTCTTGGCCTTACCAACCACAAGGAGGATGCAGCCCAGGCCTACAAGTACACACTGTGGGGGTGACCATACAAATGTCAGTTTCAATCCATGGAAATTAAAAACAGCTAAGTGTTGCTAACACACAGGTGTATGAGGTATACAAAACAAATCCAAACAGCAGGTTTGTGTAAGAGAAAAGTAGAATTCTAGCAACACGTATGAAGAACTCTAGTTATAAAAAGGGGTTTTGGCTGAACCATTCCACACACATGAGAAAAAAGTAGCCTGAAGGAACTGCCATAACCGCAGAACTGGGTTCGAAGGGAACCTGAAGTCCCCTCAGTCCCACCCGTGGTGCGGGCAGGGCTGCCTCCCACCAGCTCAGCTGCCCAGGGCCCCATCCAACCCGGCCTTGAGCGCCTCCGGGTTTGGGGCACCCACAGCTCTCTGGGCAGCTGTGGCAGCGCCTCACCGCCCGCTGCGTGAAGGACTTCCTCCCGCCACCCAATCTCAACCCGCCCCCTCTCAGTTTAAGGCCGTTACCCCGTCCCATCGCGCAGGGGCTCCCGCCCCGTCACCATCTGACAGCGACATCACCCCACGGGAGTTCCCCATACACCCCCGGCGGCAGGCCCGCCCGTGGCCGCGCACCACCGCCCACAGCGGCGCGGGATCGTGCTGACGCGGCGCCAGACCCCGAGCTGCGAGGCCCCTGCCACCGGGCGCCCACACGAGGCCGGGGCGCGGCCACCGTTTCCTCCTCCTCCCAACCCGGCCCGCCGCCCGCCGGCACCTCACGCCCCCGGGCCGGGCGGGCAGAGGCGCGCGGGGGAAGGGGGGGGGGAGAGCAGAGCGGCCGCGATCCCCGGCCCTGCCCCCGCCGCGGCACCCCGCGGCCCCGCCCGCAGTCCGCACCCCCCCCCCCCCCCCCCCCCCCCCCCCCCAGCCGTGCCGCCGCGCACGCGCTGCTGCCCCCCGGGCGCACGTGCGCCCGCAGGTGCACGGCCCCCCCCCCGAGCCCCCCTCCCCCGCCCCATTCTCTCGGGGGCCCCGGGGCCGCTGCGCCGCTCTGCGGACGGCGCGGGGGGAGTGAGGGGTGCGGCCCGCGGCGGTCCCGGGGCGCTGCCGGCGGCGAGCGGGGAAGGGGCTGCGCCTTTAAGAAAAGGCCCGACCGCCGCCGCCGTCGCCGCTCGGGGAGGGGGGAGCCGCGGCCCGGCGGGGCGCAGCCCGCCCCCGGCCCCGCGCGTCCTTGCGCGGCCGCCGCGATGCTCACCTGGGGCGCGGGCCCGGCTGCGGTGCGGCGCGGGCGCTGGGGGTGTCCCCGGGGCTCGCCGCCCCGCTCGCTCCGCCCGGCCTCTCGCAGCTCGTCGACGGGGCCGCCGCTGCCCGTCTCCTGCCGCGGGGCGCTCCCGGCTCCTGCCTCGCCAAGATGGCGCCCGCGCTGCTACTGAGGAGGAGGCGGCGGCTGCGGGCGCTGGGACGGCGGCGGCGGCCACTTTCGCTCACTGAGAGGAGAGGAGCAGGGACACGGGGAGCCATGGCGGGGGGGAGGAGAGGCGCCATGGCCAGGCCTGAATAATCGAGCCCCGCACGCCGGCCCGCCGCTCCGGTCCCGCACTTCGGCCCCGCCGCCCCGCCGGCGTCTCCGCCGCTGCCGTACGAGCCCCGGGGCCGCCCCGCGGGCGGCGGCCCTGCGCGTAGCCCGCGGGGGGTTCGCACCCATCGATGCGCTCTTTGGGCCGATTGGTAGAGTCTGGCGGTGACGGAAATAGCCGAAGGGATTCGGGCGAAGCGGCCGGGTGAGCCGGCGAGTCTCGCGCGAGGCGGGGGCAGCTCTCGCGATGTCTGCGGCGGGAGGCGGATGTACACCGGAAGTGACGTACGCTCGCCCTTGAGCCGCCGGAAGGGCGGTGGGGTTGCTGGCGGCGGCTGCGAGGAGCGGCCACGAGTCTCTTGTGGCGGGCGGCAGCGGCCCGGTCCTGGGCTGTGTGGGGAGGGCGCCCTCGTGACGGTTGTACGGGCAGAACGGCTGTCGCGTGCGGAGCTGCGTGCGTTTTGCTATACTCGAGAGTTACGGCAGATGAGCTTGAAACAACGCCAGCCTGAATGTGATAGCGAGGGCACGACACGTTATGTTTGCTGGACCGCAGCTCGGCACGGCTATCTCCCACAATCCATTAAGTAGTACCACTGGTCAGCGCGTTAATGATTTGCAGTGCTTCAGCTCACTCCCTGCAGAGACAGCAGTTTGTACCTTTTCACCACATTCTGACAGCACATGAGAGAGCAGAGGGTAGCACAGCAGCTTGGGAAAAAAGCAAGACTACTTGTACTTCCCAAAAAAGCTTCCTACAGTTGTCCTTGTCTGCAGGCATCCCTGACTACACCTAGCAGTTACACTAAGGAAGAGAAGTGCACAACTTTGCCCCATGTGACTAAGCTTAGAAAAATGAACCATATCAAGTGCTAGCACAGAGCATTACAAATTGAGAAATATTTGGTGAAGTCCTACTTTCTTCTCCTTTAAAAAAAAGGATTGAGAACAATCTAATGCATCAAGACTGACAGGTTGGTCCCAACCTATTTTTTTTCCCCACACCATTTACAAAAGACAACAAGGGAGAGCTGCAGTCCTGTTTACCCTGAAGATTTTGCTGAAGCAACACAGTCCAGGTGTGCATCTCAGTTTTGTCCATATCCTGGATAAGGGCACTCTACAACCACTCTCCTACATCCCAGACTCAACACCTTCACACCCAACTATTCCCAACCCCAATACCCAATACCCTGCAACTTTCCCCATTTTTCTGTAATGGGACCAGATGGGCCCAGGTGATTTCAGTTCTGGAAATACACTGCAAGCAGTTCTGTGCTGGCTCTGAAGACCCTGCATATTTCACATCACAACTCACTGACTTCTGGGAACGCATCACTGCTTGAAAGCCTTGTTCCAGATGAACAACATCACACAGTCCAGCACTGAGAAGGGGCCCAACCCAGCATCTCCTAGCAGACCAAACAAGTCTCAATCTCCACATAAAAAGCCATAAGAAACATTTCAAACCTGTTTTATTTTTCTACAGTGACCCAAGATAAAAGAACTATGCACTTCAACTACAGAATACTGCTAAAGATGAGAAAAATACAAAAAGTGCACTATGAAAGATCAAACCTTCCAACTTTTTTCTGCCAGTTCCAGATATAAATATATCTGGAGTTTCAAAAACCTTATTTAATTACTTGTGGTCTAGTATTTTAACGAATAACAGACAAAGTACACTGGAAATTAATTTTGCCTATCTTTCTTGGGGAAAATGCTAGACAGAGTTTACACTAATTTAACTGCTTTCCCTTACTTTTAGAACAGATGCTTTTTGGCATACACACATTACTCGTATAGATAAGACAGTAACAGTACAACACAGTAGTGCTGACAGAGGTGGGTTGTAACTTTCTAAGCAGAATGCTGTGTTTGCCAGTTAGCATGCAGTAATTCTGTCTTGGCAGAAAAGAGCCTTTTTTTAATCTGTACACCTCTGCTGTTTTTGCCAGCACTGCTGTTCAGTAGGGTGTGATCTCCTGACCTCTCCTATTCAAGACTTGTCTCTTGGCATAGCTGTACTTATCTATAAACCAAGCCCACATGGGCTGGCCAGAACTTTTTTTTTTTTTTAAAGAACAGAACTTTTCCAAGCAAACCCCTTCTTATCTCAAACAGGCATCTTACAAGTTCCCCCCTTCACATATTTGGTTTGAGTGAGAGTTTTACATACCTGCAACAGTTGAAAACAACAAAAGCACCATTTCAGTTTAAGACAATAGTCTGATAATAGTCTGATAAAATAAATTAAAAGAAAAAGTCAATAGCCAAAACAGCTCATGGGAAAAAAAAAAAGATCTCAATACATCTTAAGAAGACAGAAATTTGGATTAGAGAGACCATCAACATTTCCCTTCAACAGTCTGCTCACCTGTCCTTGTAAAGAAGGAATTTTTGTTTGGTGCTTCTGCATGAGGAATAGCTCCATCTTATGTCCTCACATACATAACAAACTTATCAGGTTACCTGCACTGAAGATTTTTACAGCCAACCTGTCTGTTGGTCTGAGGTTCTCCTACAGACTTGACACTTGTTTGTGATTTTCTTCCATTCACTGATGAAGTAGATCCTGACCGTTGAAGGATGTAGTTTGACACACTGCTTCATCTGGGGGAAGACAGTCCCTGTCATTTCAGAGGGTTTCATCCTTCTGTGGATTTCTGTCATTTAATTCTACGACTGGTCTGATCAAAAGACCATCCTCGTTTATTCTGTACTCCTTCACTGCTTTCTCCCTTCGCAGCTTCTGGATGTCTGCCAGCTGACGCAGCTCCTTTGGCAGCTCTGTGCAATTAGGCTGATAAGGAAAAAAGAAAAGAAATAGAAACAATACATATGCATACACATGCTCTACTTTCATTGGTACCAGATAAAAGCTTCCTCTGTGATTCGGCAATGAAACAGAACAATCATTTCTTATTACATCCACAGCATGAATTAACTACCTGCTTATACAAACACTATCTCAGGGGGAAGGAGGGGGGAAAGACTCCATCCTCTCTCTCAAAGGCAGCCTAAAGGGAAAAATGTTAGACCTACTTTACTGTTTATGCCTTTATTATGCAGATCTTCAGGATTTAAGTGATATTTTGTGTATGGGATTAAGATTTCTCCAGAGATCTTCTGTACTACTAAGTTATAAAGCCCCAAAAGACTTACAATCAGTTCATGTTTCCTTGCAGGAGTCACTGCAAAGGCACCTCTCCTGGCTTTTCTCCAAATCATAGTATTTCTATCCTAAACAAACAAACAAGCCTCATGTAGAATAGTAGTCAGTAGTTTGTAAATCAATGGAACAGCTGCCTAGGAAGTTCATGAAAGGAAATGCACTTCTTGACATGGTTCTGAGCACTTCATGAAACACCATTCAAAACATTACGTTCAAGGAACTGCTATTTAACAAGGATTGCAATGCTCACTGTGTTTGTAGAAACATCAAAAAAATTTGCCATTGCTCTCATCCTTATAAAGGGAAATTACGTATAAATAAGAATGCTTGCTAACAAGTAGGAAAAGGCAGCCAAACAAATTCAATCCTATGCTAGCATAGAGACAGCTTCAAGATAACATACAGGGAGCACAGAGTAAACGTTACTTAAAAGCAAAATATGATGGAAAGCAAAAGGAAACAGAGGACTGCAGAGATGGGCAACAGAGACTATTCAGCAACCACCCTTCAGTAGAGTTGCTGCATAAAAATGAAGAAAATAAGGATGAAGTCGCAGAGCAAACAAAAGGCAGGCTAGAAGAAAAATAATTATTTAGCACAAGCGTAAGAAAATGCATTTTTAAAACTTTCTTTAAACCTCCAGAAGCACATAAACCATCAGCCATACTACTGGGCAAAGCAACAGCCAGGACACAAAAATAGCAGGGGAACAAATGCAACATTTTTTCCCCTCCTTTGTTTAATATTGAAATACATAGCAATTCCAACACCAAAACCACTTATCTACAGTGTTTCAGAGCATGGTATAAATATTTGTACCAACACTTGATAAACACAAACAGCAAGGTGCATGTCACCTAAGATTCCTGAAGATGAAATAGCTGAACAAGCAACTGTAGCAACTTGCTTAAAACTTGCCCTGATACTCAGAGATGGGAAGATGGTAAATATTTAAAGAAGGTCCATAGGAAGATACAGGAAGCTACATGTTGCTAAATGAGATGCCCCTGTGAGCTCACTGGCAGAAAGACTAAGTGCAGAATGAACAAATACACAGATAGGATACGCCAATAAAGCGTTATCATAGCTTTTGTAAAGGGAAGGTATGCCTCTCAAAACCTGCATCTAGAAGCTTGCACAGATGCAGAGGACAGCCAAATAGTACAGAAAAAAAATAGCAGAACACTTACTTGGAAGCCCCACTCACAGTCTGTTTACCCAATTGAATTTATACCCAGCTTCCTGCATGCTGCAGCATCTATCCTACAGTCAGAGGTAACCTATGCCCTCAATCACTTAAGGCCAAGCCGCATGAAAATTCCCTTTACAAGATCAACATGTGGGGCCCCCACTCACATGCCAATTAGGAAGACTTATTGTTCAAGCATACAATTTTATTTACAAAGAGAATAGATCTTTCTGCCATCACCTGCCACGAACATGCATCTGGTACTATATACTGCACCGCATCCTATCTACTGCAGCCTTACCTGAAGTGCATAGGGAATTAATTTCTGCTGCACAGGGATAATGGTGGTGAGCAAAAACTCTATGGCTCCAAAGCTCTCCTTGTAAACTGTTACCACTCGAAACACTGCACTTTGTGTGTATTTGCTTCTCAACACTGGTTCCCAGGCAGTATTTCTTTCTTTGAATTTAAGTCCTACACATCAGAACACAGCGGTATTTCAAAGCACCCAATCACACAAAACACATCTATAAGGAGAAAAAATTTAATATTGCTTCTTTCCTAGCTCTTTTCTAGACACAGAGCTACATAGACATAGTAGCCCATAACTTCATGCCTGCATCCACAAGGAGAACAATTACTCCTGGCCGAAAGTCACACTGAAAAATACAAGAAACAGCATAAATCTTCAGGTTGGGAAGTCCAGGCTGAATTCTCACTTAATGGTGATGGCAGATTATCACTTTGAGAAAGATGTAGAAGAATGCAGCTGAGGACTTTGATAATGAAGTACTGGAGGTCAGAATTTACTGTTTCACAGCTGTTTTGAGGGTAGAACATTAGGTGCTTAGGAGGAAAGGTCCACTACTCCGAAGATTCAAATTCTCCCCGCAGGTGGTGACACACAAAACCACAGAAAGCATCAACATACAGGAATATCTAAAACTGAAGATCAGAGAGATGCCTTTCCTTTTCATTTGGCCCACAGCCATTCTCTTCTCCCAGTACTATATCAACAAGAGTGCTACGTTATCATTTTTTTGGCAGCTGTGGTCACTGGAAATGCTTTCCTGTTGCTAACAACTGCTGACAGAATGCTTCACACTTATCTTTTCTGTAACTCTTCCCCAAAAGAAGCTCTTGTTCATGGATTTGCATCATGTCACCTTTACAGTACATCTCCCCCAACCTGGTGTTGGAGTTCACAGGCCAGCTACTCAGTGCATCTTCTGTTACTGCTGAAACAGCTATCAAATGACAGAAGACTGCACTCAGCCATCCAGAAGCAAGGTGGAAGGAAGTCTTGCCAGAAAGATTGCCCAGAAATACTTTGGTTCTTTGCCATTTCCAGCAAAACATTTAAAAAAAAAAACAAGGGGAAGAAAATATGGATGAAACCTCAATTGAAACCAGCACTATCACTGGTGACAGCTGTAATTTCTCATGAAATTTACAATCTGTGTCAAAGATTCATTTACATACTACTTGCACAAAGTACGTAACTGCTACTTGTTCTGCTTATCCAGGTTTATTGCTGCAAAAGCTATAAAATATCACTGATCCATTTTTATTTGTACCAGATTACCTACAGCTTCTGATAATCTAGGACTTTGTTCTCATCCAGTTCTTCACAAAAACTTTACAGTAAGGAAAGTACCAGCTTCTGGTGAAATAAGCTGCAACAAAACCAGCTCACTCACTAGCAGTCATGAATTTTCAACAAACAAGGCAAAATTAGGCACTGGTACCTGCAGTTATGCCTAAGTCTGAAAACAAGCACTCTTGAGTATATCCCAAAGCCCCCAGGATGTTTTGAACTGGCAGGAGTTCTGCATGTAGCTGGAAAGTGCTTCCTGTATTCTGCCACTACTGGGGCCTATTAGGGTACACAGGAACTTCTCACTGAAGAGATTTCCCTGGAAAACTGACTATAGAGACTTGGCATACAGAGGCCCAAAGAATGGGGAAGGTAATTATATTCAGCCTTATTCACACTCATCTTTCCTCACCTCTTACTAGATGAAGTAACTCACAAAGGCAACTGCGCAGGCTTGGCTTTCCTCCATGAGGAGGCACACTCACTTCTTCCTGCTATTTCCAAGATTAGGAACAACAGAAGGCATGTTCAGTATGCTCCCAGAGACAGAATCCCCCAATCAGACAAGTTGCTAACTGACCCAAGTAGTTATTGTTCAACATTGATTGTTATTCAGTATCATTCAATTTACAGGCAACCTCAGACTGGAAAGCCAAAGCATCTTTTTCACCAAGTATATCCTGATACTGTTGTAATACACTATAGTTGTTGGCATGATGAATTTCTGGATTCTGGCAGTGACCCAGGAGAGATCAGCAGGATGCTACAATGCTAGTACAGGCTGAAGTTCAATGTTTGACACAGTTATATCTAGATCTGTGTCTGTGAGAGGGGGACAGCAGGTCTACTAGCCCGAAGAGGTTGGGGGGAGGAAAGGGAAAAGGAGCAAAGAGGGAAAGAAAAAAACAGTGGCAACAATCTGAGAAGGAAAGTTTGCTAATTATAATAGCAGAAATACAAGCTACTGGGATTGATGCTACTAAATCAAATAAATGAGCCTCTGAAAAAAATGAGGTTCGTACTCTGATCCACCAGGGATCAAAGGAAGAGTCAGTCCCGTGACTTCCAGTCAGTTTCGTCTTTCCCACCAACAAGAACACAGAAACAGAACAGCAAACTTTTCTGGGAGCTGTAGTACCTCTCTTCTGAGACTCCCAGTGCACTACACAATGTGAGGATATGGAATACCAATAAGAAAAATCATAAAGCCAGAACAACAAAAAAGAATACATCTAACTAAACCAAGGAGATTTGCTTGGGTTTTAAATATATACAAGAAAAAAAGCTATTTGATTATATAAGTTTTGTTTGTGTGATTACCTTACAAGATACAGAAACAAAATGATTAATAGTGAAATGATGGTGAAAATGGCTCCTTTTACTGTCTATTCTACAAGGTTCTTCTCCAATGTGCTATTAAATAGGTCTTCAAAACACCATTTGAAGTGCTCAGGATCAAATTAATTCCTTGTCTAAACTTATGGAGTAAGTGGATTTACAAAAGAATTGATTTCAGATACCATTTAAAAATTCTCCAAACAACCCAGTGCTAAGGACTATTTTATCCTCATTTCACTTTTTAAAGATTGCTTTTTTCCCCCTTGTATCCCTCCTACTTTTGTATGCATTTACACTGGAAATCCAGATGTGAAGCTTCCCCCCCTGCCTCCATGAAACAAACTCCTGTTATTAAAAACTAAAAAAAAGCAAGTACGTTTATGTTTTCAGATCTACCTGTGAAGCAACTGTGACCTCTTGTGGTTATGTAAATTCATCTCCTACTGCATCCTTAATAATTGGATTTACTGTTCAGAGCCTTTATATAGTACCCAAAGGATTCAAGTCCAGGATTGAATGCTTTGTTTCGCCAAGAAAAGAAATAATTTCATTCTTTAAGACAGATCTGCACCCAGTTTTCCTAATAAATATCACAAAATACTTCCAACTGCAAAAATGAGGTAGTGACATGACCTAACCACAAATTAGTTCTGCTCTGTCATGATGAATGAGGATGTCTGACCATTTACCTTTTTCTTTATTTCAACAGCAGCAATCTCTTTCATAGCCACTGCAATCCCTGCTATGATTTCTTCAATAAAGACACTGAAAAAGACCACACCAATACAGCTGTCTATTTTGTTTGCACAGGACTGATCTTTCCACTAGCAAAGAAAGTCAAGTTCCTTAGCCAAAAAAATCTCATACCTCTCCCCTTTTAAAGATGACCAAGGAGCTACAGAAGAGTCCACCACCACACAAAAGCCACTCCAAGATACCTGGAAGTGTATTTATGAGACAATAGTACTTGATCTACATAACTAACAACGAGAAATGTTATCTAATTTTATTTTTAGATAACTCAGAGCAGAAATCAGGAAGAAATACAAGTCTTGGGCAACAAAAGACAACATTTCTCAAAAACAACAAGTACATTCAAAATAACTCAAAAGTAATGATGACATGACTGGAGAAAAATAGAACAAGTCTTGGGGAGTAATGTCTCCTACCAAAATAAAGCAACTGTCAACTCCAGATAACACCAATTCACAGCTGCCAGACTCTTTTCATGTTTACACCCACCCACCATCCACTGAGCCCAGAAGTTCTGTGTCAGACTAGATTGAACAGAATGCATATATGCCTGTGCCTTAAGGGTTGTAGCCCACTATCTGCAATACAAACTTATGGTGGATTTATGCTAACAGACTGACTTGAAATGCAGCTAGATAGATGTAGACACCATCACTTCTGCTACCAAGCACCAAAAGCAAGATGTGGCATAAAGCAGGGTGTACATCTGCAGAAGATGAAAAGGCTTCAGTTAGGTCTTCCAGTGTTTATCCATATAAGCCTTAGATCATCTCACTGAACTGAGAAACAAGGACATTCCTACCTCCATGCTCCCAAGGTGATCTTCAGATCTGTTCTGTGAAGTATTTAAGTAAGCATGTACCACAGCTGTGAGGTCCGCCATGAAGTTATCCATTAGAGATGAGTGCAGTAACAGAAGGCACATAGCCTTCAGAGCAAGTACTTGAAGCAGAGAAGCTGGAAGGGGTCTCAAGAACCACGTATCAGGATTCTCCTGTGCATCCCAATGCAAACAAGAAGTTACTTAAGTAGTAAGAATTATAACAAAGCTTTTCATCACATTCCTCTGCTGTTGAATCTCCAGGTCCTGCTATCTACTTTAGTGCTACTGAATGCTTGGAGCTTCTAAGGCCATCTACATACAACCCTGCAGATATCAGAGATGAGGAGGTTTGGGAGGTGGAACTGCTTAAAAACAGCAAGAGGAAAAAGCATACATCTGTTCCAGTATTTAACACTAGGTTCTCTCTTGTCTATCTGCCTGAAACTAGGTAGAATTCCAAACACATGGCAAATACCACTGAACCACTACACTAATTTTTCCACACTAGTAGCACCAGCATGAAGTTTCCTCTTTCCCTACTTGACTCAGGATTCATTTTAACCAATTTGTCATTGGACAAGGTTTCAGAATTGTTCTGGGTATCATATTATACTTGACTATTCTTACAAGTTAAACAATCTCTATTGCACAAGTTGTTTTTCTTCAATACTTCAGTTTCAAATGAACTATTGGGAAATACTAGCAATACTAGAAATACTGCAGTTGAAGCTTGCAACTGTCTCCTAAATGACTATTACAAGTGACCTCAACTACAGCAATCCAACCACTAAACAGTGCCACGCTACTAAAAACTAAAAGTCTGTAAAGGGGCAAAGCACAGCTCACAAGTCAGTTTTCAGAAGGTGCCTCACTAAATCACCCACCAAAGCCATTTGCTGCTTGCACTTCATGAGGGTTTTCCATTTGGAAGGTATCCTCAAGTGCTGCATCAGACACTCCTGTAACGTGCAAGTGCGGTGTGGAAAGAAGCCACCCGTTGCCACTGAGAACTGCAGAACATCAGCAACCTGTGATGGAAGGTATTCATATGTTATGACCACTATCTGTTAACCCAAAGCAAAGCAATCAACAGCCAACAGCAGTAACTGCATGGAATGTTGTTTGCTTGTTTCCAATCCTGGTTTTATTCATTTTGCTCTTTCCAATAAGAGCAGGAACAGACTGCAACATCTTGTCTGTTCCCAACCACAATATCTGAAGGGTACCTGTGTGTCAAAGACATTGTCAAGAAGTACGCTGTACTGGTGAAAGAGGCAATCTGAGATCCAACGGCAGTCATGCATGACCTGCAGCAAGAAAGAGCTGTCAGACAAGTATGTGCACAACCACAACTTTTCTGGTGATCAGGACACACATATATACACCCCCCCTCCACCCTTACCTTCAAAATGTTTTTATCTTCTAGCACAGCTTGTAATCCATTTCTGAAAGCTTGAGGTCCCAGAAGGAAGATATCAAATAGAAAAACATGGCTTTTTGTTGCTATCTACAACAAATTGAGGTGGCAAGATGAGTGAGGAACAAAAGAACAATGGATTTGAAGGCAGGAGAAAGTGCACTGTTACATACAATACAATCTGTCACGTAAAGGCTTATGTTAAGGGGAGCAGGCTCAGTTTCCTTAATGCTAATGTATGAGAAAGTCCTCCTTTTTTCAGCCATGCAGAAATGCAGAAGCTAGAAAGAATGATACAGTAGTCTACTATACACATTTTAAGCCAGCATTTTGAGACATATCAGAAGTAAACTCTAGCTGAAGTACTCCAAACAAATTCCTACAGCTATTATGGTGACATAACAGTTGACACCATCAAGCAAAATTCTCAGTCATGACATCCCTTTTGTTTTCAGAAACTGCTACAAAAAAATAAAGGACATAATTTTCCACCACATCATTCCAGATAGAAATAGTTTAAGTTTTATGGCCTATGCACAAACTCATGTCTGAACAACAGCTGATAAATTCATCCACTAAGCCATGCCATAGCAGGTGGACACTTCTGCAAGTTTGAAGTACAAAACTCCCACACAAGTTTTTGCTTTGGATTAAACATGCTCAGTCCTAAGCCTATTTAAAAATAAACCAAGGCACTTTTGAGCATATTGAACAATACTCCTTTCCATCTCTTCAAATATTTATAACACATCAACCAAGATATTTTATCTTCAGATAGATTTTAATCCTTCCATCTAATCCAGTTATATTAGCATTACGATTAGGTGGGCCGTGTAGCTATTTAATAGACAACAGTTGTACTATTGTAATACCTCTACCTCTATTCAAGTAAATATAGATGGCAAGTCAAGTAAGTTATATTGTTTTTACAAGCAAATGTCAAAGATATGCTACATTATTTATATTTAATAAATCTTATAATTTATGCAATATATAAAAACTACTCTATATTAAATATAGATTACTTATTAGATTGCCTTACAGTGGCATAATTGTTTCTGCAACAGGTCTTCCATAAAACACTTAATTTGTCTGGAAGAAAAATTCACATCCCTTCACTAAAACAGTTATGCAAGTCTTAAACAATGACCAACCCCAAAATGTTTCCCAGTTTTGCTACTATGTAAGGGCACTTGTTTGAAAACATCTGCTTCTTACCTGAAGCCATGAGAGTTTTCCATGAGGACACAAATTAACACCTTCTCCAACAACACTGATAACATCTTGTTGTTTCAGGTGCAGCACCTATTGAAAAACAGGCCTAAGTAAATAGTGCCAGAGACTAATAGGCAGTGAGACCAATAGTAAGGTGGGATTTTTCTGGCCATGACCCAAATTTAATAAATGTAAATATAAATCACAAACAACAAAACTCAAGTATACAGGGATCCAAGAGAAACAGACTGTATCAGCCCAGTTAGAGACATGGCACTACAGAAGTAGAAACAATGATAGATTTAAGAGATCATGGATTAACTAAAGAATATAGACTCTCCTCAGCTCCTGTTAAGAAATTCTCTCAAGTAGGTTGTAGGAACTTCCTCAGGATCACAAAGGAGGTATTCCTTTTGGATAAAAAGGATAACTTATCTTCTAAGGTATAAAAAATGAAACTGTTACTCTCACAGACACTACAAGTTCCCAGACAATTAAGATAAACTAACCCATACTGCACATGCAATAAAAAGCAGCAGAAAAAAGCCAGCTTCCTTTCAAGCAAAAATTAGATTCCTCTGCAGTCAGGGAAACCTTCCCCTGTGGTAAAAGGGCTATTTTATCCAAATGTGCACTATACATATCATAAGTAATACCCAAACCTCAGCTGATTTAGCTGCAAGACAAAATGGCATCAAGGACATATGGCATTGCTGATCTAATTCAGACTTAAAAACACTATTAGGTTTAATAAGTCTATCATTAGTTCTGAAGCAAAGCCTTCCTACCAAATTCACTGATGTTACATACGATTTGAAGAAAAAAAGCCAAGGTCCAGGCATCCTGAAGTGCCAAATGCCCATAACAGCAGTGCCAATTCCCTCTCCAAACACCAACAAATCCTGGTACTGTTACCTTTTTAAGTAATTGTTCATTAAGTAGCAATACTGACCCTTCACCTCAGTTCACAGCTGATGCAGATTCTGAAAACCATAACCAACAAGCAATGATATCTGCTGCAAACTCTTTCCATGCATGTGTGTACAACTTAAATATACCTTAACACCACCAAGGATACCATTTCTACTCAACTTAAAGAAGCCAGTTACTACTTAAAACTCAAATTTCACTACAGCCTGCAGAAATGATTTCCAGTCTACGACCCCACATAGCAATGCTCACAATTCTGTACTGACAATTAGAACAGGGAGGCTTTAAAGTCATATACACCGCATGAAAGCTTCAGTTAATACTCACTGCTGGGCCAAATTTCTCCTGGAAACAATCAATAACTGTATACTCTACTTTCTCTTCTTCCTCCTTCCCTAAAATGAAATTTTAAAAAAAGATGGTTTTTTTTTTGCTTGAACAAACTCTTACGGATGGTATATATTTTAGTTATAATGTCACTCTAGTTCAGCAATTCAGCTCTTATCTCTCTACTTCCCGAATACACACAAACAGACCATAGAATAAGAATTACAGATCACAGAACAGTTTGGTTTGGAAAGGATCCTAAAGCTCATCCAGTTCCAATCCCCCTGCGGGAGGCAGTCACCTTCCACTAGACTGGGTTGCTAAAAGCCCCATCCAACTTGGCCTCAAAAACCTCAAGGGATGGGGAATCCACAGCTTCAGATTACTGAACTGTTCGCTTCAGATGCGCACAGTCTTCAGCATGAATCTAAATTCTTACTTTTCCATGGAAAAAACGATACTCAAAAGTTGCAGTGGGTATTTTTTTTTGCCTTTATGATACACAAAGGAAAAAGATTTCAATTAATGAAATTATATCTGTTAGAGCAGCCCTAATTCCCAGGCATTCCAGGGAAGGTGAAAGCTTGTAACAGTGACAGAACAAGGATACCACAGAACACCAACAGGTAAATGACTAAGAGCACTAACAGAATCTAAGACAGATTTCAGCATTTTTGAACACCTGCCTAACAATAGCTCATAAACAGCTAAAGAAAGGCTTTCAAAAATTCTCCCTTCCCCCCTTCACACACCCACAGCAGCACAGAGACACTGTTCTGAACTGAGATATCATTCAATTTCAAAGATAAGGCAAAATTTTAAAAGCATGTCAACCTTGCCCATTTTCTCCCCCCACTTCCAAGGTAAGTACAGGTAACCTTCTTTTAGCCTACACAAGCAATGAGTGCTTGTCAAGGCTCTATAAGAACAGTGAGCCTACTACTTCTTAGATCTATACCTGTGGTTGTACATAGAGCAGGAATCACTCAACCAATTCACCGCAAGCACCTTTCAAGCATAACAGCCAGCACAATACCAAAGAGCATTAGCCTTAATGAGTTTTCATTTACTTGTCATGCCACATACATTTCAGGGACAAGACTAAGATTAAACAATCACCAAAGACGAATGTTTACCAACTGAAGCACTCTGACTTATCCAAAAGATCAATTATGTTACTCTGCCACTTTTACTGTTGATGTGAACCACAGGATAAACATTCTTGAAAGCAGTTCTTTTGATGTCATGTACATATCTGCAGGCAAAAAACATGTCTGCAGATAACAAGCTCTGTGCCTGTCTGTCCATTACCATTGTTCTTGCGGAGCACAGCCTGCCCAGATAACAGGCAAGCCAAGAAACTGCAGCTTCTAGGGAAGATACTGGCTAACACAAACCAACTACACTACTTGACTGTGTATGGGAACTGTTGAGTCACAGCCTAAACCACTGATTGAGCACCTGAAGACCCACTCAGCCCTAGAAGCACAGGTGAAGGCAATTCAGCTGTGCAACGAGAAGGGGTGGAGCCTGGCTGCAACTCCCTTGAACCTTATCTAATAGCTGACTGCCACTGTGGAAGGCTCTTTCTGGAGATCCATCCCCTGGGGAGTTTCCTCTGCTAAGCTAGATCCTCAGAGACAGGCAAGCAATCTTTTCCCTTCCTTTGTAACATCTTCCCACCACACTGATCCTTTTGCCATTACACTTTGTAACATCTTCCCATCACACCAGTCTTTCTGTCACTACAACTAACATAGACTTTACCTGGGAAGGAGTTCATGTTTAAGCTATTCAAGGCTCTGAGCTCCTTCTCTAGGGAAGCACATGGAGAACAGCCCAGGCTGCCATGCACTGTTCCTGCGTCTGCTCCTTTGTTCTCTACAGCTGAAGTACACCTGCAGGAGCAAAACAGCCATACATACATAGCATAAAGTAAAGCATTACATTTCAGTGGGATTGGATACTTTAACAAGGAAAAATTTTTCATGTAATGCCATCCACCTGCATCCAACAACAGCTACATATGAAGCAACTTCCTAGTCATGTGTGCCCAATTCTAAAGGAAGAACTTGAAGCTATTCAAACATAAGCTCATTCTGCCCACCAGGACCTTTATTTTACATGAAATTTGGGATATATGTCTAAAAGTAAAAGGTGAAAACAAACTGAACAGATGTTCACTGCAAAGCTCAGCTATGAAGGTTTCAAGTGAAAAAAGAATTACAAGGAATGAATTGCCTGACTTAAGCTCAAGACCCCCACAGCTTGAACATCTGCAAATCTTTACACTGAATTCATGATAATTAAATCATGGATCAGATGTTATAATTGAAGGCTGGTTTTACAAGTTCATAAATATGTAAAACAGTTATATCCACTGAAACTTCACTATACACAGAAGGTTATTTAATAACACAAATAGTAGCAAGTCAAGACCAAAGAGTTAGCAAACAGTCATCTACCTGAAATGCATAACATATAAGATGTGTAATATCTACAACAGGACATTCCAAGACAGAGTACTACAGAGCAAAATATGGTTTACTAGTAAATATTTCTTTATACTGATATAAAACCATGCCACTATGATTATAGATCACCTGTCTTGCACAGCCCTATCTCAACATGATAAAACAAAACTCTGATCCACATTTAGATGTACCTGAAGAATCTTTCATCTAAAATGGTACAGTAAAGGATTAATTCAGAAATAAATCTGCTGTACAAGTGAGCATACTTAAGTATGTGCACATGCATATTTGTTCAAAACAAAAAAGAGAAGACAGTAGGAAGCAAGAAGGCCAATTACAATTTTATATGTTGGCTATATTTTAAGGCTGTTTGCTAGGTACCACTTCATTCTTGTCTTAAAAGGAAAAAACTATTCAGACATGGTCTTGCCAAAAGACTCAAAAGCAAAGCCATCTAAGAACCACAGACTGCAGGAGTTTGAAGCATAATTTGACCAGCTATCTAAAGCTGCATTGATCTAAGTTTCAGAGCAACTGTATAAACTTCTATATACAACTGCCCTGGAACTATTCAAAAAACATAGAAGAAATGTTCATGGCAAACTCACCCTGAAGCCACAAACAAATCAAGGAAATTACACCTAGGAACATCATTGGGAAGAAAAAAGAGAGATAATATGCTATAGCCTGAAAAAGTCTTTTAAGCAGTGGAGGCCTGTTACTTATCACCTCACTTACCACTTTTGAGGTAAAATACAAACTTGGCAAAGTTGGGTTTAAACACCAGTGAGACACTGAATGCAGCTGTTGGCCTTCCTACTAAGTACATTCCCACCCCATCTTTTATCATGAAAGGAAGAAATACTTCAACATACTCATACAGCACTGCTGTTCTCTTCTGTGAATCTGGTTCATCCAGCAACTCCACTGCAATAGAAGTAAACAATTTATATTCTGGTGCTGACCAGCAACTTTTTGACAGTTACTTCTCAAGAAAAAAAAAAGGAGAAATATACTAACCAGCATAGGACATGGCTATATGAGAAAAAAAACCTCAAAACAGATAAAATAATTTTAAACTCATTCTGATGTAGGAATTTACACAAATGGTCTGTAAAAAAAGGTATATTTCAGAACTGAAGCATTTAAACAAGGCTAACTAATGGCTTAACATCCCACCAAAACCAAAGTCAATACAGAACTACAGCTAATTACCTCACATACAATTAGGTATACAGGTACATGGGAAAAAGGCAGACACAGTTAAGCACTTGGTGAATTCAGTAGTTGCCTTCTAGATACTTCCTCCTCAGCTCATTGTTTCCAAAGCAAAGCTTTATAGCAGATGCGAATAGAAGTGCACAGGACCTTTACATACTAGGAACAATTTATATAAGCAATTCCATATTTTTATCATTAGTGAACCACAGAAAGGCTTGCATAAGCTTGTCATTTAGTGGCGATTACCTTCACCTGTGCAAGTAAAAAGCAAAGCCAAATTAACTAGAACATTTAGTAATTTTACTTCCTAGACTTGCACAAAACATAAGAACATAACAATGAATGTGTAATTACTCCTTCCACCTTCAGGAAGTAAACAGAGAGCATGTACATCTGAACTGATTAACTTCAAGCTGTTATTTCCATCAGTGGTCCTACTGAACTGTTTATTATTTTGACTCATAAGCTTTTATGCAGGTCACAAGACCTTCACAAAGTGATGAATTATTATTTCACCAGCAAAAAAACAGTGGAACAAAAGTTGTGTGACTTACACAGCACTGATTCCCCTTGGTTTTATTAGAAAGTTGTGCAACCGAAGAATTCAGCAGCAACCAAAATTGGACTAAACCAAATGCATGTGACCCCATGCCTCGGCACTCACTAAGGCCTCACCATTGACTATTTCTCGGCTGAAAAACGCCTTTACTCCTGGGGAGCTCCTGCCAGTCTCCAAGTTCTTCACTACAATAAGGGAGTAGAAAAAAATAGAGAGCATGGGTAAAAGCTTATCATTTGAAGAACAAAGTAAGATAAGAGGACCACGTAGTTCTAATAATTCAAAAAACCCTACCAATAGAGACTAGATTAAGTACTTTATGCAATATTTCTACCACTCTACAAAACTATTTCTGTACAATGGTTCTATACACTCAATTGAAACTCTGATCCGCTGCACTCAGGTAATCTCAAATTAGAAAGTACAGACAAATGCAGCTACTGTTATCTTAACTTTAGGGCTGTATTTTATTCATGCTAGTACCTGCTGGGGTACTAGCATGTACTGGGGAACCACACACCCACTCCATGGTCAGCCAGGCACAGCTTTAGCTACCTATAGGCCACAGCCCTGCTGGGCCACGCTGACTCTGAGCCAGCTTACTTACAGCAAAATGAAAGAAACAAACAGAAGCCATCAGTCTATGAGATACCACCCCACCACCAAGCAGGTGGAAGGCTGAGGCATACGATAACCCCACACGATCCCCTCTTGAGTCAAGGGACACGAAGACCACTACCAGCCCCAACCTGTGTGCAGCAGCAGAAGGTCACAGCTAGGATTAATGTGGTGCAGCACACCCTGGAAAACGCCACACGTTAAGGTGAGCTTGACGCTCATACCCAGGGCGGCCTGCAGGCGCTGAAAGTCAAAGGCCATTATCACCACCACAGTACAAACTGATACCACTCGCCAGGTAGCAGAGGCGCCAAGGCCCACTTATAGCGCACGGGGGCGGGACTTCCACGGCCCACGCCCAATCCCGGGGGAGCTCACCACAGGGAGACGGCGGCGGGAGCAGCCCCGCGCACAGCACGCTGGGAGCGGTAGGCCGCCTCGGCTCACCTCACTGACGCCGGCCGGTCGGCCGGTGCGCAGCGCGCATGCGCGCGGCCGCGAGGCGGTGAGGGGCGGGCGGTGGGGCCGGGCCGGGAGCGGCGCCATAAGAGGCGTGCCGCCGCCTGCCTCCTTAGTGCTGCTGGGTGCCGCGTCGGGCTCGGTTTGGGAAGCCGCGGTCGTGTTGCTGCCGTTTAGTTGCAGCTATGGGTTCCCGAGCGTCTACGCTGCTTCGGGATGAGGAAATCGAAGAGATCAAGAAGGAGACGGGCTGTGAGTGTGGGCTGGTGGGTGGAGGCTGTTCCCGGGTTGGGAGGCGTCTGGGCCGACGGCGCTGGGCTCTCCTTACGGCTCCTGGGACGGGGATGGGAAGGCCGCGGTGCTGCTGGCTGCGGGAGGCCCGTAGGGGCCTCTCAGAGCTGGGGGAGCGCCGCCGGCTTCACTGCGGCTGGGGGCCTTTGCTCTCTCCTTATGTAGTACTTTTTTTCCCTTAGTGTTAGTTGTTGTGTCGTCAATACTGAAGCTGAGGCTATTGAAGATACAGAGCACCTCGTGTAACTTGTGGAAGTCTTGTGTTGAACAGTAATAACGAGAAAAGTGAATTCCTGTATTAACTAATAATTGGGAGAGTGTTACTGTAGTTGTCCCTTAACCCTGTGCTGTGGGCAGGGCTGTCCCCACCAGCTTTAGCTGCCCCGGGCTTGAGCCCCTTCAGTGATGGGGCACCTACTGCTTCCTCAGTGCCTCCCCACCCTCTGGGAGAGGGGTGTTACTAAATTCAAAGATTGTTTTCTGCTCGTGCTTGCTGGATTTTCCTTGCTCTGTAAAAATACTTCGCTTTCTTTTCAATTGAAACGTTGTCTTGTATATGTCTTAGGTAATAGTTTATTTGTGGCAGGGAAACAAGTGGGTCCAGAAAAGGCACACAGAAGAACTAAGATAGTATTGGCCAATGTGTTGGACAGCTGAGTGAGTTAACATACTTTCCATGATCCTTTCCCTATGTCAGGTGAACTTTGTACAGGAGGGCTATGATAAACAAGTGGGAATGTAAAGGTCTGCTTTTTTAATGACAAAAATCCATGGTGTGGAGGTGGCCTCACTGTTTAATATGCTCATAAAAAACAAAGCTGAAATCTGGAATGCTCTTCCAGGAAGTTTGATTTTTTTTTTCCTTCCTGGTAGTACTTGATTTATTATTGATTCGTTTCAGTTCCTAGAGTTTTATTTCTTGAATGGCTATATAAATTGAGATGGTTAATTGCCTAGGAGGTCATGTCTATACAGCCCATCAAGCTCCAGTTCCCCTCTAAATGCTTTACTTAAATACCCATCTTATTGGTTTGTGATGAGGAGGTTTAAAATCTATAGCTTGAATTTACTTGATTTCTATGTGTTTTTATTGCTTAGTTTTATCTGTTGTAACATGCAGTTTGGTTAATCAAGTATTACTGATATTCTCTGACTCATGCTTGCTTGTGAGTTGTCATAAAGTGCCTCGTGAACTTTATCAAATTCTTTTTTTTCCCCCTCCAGTCTGTAAGTGGAATCTAAGAATGTATTTTCCTCTGCCTTTTCTTCCTATGTAGACAGATGGAAAATTCCATCCAGCTGTAGAACTGTTACATGCTTCACACAGGTGCAAATACTTATGCAGGGTATGAGATAGAAGAAATACAGGACTCTGAAGTTATCTGGAACAAAGTTTGCAGGAAGAATACTAAAGTAGTATTACTGAATAGACTATCTGATCATTTGCTAGAAACTTGATGCTAATTATACTTCACTTGTTAAAGAGTTTGAGAAAGGGACTTCTTGAAATAAGCAGTTTGGCAGTACTACATGCTGCTCATAGACTGACGTGGTAAGTTCTCTGAATTACTCTGTCTTGGCTTCCTTGAGAAAAATGTCTGCTCCAGTTCGTCTGGAGTAAGTACAGAAGAGCAAACCTAACATTTAACTTACTGGAATGGATTCAGCAATCCTTTTGATTGAATTTTATATAGCACAAAACTAAATAGCTGACTATACTAACACCAGTGATAAGCTATATGTTAATGTTTCTTAGTTGAAGAGATGAAAAAGATATCTTTGTGGGAACTTGAAGCACGGTCTTTCATAAGCCATACAATAACACTTAAATCTCTTGAATGAGATTTTTAAATTCAGGGTGAGGTTCTGTATTACGTATTTCTTTATGTTGTGATGGAAAATACTAGCATAGTACGTTTAGAAACATCTGCAAAGGCAGTGCTCCCAGGAACTGGGGACTAATGTGCCCATTAAGACTTGTGCTTACTGGCAGATAACCTCCAGTCTGAGAAAAAAGTACTTTGTCACTTCAGTAATCACTATTAAGAAAAACAGCTAGGATGTCCAAGATGTTGCTTGTCAGCATTCTTGCAACCTCTTTGGAAAGCCATTGGAATGTAACAGTGTTCAAACCCTTTGGTTCATACGCTTTGTTCCCATGCTTTGAAGCTGTTCACCTAAGGATTAATAATAAACTAGCATTTATATGAGAACTTAGGAGAATTATTTTGGTGGTAAGAGGTGATGGATTTTCTTACGGTTATTATATGTTTAGGAAATATGTTTTCATATATCATAGAATAAAGGCAGTGTCACTGTTAAAAGATGCTTTAAAAGAAAAAAAAAAAAACCTGAATCTGCAATGCTTTTTCAGGTTTGATTTTTTTTTCCTCTGAATATATCACATTCTTTGATATATGTGGAAATTGATAAATATCGTGTGTTTATATGATCTTGTGCTAGTGTTTTGGTCACGCTTCAGCATATCTAGTTACTAAAAATTTTCTAACTATTTTAGCAAAAGTAAAATAGAAGATACAGCTACTGTCTTAGAGGGCTTGACTTAAACTAGAAGGGCCTTAATGAGAGTATTATAAAGTCATGTTTCAAGTAGCTTTAAGTCTTAGTTTTTGTTTATAAGAAGCAGTCTAAGTTGCAAACCTTGTTCTGGTTTTCTTTTGATCAGCAGGGAATTCTTTTGCCTGAGGATGCTGCAGCTTTCATGAGGGCTGAGAGTCAAATAGGGAACTAGGAAAGAGTGCAGTGCGGGATCTGAATCATATTCCTTTGTCATATTGCTATGATATGCGGTTTGTCCAGTATGATATTAACAAACACCTTATCTCCTGTCAATATGTGCCAACTCATCATATTCTGTTATGGAGGTGTTCCAAAAATGCAGTTGGGTACACTGACTTGAAAATGGGAGATAGATGGATTGAAAGTTTTTTTTACTAAAAGTGTAACCCCAGGATACTCACTTCATAATCCAGTGTTATGATTGCATATATAGTATCTAAAACAATGAAATGTAGGTGTTAAAGTCTTGAAAATAGTTGTATCTACTTTCTGTGTGTTGCTTAACTTGAAATTGAGCAAGCTGCCCTATTTGATGGGAGAGAAGTTGTCCTTATGTGGAACTGAACAAGTTGCCCAACCCAGCACAAAGAATGAAGGTTGCTTAGGAGACGTGAAAAAGAACAGTTGTTGGCAGGTCATCTTAGAAGAGGGAGCAGTTGAACCTAAACAAATAGACTGGAGAAAGAACAGACCTGATAAAAATAATTTTACCTCAGTTGTTACAGATCAGACAAGTGCTGTGCAACCTGTTCCCAAATAAATTTTATATGTGGGCTGGTGAAGGCTTTTAAAACAATTCAATCCAAACATTGCAGTATGTGCTAGTTCAACACTAAATGAAATCACACCTTTACTGAGCAAACATTACAGCTCAATTCAGTCTTATTTCATGTATTGACTAACTTGGTGTGAGGGAGCTCTGAAAAGCCAACATATTCTGTCAGACATTCTTTAGTTTTACAGGAATTAATATTCTAGATAGATTCCCACCTGTTCTGACCATGGACTCCTCTAAGGAGCTGCACGTCTGGTACCTTTGGAATGCCTAATATTTTGGTAATATTTATGCCATTGTGCTAAATTTAACAATTGGCCTTGGAATATCTCTTGTAAATTGCAGATTTAGTCTGCAGTGGTTTTCTTCGTTCTGCTTGTTTTGTGTTCCACTTCACTCTTGAACTTGTTTAGAAGTTGACTTTTCAATTTCGAACTCATTGTCCTAGAAGCCTGCAACATGCTTTGGTCAACCACAAAATGAATAAACTGTTTAGATTCAGACAATCCTGTAAAAGCAAAAAAAAAAAAGTGATCAGGTGTCAAGCCTAGTCACCTTCTAGGAACAATACTTTTCCATCTAAAGGTGGGAGGAAAGAAACCAACAGGAAGAGAAACCAAAAGAAAAGAGAAGTAATGATGCTACAAGAAAGGTCTACAGTGTCTTGAATGATGTGGAGAAGACTGGTGAAGGCTGTTGTTGAGATAATTTCCAGCAATAAAAGAAATAAAGAAAATACACTGGAACCGTGATTCAAATCTCCTGGCAGTGTAGTTTGGTGCAATGGGGTGTTCTCCTGCAAGGAATCACTGATGTGCTTGTTTTTTTCCCTTCAGTCTCCCACAGTCAGATCACTCGCTTGTACAGTCGCTTCACCAGCCTCGACAAAGGCGAAAATGGCACTCTTAGGTAGGTACTCATACTAATTTGTCTCTTTCTGTTGATGTGTCTGTAATGGTGACTTGCTGTTGTGGGATGTGTGCATGTGTTTTTCCTCATGTGGTGAATCACTGAGGCTATTGTAACAGGTTCCTTCGTACATACTGTCTGCATGGAATTTCAAACTTTTATGTAAGACCAAGAGAAATCTGATTGCTGGACTGAGTAAAGGTACTCTAAATAACTGTTATCTTTACTGTAGAGCTGAAGGTTTGGAGTAATTAATACAGGAAAGCTCACAGTTTCTATTCAGGGTTTAACAACACATGTTTAGAAATGTTGAACCATATTTTTTTTGTTTTGTCACTTCTTATAGTATGAGCTGTTTCTAGTTTATAGATAATTATTAAAAGAACTGTTCTCCTAGGTTATCTTTATCCTGACTTTCAAAAGAAAGATATGTAATTAGAAGCTCATGCTCTCAACCTATGATGTCCTGTGTCTTTAACAACCATGTCTGTTAATATGCTAAAAAATAACATGAAAGTGCTGGAACTAAGGTACTGTGACTAAACAAGTACTCATTTGATTCTTTCTTTGTAATAGTAGCTAACAGGGAAAATGTGCAAGATATTCCAGTGCTGTACAAAAGTGAACTGGTTAGTTGCAGTTTGTAGTGGTTTCACTGCTAGCTGGTAGCTGTACTCTACCTTGCTGTTTTCTCACTCCCTCTCCTCAACAGAACAGGGAGAGAAAATGTGATGGAAAAAGGCTTGTGGTTTGTTTCTTTTATTTTCTCACTCCTCTCTCCTAGCTGCTGTTGTGCAGTGTTTTTTCCCTGGTCTTAAATATGCACTCACAGCTGTAAACAGTGTTGCACAGTGGCTCAGATTTGGCCTTTAATATGTCCTTTGAGCTGGTTGGAGCTGGCTCTTACCTAACATGGGGCAACTGCTGTGTTCTGCTAACAGAGGCCCCTTGCTACCAAAACCTATCCCATAAGCCTAATACATGTTAAATAAAAATGAAGCTTAAATCTCATCTACAAAATATTTATCACTTTGATTCACTGAAACTGCTGGAAAGCATTACCTGTTTATTATATAGCATGTTACTGGTTTGCTCTTTATTTACTTGACTTATTGTAAATTCTCACTGTATTTGATTGTTTACTGTTCTACTGATGATGCCTACTGATGTCTAACAGATGAGTTGCTCATAGTTGAGCATGCCACAACTGCTATTTTGCAACGAACATAAACTGGTCTAAGGCTGTACTGCAGTTGGAAGTCTATTGCTTTTCTGTATTGATTCTGGTGTTCAAGGCTTATCTTTGGAAGCTAATGTACATCTTTGAAAACTTGCCAAAAGAATGAACAAAAAAGGAATCTGACCTGTTTACAGACAGGTTTTGCTTCACATCACTGTATAGCCACATGTTGGAACCGGTGCAAAAGGAAGCTTGAGACAATGCAGGACAGAGTGGGAAGAGGAAAGAGACCTGGTAACGTAGTGTACTGGTCTGGTGGGAAGGGGATTAATTCTCTTCATAGCTATTCCATTGCTGCCAAACCTCGTAAACATAGATTCAAGGATCACCTGGGGTTTTTTATATGATGTGATCTTTCAAGTGTGGCTGTGGAATGGCCTATAAAGCTAGACCTACCTATAAACCTGTCTAGGTATAAAACTACTTCCTGCCATTTATGTCCATGACTCATGCAATTCCTTTGGGTGCCACCGATTGCCAACTTCTCAGTTAACGTTTAAGTTATGCTGTCCTGTTCTGTAAACAGGACTAAGTGGTTACTTTTGGTTAAAAGTACACTTCATCCCCATTTGCTTTGTGTAGATATTTTTAACCTGACTCCAATCATTTGAACTGTGGTTGTACTGTAAGTACGTGGACTGGAATAGCTGAAGGGATGGCAAAATGGAGTGTGGGAGTGGAAACAATTGGGATGGGATGGGCGGGAACTTCTTAAGCCTGTCCTGTCACTGAAGCTGACGTATCATAAATTGTAATGCTGCTCTTGTGACAGCCTAGCTGATAATCTGTAGGTAGAAATACTACTGATGTCTCCGTTGAATTACTTGAAGTGAATACAAACAACATCTTCAAAATCTGCATGTGGATTTTGTCTTTGGTTAAAGATGATGGCATCCAGAACAGTCCAGCACAACTGGAACCTGGATTTATGCACATACTTTCTCAATTCCTCCCTTCAACTTTTATGGACTCAGTAGGTGAATTTAAAGTTTTATAAACTTCAAAGAGATCATATTCAATTTGTGTAAGAGGAGTAGTTAGTCACATATTCTTTGAATGACGCATATTGCTCAATGGTTGGTTTCATGGAGTTAAAATACCAGGAGATGTTTTACTTTCTTTGTTGAGAAATCACATGGTACTTGGGAAAGGAAGTGAAGTTCATTTGGAAAAATCCTTAAGTGTGCAAGCTGTTCTCTTAACGTGCAGTCTTGGTCTCTGAGCACGGCCATCTCCCAGCCATGGCTGTCTTAGAGTGGCATTCAAATTTTGAAACCTGTTATGGCACTCACAATATGTGGAAGCAATCACTAAGTTTAAGTAATGGAGAAGTATTTCCTGAAAAACAGTGCTGGGGTAGTGGGTCAGAAGCTTAGCAAGCATGGCTTCTGAAATACTGATCAAAGAACTTTTTACTTCTGGGTGAGCAAGAAGTTACTGTGCTTACTGCCATCTGACAATTTTGAAGGAATGTTGTTTTTTTCCCCCTTGTTTATCTTCTGATTACAACTGCAGCAACTAGTGAAATGCTATCAGTTCTTCAGAAGTGTGGAGAAAACGTGGTATTTCTTTCATTTTCTTAAACAAACTTGCCAGACTGATTTGTGCCATATGAATGAAAGCAGGCTGTAAAAGCCAGGGTAATTATTGTCTTTTATTGTGTTGTATTTTAATATTGTGGGAAGGAGCCTCTCATATAGAGTTAACTTCTGCAGTGGGGAAATTGCATTTTAAACACTTCAAAAGTATTTTTTTTTTTTGCTGTACAGCAATTGGTTTAGCCTGGCAAGTTGTGAAGGAGGGAAGGCAAGTGTTCTGAAAGCTGATGTTAGAATAGACATACTGTGCATTTATGCAAATTCTGCACTTAAAAATGCTGTTCACAAGACTGTGTCTCTTGTAGAACTTTTAGAAAGCTTTCTGTGCTGAGAGAAGGGTAAGGAGTGTCAGGGCCATCTGCTGACCTTTGTCAGTGAGTTGAATCCGTTGAGACTGAGAAAGTTCTAAAGCTTTTCTTAATAGCTCCAACTTTTAGTGCAAGCATTAAAAACAGCGTATGAGCTAGCTCTCTGATTATGGAATTCTTTCTCTTTGCTTAAGGGAATGTGAAGGGTTTCTAGCTTTATCTAAAACTGACAAAACAGGCAGCATATGGATTTGGATTGGTGAATGATAGGTTACTATAACAATTCATGCTTCTGTCCTTGACTGTGCATTCCTTTATTTATACTGCTTTCTGTTGCTTTTCTTTTAATTATCTTTACTTCTGGCATTCTTTGTCTAGTGTTTATAAAGCAATTATTCCCCAGTTAAGAAACCTTTTTTAACTTTTACGGACTATGTAAGGGTGAAATTAGATGAGATCACTGACATGGCTGTTAAAAGAGAAGGATGACCACTCTATCACCTCCATGCTCTCAGCACATCTTTGTCATCTGTGGTGGTATTTGCAAATAGACTGACTTTTGAACTGCTTCTAATTAATCAAACATAATTGGGAGAATGGAGAAGAAGGTGGGGAGCTTTCCTTTTTGTTAATGAGCTGCATTATACCATCAGACAGTCTGACAGATGTTAAAGCTGATGTTAACAGGGGTAGAGAACAACAGAATGCCTTCAGTAGTAACCTGTTAAATCTGACCATGTTGCTATTTACTCTACTTTGAATTATATCTTTTAATTTTTCTGCTAGAAATTTTAAATATTATTGTCTTCACCCTCTGGACATCTGCCCTTTTTTTTTTCCATCCCTTATGTTAAACATACTGTTTTACTTTTCTTTACCCACTTGTTTTGAAGTAAAAGAGTCAACAGCCAGAAATAAAGAAAGGAAAATAGAGTTCAGTCTTAACATTCTGAAATTCCTTGCTGCAAACTGTGAATGCTCTGGCATACATACCAAACATCCAGTCTCCATAATAACATGCAGTTAAAGGTTGCTTTGCATGTTGTGTTTAAGCAAGGCTGTAGTCGAAGCTGGGCCCTGGAAATAACCATGTTAGAAGAACCTGTTGCTATGTCACCAAAACAGAAGAAGCAGAGGGCATCTGATTTTCTGTAAGCTCCAGACTCAGCCATGGGAAGTTGGCCCCAAATGACTGCAGGGAGTTTTCCTTTATGAAGTGGAGAATAACTTACATCATGCATTCATTTATGTTTATGGCTGTTAGAGCTATTTAAATTATAACACTCACTCAGTAATGGCTCTTAACAAGCAAAAAATGGTCTACTGCAATCCTGATAATGACAGGACAAATAGATTTGAAACCTGGGGAGTTATTTGTGGTTAATTGTTAATCTCCTGCTATAAAGTGGAACTGGAGGTTGGAATGCTGAGTGTAAATTGAGGCTTGATACTAAGAAATAGTGATGTGCAAGTAGAAAACTTTGCATTATTAAGATTTGTCTTGAATGGAATCCAAGAGTAGTTGCTACTCTTAGATCCTAAATGCTACTATTGAAGTTATGTTGCTAAAATATTGTTTCTAGGGTACACATTTTCCACGTCACTGCTTCTCCTACCTGAGTCATTAATGCATGCTCTGCCCTTCAGCTATAGCTTGAAAAGGTAGCAGTCCTGAAGGGTAGGGTAACGAGTTGTGTTATGCAGATGGTGACTTTGCCAATTAAAAATAATTCAAACCTGGTCCGAGTAGGTGTAGGTTTAAAAATATGATCAGGTCATTCTATTAGAAGGTCAAACAGTTTTAGCCATGTTGTAACAGATGTACTATAATTGGGACTAACAGTGCTGTGGTGTAACTAAGTTCTAGGAATACTGTAGAGTTCATTTACAGTCAGAACATCTTGCTTGATCTTTCTCAGACCTTTTTCCTCCTGTCTGTAAGATCACACTGTTATTGAAAAGGCCAGTATACTTAAATAGGTTTGTGTTCTCCATTGCTTTCCTCTACCAGATTCTATAGTGCAAACTTGTTGCTGATTCATTTTTGTGAGCGTGGTTTTTAAAAGTAGCAAGTTCTGAGTGACTAAGTTTGAAAGTCTGACTCAAACTTCAGACATAGCATTTGACTTGAAGGGAACAGCCAATATTTCTAGAGATCAGGCAGTATAACTGTTAAGTTATGCATGTGGACAGAATAGGCTGGGATCAGGGGGGCTGGTTTTGTGGGTTTTGTTTGTTCTTCTAGCCTTAATGTGTTGCTGTTACTATACTTTAAAGCCCAGATGACCATGAAATATATCTTATTCTAATGAACTGCTGTGCTGTATTACAGTGAAAAAACCTTTGTTTCTGGAGGTATTCACAAAGAGTTGCATGGTGCGTCTGCCTTGGCCACAACAGGATTACCCCACTTTCCTGTCAAGGAGATATTGTTAGGCTTGAAGAAAAATTATCAGGGCAACTTTAATAATAAAATGGACCCTGTTTTCATGATCATGCTGACATGAATGCATTATTTTAGATCAGCATAGCTTTTGTATTCTAGCTCAGAAAAGAAGTTGTAACAATATAAGCATAGCTATGCTTATACTAGCTGTGTGTTTACACATAATCATGAGCAGGAAGGAGAACGGCTGGCAAGAGCAGTGAATCTTGGCAATGAACTGGTGAAGCTGCATCCAGTACACAGGCTAGGACTAAATGTACTGTTTTAAGTAGAAGTGCTTCTTAGTGGGAGATAAAAGTATAAAATCTGGCATTCATGTAGGAAGTTCTTTTGTGGAACTAAACTGCAGATCACCTACAAGTATATATGGAGGAGCATAGCATGATTGTCCTAGAATCTGGAGTGAACTAGTATGAAGAAATCATGGTCAGAGGTAGCTCCAAAGTATATAGTTTAAGAAGTTTATTTTTCCTTCAAAACCAGTTCAGAAGTTTTCCTTCCATAAATTGAAAACTAGTGAGCTCCATTTCTAGGGATACTTCTAGCACAAGTAATGTTAGCATCTCAATTCTTCTTAAGCAGTTTTTTCTCCTGTGACTTGCAGACTTGTTTATACGGACTTGTTGTATTCTTGCTTTACTTAGCCGTGAAGACTTCCAGCGGATCCCAGAGCTTGCCATCAATCCTCTGGGAGACCGAATTATCAATGCCTTTTTTTCAGAAGGGTGAGTTCCGACTGCCTGAGTTTGTGAATAGACACAAAATGTACAGTATGTCAGGAGCTCTAATAGGAGTGAAATGATGATGATTAAAGCACAAAATTTGAATTCAGTGATAACTGAACATCTCCAACTTGTCATAATCAGTTGCTTCCTCTGCATGCTTTCATTATGTAATGAGACACTTGTCTCTCTCAAAAGAGTTTTGTATGCTTTATTCAGTGACAAGATTTGTCTGCATGTCACTGTTGTTCATTCTTCTTGCTATGCTGCTTTTGAAGGTCAAGGGCATGGACTTTGATTCTTAAAGCAAACTTGTAGCAATAATACTTTAGTTAACTGCAATGCTACTTTACATAATTCAATTTTTTCTTTGCTTCTTTGCCTTCTAAGTGTGCCTTTGTTAACAGATCAACTTCTGTTTTTTAATTTGGATCATACTTAAAGTGTAGCTTATGACACTTGCAACATAAATCCAAAGAGACAGTCAGATTTCCAGTATTGTAGGCCAGCATTCAGATCAGCAAGACGTACTGCTAGACTCGGGTATAGTTGCAGGATAACTTAGGCAAGGGCAAAGGGTGTATGCTTGAATTTAAACACCGCTTGTAGGCAGAGGGGGGGTAGCCTGTAATAAGACTTCTTGCAGGTTTTTTTCCTTCGTATCACACATCACTCTTCACAGAAGTATGATCCCAGGTTACAGCTGCACAGAGCTGATTTGATCACAGGTTGCTAAACCCTTGAGAGATTGGAATTAAGAATTTCCATGGTATGGACAATTGAGACATTCTTACTGTTCTTTATTGAAATGAAAAACCTGTATGAACTATACTGAAGCTGACTGACTAAAATGCTTGTGCAGAGAGGACCAAGTGAATTTCCGTGGATTCATGAGGACGCTAGCCCACTTCCGGCCCATAGAAGATAATGAAAAGAGCAAAGACCAGAATGGACCAGAACCACTGAACAGCCGAAGTAACAAGCTCCACTGTAAGATATATGAACCTTCTATTAGAAGCAATTAATATCCTTTTCTTTGAGAAGAGAGCAAAGGAGTTCAGTATCTTCTACACAGTCTTTCCCTGTGGAATTATATTCCTATAATAACCTGATTTTTAAATGAACTTGCAATCTTACCTGTCCAGAATGTCAGTAGTCAACCTATATTTGTATAAAATTTGATAGAATTGTTTGGATCTGAAGTTCATTTGTCTTTTCCTAAATGTTTCATGACAAATATTTAAAAAATGGTTTGCAACGGTTATTTGGTATTAAGAAGCCATGTCTTGTACATGAGTGGGCTTTTCTATTTCTTCCTCCAGTCTTCTGTGTAATATAGTGCTTACTGAACTTGCTAGGCAACGCTTCCCAGAGCACTTAAAAGTTGTGGTAAATCTCAGCTGAGTATCATTGAAGGTAATGAACAAATGTAAAAATGACTGGCTCCAAAGTTAAAGCACTGAATATATCTTAGAGCCTCTGTAGTTCAGGGCTTTAAAGAAATAACTCTGCAAGTAGAATGCTTCTGAAACTTTGCGGAGTACTTAAGTATGTACTTAATGTTTCTCACTTCTTGGCAATAATGTCGTTCCTGGATGTGGTAATAACTTTTTATGGAACTGAACATGAATTGTATGGTGAGTTAAGATTCTACCTTAATCATCTTAAAATGATTTATGATGAGTTATTATTAGTTGTATACATAGTTGCCAGAAAGAAAAACAATGCCCCTTGAATTCAATACTCTTTTTTTTCCCCTCTCCCTGCAGTTGCTTTTCGGTTATATGATCTAGATAAAGATGACAAGATTTCCAGGGATGAGCTTCTTCAGGTAAATAACTTGAGACTACTTTAGGTTATTCCATCATCTGTCATTGCACACCATTTAGGAGTGTTGGTAAGGGTCTTAATGAAATTCTTGCAGGAATTTGTGGTTATTTGTTATCTAAAGCATTAAACCAGAGATGTATGAAACCTTAACCTCATTTAGTAGTCTAAATTGTTTTATCAGACCAGGGATTCTAGATCTAGTTTTAAACTACAGTGTTAGGCTAAATAAGATCTTACTAGAAATGATTCCTAAAAGGAAGTCATTGGTAAAGATGCTTAAAAATCCAGCAAATACACTAAAGCCCTTTAAGAGCTGTCTTCTGGAACTTTCAAAGGTGCTTCTAACAAGACTTCATAGGGGACATCGGTAGGGGTGAATGCAATCATTCTGGTCGTCTTTGTACTCTGTAAGTAGAATAAACCTTCGTGAAACCAGAGCAAAGACCAGCAAAGATAATCAAAGTTGATCAGTGACTGTATCTATTTAAGCTAGGCTTGAGCTAGGAGTAATTACATACTACTAATCCTGGTAAGTAGACATGGCAATTTGTGGTTCTTGATGTAGGACAAGGTTTACTTTTGACTGAAACTGCCCACTTTCAATCTGTGCAGAAGATGCTTTACTAAATGTTAGGGGGTAATGGCTGCTATCACTTGTGCATATACTTAGAAAATTCCTGTAGGAAGCATTTTGAACAGTAGACGTTCAGATTAAGTATTCATATATTTAGTGGGGAAAAAATAGAAGCACTGGAACAAAATGTTATTCTTTCCTAGTTTCAGAAGTTTTTTTTACTATTACTGTGTCTTTCAGTTGCTTAATGGAAAAAGCTGGCTGAAGAAGAAAGCTTTGTTTCCTAGAATCCTTTACATCCAAGGACCAATAATAATAAAAACTACCCAAACTGTCTAGAAAATTTTCCGTGGAAATCTGAGTTGTTTTTGAAGTCATTACCTAGACAGCGTGCATGAGAAACAGCACTGACAACAGTTGTGTTTTTATATCACTCGTGATGGAAAAAATAATCATCTAGGGACTTGCATGCATTGCAGGTGTTACGGATGATGGTTGGTGTCAACATCTCAGATGAGCAGCTTGGCAGCATTGCTGACAGGACAATCCAGGAAGCTGATCAAGATGGGGACTGTGCCATCTCCTTTGCAGAGTTTGTAAAGGTTGGTAAATTACATATTTAACACAAGTAAATGAAACTGCTCGGTAAACGGACAAATCATTCACACTTAAATGCAGATGGAAAAATAAGTTACTCAGGTATTTCTTCTGCCTGCATTTGGCTTATTAGGACAGATATTTTTTTAAGCTATTCTCTTAGGGTGCAAATAATTAGTCCATATGTTTCTCTAGTGTATGCTACAGCACTGAACATACTGCAGAATTTTCATCTTATGCTAAGACCACTTCAAGCATCAGATCCTGAAACATATCTTCTAGAATAAGGTGTTTAATGAAACAGTGACAAGTGCTTAAAAATTAGAAAGAGAGCAGTATACTCCCCAAACCAGCTCATAATGAGGCAATAGAGATTTTTAATGCAGCAAACAATGTAATATTACTATTATAAATGCTTCTTTCTACACAAATAGCCTGACTAGCAGTAACAACAAAGTAATTCTGCTATAACTGTGTTGATCCAATTTCACTTGTATATTTTGTTACACAACTAAGTATATACTAATATACAGAATTCTAGCTGTAGTCCTGCTAATTATGTCTTCTGATGGTTGTCAGAAATAGCTATTAGTAAGGAGCCATTATATAGTCAGCAGAAAAAAGTGGTCCTGCCAAGTAATGATTCTAACCTAGTGGGATGGGATTGATGACAGGAACCAGACTCATCCTGCATGTGGACAAAGATGAGATGAGGCAGCATAAACAAGTTGCAATGTGGGAAATTCTTAGGATCGGGTGCTAGAGATATAGAACCCCCCTTCCTTTGAAAGATTGAAAACTCAATTGAGGCCTTAATTGACTTGATCTAGCTGGCCCTCCTTTAAGCACTGTCAGAGCTGAACTAAATGACCTCCAGGAGTCTCTTAAAACTTAAATTACTCTAAATTCAGCTTTAAAATGGTCTGCTGTGGTCTTTATTTTAGTTCAACTGCTTGTACCCCTTATTCTAGTCTATTCTTGTTTCCTCACCATGCATTCTTATACAATCTACTTCTGGGAATAGTTCAGCCCTTTCTGGGCTATTGGTGAACTGCATCAGTTGTATATTAGTTGACATCCTTCTTCAGGTTTAAACAGCTGGAGTTTCTTTCTGGAGTGAAACATAGCAAGCAGTCTCTAGATGAAAGAATGTCATGCCAAATGGAAGATGCTCCATGTTCCTGCTCATCTCCTCTCTACTTGCAGGGAAAGTAGTATTGTGTAAATTAACTAAAATAACTATTTCTGGATTTTATTGCAGGTTTTGGAGAAGGTGGACGTAGAGCAGAAAATGAGCATTCGATTTCTTCACTGATGGATGGAGAACCTTCTCCTTTCTACCCTTACTATACAATGAATAGAACTTCATTATTTCCTTACCACCTTCCCCCAGAGCGTTGTTACTGGTGCATATAAAATACATCTCCAACCCTTCACTGGTTTGTTCTACCAATGTGAACGTTCCCTGTGCATCAGGAACTAAGAGAAATAGCTGCCATGGAACTTGGAAAGGAGCATTAAAAATCCTTCCATTTTTAATTTTTACTTCTTCCCTTGTCTCCTTTTGCATTATGAGTAAATGTTTCTCCTTCCTGTGTACTGCAGTTTAATCTACAAACTGATTCTTCTGAGCTCTGAATCTGAGAATGGAAAAAAGAAAATGCCACAGAAATGCCTTCTGAAACACTTTTTGGAGACGAGCATCTACTCAAATACTAGGTGCAGTGATATTTATTCACCTTTGTTTCCTGTAGCAGCTTCACATCATAGCATCTTTCTTCCTTAGTTGACTCTTTATATGGAAATTTTTTTCTTCCCTGTTTTCAAATCTTGACTTCTACAAAAAAAAGATGATAGTTCTTATGGCATCATTGTAAAACTAGCACAGAATGCATGGTAACAGTCCAGAGGTATGGTGTGGAGACTTTTCTCCTACTGTGGATCAATCCCAAAAAGAAGAATAGGCACAGTAGGAGAATGTGTGGTGGAGATGGACAGTGGTGTCCTTAAAGGAAATAGGAACTCTGCACTAAGTCACTTAAATTGTTTCTGCATTTGCTGCAGGAACGTTTCTTTCCTATGAGTAGCTTCCAGGCTTGACAGCCAGTGGACCATGAAGTACCTTTTCCAGGTTGCTTTACTCTAAGATCCCTCTTCCCACTCGGGTGGCTTTGCCTCTGAAGGTGTAAACTTGTTTACCAGCATACGTAATGCAAGAAAACTATTCATGCCAAAAACTGGGATTTGTCTTTCTGTCACTGCCCCTCATAAGTGTCATGAAACATGACTGATTTTTTTCTTAATTCTAGTGACCTGGACATTAGTAATTATTTGCACGTTCCAATATGGAAGTCCTGGTCTTTTAGATTTGTGTTGATTGTGCTAGATGTATTTATGGAAGGTCGGGCATGCAAATATTGCTTGGGAAGTACATATTATAAGTTCAAGTACTAGTGATATTTCAGGATATATTTCTAAGTAAATCTCTGCAAGTATGAGATAATTATCCTTTCATTTATCTTTCACTTAATACAGTTAATATATTTACTCCTGATCAAATCAGGATGTCAAAAGTATTGAAGGTTCAACAGCAGTGCACTTTTCTGTGGTTAGATTGGCACATGATCTCTCCTAGTTCAGCTGGAGCAGTCTATGGTCTGGGAGGACCTTCCTGTAAAACCAAAAAGCCCTGCGAGCTTCTTTATGAAGAATCAGTGTTACAACTGCTTCTTTGTCATTTGTTAATATTTCTATAAATACTGCCAGTCTCAAACTACCCTCAAATGTTCATTTTTTTTTCTTCTTTGTTCCTTGAATCATTTACTTGTGTAAAATAACATGCAGGTCTCTGAAGGATTTCTGCTTTGTTTTAAATTAAGGAACAGCGAAGCGAAATGCTGTCTTTTGTTTTGCAGAGTGCAGCACAAGTCCAGAAACAGAAATCCAAAACCTCAGTATGAGGAAGAAGTTTTGACTGTCTGTAAAATAGGATTGTAGTAATGTTAACAAAGTGTTCTTTGAAGTTGTAGGCATTGTGATCTGCTTTAAAGTAAGTGTTGCTCTCTTCTTTTCTGGCTGTATAGTTGTAACCCACAGTTGTGCCTTATTGTCCCAGTGAGACTGGATATTGTATTTATCAATCCATAAATAAACCTTCCACTGTATTAAAAGAAAACCAAAATATTTCTTTATTGTAACTGGTTATCCTCAGGCTAGAAAAATTAGGTACCAGTGGAATGGTGCTAGCATGCTTTACAGATGAATTCTTGTAACTTAGTTTGTTTTCAGAGTACTGCCAAAATCCTTCGTTCAGCTGGTAGAGTGGAAGAAACCAGTCGTGTAAAACAGGACCTCCTCAGGAGCACATGTAACAGTGCAACATGGATTCTGTAAGAACAGGAGCTTTACATTCCTCTCTAGTTCCAAGCAAGGTGGGTGGGTGGGGGTGTGTGTGTGTGTGTGTGTGTTGTGTGTGTTTTGGTGGGTTTTTTCCCTGGGGGGGAGGGGAAAAGGAAAAAAGCAGCATCTGACTTTGCTATTAGCTGTTTAAATCAATTGGAAGCTGTGTGGGATGCAAAGCAATAGGAAGGTGACCTTAAGTTCGTGGAATTTTGTCTTTACTGAAGTTTATAGGCCTGTTTCAGAGATGGGCGCTGGTTTTCAAGAGGCTGTTTTTATCTTCCTTAATGAGAAGGAGCTGATTGATAAGTACTGTTAGCAGCCTTCCTGAGGCTTCCATACCCCTTGCAAGCAAAGGATGAACTCTTCTAAAACATGGCTCTGTAGTTTCACAGCTCAGGCTGTCTGCAGCTGAGTATCCTATTGAGTGTTCTGCAGCCTACGTTGTGAATGGAGAGGCGGTAGACAAGTTGTATGGAATGGAGATCTCACATTTTGAAGGATTTTAAACTAAAAACGAATCTGTGCAGATGTAAGCACACCTCTGCAAAAAAGAAAAGCTTCGGGCAGTTGGAAGAGGACTGGTGGGCAATTCTGAGAGCAGGCAAACACATTGACTTGCATGGCGGCAGGCCTGTAAGCATGGAGTCCAGGCAAAACGAGGACTGCAGATTTTGACTCTCAGAACAGGGAGTGAAACGGTGTTCTTTCTTTAACTATACAATGGAAAAATAACTCGAAGGTCTGCGTTTTCAGCTCTTTGAGGCCGCAACTGCGGTTGGCAATAGCGTGTAGATGTTAAGGGTGCAGTCGGCAGTCGGTTTCCTTCGCCGTGACGGCGGGCACGAAGCTGCCGGGTAGCGCAGTGCATTCCGCGGGTTGGGATTCCCCGGCGCGGAGCGGAGCGGGCTGGTTGTAGCCGTGATGAGTCACTGCGCGCTGGGGGTGTTTCTCGGGATCTCTGAATGGATAAGTACGCCGTCACGCTACTCCATGTATTCACCGGTCGTCTTCAAGTGTAAAATCGCAGTTGCTGGCGGGGGCGATAAAAATAGATGCGTCTGTGCCACGGAATCCGGCAACGGGAGCGGAGGCGGCCGCTCGGAGCAGCCCCCTCGCCCGCTAACGGCGGCGGGGCCCCGGCTCGGCTGCTCCTCGCGCAGCCCCGAGGACGTGACTGTTAACGGGCGCTGAATGGAGGGCGGAGAGCGTCGGTCCCGGCGCTAGGGGCTGCCGCCGGCACGCTTTTTGGAGCGGGCCCACTCCTCCCCGCCGAGCTCTCGGCCGGAGCAGCTCAGCCCGCGGGCGCCGCCCGTTCCGCTGGGGACGCCCTTCCCGAGCTGCTCCTTCAAATTCCCGTGGAGGTCAACGGAGGATTCGCCCCAGCCCGGCCCGCTCGCGCCGCCTGAGCCAATCGTTCTGCGGGCGTGTGCTCTGAGGGGGGCCAATCGGGAAGGACGACCTCGGAGGCGGGCGGCGAGCCTTCGTGACGGACGGCGCCAGCTACCAATCGGCCTTCAAGCTGGACGGCGGATGCCTGGGAGCGGCACCCAATAGGCTTAGGGCCGAGGGGGCGGGCCCGCTGTCGCCGGGAGCCGCGAGCCCCCCGCCGGGTGGCCGCGGTAAGGAGGGGAAGATGGCGGAGTGAGAGGAAGAGGCGGAGGGGCCGGGGCCGGCCGGGGCCCCGCGGCCTTGGCCGCGCTCAGGTGAGTGCGGCGGGTGGACGAGGGTTCCCTGGCAGGGCCGCGCCCAGCCTGCCGCCTCGCTCCCTCGCCGGACTCGGGCACGGTCGCATCGCCGCTTCCCGAGGCGCCGGGCTGAGGCCGGCGCGCACCCGGGCGACTCCCGGCCCCTCGTTCGGCAGCGCGGCCTCCCCGCTGGGACGGCGCTCAGGGGCGAGCGGGGACGGCCGGGCCACGGGCAGCGCCCGGACGAGGAGGGGGAGCGGGCCGGGCCCGCCGCGACCGCCCGCCCGCCGGCCCTGGATCCGAGGGGAACTTGGGAGCGGGGCTGGGCCGCGGCGGGGCAGGGGGCCTGAGCCGGGCGGTTACGCTGCCGTCCGGTGGCTCCGTGCCATCCTGCCGCAGGACGGCGGGACGCGGTGGCTCCGAGTGATCCGACAGCGTCGGAACGCGGGAGCGATCCACGGGGCAAAGTAACTTCGTGACGAGACTGTACCGATAGCGTGGTTCGCTGGGAGCCGGGCGGCACAGGTGGCAGCTGCAGGGGAGGTGGGCAAAGGAAAAGGGCCTGGCCTTACCACCGTTAAGCTACCGCTGAAAACCTCCTGTCCTCTGCGTATGCGAGTCAGACACTGTCACTAGCATAGAGTTCCTTGTTTTGTGTTTTATAATAGTTATTTAAATGTAGTTTGTTACAGAGTTCCAAGTGGCTACATTTTCAATGTGAACATCAGGTGAAAGTAAAAAGCAAACAAACGAAAGCCACTGAAGTGGCTAAATGAGAAGTTTTAGATCCTGTATAGACGTGGGGTGTCATCTTGCGTGACCTGATAATAAGAAATTTGTTTGTAACCAATGGAATAGCTTGGAAGAAATGTAAGTGTGATTTGGCAACTAGTTCTAAAAGCAGTAGCTACTTCTGAGACCATTTCCTAAGGAACGCCGTGTATGTGCTATGGCACGTTTACATGCCTTGTGCTGTATCATTCTCCTAGTAACAGTAAGAGCAGCTTGTGAGCAACATAGTGTTAGGGCTGCTGCGCAATACCTGCTTAGACATGTCTATGTATGAATGGTTTGAAATGAAATGTTTGAAATACACCAAGTGATTTGCCTTGATCGTATAATGTATAAAGATCTTTTTTCTTTATGCTATAACTAGAACAGTGGTGAGCTGTCAGCTTTCTTCACGTGAAGCTGTACAGTTTTGGGCAGTAACTAAATACATTTGGATTAATATGTATTCTTAATTGCTTTGAATGCTGAAAAACTCTCAGAAGTCATACAAAAAGAAATTAGAGTTTTTGATACCCTAGTGCATGCCATGCTGACAAAGTGCACTGCTTTACGGTCTTGCTTGTGGTGCTGTGAGCCTGTGCGATGTGTGCACAAGCTGTGCATCTTACAAAGGTAACCTCACATTGGGATGTCAAAAATCAGGGGCTGACTGAGGCTGAACTTCTGACCAAGTCTGTGAAGAGTCTGGAGTATCTCCTCAACGCCTCCCACGTTCATTCTGTAAAACTAGAAGAGAAATGATGTTTGAAAGCAGAGCTGGTGGTTACCTGAATGGGAGGCCCATACAGTTTCCCTAAAATGGGACATGCAAATAAGGATGTTTCTTTGCTTAAAAAGTATTCAGAGAGCCATAGGACCTATCTGTTCCATCACTATGATGTGTATAGAAATTGCAGCTGTGAAACAGCCTTCCCTATTTTATTTACTGGTGTAGGAAATAGCAGTGTACCAAAAAGACAGGAAATATCCTTGGGAACCTCGGAGGAGGTGAAGGTAAATTTATTTTAGATAGAAACAGGTTACAGTGACTTAGTCTTGCAATCTAACTAACAGCTGGATGTGTGCAGTGCCTGAGATGTCTGTCCAACAGCCAAGGGAGCACGGCAGGAGTGTTTACTCCCTCAGTCTAGCAGTCAGGGATCTTTTGCAGAGGACAAGGGACATCAGCTGGCAAGTCCTTATGTCCTATGGACTCCCGACATGGTGACTGTTCTGTACTGTAGGTGTACATCAGCGTGTCCTTTTGGAGCTGACGGTGATCTGTCCCTCCACCCTGTCCTACTCTGTGAATTGTCACTGTTTTCTGTTTCTGATGTGGGCGTCTCCTGAAGTTGCAGAAGGATGCACCCGAGGGCCTACTAACTAGGGTGCTGGTAATGCAAGGCCTTCCCAGAGCCCTGTCCCTGCTCTGTGATAGTGTGTGTGTATGTATGTAGATAGATAGATAGATATAGATATACATAAATATACTATGATTTTGTTACTTCTGTCTTGTAATATAAGCTTTTGTCATTATCAGCTTTCTGGTTACATTTGGCACTTTAAGCTATTGGAAAGACCTCAGTGGACATGGCATCCTAACTGCTGATTTTGCTTTATGTATTTTGACATATCTCCATCAGATATAACTTTCGTTTGTCTCTGTGACCCTTTTCCATAAGCCTGTTTCTAAGTTTTTCCTTCCTGATATTCTTCATTTTAGTGTCCATTCTACTTCTTGTGTGCTGAATATGTCAACACATTGACCTTTTCCTCCCCAAAGTTCATGGAAATTAACTTTTAGTTACAGTAGAGCAAAAGAAATATGAGCGGGCAGTAGATCAAAATGTTGTAAAATAGTTGTTTCAAAATGTTTAACAGGAAAGAATCTATAAATATAATGCTGAGTTTTCACAAGTATTTCTTGTTCTAGATTATATGTTCAGAATTAATGTATGACACAAGAAAAATAACTTTTTTTCCCTGCATTTCCAGTAGATTTTACTTACAGAGTTGCTGCTGTCACTGTCAGTTTCACTGCCTGCTAATTTTATATAACCTTGATTTATATCTGGTTGCATTAGCAAGTTCTTTTGATGCTGTTGTGAACCTTCTCCCACATCATCTATGGAAATCAGATAGAAGGTATATCAAGAAGACTGGTTAAAAACTGGGGCATCCAAAATCAGTGAACTTAAAATAAATAATCAGTATTGGGTGAGACATTGTTTTGCATGAGTTACTGTGTGTCACCTGCTGCCTTTTTGTAATAAGACTTTCTTAAGTTGTAGGTTTAGAACGAGTGAAGGAAGACCCAATTTCTCAATGGCTGATAATGGAAAATGTCTTGTTTCCATTTGCTTGATAAGTAAGCTAGGAGAATTAGATAAGTGTTACTTATCAAATTAATTGTTTTGATAATCAGTTACTCTTGGTTCCTCAGCCTCTTGAAGCTGCACAGTACTCGTCAAGTTCTTGTGGAGGGCTCAAATCAGGGGGGTCAGAACTGACAACAGGAGGATGGTCCAAGCAGCCTGAAGCCCAGTGCTGGGGATCGTCTGCTCAGTGCAGGTTTTTTGGAGGTGTGGGTCTCTGCTGCTTGCAGAAATACAGCGGTACAGTGTTGTGTAGGAGGGTGAAAGCTCGGGGATACTTTGGTGAGGCTACCAGTAGTTTCTCATGATCTGAGAGATGTGCTCAGAGCAATACAGTACACTTGTAATTTAAGCTGGTGGCTCAGCATCCTTGAGAAAAGGCATTGTGATTCCTTGCTGTAGTGGTTTATGTTAACACAGGAGTTCCTTGCCTTACTGGAGGCTGAAATTGTTGTGTCGTCCTCAGTTCCTATGAAATTGGCACATGTTGCTTATTGCTTACTATAAACTTGTATATATTTTGAAAAAAAACAATCAATTAATTTGAGCATTGGTGTATACTTAATTCTCCAGATATAATGAGTTGAATATGGGCTGTAGGCTGTTATCAGTAAAAACAGATTCCAGGGGAGAAGGTACTTCAGTACTGCGTATACTACATTCTGTGGAAGGAACGATGCACACGGTTCTACTTCAGGAAGCAGAACAGTTTCTGAAGCAAAGCTTTTCAGGCATGTTTTGGGCATGTGCTTCCCACTCCATCCTATTGAAGTTTCCCATCCCAGGCCTTCCATACTTAGCCCTGACTCACTTAACCATCCTTTCCCTTAGACTGAAAGAAGGCGGTAGCTGCAATCATCTGAAAAGTAACATGTTTAATGTAGCATGTCTAAAAATGTTAACTAGTTCCTTGAAGATGTAGTTGATCTTCTGTGTCTTGTGCAAATAATAATCTATTATCTGAATAGCTTGCTAGATGCAAATTTCATTTAATTTTTTCATCTCTTTCTCTCTAGATTCTCTGAAGAGTATGTTGAGTGTTGAAAAATAGTGGTGAGTGAACCAAAAGATTATTTAGGTACTAAATATAAAACACTAAGCTTAACAGGCTTGTTGTTTCTTTCCTTCTTTCTCTTCCTTCCCCTCTTTCCCCTCCTTTCTTTTTTTCCCTTATTGAATACATCAGTTAGTGGGATTTTAAGAAAAACTTAGGATCCTTTCAGAGAACTGGAGTTTTGTCTCAGCATCAATTTCAACTTGGGCTTTGCTTGGAATAAACCTTGATTTAATGATGTATACACTAACAGAAATAAATGCTTTAATAAGTTATTAAGAACATGATCCATGTTGTCATTTTACTCTGCTAAGAGACAGCGTTATCATGTGTCATTGCATTATCTTAGACTAGTTATCTCAAATGTAGGTTTGTTAAACAGAAGGATTGGAAGAACAGTAATGTAACCAAATGTCAATTATCAAGTAAAAGGAAGTAAATTCAAAATGTCTGGGCATGGCAATCAACTTGTAGCATTTTGATTTATTTTTCCCTGTAAATGAAGTAGACATATTCTGGTAGTTAAGATATATAACAGACTGTTAGATTCCATTCTCAGCTTTGTCACAAATTTTTGGCATGTTTTTTGCATCTCTCCAGGTTTGTTTTTCTTCACCTTCATGACAAGAATAAGACTTTCCCATCAGTTGTGGACATGGATACTCAAGCTCATGATCCGCTGAAATATTTGCGTGCCTCATTAAGAAGGTGATGATGGTGTGCTGTATTGCCATTTTCACAGTCTACTCGCTACTTCTAACATAGGAGTTGAAAGTTATTACCTGAAGATTGTTTCTGAACAACTAAAGGATTAAGGTAATTAGAGTAATATGAGAAAAACACACAAGGACAGATCAGAGGAAAAGGGAGGGATGGGAGAAGTTAGAAAATGTGATGTATCTTCATGCTCTTATATCTGAGAAAGAAACTAAAGAGAAAAAAATGCTTCCTTTTTCCACATCTCTCATTATACAGGAGAGTGCAGGATTGTACTCATGTTACCTTCTAATCCAGGCTGGCATCAACCTTAAAGCAAAAAAAACCGTGTTTTAACAGCTTCTGTGACTATGTGATTCTGGGTGTGTCACTGAAGAAAGGCCAGGAGATCAGTGACAAGATGGCAGTTGTTGAACTATGTCTACACCATGGACAAGCGTGGAGAAAATGAGTGGGGAAAAGAAACCCCACCTAATCTGTGTGATTTTACAGCTGTCATAAGTGCTTTTTTCCGCTACAGCCCTGACAGTTTTGTCGTTAATTAGGTAACAGTTTAGAGTGTCTCTTTGAATTGTGACCTGCTATAGCAGAATTTATTCTGTCTGTGTGCATTCTGATGCTATCTCAACGCTCTCATAGCATATGTCAGAGCCACAGTTGAGAAGTCCCATAGCGTATTAACACTGGCGTATTTTTGGATGTACTGCTTCGAAGTGCATAGTTCATTATTTCTATAGTATATCATTAGCCAGTTTATGGACATCTGAATGAGATGTAAAATCTCATAGAACGAGGGATCATTGCAGTCTGAAGCCAACTAATTTTGTCCATTAGAAAAGATTTTTTTAAGTGATGAACCAGCAAGTATATTAATGTAAAGTACATTTTATTCTGTTTCCTAAACTACCTCTCTTCCTTTTCATTTTGGAATTCCAGATCCTCTCCTGATATTTAAGGTGTTGTCCTTTTGCTTGCTTGTAGGCTGTTTCTGTTCTAGTGAGCAAAACCCTGTCCTTCACTTCCACGGAGCTGAATGAACAAAGATCTCTTCCCTTCTAGTGTCAGCCATCTCACCCAACATTTGATTCCTGAGATTACTTCTCCTACAGAAGGACCCTACTGTTTCATCAGAACTCAAAAACAAAGTAACAGAAGTCAGCATTAGTTTCCTTGAAGAAATGTCTTCAGTGCCAGCCCTTCATCCAGCTTTTTGCACTCTGTTTTAAAATGAGAAAAAACTTTGCAATCGGATGCAGCTGGTGTTCTTCACTGATACCTTCCTCATTTTCAGAAGATTAAGTTCTTCAGTATGTCATATTGGAATTCCTGGCCTATAAAGTATCTGCATGCATTGCCCTGTCAACCTTGGCGTGTATGCAGCAGGAAACCAGGACATACTTTCTGCTCTGTTATGAGGAATAAACTTGCCAAGCAACTGGAGAAGTCCCACACATAACAGGTATTTTGTAGTTCAGGATCCTGACTTGACTCTGTAGATAAATATCTTGATGTTAACTCACACAAAGCAGCTAATGCACAGGAACAAATGCAGAATCACCTTGTCTGTGGTGTGTAACAGCGTCATCCCAATCTGTGATCAAAATGTATATTTGCATGTATAAACCCACATAAGTTCTGGCTATGAAGAACTTTGAGCAGAAGAAGAAATTACTCTGCACCACTTCATTTTTAGCAAAGAAAAATGAAGCTTTAAAGACCTCTAAGGTTACAAGATAATGATTAAGTTCACATTAATCATTCCCTCCTTTGGGCTTTTTATGGATCCTCAGCAGCAAAAGGAACAAAACCATTCTACAGTTGAAAAGATGTGACAGAACTTCTTTCTTTATTAAAGAAATTAACTTCTGGTGAGATGGAGGAGACCTGAGGTATAAAGCTGCAGCTTACGCCCTGCAGCTTCCATGACACAGATTCAGCTTTTTCATAGCGCTGATGGAATCCGATTTTTGATTCTTTTGTGACTGAGAACTGAGATGATTTGTATGTTTCCATCGTCTCCGCCCAGAATGAGCTCAGCCATGTAAGAGGTACGAGTTGAGAGAGAGTAAAAATGCTTAGGGTTGGGACTTTTTCTGGTGGTTCTTATTCCTTCCCAAATTAAGGCGCTATCTGTTGTTCTTATGTTTACACAGGGTTCTCTGTCTCCATTGTTTGTGATTATATAAGATATTTTCAATCATTTTCAGGTGGGATCTTATACTGTTCACATGCTCCTTGCTATGGTATTATATATGGCAAGTAAGATTTCTTGGCAAAAACTAATCTCCATTTCAAGTCTGGATCTCTTAGTGCACCTTAATCCAAACTTGCAATTTACAAAATGATTTAGCTTAAAATATTTTTAAATTTGGATCAAATAAGGGATATATGTTCTAGCACTATGTTTTGGGGAATAACGGCATGGTTAGGTGGTGGGGTGTTTGTTTTGTTTTGTTTTTTTTTTGTTTCAGAAAACTACTGGAGAGAGCCAGACAGCCTGAAAATGGCTGGAAGAGCCAACAGTTGAAATCTTTCTTAAATCTTACTGATAGATTGCAAGGGCAGTATTCTGAAACTTAAAACGTGGTGAAATGTTATGGGGACCGAGTTTCCATAGCAGAAGGACAGATGTTGGTACTGATCCTGTTCCTTGGGGTAACGTTAGATCTGTGTTTAGACTTGCATTGTAACAATAAGATTTAATGAAAGCCCTTCCCGTTTGTTTTGGTCTGATCTTCATGGAGACATGCAAGCTAAGCAGGGTGGTTAAGACACTGCGTATCAAAATTATGCCCACTGTAACAAGTAGAGGTGCACTTAAATTATATGCAATATTGTGATGAACTGTGTTCCTTTTATTAGTTTAGATGAGTTATATTAATCCTGTTGAGGCAACCACCAACTTGGCTTGATTTATTTTAAGAATATGGGATTTCTTTGCTGAATGTGATCTGAATTTTCTGGTACGAGATGCGTCTAGAGAAGCACGCTTTTCATTTAGAACCTCCTTATGTTGAAACCAATAGGAATCATCTAGCATAGTAGATGTCTGTAGAAGCAGGATCCATCTCTATCTGATGGAAAATACTATTAATATCTTAGGATTATGTGTTGGAAGGTGTCTAGTATAGGAATCATCTGATCTTGAATCTTGGCATTTCCTTTACTTCCTTCTGCCCATGCTTGTCTTTCTGACATTAGAGCTAGCAGTTGATTTCTTGCATAGCTTGATAACAAAATACTTGAGGGACAGGAATGTACTTTTCCTCTTCTGTGGATATGAACAAAAACTTAAAGACCTTTCTGACTAGAGAGTAGACGCTTTCAGCCCTTTGGTTGCCACTTGTGTAAGAATAACCCTCAACATTTTGTAACCCTGCGTTGTAACAAAAAAAATAGAACTGACTTCTAACCCCGGCAATGGAACAACGTTAGTTTTCAAGTTGTAGCTTAGAACATAACGTTTTTAGCGGGGCTGAAGATCTGTGGCTTTCGCAGAAGTAATACTCCAATAATGCGTGCCCAGAAGACCCCACTGCCATACCTTTCCAGCGGCTTCCTATAAAACCGCTGTTAGGAAATGCTGCCTCAGCCTACTTACTTTTTCTTGCTCCACTTTTTCTCTGTGTTGGTTGGAAATCTTCCTGTGTGAAAGATGACAGAAACAAGGGGCATGTGCAATAGATCATATATATATACATATATATATTTTAATACTTGTGGACAAAATGATGTTACAAGTTGTTTGAAAACAACAAAATCACCAATGTCTTCCATTTTGAGATGTGTATAGTTCCATAAGCATTAGTGCTTTGTAGCAAACAGTAGTGCCATGTTAGGATCAGTGCATGAGCCTAGTAGTATTTTTACAATTTCAGAGTGACAAATTTATTAATAAACCGTGATGATAATGTAATTAACAATAGAAAGGATACAGTAGAAATGTCACAAACATGGTCTAAGTATGCAGTATCCTCCCTTTGGCAATGATAATGCTATCTTTAGGAATAGAACGGGCTTCATAGAATCATTAATGTTTTGTTTTCAGCGTATCTTTGTAGTGTATGTAAGCATCCAGAATTCTCATCTCTGTCACAGGTTATTCTTTTCTTTTTAGTCTTTGTTGAAGGTGTTTTCTTCTATGAGCAGCATTTTCAGTTTTATTACTACCCATCGTATGATATTATCAGAATTATGAATATGCTGAAGAGTTAGTGTGCATTTTGTGCACCTCTCTGCTACCTTAATATTATTTAGAAAATCTGTTAAGTTAAAAACATACATACATTTCAAATCTGATTATGTAATTGTAATAACCAGTTAAACATTACTTTCACTTATTTAGTAACTAGCTGCGAAATGCTATCTGCCAATCTTACATAAAGACTTAATTCCTATAATAATGGTTAGGTTTTTTTTTCTGAAGTCCTATTGAATCTTTTAACACCTTTGGTGGATCCTGCATTTACACACATCTTAATAAGAGAGAATATAATAAGGTTAAGGGCTGTTGAAAAACAACATTGCAGCCTGTATCTGTTCAGCAGGCAATATCTAGCCTACAGATCATAGATTCCCCACCTCTGTACTATTGAGGATTCAGTATCTTGTATTTTGGGTAACTTCCAGCATTGCTTTCCAGCTAATCTCAATTTTAATAACTTACGTCTCTCCCTCTGCTTTTTTCAGAAGGAAAACTTAAACTGGGGGAAGTTGAAATGATTTAGCACTCAGTGGGCAGCTTGGGCTGGTCAAATAGGAGATTGGTATGATTCCTGAGGTGTGTAGTGCTCTGTGGATGGCATCCTCTGACTTCCTTGGGAAAAAAACTCTTTTATTTGGTGCCAGTGTTGCTCTTCACTCACTTCTCTCTTTACAAGAACAAAGTTCTCTCGTCAGTTTAGAGAGGATACTGCATCTTATTTTTCCTGAGACATGCCTCTAAATGGCCATTAGGAGGAGGGATGGAATGGGTGGCTCGGTTTTGTAATTTTAATAGGATATATCTCTAAAGTAATTAATCAAGTAGCATGTTCTTTGGTGCAAAACCAGTAATCCTTGCAGAGTTAGTGTAGATAACAGCGTCCCCCCACCTCTCTGCATCTAATGCGTTGCCAAGAAAATTGGGTGGTTGGGCCATTTACAGCAGAGCTCTGGGGGACTTGTGCTCATTTAGGTTCAATTCTGAACAGAAGTAGCTGTACCATTGAATAAAGTAGTTTAGTGCTTGGGAGAATCAATTGAAAAATACCTCTGAAACTGGAATGCAAAATAGCACAGTATGTAGGGGGAAGAATCCCTGATGCAAACAAAGCCATAAGATGATTTAATAAGAAAATAGAACTTTAGTAGCAATAACTGTTTTGCATGTGATAGTAAATAACTTGCATTAGCAAGGCTGTACAGTAGAGTAGGTGGGTAATAACCAAATAAGTTTGTGGCGCTCTGTGCTACAGGGAGTTGGGTGAAAGTCTCTTTTCCTAAGATGGGTGAATTCCTCTTAGTGTTCCTCTCGTTGGAGGGAATTTGGTTGGCACTTGAATACTTAGTTAATTAACCTTATACTACTCTTGAGCTGTGTCACATATCTGAAGCACTGTCAGTGAGTGCTGGGGAAGGGCAGGCAGTTCTTTCTGAAATATTCTCTCAGATAGCTGAAGTTTCCCCGTTTCTTTTTCTTTTTCACAGTCTTACACTTGCTCTGCTTCTCTAAAGGGAAATGAGACCCTTCCAAATACTGGACTGCGGAAGGAAACTGTTTCTGAAATTAGAATTTTACTGTAGGTACTTCTTTTTAAAAAGACCAATCTTGATATGAATGACGGGTCTTAAAAAATAAAATAGAGAGTATTTGTACATCCCAAAGGAGATTTTTAGGATCCTAAAAATGTTACTTTACAGCAAAAATAATTTTAGACTTGCTAAACATTCTGTTCCAGACCATTGATTTCTGTTAGTGCTTGAAGTCTTGCTGAGGCAAGCACCGTGAAGCCTTTGGTTACAGAAAGGGATATTGATCTACAGCCGTAGCCTCTGCACCCAGCAAGACATTTGCTGTCAAAGGGTTACATAAAAGAGCCACAGGAGTTCCAAAGCATCCATAGCTGACTCTGATTTCAGTGCAGATACGGAAGTCTGTGGAGACTATATGGCCCACAGATGGTACTGTATTCTGAACAGAATTATTGCGTCAGAAGCTTAGATCTATCTGGCTGGATTTCTTCTAGAAAGCTGAAGTAATTTGGAATGCAATTGCCAGCTGAAGGGAGGCTTTGAATGTTCTGAGGTGACATAGGGTGAAGCCTTTTGGCTCTTCATAAGTTGGTAGTTGGGGTTGTTAAGGGCTGTGAATGTTCTTATGGTATAAAGTAACCAAAATACCCATAAACACGTCTAAATGGGTTCAAACAATGTGCATGAAAAGCTAACTGATTGGGGAAGCTACAATCAGCTTAAATTCCAGCTAGTGAATTATTGATAAAACTGGGAGCTTTGGGATCCAACTACATTAAAAAAATCACAGATTTCATGTGATTGGCAAATATGTTTACATGACAACAAATTAATAATGAAAACATGGTCATGTTTAAACTTCATGCTTCTGAACTTTGTGGCAGAACAGAAATTTTCAAGGTCTCATTAATTTAGAGGAGGGGAGGAAATCAAGACTTGTAGCTAGGCAAGCTATCTGCATATTCTTCTCAGTTCAGACGTCAGTATATACTATCCTGGAAATCAGTTTTCACAGCTGCGAAGGAAATTCCATTGCCTTTCAGTTGCTGTGTTACGGCATGATTTTTGTTCCAAACTAAACTCCTTGGTTTCGCTGCTTCTAAAACTAAGTAGCAGTGTTGTATGCTACGACACTGTGGGATATGAAAAGTGTAGTGCCCACCACTGACATCATTACGGAGACCACCCATTTAGCGGTAGTAACCCCAGAAGCTCCATGTAAATCCCGTTCCTTACCCAGTGGTGCTGCTGCAGTAGGTCTAGCCAGTGCTTGTGTTGGGAGCTGCAACTTGACAAATGGCACCTTCTGCAGCTGAGCGTAATTGTCAAACGTAGGGCAAAAATAAAAGGCTTGCAAAGGCTACTTGATAGTGAGTGAGAACAAACTGCAGTGTGCTTTAGGGCGCTGACATGTTATACGAGGGTTATGTTAACAAGAGCTGGCAGTATGTTTTTGAGCAGAAAATGGAAAAGTATGGAAGAGAATGTTTTTTGATGGATTACCAGAAATAGAAATAACTGCGTCTCTAGTAAGGAGTCTGGTCTTCCTTCAGAGCTTAATCCAGCTTGCTGTTCGGGTACAGAGCTGCATAATGGCAGTTCAAGTTGGATTCCATTGCTTTTCTTTTACTGAACAATCCAGCATATTGCCCCTGTAGCACTTTGTTTGGCACACAAAAGCCAGCAGTCAAACCAGGGTGTCTCATTTGACAGTGCAGAACACTACCATAATTTGTTCCCTTTCATTCTGCTCTGCACTTTCTCCTGAGTTTCCAGAATGTGTAGGTGTACTTGACATAAGCAAGGAGTGTGTCTCTGTCTCTGAGCCTACGTACCAGGTTGTAATGTAGACAGATTTCCCAAGGCTTTACGACATCTGAGGTTCAGGATAAAAGGTAACTTACTGTTTAGCGTGTCCCGTGTAAGTCTTGTCTGCTTCTCCTCTTCCCCTCCAAATGAGCACGTTTGCAGGTCAAATAAAAGGCGTCTGGTTTGTGATGCCTTAGGCATGAAGAACTGCATGGAGAAACTGAAGGAAAATGGCACAGGCCCACAAACCAAATCTTAGAGCTAGTATTCTAATTATGCATGATTCACAATGTCTAGTGTAATGTAGTTATTACCAGTAAATGGAGATATGCATTTATACATAATGAAGCAATAGGAAATTATATACCAATAGCTTGAACTTCCTGCTTTGATTCTCAAATTTTGGGATTGTTTTGTTTTTGTTTTTAGAGAATGTGCTGCCTCTGTAGAGAAGGAGGCAGAATGTATAGATAGGGTCAGAAGCATGGCACCAAAACTGTAAATCAGGAACCAGGATCAGCAGAACTCGCCTTCATAACCTCTTGTCTGGTTCGTATTAGTGCCCTGAGCATGTATAAAGCAGGGCATGAACTAAGCATGTTTAGGGGCGAGATGAGGTTTCTCACCTGCTGCAGCTGTAGCAAAGAAAAGGGTGCAGAGTTTCTTACATGGTGCAGGGGGGAGCAACTGGTGGAAAAAAGGGAACAATGGTAACAGAAGCAACAGACTCAAAATGAGTGTAGTATTTGCCAGACGGTAGGTAATAAGCTTGTCTGTGGTGAGAGAAATTATTTGGAGAAGACTGAAATTAATAAGCACAGTACATATATTTCAGGTGTTGAATAGCTTTTTAATAGACAGTATTTTCAGGTAACTCTCTAGCCACATAGGCAGCTGTACTGAAGCATACTGGTACCAGCCAGCAATAATGGCATCTGCAGGAACGAACCTGAAAATACTGGTAATCTTGTATATTTTTTAAGTTCTTTGAAAAGGAGATTTTTAAAATCAGAAAATGAGATTTGATCACTGAAGGTCTTTATCTTCTGCAACACGGGTTGCAATATAATCTTTTTTTTTCTTTATTTCACTTATTAAATAAAAGGGAACTTGGGTGCCATCTTTCTGTAAACTTTTATTCTGCTTTCTGTAATATCTCCCAAGTCCTTTAGTGAATAATGCAGTGGATTTCTGCTGGTGGTTTGAAAATAACGTAGAACGTGGCACAGTCCATGTCACCAACGCTTTTCCTATTTTCAAGTAGAATACTAGCGTGTTACTGCAGAATTCCATACTTGTAGCTTAGCTTAATTTTGCAGGTGGGCTTAACTTGTGCAGAAAACTTCTCTGTGTACAGGGGCTCGGTCCTCTTTCTGAAGCAGAAAGGGGTGGTGTCTCGGAGGAAGGAATTGTGTCAAGTTAACTCCTGGTCATGCTTTGTAGCCAACCATCCATAAAGCTCCATGATTTGGGTTTAGAATGGGGCCATGTTTTTCTCACAAATGCTTTCTAGATATACAAGAATTGCCAAATAAATATAGGAATATTATAAGAGAAGATTTAACTATTTTACTGTACCGAAGTTAGATTAAATGAAATCCTTCGAGCCAACTTCTTCAAGACAAAATGGAATTGGTAAAACAAGTTTAGCCCAGCAGTTAACTGTGACCACCTAATGCTGAGTTGGGTATTTTTTTAGAACATTTCACATGGTTTTAAACTGTTATGTGTGTTTTCTTTTGTGTGATGAGTAAGCACTTGGATCCATTGTTCGTGCTTATCCTCTCCAATAGAAAACCCGGGGAGTAAGCTACTTTAGGACTTCAGTGAAGTTATCTTCCTTTTGAGAAACATGATCTAACAGCGAAGGAGAAGTAGTAATTACAGATTGTTTGAAAATAGCTCAATACTTACAAACCAGGTTGGAGAAGACTTCTTACACTGAACTTCTGATGGCATTACTCACGTGGGTTAGTGGAGACAATTACCGGTGTCGCTAGGATCTGTGTGCTCGCATTGCACGTGTTTTACATGGTAACAGTAAAAGAATGTTTCCCTGCAAATTCTGATGTTTTTTCCAAAAGGCAGCTTGCTTTTATATCTATGCATCTTTGAGGATTTCAAGATAAGATTTTATTCTTTTGACGCTGTAAAGAGGAACTGTTTAAAAATGAACTTGGAAACTCTGCACCTGTATACAAATTTTTTTAGCAATAAAGCAGCACAGGCTGAGAATGCACTGAGACTTGCTGTGTCATTTGTTCAAAAGACAGATTAACCGAGTTGCACAATACGCTGCATCTTCAGTCAGGTGCTGCTTCCACTTCCGAGATGTTGCTGTACCTCTGTCAGCGCTTAACAATTTGAGATAAACAGCCATGTGCTGTATGGCTGTTTTGGATCCAGCTGTTCCAGCAGCTTTCAGTCACAAGAGGCTCTCTCTGGCTTCCTGGAATGCAGCTGAAGAAAAATTGTCACTCTACTGCAACTTAATATAAGGTGGGCAACTTCTCAAATAAAAGCCTTGAAGATTGTTTTAGACAGTAGCCGAGAGCTTCTGATGCTTGTCAAATAGCTTGCCTAGAACGACTGGTTCTCTGAAAACTGTTTCACCTGCATGTGAATTGTTTCTTTTGACAACTCAAACCTCTCAACAATTCCTTCAGCATCAACATTTCACAACCTATAGGGAGGCACAACTTTCCTTGCAATTGCTGCTGGAAGCAATTTTGGGATGTTCTATAACACAGCAGTATTAGATACCACCTCCGGAGGACTGTTGAAGAAGCCATGGCTACCAACACTGCTGTGAACTTTCCAAAACTTCCTAGAGATTGCTAACTCTTACATTAGCTTATAAAACACTAACTGTATGATTGTTGCTTCAGTAACCCACTTCACCTTAATTTGTTTCATTTTCTGCTTGCTTTTCTCTTTAGGGTCCAGAGAAGGTAACAGCCACTTAGCTCATTTAAGAATAAAAATAGCCGTGGCCTGACCATGAGACTTGCTTTTGAAGCAGGTGTTTGTTTAAATAGAGAATCCATCTATCCTGAGCCAGACTGGCCCTGGCTACACATTTCTCAAGACATCTAGCTAGAGGAGATTTGGTTCCACATGGAAAACTGAATATCCATTCATTAACCGTAGATTCCAGCAGAGTTTGAGCCTGGGACGGTGAAACTGAAAGCTGAATCTTTCAGGGAGAAAAGTTCAAACATCACTTAAACTGGAGCCTTTGGTTTAAATTGCTATCTTAGTAAATGTTTGTTGCAGGCTGCTGACAATACAGCTGCATTTTATTTGTTTAAATTAAGGTGGTTTGCTTCTCAAAACAGGTTTTACTTAGAAAACTGTACTGCTGTGAGTGCCAGCAGGTCTATCGGGCAGTAGTCAGTGCCAGGAAAAACCAGCATTTGACAAGCAGACACGAAGGACCACACGATGACTCAGTAGAGCTGAAGTCTTCCCAGCTCAAAAGATAAGCCAAATGCAGTTTAAAAGTGAGCTTACAACTCAGGTGATACTACACAAGGTCTGTATAATACATATTTGTGAATTTCATTAATTTTATTAAAAAAAATAGTTACAACTGTAAAGATAATATATAAAAATGTAACTAACAGCTGCTTTTTTTTCTCTTAGGGGTGGATTCTTAGCTAAATGAAGCAAGAGAACTTAATACTTCTTTATATTATACACAGCACAAATATAAAGCTTTATGACAAGTAAAAAGTAAATGCAAAAAAACAGAGTAGAAGGGCAAAAGTGATCCTATTATCAATCATGTTTCTGACACTGACGCAACAACAAATAACTGCCACTTAAAAGTAATGCAAAGGTGCAGTTACATAATGGAAAACACCTGAGATAGGGAGGGTGTTTGCACAAGGTGTGTTTAGTGACAAAACTCCAAAGACACGCAGTTCCTTAATGTAATCTAAGTAATGAAGGCTTAAAAAAAATTATTTGTTCTTAATAATGAAGTAGTCAAATCTAACTCCAAACTTTACATGAGTATAAAGTGACAGCTGTTGAGAACAACAGCTCTCCAGTTAAGGGTTCAGGCTAGATCACACACTGAAAAAGCATCTGTCATTATAGGCAGTGAAGCAGATCTTTGAGTAACGCTTCTTTCAGGTGTTTTGATAGCCCAAATTTAGTTGTCATTGAAAAGGACTGCATTTCTGCACTTAAACAAGTTATAAAGCATGGGTAATAACCATTTATATAGCTCACAGTTGTGGAATTTAGTAGAGATCTGCTTCCTTCCCAGCTAAACAGCTCTTACTAAGGCTGTTACAGCTTAGTCAGAACAGACTGAAACAATCCAGAAGTCTTAAGCAAAAAAGGCTCAAATTTATCGAAGCCAACTGCTCACAGCGTAAACTTCATGGAGCAGATGAAACTTATCCATGCAGCCACGTGACTGAATTTCCAGATGACTCTGGCAGAAACAAGCATTGTACCTCGATTTGAAATCTATAACCTCATGCTCCAGTTAGCTTTATACCCTATAGATTCAGCAAGTACAACTGTGCAGCTTCTGGGAAATGCTAACTTGCTCCTTTTGCAGGCCACACTTACAAGCAAATTCTTTCAAAGAATTCATGGGGAGGCTATTCAGAAGTCTCACAGACCAGATGTAGCTAATGAACCACCTGACAAACAGCTAGCTGCCATGAATATTCTATATATATGAAAAGATGGAGCAAAAACTTTAGAACTCCTTAAGAACCTTAAAATTACAACACTTCCTCTCAATTTTCATTACGATAGTGTGTTTTGTATGGTTCTATAGGCCTGATTTTATTGTTGCAAATAGCGTTCTACCCCCTTGATGGAGAATCACAGCCAAAGTAATACAGTCTTAGAGAATTATATGCTGCATGAGTAAGCCGTTTGTGTTAGATTTTCAGGTGTTCCCCTTAGATTGAAGAGATGCACTGAAGTGCCAGTTCTTTCTATGTGCAGATAGAGTGACAGATGAGCCATCTGGTGCCTTATTTCATCAAAATGATGAAACTCAGCAGAGCTGCAGAAATGACTCCAGTAGTTCTTTAAAATGGCACGTTCTTTCTTAGTCTCGATTATGTATGCTGGCACTAGTGCAATTGCATGTGATGCAGTGCTCTGTTTTCTGCCACATTATTTTGTTTCAGTTGCTCCACCTTCTTCATCAGCAATTCGACACGCATGTGTGCCATCACAAGGCTTTCTTTCAGCTAGGAAGAAAAGAAAGAAAGAAGAGAGATGGGAGGTGTCAAATTAAAGAAAAACATTCTGGATTTTTAATGATACGCACCCCACTTTCAGTGCCTAAAGAGCAGATGACTTTCAAAATGAAAAGCGATGCTGGACTTTCTTTATGTTCTATGTCTAGAAAAGCCAAAACTAACCAGCACTCAAATCAGAAGCCTGTGCTAGAAGGAAATTAATGTGGGTCAGCATAACTAGTGTCAGAAATGCACGGAAACACTCCATTTGAAGAGTTGCTGAAGCTTTGCTGTGATCAGGGCAATCTTTTCTAGTTAACTTGCTACGTGTTTTTACATACATCTTGTTTTACAAGATCTGGAGACTGTGTCGTCATCTGTTTAGGACAACCCCTCAAAAATCCCATTTCGAGAGTTTGGGGTTTAAGTTAACGCATGAAAAGCACTGTAGACAAGATATATCTTTATAGCTTTTATCTTATCTTTACATCTTTTAAGATATATCTTTAAGATATACTTCAAGAAGCAAAGACTAGAGTCTAACACTTGCTCTGATCAACACACAGCTTTTCCAAAATGCCACAATGTGTGTTTGCAATGAAGCACTCCTACTTTTACCTCAGAATGATCTATCTCAGCTTCAGGGGAGCTTATGCCTGGATGACATTTTTGCATTTTAGTGTCACTTCCCATATAAAAATACTGGAATCCCTTTCAATTTAGCAAATATGTATATATATATTTTTATTCTTCAACAGTGACTTTTCAATTCTAGGAACAACACATAATATTTAGGAATATGAGCAATTATTTCAATATTTTATTTAAAAAGGATTCTCTTTGTTTTGTTTTCAACATGTAGAGAAGTACCCGTCCCTCTTGACGTTTAAGTAGCAAAAACTCCATACACATTCACTAAAAAAGAAACTAAACACCACACTTTTATCAGAAAATTGGCCACAACTTGATATGTGTTGCAGCTATAGTAATGTTATCAATATTTTTGGCTAATTAAAAACATTTCATATCAAAAAGTGTAAGCATTTCTTGCTATTTTCATACAAAGTCATGCGGAAGCCTTACTTTCTCCATTTCATCCTTTAGGGTCACAGCAGGAAATTTCACCTTAGAAGCTTCTATTATCATTTTGCTTTTTAAGAGATAACTGGAAAACAAATGAGGAAAGGGAAAAACAAGAGAAACAGTAAAACAAGAAGTTACGTGCATTTAGACTTTTTAAGCTGATTTTAAAGCAAATAAAACTCTTCCCTAAAGTACTCCATAGAAGATGAAAATACTAAAAACCATAACACGTTCACTTCCAAATCATAAAATCCCCTCAGTATCAGCTAGTGAGACGCTGGCACAGGTTGTCCAGGGCTGAGGTGGGTGCCCTGTCCCCGAGGACACTCGAGGTCAGAGTGGACCGGGCTCTGAGCACCCTGCTCTGGCTGTAGGTGTCCCTGTTCATTGTAGGGGAGTTGGACCAGATGATGAGATGGCCTGTAAAGGTCCCTTCCAACTCGAGTGATTCTGTGATTCTATAATCGTGTCCATCTATCGCAGACCTGTTTTGATATCTCACGTTAGTTAAGTGCATCTGGAACTGAAGGAGGTCTCGGTACTGCAAATAGCTAAATTTAAACTTTGATGTAAGATGAGGGGACTCAAAAAGTATGAGGTAAATCAAATGGAATCATAGCAGCACAAAGCAAGAACAGAATACTAAAATCCCACAGTGATGCTCTCAGTCAAAAATAAAGCAGCTTTTGTTAGGTGTATGTTAGCTGTATTCGTGCTGGAATAACGTGCAAATTGCCATGAAATCCCTGACCATCAAAACACAGGGCGGGGCACCCACCAGAAGATGCTGTTCTTGAAGAAACAGAAGAAGCCTCGGAGATGGGCCAGGTCTCTGAAGGCAGAGTAAAGAACAAAGCCCACAACTGAGCCACACGACTGACACGACAGCGTGTTGTAAGCACTGAAAGGAAAAGCAGAACAATTATATCATTAAAAAAAGCTTCTGAAAGCGCGGATACTGCTTCTCGCTTGTCAGAGGACACTGGATCATTGCCTCTATTAGGACAGTAAAACACAACATCTTAACGCTTTGTCCTTACAGAAACGATACAGATTAAGTGTGAACGTCAGCAGGCGTGGAAAACTAATAATCAAAGCTGAAAGGAGGGATTAAATCCACAGCGCATCACACAAAACGCTTTAGGCTGTGAGACTCCAACGTGATGTAAGGGTGCCGATACGCACCATCCCATCAGGGCTCCCTCCAGGCCGACCATCAGCGCCTCCTCGCACAGCACGTTGCTGGTGACTCCTGCGGAGAGAGGAGAAGAGCGTGGAGAAGCAGTGTGCGGAACCCGGCCCGGCCCGGCCCGGCCCGCAGCACTGACTGAGGCAGACGAGGAGGCCGAGGCGCTGCTCCTCCAGCGCGCACAGATGCAACGAGTCGCCCAGCACCGCCCAGCACCCGCGGCACTGGAACACGGCGCAGTCCTCCGGTCGCAGCTCGTAGCACCGCGGCACCTCTGAAGTCGGAGGAGGAGCCGGAGGAGGCTCGGAAGAGAGCGGCCGCTCCACCACGATTGTGCCGCGAACCTGCGGCTCCTCGAAGAACCGCTGCAGCTGCCTCCGCACCGCCATCTCCTCTCGCCCGGTGCTACGCCGCACCGCCCGCCTTCCCGGCCTCGCCATGGGAGCTCTGCTATTGGGCAATACAGACGTCAATCCTCGCTGCACGAGGCCATTGGGAAGTGGGCTGCAGCGCCTCGTTCTGGCGCCCAATCAAGCAGGAGAGGGCGGGGATTTCCAGAGCTGCCGGCGCCAATCGCGCTTGAAAAACATCACGCAGGTGACCACACCAGCCATTGGGCGATTCCCGTGCCCTTAAGCCCGCCTCCCTCACCTGGCCCAGCCAATGGCCGGCCGCGGCGGGCAAGTTCGAACGGTGGAGGCGGGAGCAAGGCGATGCGCGTCGGTTAAGCGCGAGATTCGAAGAGTGGCGGTTGGCAGCGGAGTAACCATGGCGCTTTCCTCTCAGCTTCAGTCGTTAGACGCTCTGAAGTACGTTGAGCTACAGCAGGTCGCCAAGGCCGCCGGCCTGAGGGCCAACCTCCGGGTGAGTGGGGGAGACCGGGAGGAGTGGTGGGGGAACGCGGTCCTATCGTCCCCGTGGTGCTGCTGTGGCCGCCGCGCTGAGTGAACCGCGTCCTCGCTGGCACTGAGGGCGGCGGGGGCGGGCGGCGTGTCTGGGAGCTCTGGGGCCCGGTCCGCTTGGCGCTCCTCTGTCAGAGATGGCTCGTGCTGGCCTGGCCGCTCGAGAGCCGTTCCGAATCCGAAACGTCGATGGGGCCGCCCTGTTGTTGCCGCACTCCGCAGCTTCCTGCGGAGGGAGGTGACTCCCGTTAACCGCTATCAGCCGGACTGCTGTCCCGGCCCGCCGGTGCTCGGGCTCAGGGGGCATTGCCCCCGTTAACGTGCCTTGCCTTCGCGAGAGCACGGGGGCGGGCACGCGGCAGAACTCGATGGTCTTACGATAGGTCGTCCTTTCTAATAGAGCCGTTCCGCTCTGTTAGCGCTGGGTGCGCGCAAGGGGCGAGGAGGACGCTTTGTACATAGTGTGAGCAGCGCAGAAGCCGCTGTGGGAACTTGGTAGGATTTTAGTTCGTGTTCAGCTGGGCAGTGCTCCTGGAACAGCCCCGTTCAGTACCCAGCAGCTTCACCTCCAGGCGACCAGATGGGCGGGCTGGGTTTGGGCGGTGTCCTGTTGGGTGACTCGGTGCTGTATTTAGTTCATCTGTTGCTTTGGTTTCTCTTCAGGCCGATAAACTGTTGAAAGCACTGAAGCAACACTTCCAAGGAAGAATACAAGAAAATGAAAATACGGTAATAGATGACTAAGCAGCCCTTCTTTTCAGAAAGAACCCTTTAACTTTGTTACATTCTGTGCTCTGCCATTTACAAATATTGTTTTTAGCATGATGTTAATTGTAATAAAAGCTTTTTTCTGGTACTGCTTTTAGTTTAATGCGCTCGTGTATTGATAGATGTGTGAACATTTGATATGCCCTTGTAAACAACGGAAGGCATTAATTCTGCCTTAAATATCTGTTAGTATCAGTACAAAATTATAACCATCCTATATGGTATGGTAACCATACCAACTATAATCCCCATAACCAGTAGCATTTAAATTTCCTATTTTTATAATCCGTGCTAACTAGCCCCCAGACATTTTATATCTGCAATTCACTTATGCTGAAATTATAACAAAAGCAAAAGAGAACGCTGCGGAGAGACCTCGTTGTGGCCTTACAATATTTAAAGGGAGCTTATAAACGTGAGGAAAATCAGTTTTTTACATGGGTAGATTTGATAAGCCAAGGTGGGAATGGTTGTAAACTAAAAGAAGGGAGATCTAGATTAGATGTTGGGGAAGTCTTGTTTTGTTTTTTTTTTTACTGAGAGAGCAGTGAAGTGCTGGAACAGGCTGACCAGAGAGCTTGTGGATACTGTGACCTTGGAGTTTTTCAAGGCCGGATTGGATGGGGCCCTGGACACACTGATCTAGTAGGACTTGATCTAGCAGCTGGTAGCCCTGTCTGTAGCAGGGGGGTTGGAACCTGATCATCTTTGAGATCCTTCCCAACCCGAACCATTGTATGATTCAATACAATTGATGTTTCTTTTATTCATTTATGTTAGTTGTTTTCTTTATTAAGTTTTCTATGAGCCAAAATATCACATCTAACACTTTTTTATGCTTTTGCTAAAGTAAATTTGTGTCTACTTTTGCTAAAACAACTCATTTTAAATTCTGCTTTTATAATCTACTTCTCTAAATTCATGAGAAAGTTGTGTAATCTTTTGTGGCTTGTATGTGTATATTTCTGTAGGATAATTTTCACAGATTTTGAGGATAGCAGCTTCAGTATCAAGTCAGATCTCAAATACTTAGTGGTTATTTACTTGTTTTCTTAAATTGTTGCTTACTGAGTATAAGTGCTACAATTATTTTATTATGTAGCTTTTTCTTGTAAATGTAATTAAGGTGTTTCAGGAAATCTAGATATTGCTAAGTTAGTTTCTGTACTACTTAAGTTTATTGTTGCTTTCGTCTGTGTGAAGTGCCTTTTCCAATAATAATGTTGATGGTGTCCCTTTAGAGTACCTATCTATCTCCTGTATGCCCATTTCACGTTATGGTACTTTTCTGATGCAGAGTTCTGAAAAAAGTGCATCCTCTTCAATGGACTCTGAACTGAGCTGTCAGCAGGAATTTATGCCAAATCCAGCATGTTTTGTCACAAAAAGATGTAAAGAAAAGAAAGCAACCAGGAAAAAGAAGAGCTCTGATATGGAAACTAATGACAGTGAAGAAAATACAGGGCCCTCTGCTGAGATAGAGGTAATTTGTATTGCTTTCTTTTGTGTGTCTTACAATGAAACTGGAGATTAAAGAAAAAAAGACTTGATTAATTCTTCTACCAGGTTAGCAGGTAAGGGTTTCATTTTTTGTATGCAGGAGTACAGAAAAAAAGTGCTTGTACTTCACACCACAGATTTTGTCTAATTGGACTGTTTGCTATTCCATATTGAACAGAAATGACTTCAGTAATTAGTCTAAGAAGAGAAATCCTTCTGAGGAAATGCCTGATTACCTACACTGGGTGTAGGACTGATTTCACTGGTTCCATCGCAGTATGCATCTGAATATTAGGCAGCTTCAGAATTTGGGTGGGTGAGTGGGTGAAGTCGGAACTGTGCACAAAACATAATGGTAGGGAGTTTGAGGGAATTGGTGAGATGAGAGGTGTTGGTCTTTTTTGCAGCATGAGTAAATGAAAGCCAGCAGTAACTAAAGCTATGAGAGTCAAAAGCAACATAGCAATTGAATTAGTTTTTTTCTTAAAAATAGTTTTGTTAATAGAACAAACATTATGCTAAAGTGTTAGAACTGTGCAGGTAAAAGCCTCAATATAGATAATTATAAATATTTCCTAGGTTAACTTAAGTTGCATTTCAGAAAGCCCCTTGCTCGTTCTCCCCCTGAAATCAGGGTCAGCTATAAAGTTAGATCACAATGCTTTATATAAGCTGATGTTTTTTTTTTTCTGTAAAACTCTTAAGTGTGGCTGTTACACCACCTCTCTGGACACCCATTTCACTGACCAGCTGCTCTCAGAACGAGATCCTTTTCTTATGTCCAGTTGAAACAGAGTTTAATGAAGTATGCTTAACTGTAGGGGCATTCTGAAACAAAAGAGAATGAAGTGCCTCAGGGTGATTGTGAAAAGGAAAAGATGGTATTCCAAAATGTGGAACAAGTTACTAAAAAAAGAGCTAATGAGAATCCAAGCATGGCTACTGCTGAAAAGAAGCAGCCAAAGAGGACTTCTACTAAAAGTGCTAGAGCAAAATGTAAGTAAGAGCTTCCATAGAAATAAATTTTGTAGTACTTCAAATTTACTTCTTAGGTTATTTTTTGTCTGTAAATGTCTTGTGCCATATTTAGTGATCTTTACCTTTCTGAAAATGCCAGAAAATAATCTGCTGGGGGGAGGGGGAGGGGGGGGGGGGGGGGGGCGGTGTTTGGTATCAAATTGTAAAACAATTCCACAAATTTGGTAGTTGTAGTCATTCCACCAGCTTTGATGTCAGAAATCTGGACCCCAATGTTTTCAGTGAAGGGGCCCTTGAAGGCCTGAGCGTATTTGATCCTCCCACTTCATTTAGAATCAGTGCTTTCTGGAATACACCTGAGATGCCACTTTTTAAAGCAGCCAAATAGCGGAGGAAAAAAAAAGGGAAAATGCCTCACTATTAATTCTTTTTCTTTGGATGAATGGGCTTTGTCATTGCCTTCTTGGGAGTAGAGCTACTATAAGAAGATATGCAGACAACACCCTTGTTAATTTGTTAACATACAGATATTGTTAGGCAGTGTAATGGTGGATTGCTTTTATATCTGATAGATTTTCTTGGCCTTAGAGCATGATGCTGCTGAAAATATGGGCTCAATTATCTTCCACTCCTTTGTGCATGCAGCTGACCTAGAGAGGAATTAAGTTTGTCTTCTCTATCTTGTTTGATAGATTCACAACAAATTGTTGGACACGTCCCATTATTTGCCTCCTGTTAGGTTAAGTGTAACAATCCTTGTGCTGTACCATGGGTACCTTTACTGTTCTATAGAATTTAAAGGACATTCTTATAAAAAGTCATATGTAACTTTAAAGCTAATTAAGAAAATGAAAGTTTTCTATGAAATTTCTTTTTAAAAGCAAATAAAATGTAAAGAATTCTCTGGCTGAAGCAGTACTAAAATTAATTTCACACTGACATTTGAAACAGTTCTCATCTCTTCCCATAACCACAGCCATAAGTATATTGCTTTAATTTTTTCTCTCAACTGTAATTTCAGATGGTAAGATAGTTGTGGAATAGAGGAATAACTATAACTACATTTAGTGGAAAACTTTGCATGTTTGTTTTGTTATAGTACTGACCTGAAGGCAGGGATGATTAAAAGAGTTTAGGCTCTTGTAGGTGTGTATTTAAGAGAAAGGCTAGCTAAAAGATGTTCCTTTTTCAGTTATCAATATTTTAAAAGCATTAGCTTATTAACTGGATAAAGACCTGTGAGTTGTTACTTACTGCAAGCAAAGTTCTCATTATCTCCTCCTGTGAAATACTTTAGTGTTGAGAGAAAATAACCTGGTGTGACTGTCAAATTCCTGTTTTGCTTTGTAGTTCACCAGGGCATGCTCTTACTGACATATCATTTCAGAGGCTTTTGAGATACTTAGGACTTAGCTACTTCAAATGAGGTTTTTATTTCTCGAAACCTAAGCCACTTGAGGAGATGGTATATTTTGCCACAAGTGCTTTAATACAGAGCTGTAATGATGTTGAAATATTTTCCTAGTAGTTTTAATAGTTTTGTTTAAACTTACTGTGCCAGGTGATCCTCATCCTGTGGGACAGAAGATTCCTTTGCATGTTGGCAGTGCATCTAAGCCTGGGAAAACAGGGCTGAAAGCTACTACACCAAGTAAGATAATCTTCCATGTTTAAAAATAGCAGGTATTGCCCGTGTGTGAAGGGAGACGAATTGCAGGTTTTGCAAAAATACGAGTCTGGTTTCTGTGAACCAAGAAACTGTCTCTCTTGAAAGAGCAAAAAACAAAAACAAACAAACAAAAGAAATCTAAACAAACCCAGAACTCCAGAAAGTTACATTGATGTGTATCTTCCCACTTGTATATTTGGTGTCATCTAGATAGAACACTTACACTTGGAGTTTTCAAAACAACTAAGAATTCAAGAACACCAAAGGTGTGTGCTATGACTCCTGATTCCCACTTGCTTAGTTATTACTTTATCACAACTGTAGCATTGATAATACTTCAGCATTTTGTAGAATACACCCACTTTTTTTTATTTGACAATGGAAGTATTTATCTTTTTCCTTTGACCATGGAATTCTCTAAAGCATCCACCATGTGACCAACCGTGCAGTTGCTGTAGATGCTGTTGCATACTGTTCAGTTACCTGTGGGTGCCCCAACTTTATTTAGGGGAATGCATTATGGTCTTTGAGGCCCTAACAATAGGTGTTGTAAATGTTCTGTGAAGTAGCAAGCTTCCTTAGGAGTCTGTCAGATGCACGACTCTTATTATTTTTGGAACTTCTTAGACTTTAAAAGGCTGCATGAAGCTCACTTCAAGAAAATGGAGTCCATTGCTGATTACATTGAGAGGAAGAAAAAAATGCTTGAGAACTGCAGCAGTTCCCTCAATGAAGCCAAGGTAAGTGCTAACAAATGAAGACGTTCGTTGTTGCCATGTTTTTATTTCCACCAAGGCTCTCCTTAAGTTTCCTGCAGAGCCTCTTTAGAGCAGTTAAGAAGCTGGCCTTGCACACGTGTGATGGAGTACTGTGATTGGAGTCCTATATAACTGCTTCTATGCAGTTTCTCTGTAGTTTTATGCAACTTTATATTAATAGAGTATGGTTATAAATAGTTATAGGAAAAAATAAATAGTTTGATAATCTTGTGTAAAATGTAACTCACGATTACTTGTGAAAGGGTCTCCTGTAACTTCTGTGAACAGGCACTTTTGAATTGCTGCAGAACATAGCATAGGGGATGGATTGTTTTGGGGAAAAAAAAAAAACAGATTAAACGAAGGGTTTTTTTGTGCCTTAAAGAACCTTTGTCCAATGACTACATGTGACTCCGTTAGTAGGTAACGTATGTAGCTTCCAGTGGCTTTGAGTTAGTGCATATATGACACCTGCAAAGGAAGCCTCTTTCTGGGCATGGCAGATCTATAAAAGCAACAGCAACGTATCAGTGAATAGATGGATGTCAGTGGATATACCAAAATAGTAACACTGAACTCCTGAACGTTACATTTCTCTTTCTTTAAGGCATGCAGTGTATGAATGTGTGATTAAGAGAAATGATTTGGGCAGGTGCTGGCCAGAACTCCCAAATCATTTAAGGGCACCAGAAAAAGGCACTTTGTAGCAATTCTGTGGTGTATGTTTTCAGATGAATTTAATTGTATAAAATCTTAAGACTTCCCTTCCATTCCTTTTAAAGCATAAGAGGCTGTATGGTTGTCTTACATAATACTATAGTTTCTCTGCTTCTTAACTACCTTCTCAATGGAAAAACTTAGCAGATTGTGCTGACTCATGATTTGCTTTTCCCTAGAGACACACCAGTAGCAAAACACTCTTATTCAGCCCCAATCCAGATCGAGGCAGATTCTCTGGCACCTGCACTCCTAGTAACCTTCGACGCTCACCACGCGGTTTGCTGAATACTGGAAGTCAAAGTATTTTGTCTAGGAAATCTTCATTTAATCCTTCTGTTCTCTCAACAACCAAAATGAATGTCAGGTAATAAGAATGAAACTATCTGTCAGTAATGTAATATGACACACTTAAAATAATAAACATAGACTGTGATTTGACTACCTTATTACTATTTGAAGCATGACCCAGATAAAGATATAAAGCTAGGTTGAAAGATAGAACTGACAGCTTTAGGTAATATAGTAAAGATTTTTTTTTTATCTTGAGTCTTTATTCAGACGTTTGACTGCAGAGGAAACTTGCCTCACTTCCAACTTTCATTTTGCTAAGCAAACCAAGCCAATTTTTTTTCCTCATAGTGTGTAGGCATTCAGTTTTGTCAGCAACTTCATAGTATCTCCTATATTTGAATTAATTCCTCTTTGAGATGACTTAACCAGAACTTTACATGGTATCCCAGGTGAAACTTGCAGTGGCCTTCAGATACTCTGTGCCCACATCACAGTAGGGCTTCGTCTTATGATCAGCTGATATAAGCAGGTTGCTTTTAACAGATGGGAACCAAACTGATACCAGAAAGTTGTCATGACTTACTAAATAAATGAGCTCATAACTGATGTTATTAAGCCTTGCCTTGTTTGCTTTTAAGACACTGTGCATGCTTCATTATTTCTATAAATAAGCAATTATATTAACATCTGATTTTTTGTCATAATTTTTTTAATAGCTTAATAATGTTTTTTCTGGAGTCATTTACTTTAATTTACTTAAGTTCATTTAAAGAATTGAAAATACAGTCCTTAAAAGTATTCTTTTGCACACTTTTCCTTTCAGCAAAAGTCATTGTTTCTACTGTTTTTCCTGGCTTCTAATTGTTCCTGGCTTTTAACATCAACTACTTGCTTCCACTTGGCTTTCTACAGCAGCTGAAGTTCAGTTTTTGACATCCTGTATTTTATACTTATCACCCTACTAATGGCAGGTTAATCTTGTGTCTCTATTGTGTTCCTTTGAATTTTTCTGATAACCTTCACTTCCTAACACTTGTGTGCCAAGCAAGTCATTGATAGGACTATTTTTTGGTCCCTGAATAAATATTGTGTGTAGTTTTTTTCTACTGTAAAGTCAGTACATCTTCTATTATTGACCAACTCCTAATGATTTATTTACATTATGGGACTTGTAACTTTTCCTATCAAGTTAGTTGACTGTTCAGAATTCAACATTGAATGTTCCTTGAAATATCAAACTCAATCCAAATGGCTTTGTTTCTATTTTGAATGTGTGATTTTGATTTCCATGCTTTTTCTTCCTATTTATCCCTTTTCAATTACTCTGTACCACTTTTTTTCCTGTGGAAATGACAACAAACAAAAATAACTCATTCTGTCTTTAGTGCTTCGTGTTGCATGGTTTTTTTCCTCCCTGTTGCAGCCCTACTTGATTATTTAGCAGTGTGAAAATGAAGCTTTTTCAGAATTTATTTCCATGTCATTTGTCCAAAAATGTTATGGAATGCAAATGCACGTCTACAGACTTGCTTGAAATACAGTTCTCTTCTATATTAACTTCCTGTTTTTTCTATATCTTGCAGGCTTTTCAGCTCAGTATCTTTATTGATGAGGCTATTAATTCACAAAATACTTTAAATTTATTTCATGATCTCACACATATATTAAAAAAAAAATTGCAGTATACAGTTCTTAGTATACAGTTAGCTTATTGCATTCAAATATATTTAATCTCTGAAATAACAGGATAGTCATCTCTTTAAAATTTCTACTGTTATCTACAGATGTTAATGATGGTTCACAAGCTGAAAATTGTCCAAGGTATTTTTAGTGCAGTTTGTGTTACCTGTGAATATTTTTACTCATCACCAGTTTTATTGTGTGTAAGTGCAACACTTGCTCCTTGTTTTCTGTGACATTGCTTGCATTCCTTGCAGGTGACTTTGTCTTGATTATTTCTAATAACTTTCAGGTTCTCTGAAGCCACGAAAGATAATGAACATAAACGTTCTCTTACTAAGACTCCATCTAGAATGTCTCCATATGTGGAAGAGATCTGCACACCTGATAGCCAGAAGAGCTGTGAACCCCTAAGTGCAAAAAACAGCAAGAGAAGCACAAGAAACAATGATCTGCCTGCATTAAAGGGTAAAGTAGATAGTAAATACTTGTCTCTTTCACATCAAGATGTGTTGTATTGAATGTCTGTATAATTTGTGGACCTACTTGCTATTAGGTTATGCATTTTAATTTCATTTGCTATTACACGAGTGATTCTTTAGAAACTGCAGTAGTTTATTTCCTTCAGTTTCCAATTTTTTGATTATCATTAGAATAGCTAAGATTTAAGCAGAGAATAATTGCAAGGACTTCCACTACCTAGCTTCTTATAGAGAAGTCTAATATAGAATATGAGGGATATTTAAGAAAAAAAAAAGTTGTGGACCACATAGCAAAGGCTTCATGTGGCACATACAGGGAGAAACGTGCACTGAAGACATGTTCTTGATGTCTTCTCAGAGGTCTCATTCTCCTTGTGGGATGGACACATCTTAAGACAATCTGATATTATCATCTCAGCAACCCTACTTAGTTTGGAATCCAAAACCCTATAAAACCCTATCTGTAAGGAAAATAAGTCTTCTGATTGTTAGTAATCTGCAACAGCACAAGTTTGCTAACAATTGATGCCCAAGTTCTTACTGTAAAAGTAAAGAATTAGTATCCTAAAAGAACAGAAATAAGCTTGGGAAAATAATTGTCAGTGTCTTTCATCCTTAAAAACAGATAAGGGTAAAATTTATAAAATCTTGTTTTCACTATATGGTCTGGGGCACCTTAAGCAACTGACCTTAGGAAGTAATGTCTAAATCATAACTTAAACTTCAGCATAAAATGAGTTTGAGTAAGCCATATTACATTCATTTCTGGCTACAGAACTGTGCTTACAAGTTCAGTGTAAGCTGTTAAGTAGCATGAAAGACAAAGGCTGTGTGTTCTCCTTAGAGCATGAATGTCCAGCCTTTTAGCTTGCCTTGGTCACAGAGTGAAAAGGAAATGTGCTGGGCTGCATATATGTAGATTACTCCAAAAGTAATGCCTCCTATTTAGTTCCACAGAAATCACTACGGACACAAAGAGCACAGTAGCACTGTTTGATAGAGCAAATTCTCAGCTACAAAATGTTATTTTTCAACATAATCACCACCATTAGTTCTGCATTTCGCAAGCAATGAACAAGAACCCACATGCTATGCTTTTTTTTTAATAAAAAGCCTCCACCCCTTGCCTTACTGTGTTCACAGCTGCTCTTTGGCCTCCATAAGCATTCAGCCAAGCATCAATGAATGTGAACGTGCACCACTTTTTCCACAAGCATGAAATGATTTCCACACCTTTGCTTCATATATGCTTCCAAAAGAAAAACACCAGTGGGTGTTTTTGTTAAACTAATGCATCAGTCTCATCCAGTGGCAGAGGCTGCACTTCCTAGTGAGCTGTAAAGGTGTCCATCAGAGATTTCTGATGAAATCTTACTCTTGTGCTTCGTCCTTGAAAAGAGTTGCTCACAAATGTGTTTACTGCCAAAAAGTGATGACATGAATAAGATATATGAAGTCGGAGGTATTTCTCTCTGGTAAGAGAAGTGCATGCAGAAATCCAGCAGAGAGACACTATCAGTTTTAAGTATCTGATTGCAACTCTATCCATTCCATTTGAAGATTTACAGAACATATATTTATGTTGACTGAAAATGAAAGTGCAAATAGACCAAAAAATTGATAATTTTTTTGCAGTCTTGAAACCTGTTCTCAAATTCCTTTATCAAAATGGAAAGCATGGCTGTGTATTTTTTGTTGTTCGCAGGACTGTTTAGCCAGTGTATCAAAATGCATCAACTTATTTGCCATCCCTTCAGCTGGCAGCGCACTGCACCCTCCCCATGCCCCAGTTTCAGCACAGATGCAGTTAATAGCACAATGCTGTTTGGTTGTGGCTGAGTAATGGCTGTGGAGCTGCTGCCATGATGGTGTAGAGCAGGGTGTGGCTGTGTTGTAAGCTGTGTGGAGCAGATACAGAAGCTTAATGCATTGTTGCATAACTAATTCACTTACTCGTGGTTGTAGGCTGTTCTTGCATCAACGGTGAGAAGTTACTAATGAGACATAGCGTTTTGTGTGCTTTTAGATGTACTTTAACAAAATGCTAGTAAAATGAGAGTTACATTGTAATCAGTGAATTCAGGGATTCTGAACTCATGTGAGAATCGCTACAGCTGACTTGAGTTATAGCAGATCTGCTGCTTACCAGAATGCTATCTAAAATCAGAGCAAAAAAGTATTTAATGACTTCTGCCCTCTCTAGATTTGAAAGCTTCCTCTTGTCAGTGAGCTGTTTGCAGTTTTGTCTTCAGTGGT